>NC_056054.1:100375290-100991813 GCF_016772045.2 Ovis aries | reverse complement strand
TTTAGGTCTATGGATTAAAAAATCTTGACTCTAGATAACGATGGAAAAAGAGGAGTGTCCCTTTATCCCCCGATTTAAGGATTTTGAGTTACTCGAAGTGTTTTCGAGAATCAGAAAAAGATTCTCCAGCCCTCCCTCCCGATTGCCTCCCCACCCTCACAATGGGTAAATAACCTAGCCCCCACCCCCATTTGGGGAAGGGTACAGGAAGATCGGGACGGGGGTGTGCTTCTGCGAATCTCTGAACTCGGTTGGGGCCGCAGGATGCCGGGGCTCCGCTTCCTTTTTGCCCCGCAACAGCCGGCGCGCAAAGGGAACGCGCGGTTCCGGACGGTCCAGGGTGGTTGCCAGGCCCTCCTCGAGGGCCCACCTTCCCGGGTTCGCCCGGCAGGGCGGCGGCCCGCGGGGGCTTCCGAGGCCCCGCCCACGTCCTTGCAAAGCGCAGCACAGCGCCTCCTCTGTCCCGAGCAGAGCTGTGCGCTGGGCTCTCAGCCGGACGGGTTTCGTAATCGCGTCGCGGCCGTTTCCGCCCTCGGCCAGCCCCACCTCTGCCGGTCCGCCCTCGGCTCCCCCACCGCGCCGAGGAGCGAGCCCGGGAACCCACACTGGCGTGCCCCGAGTGGGAGCCCCCCATCAGCTGCCGCCGGACGCCTCGATGCCGGAGCAGAGCAGGTGAGGCTTTGGGGTCTGTCCCTCCGCCGGTGCGCCCCGCCTACCCAGCCTGGCGGAGACGCACCGGATGCTGGGGGTGGGGGAGCAGGCAGTCCGCGGCTGTCGAGATGCTGGGTCGGTGGCAAACGCGGATGCGCTGGGTGAGTAACCGTCCCCGTCCACGCTCCGGCACTGCGCAGGTGAGGCCAGTGAAAGAGCAGAAGGGAAGACGGTCTGGAGTGCTGGGGGGAGAAGGGCGGTGGAAAGAGGGTCTCTTTTGAGACTCACCAACCTCGGTGCTGGGATGTGCCAACAAAGTGAAGCTGAGCTGGTCCAGGAAGGTCTGAACCTGAGACAAGCAGTCACGGAAGACAGCGACAAAGTCGGAAAGATTCACAGAGAGGCCCCAATCCTAGTTCAACCTTGGGAGAAACAGAATTTCTGCGTAGAGTTGCGGGGGTGGGGGCAGAAATGGAGTCTATGGGACTGATTATATTGGGGAGGGGGAGTTGAGGGCCTAGCTCTGCTCTTAAGCCTCCACAAGACCTTTCCGGGTGAAGGGCCCGGTTGGTGCTGGGGCGAATGCCTGTCACTTGACTGAAATGCGGAGTCCCCCTTACTTCTCTGGAGCCCCTCAGCAGCCCTCCTCCCTGGAGGTCTTCAGAAGGGCCAGCTGCAGCCCCGGGCTCATGGCCAGAACTGCCCGCTCCATTCTCTCCATTCTCTTTCTCTTTCCCCAGCTGCTTCTTGTGAAGGCTTGTCAAGCAGCGGGTTGGAGGCCTTGGGGCTGGAGGCAGCGGGACCGGGAAAACCGGTTTGGGGCTAGAACAGGACTAGGAAACTACCTCTGTACATCCTTTCTCCCTGAACCTTTCTCCCATCCATTCTTCTGCTCACTCCCTGGCAGTTTTAATGTTCTTAAGCTCCGTTGTGACCTTGGTGTCTTCTCCAGCTCTGTATTTCACCCTTCCTATTTGGGACTCAAGCCAGGTCAAGGCACTGCTTGACTCAGGATATGGCCTTATCTGATCAGATCCTGACCTCTCCTGCTGTTTACCAGCCCCTTCCCCTTCATTTGTGGGGTAGAAATAGTGGGTACTGGGTTCAGGTGCCTCTTCCTCCTGGGCTGACCAGTTCAGGACTTCGTTTGTTCGCAGCTCACTCTTTAGAGATTTAGCTGTTTTAAAGGAGAGTGGCAGCCAATCACTCTTACTTCCTTTTCTGACCTTGTTCCCCTCCCCCCTCCCGCCACCGCATTCACCCGGCCCCAGTCTTCTCAGGCTGACCCCACCGCCAGGTTTCAGAGACCCTTATGTCCTGTGTCCTAGGGAATGGAATTTCCTGGTCACTTCTCATCACCATTGGTCATTTCATGCCAAGTCCCACACACACACTTTCTCTCCACCCAGCCCTGGCCAGGTCCCTGGAAAAGGAACAGAAACGCCCTTGTTCCCTCCACTGCCCCTTTCCCTCTCTCCTCCCCCTCCTCTCTCCGTTTCCCTCCCACCATCCACTTCTGTCCACTCAGCTTTGAGCAAGGGGGGGTTTTGGAGGAGAGTCCAGTGTTAGCACAGTGGGTCTGGTAGTGTGGGGGGTTTCCTCTGATTCTTCATTGTTTTCTTCATCTCCTCCCACCCACCAACCCTTACCAACCAACACCACCACCATCACAACAAACCCTGTGACTGACTGTCCCACTGACCACAGCCCCCCTCTCTGGACAGCTGCATTCTGACTTCCTCCCTGTCTCATTACTTGTCCCACCAGTGGTGGAAAGGGAAGTTAGAGGAAGCCTGGACTCCTGGGTCCTTCCATCCCCCAGAAACTGAACCTCAGTGTTTGTGTGATCTCATCGCAAGACTGAGAAAAAAAGTCCCTCTCAGCTCTTAGATCAGCCTAGGGTGCCAGTCCTGGAGGGAGGGGAGATTCCTATCTAGGCTCCAGTATGGTGTCCGTGAAATTGCCCTGCCTGGAATCTTTGAAGTTGCTTGTATTATCTGACTAGGAGAGGCGCTGAAGATAGAGGAAACCCATGTGTGTCCTACCCTGGCAGGCAGTGGTGAAGTAGTGTCCTTGGACACTAATGCTACTGGAAAGTTCCTCATATCTGGTTGGCTGATGAAGATTGGGGGTGGAAGTGCTAAGAAGGGAAGAGAGAAAGAGAACAGGTCACAGCATGAGGGGAGGAGGCAGGCCGGCCCAGGCCCTGTGGGTTGTGAGGCAGACCGGAGTGGCACAACACGACACGTGAAGAGGGTGGGGAGCCTGGAAAGAGATTCCTCACGGAACAGAAGATGCCTGGCATGTGTTCCTACGACCTGAGCACAGGTGATGGCCACAAGACGCACATGGAGAAAGGGCCATGCCACATACGTGCATGCTGAGGCGCGCACACAGGAGCGCGCTGATGCAGAGCTCAGGTGAAACAGTGCAGGCAGTCCTCGGGAAGGCTCTCAAGGTCAAGTAATGAAGGAACTAGTAAATGGCTTTGGGGAGGGGTTGGATCTCACTTGAGGGAAATGAGGAGGAACAAGGGCAGGGAACAGAGAGTGAAGAATTCCTCGCTGAAGAAAATCTTTCTTAGGTTCCAACCTACTGCAGTTAGTCACCCAGGACCTAGGTAGTCAGGGCCTCTCTTGGTAAAGAAAATCTAGGTGTTCAGGGTAAGGTAAAGAAAAAGGGAGGGTCAGGGGTGGAGGCCTTGTTTGTGAGAACAAAAAAACCACCATTTCCTCTTTAAACTCACTTAAATGCCCCTCCCCTTCTGCCCTAAACCCAGGGAGAAGGGAGGTGGAGCTTGAGCACCCCAACTTTGTTCATTTCTACCAGTATCTTTTGGTCCCCTCCCATCCTGTCACCTTAGCTTCTAGCCCTCTTCCTCTCCCAGCAGCTGTAGCTTCTTAACCCCTTGGTGCCCTGTTTGTTCTTTGCCTTTCTCTGATCGTCATACTTTGAGGTTATGTTTACAGAGGTTAACACTGGTTACAGGACTGTGGCCTTAAACAGGAGCAAGAAGATACAGGCTCATCAGAAGGCTTCTCAAGAGAGTGGGGGATGGGGGATTTCTCCTTAACTTTTCTCTCTCTTTACTCTGTGTTCATCCAGGGTTCCAAGTCTGTGGAAGACATAACCTTGCACCTGCCTGCCCACCCCTGACCTTGCTAGTGTCTCGGGATCTGAGACGCTGACCTTCACCACTCAGCTCAGGGCTCCAAGGACTCCACTTTGTCTAGACCTGTCCAGCTGAAACTCAAGGTGTTGTTACACCTGAGGGGAGTGAGGCGAGGGCAGTCAGGCACAAGAACAAGAGCCCTCTGGGGCTTCAGGCAGAGGAGTGAAACTGGAACCGTCAGGGAACATGAGTGAATTTTGGCACAAACTGGGCTGCTGCGTGGTAGAGAAACCCCAGCCGGTGAGTCTTCCCAGCCCCACCCCCACACACACAGAAATCAGTTGCCATAGGCTGTGATGAAGACACATCATCTGGAATCTGCCATCTGAAGAGCCCACTTCTTGCCTACCTCTCTGTCAGAATAGCTTCTAAGGCCAGGCTGGTGTGGGCCTGGAATAAAGGGGCCGAGTGATGGAAGGGGTGAACAGTCCCAGCTGTCACTTCCTTTTCCTGTCCATTTTGAGTCTGACAGGAGGTTGTAGGTGGAGCTTAATACCTGTCAGTTTGCCCCATTGTTCCCTCATCAACCAGAGGTGACTTTGACATGCCCTTTCTCTGTCCACTGTGCAGGCCACTGCTCTTACCACCCTGCCTGTGTCCTCTACATCTGTGTTGTTCTAGCCCCGCCTTTCATACCTTAATGATTTCCCTGTTATAGTGCCATATCCCCTTTGCCCCCAGACCCTTAGCTCTTCCCTGAGTGGTTTTTAAGACTCTTTTCCCTTCCTCCACTGTGATGTAACTCCCTGTCTTCTCCAAGCAGAAGAAGAAGAGGAGACGGATTGATCGAACCATGATTGGGGAACCAATGAATTTTGTCCACCTGACTCACATTGGCTCTGGGGAGATGGGGGCCGGAGATGGACTTGCCATGGTAACGAAGGAATGGGGAGAGGTTGAGATGGGATTGTGGCCTGGAACCGTGCCCCTTTTTGAAAGTTGAAACCTGGAGGCATAACAGAATACTCGAAGGGAAGCAAGAGGCTAGGATTCTAGTCCTGTTTGCAGGCTGCATAAATCTGAGATCTGGCATTTCAGGTCTCTGGTGTAGTCGCCCTCATCTTTACAATTAATAAATTGTTCTCCATTGGGATGGGGGATATATGTCTTAATAGTTACTTAGAGGGCTTTTTTGCAAAATCATAACCCTTCTATTAACTGTCTAAAAAAAAGAAAAAACTGCTGTCTCAGCGCCATAGTAAGACATATTGAGTTGGGAGTGTTGGGTCAGGAAAAGGGCTGAGCACCTCTGTTCTAAATACTGTTTAATATGCATTTCTGCTCTCAGAATAACAGAGGACTTCCCTGGTGGTCCATTGGTTAAGACTCCACACTTTGAATGCAGGGAGCATGGGTTTAATCCCTGGTCAGGGAACTAAGATTCCACCTGCCATGCCCCACCGCCCCCCAAAAACAGAAGGAGTGGGCTTGGAGATATTGAAGGAATCTTTTCATCAGTTGTGAAATTGAGATAAATATGAGAGAGTCCTTTGTGAGAGAATCTTACTTGTAAAAGACCTAGTTTATCACATCCTCGTAAAGGTCAATGTGAAGTGAGGCATTGAAACTTCCCTTGGAGGAATGGACGCTAGTTTTGACCTTTTCATAATTATTTTCTTGTCAAGGAGATGGGGTCAACCTCTTCCCTGGAGGGCACAGGAGAGAACTCCTGCTTTTCTATATTAAGGTTTTGGAGGGTCTCACATGTGCTTTTTCACAGACAGGTGCAGTTCAGGAGCAGATGAGATCCAAGGGAAACCGAGACAGGCCATGGAGCAATTCTAGGGGCTTATAGCTCCGATAGGAATGGTGAGTGATTAGAGCAACTGATCCGGTGCCTCTAGCCCCCTGCCCTGGAACCATGATCCTTTGCAGGAATGGGAAATGAAAGGAAGAAGAAAGAATTAGGATCTAGAAAGGCAGAGAGAAATGGATGTGCAGAGAGAAAGAGAAAAAAAAGAGCACACTGTTGAAACAGTTAAGAGTGTGAGCCAGGTGATGCACTCTCTCAAAGGTTATCTTCGAGGCTAATCTTCCTTTTTTTTCTTTAATCAGGATCTGCCATGTGTCCAGCCTCCAGTCTGTCCAGCCCCAAAGAGATGCTGCCCCTATCAGTTGTCCTCCCAGAATCAGTGGCCGAGGGCCCCTCTTTTCCTGTCTGTCTCATAATGCCTCAGAAGGCTCGGGGGCTGGACTCCCTTTCCTCCCTCTGGTTGCAGCCCCTCCTGGAGATGGGGTCAAGGCAGCAGGACTGACCAAGTGACGACTAACTGGCCAGAGGAGCTCGGCTGAAGTCTCGGACACTCTCAGATCTGAGATAGGAGATTTCTGGGAACTTGGAATGAGTTCCTGTCTCCTGAATGATGGTCTAGGTGCCATATGTTTTTAAACTCCTAACCTGGAATTCCTTACATGTGGTGGGTAGGTGAGATGACCTAAGCTGAAGCCAGCTTTGCTGAGAAGCTCCCTACCTCCCTGTGTTTGTCTTTCCTCCTGGAGGGAACTGAAGTGGATGTCAGGTCGGGTCTTAAGGGGTGACAGCTGGCTGCTCTTTCTTTCTAGAGTGTGGACTTTAAGCTCACAGTCCCTCCTATCTCTTTGCCAGTACTGGGTTCTTTCTCTCAGAAGGCCTCTAGCCCTGTTTCTATAGCATTGCTGGCTCTCTCAGATCTTTTCCTCTTTTTTTTAATTAAAATTTTAATTTAAGATGAGATCTCTTAATTACCCCATCTTGCTACTACCTCTGCCCTTAACGCCAACCTTGTCATGAGCCTTACTATTTCCCATTGGATAAGAGTTAAGCGGTGGGTCTTAACCTGGAGACACTCGTTTTTAGTCTTGGGGATCTGCCTTCTGCCAACCTCCCTGCTGGCCTAGGTGAGAGGAGGAAGAGGGATCTTGGAGAAGAACCCAGAAGGCCACAAAACTAGGAGTTTATGTCTCAGGGTAGACTTATTGATCGCTGAGGATGGGAGGGGTGGTGAGATAAATAGGTTGAAAACAGTCATCCTAAAATGAGCTTAAGATCCTCACAGCATGGGAGTTGGAAGACCTCTAGAGCAAGTTTTCTCAAAACTAGGCACTTTGACATCTTGGGCTGGGTAATTCTTGGTAGGGAGGGACTGCCTTGTGCATTGTAGAACATTTAGCAGCATCCTTGCCCACCCTAGTTGTGACAACCAAAAATGTCCCCAGATGTGGCCAAATGTCTCCTAGAGGGCAACCTCCCTGCTGAGAACCACAGCTTGAGAGTCAAGATATTTTCCTCTTACCTGACTTCCACTTGTTCATCCTAAGCCTGAACCACAGATAAATGAGGGCCCTTTGTAAAATAGGTTCAATAGGGCTGGACCTAATCTCCAAACTCTGCTCATTGTGTTGCTTGTGCTTGTGTGGGTTCATGTCTCTGTATGGACTTGTGCTGCAACGCTCCATCCTTATTCTCTCCAGGGGAGGGGTTCCTACGGTGTGGGGGCCTGAACAGGGTGAAATGGAGTTGCGGAAGGAAGAAAGAGAAACAGCAGAGCTGCAGCCAGCCCAGCTTATCTCCCCCAAATTTAAACTATTTCTGTGCCCTAGTCCTAGAACCAGACACAAGTAAGACTCAGGGAGTTTTGTCTGAAGACCAGCGTCCCACTGCCCACCTGGCTGAAGAGTCTGCCTTAGGTGGGAAAATACTGTCGGAGCAGGGTCTTTAAGGCGCTTTCCGTTTTCTCAGGTGTTTTGTTCTAGCCCCTTCCTTGCAGGGTATTTAGAAGGGCGGAACAGATAAGCTCCTGCCTGCTCAGAGATGAGAAGGCAGCAGTCTTGTTAGCTCAGTAACAGGAACCATCCTGTTTGATGGGAGTGGGAGTCAGGAATGTGAGAACTAAGGTCCACTCTGCTGATTCCACCATCCATCTGGTTCGCCCCCACCTATAGTAACTGAGGTTCTAATTTTTTCAAATTTCAGTGTATTTCCTGCAGTTTTTCAGTGTCTAAGCTTGGTCATAGGGATACATTCCCAATGTACTCAATTCCAGTCTAGCTAATTGCTCAATAGCCTTCGGGTTATACTAGATCTAAAGGGTTAACAGGATAGGGCAGGAAGATGGGGACCTCCTGGACTCTCTGGTCACCCTGATCTTGAGCCTTACTCTACTGCCTGCTCTTTACACACAATCTTTTCTTTGGTGCTCTCTCACCTTTAGCTACCTTCTCTAATGTGTATGCTACCATTGTTTTAACAATATTGAGAGTGATGGGAATGGTTTTGAGAGTCATAATTTATATTAAAAATTGTTGGACTTTTAAATACATTTTCAAATAAAAAAAAGTTGAAGCAAAATAGTTGCAGAGTAATCACTACAGGTATGTGTGGGTTAGAGGGTAGACATTGTTAATGAAGGCAGCTCCAAGAAAGTGGCTGTCGTAGCGTTTTGTTCTGACCTTGCCTCTTCTGAGGAGAGAAGGCTAAGGGTTGTGAAGGCAAGAAGACCACTATCACCTGCCAAGGGCTCAGCTTGTTCTTCCTGTTCCTTTTTTTGGGGCATTTATCTGAGATTTTTCAAGTCTTTAAAGAAGTGCTTGTTTAAAAGCAACTTTAGAAATGAGGAAGATGAGGACTTCCCTGATGGTCTAATGGCTAAGACTCCGAGCTCCCAGCGCGGGGGCCCCAGGTTCCATCTCTAGTCAGGAACCAGAGGCCCCTTGCCACAGGTAAGAGTTCACACGCTGCAACTAAAGATCCTGAGTGCCTCAAGTAAACCCGGCGCAGTCAAATAAATAAAAACTTAAAAAATAGAGGACATGAATAGACATTAAAAAACAGAAGTGAGGAAGATGAGCAATGTCAACATTTTTATCCTGGAGGAGAGGGGAAGAGACCAAGTCAGATGCTGTTAGCTACACAGTTCAGTTTTAAGGTTCAAGAGATTTATGGTCTCCTTCAGGTACCTCTGTACAAAGATACATGACCAAACAGTTTTTTTCTAGTTTTGTTTTTCTGTGCTAAAAATAAATCCAGTGGGTACGGGGTTCAAGGGGGAGGAGAGGTTGAGATGCTGACACCTCTTCTTGTGGTTGAAGTGGCCATTACCTCTGATTTCTCTTTATCTGGGTGAGGAAACAAAATAGAAGGGAAAATATTATAACCACATCCATATTCTTTTCCCTTCCTTGCCTCATTTCCCTCTTTGCACAAACCCTCATCCCCTCAACACTATTGCACACTATGCTTTATTAAATTGAATAATGGTATTGGACATATAAGGAGAAAGACAAGGACAGAAACTGACAAAATAACCAAGTATATATTTTATTGTCTTTCCCCAAAGGACCTATTATCCTGAGACCTTGAGAATATTTTATCAGGTCAGTCAGGAACTTTGGTAGCTCTTTTGGTAAAAGTAAAGGACTATCCTTCCTTGAGAGTTCTTAAGTTTCTGGGAATCCCAGAAGGACAATTCTTTGGGTTAGTAGTGGTTAAGAGCATTGGCACTAGGGTCAAACAAACCTAGTTTAAATCCTGCTGTGATTCTGCTACTTACTAGCTTTGAAAGCCCTGTTTCTTCATCTGTAAGGTGTGAATAATAATATGATACGGTTGTGAGGATTGATCCAGGCAAAGTGCACAGAGGAAGACCTTAGATATTGGTGGCTGTTACTGTTAAGCTGCATTAATAAACTGAAAACCATGAATATCTTCCACATGCATTAATCATCTCCACATCAAGAATTCTTTATATAACTACCATCTTAACAGTTTGGTCAATAATCATCTAGTGACCAACAGTACATGTTGCCTAATAGCCAAACAGCAGTTGCTCAAGAAATGGTATATGGAATCAATGGCTAACAATAAATGTGAATAACCAATGCATATTATGAATCAATAACCGAACAAGGTAACAGTTCATGCAGACATGCTGGCTGGTTTAGCAACAGGTTTCTGTATATCAGGACTTTTCAGATTCATTAACAAAAATCCTGGCTCATCACTAAACACTTACTGGTTCCATCTCTGTGAACATTGTAGAGAGGTTGTTCCAAATATCCTCCAGCCCAATCCTGACCCGTTTCCAAAAAGCATAGGCTGGGTGGGGGCTGGGAATGGGACTGGGGATAAAAGGGGCGGGTCTGAGTCTGCTGGTTAGAGGGGGGAAGGGAGCGGTGGTGGTGGTGGTGATGGCCCTGGTGGTGGTCTGAGTGGTGGTCTGAGTGGTGCAGCGGGTGTCAGCACAGAGACCTGCGTCTAGGGGGCACTCCTCCCGCTCGCGGTTGCAGGGGCATAGGTGGTAGGTGCAAGGCCGGTGCTCGGTGCGGAGCTGACTCAGCGCCCCAACTCGCAGGCGGCCGGAAAGGCCATGCAGTCTGCCGGCCCGGGTCCGGCTCATAGTGCCCGACTTGCAGTGGCAGTGCCACGGGCCCCAGGGCAATAGTATCAGCCGCAGATCCTCTGGAGCTGGCATGGCCGAGGGCGAGGGAGGCGGCCACTGGTTCAGGGTGGACCCTGCTGAGGACCACGGGTTCGCGGTACTGTCAGAGGGCTGTGAGTCCACATTAGCCTTCCAGGTGGAGTGAGGCAGGCTTGAACTCATCTTGCCGAAATCCTGGTCATTCGCTGTAAGGTATGGGCTAGGCATCCCAGGCGTAAAGCGGGTCGTACTGTCAGTCTCCGACTCGGTGTCATTCTTTCTGGCGTAAATCACAACCCCTTCTTCCAAAGACCCATCCTCCTCCTGCGACAATCGTGACCTGCTGCCTGTGGCCACCGTAGAGGCTAAGAGCTCCGCAGCGGCCGGGCCTGCCAGGCTGTCGGCAGCGGCCACGATGTCGTCCTCATCCTCCATTGTCACCCTCATCCTTGGGGATACAACGCCTGGAGTGGTCCGGGCGGTGGTTCTGTAGCTGCGGGTCATAGGGCCCCCGAAGCGGAAACTGTCCCGCGGCATTGCGGTCGAAGTCAGGCCTTCGGCCCCCGCCGCCCGGGGCCCCAGACTCAGCAGCAGGGCCCAGAGCAGCGCGCCGGCGGCGGGGACCATGGGGCTGGACGGTGTGGGGTTGGGAGGGAGCCAGTGAGGAAGGCTGGGGCTCCCACCTTTCTCCCTCCCTTCAGCTCTCGACCCAGACCCACCGGGTCGTTAGAACCGAGGCCCGCGGGGGGAGGGGCGGGGGGCTCGCACGCGCGCGCCGCGCCCCTCCCCCAACTCCTCTCCCCAAGGGGCGCCCTGGCAGGCCCCCGGGACTCGGGTGAAAATCCCCAGGAACATCTGCAGCGAGAACTCCGTGCTGGAACCGACCGACCGACTGTGTGTGATGCAGCGGTTGGGGAAAGAGTAGTTCACTTCCCGGGCGCAGTGCTTAATAAATCTCTCATTTATTGAGATAAAATTTACTACAGATCAGAATTTACTAAAGAGGACGAAGTACAGGTTTTGAAAGTGCCCTTGCTCAGGCTCACAGGCAGCAGACGTGACTACGGACGGGGAGAGGGAACTAGGACGACTCTTCAGACTCTTCAACGTTGAGGCTACTGGTTCCTGGCCCCCTGGAGGAGGCCTGCCCTCCTCATCCGCCCGCCCCTCACCTCTACAGACTGCGGGAATACCCCATGCGAAAAGGATCGCGGACTCAAAAGGGATGAAGTGATTTGCCCAAGGTTCTACAGCTAAAGCAGCACAGCTTTGCACTTTCCTATAAAAAAAACGCCACGACATGCAGCCCTCCAGCTGAAACGAAAGTTACCCAGCACATCAGGACCCTGCTTTGACGTCAGGGTAATGGAAAGAAAGACATGCCACGGAGATGTGAAGATCCAGTGGTACTGGGGTTGAAGATGAGATGATTTACAAAACAGCTCAGATGTGTCTGGGTTTAGAGTGTAGGCAGATCCTATCTTTGATTGGTTCTTAAGCCCATTTTTCCAGTCCTGTGCTAGGTTCTTCCTGAGCCATGGAGATCATGGTCCAGCCTAGGAGGAAAAGAGGGGGGGAAATCAGTTACAAGAGCAGACCTGGTTTTTATTCAGGGGTTTGGGGAGAGAAGTCAGGTGAATTGGAAGATGGTTGGGTCAGCCATCATGTAGAATCCTTTGCTCCCTAACAACCCTCCCCCACTGGATATTCTCTCCTATTCACTGCCAACATTCTTTCTTAATTTCTAGAGCCGGTCTGAATCTCCTTATATTCTTTGCTGTGATTACTCCTTTATTCCTTGATGCACTTTTAGGGGTAATTTTTTCATTTGTTCTTTTTACAGTAGTGTCCTTAATATCTTTTCTGCATTTATGGCATTTTCCCAGATACACAGAAGCAGCTGAAAGTAGAGCCTGTCTTTCAGTTCCTTTGTATCTCCCTCAAGGCATTAAGAAAATGGGAACTGGCTTTTACATATCCCACCCCAAACTTTTATCTTTAAACCAGGACTCACTGTCTGACAACTTCTGGGATGTGGACCTGATCCATGGAGATGAGTTGGGCCAGCTCTCCAAGGCTGTTCAGAAAACGGATCTTTCGTGTGAACTTGGAACTGAAAAGAGAGAATCAACCAAGTGTGTTTTATACTAAGAAGAGGGCTCTTGGAGATCCTTACAAAGTGCAACATAACAAGTAGAGAGTGGTTGAGGCTAGAAAGAGCCACAGTGGGGCAAGAACTTCTTAATGTTGATTGTGAAAGTGGGAAGGGGGCAGGGGTCTTTGTCCCCAGAGCAAGTACCTGATGAAGGGCCGAAGCAATGCCAGGAATGCCTTCATGTACCATGTAGCGTGGACAACCACCAGAGCACGCAGGTTTTTCCGGAGCCTGAAGAAGAGCATGAGACCATCCTACTCTCCTTCCACCTTCATACCTGACGATCAGGTGGAGCGACCTTCTGTACTCTCATTTCCTTCACTTCTCTAATTTCAGGAGTTCCCTGACAGTTGGGTCGAATCCCCATTCCTTTAATTGCCATCTCAGCGCCACCCATCTTGCTTAACCTTCTCTTTTTTTAGGAAACCCTTCTCTCAGAATCCCTTAGCCTGGTCTTCTCAGCCCCACTTCCTTCCTATGCCCTATGCCCTATGCCTCCCATACTTCTTTTTGTAGAGTCCTTCATCCCTCCATGGCCAGGTGAAGACCAGTGAGGAGAGAGAACAAAGGAACCAGAAGAGAAAAGTGGCCAAATGGAAGATGGAAGGAAGAAAGGGAAAAAAAAGAAAAATCGGGGGGCGGGGGGGGAAGGCATATAAGACAGGGGTTGTGGGTTCGATCCCTGGTAGGGGAACTAAAATCCCACATGCCTTGGAGCAACTAAACTCATGCACTGCAACTACTGAACTTGTGTGCCTAGACCACAGAGTTTGTGCACCATAACGAAAGATCCTGTGTGACACAGGAAGATCCTGCATGTCACAACAAAGACCCAACACAGTTAAATTAAAAAAAAAAAAAAAAAGAAAAGGCATAAGGGTCAGGGATGAATGCAGACAAGAAAAGAGAGTGGAGATGTAAAAAATGAAATAATCAGCAACGCTATGAGAAAAGGAAGGGCTGCCAGCCATGTGCCAGGCAAGGCACCATGTTGATTTATTTGATTTTCACAAATGCTTAGTGACAAAGATGTTAATATTACTGGCATTTTACAGAGAAGGAAACTGAACCCCAGAAAGGTTAAATCACTTGTCCAAAGTCATACAGGTAGTAAATGATAAAGGCAAGATTTGAAACTAGATTTCCTTGACTCCAAGAGAGGACAGAAAATAGGAGAACCTTGGAAAGGGTTGTAGGCGGACAAAGGAAAGTGGAAGAGGGAGTTCCCTGGTGGCCCTAGTGGTTAGGATTCCAGGCTTTCACTGACAGTGCCTGGGGTTCAATCCTTGGTCAGAAAATGAGATCCCAGGGCCAAAAAACAAAAAAGTAGAAGAGACCGAATAGAAGAACAAAATAGAGAGATGAAAGAGAAAAGGATAAGAGAGTTACAGCCCTCTTATCCGAGAGGCTCACCGCCGATCCAGAGTGTGATAACACTGGCGTATCCAGCTCAGAGGTGGAACTTGTGCCCTACTTGTGCCTCCACTCAGGTGAACCAGCAGATAATTTTCAGCTACCAGCAGCTCCAGGGTTCCCACTATGTACCTGGACAGATGGAACTGTCAGGGAAGGTATGCGTTTGGGGTTGTGGGGAGTGAGAGGGACATTGCTGTAGACTTGACAGTCAGTTACTGATCAGAGAAGGGGTGCTTTTTAACATTTCCCTCTATCACATCCACTCTGGAGCCCTTTAAGCCTTCCACCTCACCTGAACAAGTGTTCCATGACATAGGTGTAGTTGGGGATGCTGCTTCTGGGTAGGTAACAGGAAGCAAAGAGGATAACAGCATTGAGGCCATCACCATGGTAGCCTGGGGAGGAGAAGGGGAAAACTCAATAAATAAGTGCTGATGGACAGTACATCTGTTTAGGTTGAGCATCTCTGTGGGTCTCTAGAAGTTGAAGGAAGGATTCTGAACCCAATAACTGAATTTCCAGCTTCAGCATTTTATTCAAGAAGTCACAGTTCTTAACCCTTCACTTATTATAGCCATTACCTCCATGAGATAGGACTTTCTTATAGGGCTCAATGACAGTCATGTCCACTCGCTGCTCCCGCTGTCCTATTCGAAACACCCTCCAGCGATGACCATCTTCTCCAGCCACATCCCACATACAACCGTGGCCCAGCCTTTCTGCTGCCTCACTGGCCCCTAGGCCCTCTGCCCGAGGCAGCTCATCTAAAGAGAGGGATGGGGAAGGATCAACAAGGCAGAATACGTAACTTCAGCATCTTGAAACTTCCTTAGATTCTTAGCGTTTATTACCCCAACAACTAATTCCTCATTTTCCCCCGATGACTAGCCCTGGTTTGTCCAATCAACCCAACCTTCTGCTGATTTCTCTTTCCTGTGACTTATCATCCTCACTTTGTCACTGGACAATGGCCTGGAGGCAACCTTGAACTATGGTAGCTTGATGGCCTCTGCCATTTTCCCAGATTCTTTCTTTCTTCTGATGCTTTTCCTTCCTTCCTTGGGTGAGCTCATTTGTTCCTGTGTCTTCAGTTACTGCCAGTATGGTGATGACTCCTCTCTAACCCAGACTTCTTTCCTGATACCAGACCCATATTCTTGAATGTCTGGAGTGGACACCTCTATTTTGTGTTTCTCTGTCATCTCCAAGTCACCAGACCCCAAGTGCAACTCACACTCTTTCTCTTCCTCCTCTTTCCTATATTCTTTCTTGATGAATGACCCCATCCATTTAACTGTCTGGGAGAGAAAATTCTATGCCATCCAAGACTCTTACTTCTTTACCATCCCTCAAGTCAGATCATCCTCCATCTACTTCCATTAGATTATAAATTATTCTTTCTGCTCTTACTGTCCTGGTATAACGTCTTAGCATTTCTTATCTGGCCTTAGTACTAGCCTTCTATCTCCCTATTCTTATCTGTTTTCCTCCATCCCACCCACCACTGCTAGAGCAAACATTTTTCCCTCCCCTCCCATTTTCACTCAAATAGCAATATTCTATATTCACTAAGTTTTTGCATGATTTTTCCATAGCCATAGAAAGAACTGCTTCATTTTTAAAAATAGTTGCATTCTATCCCATTGCATGGGTGTACAGTAATAGAATTAACATCCTCCTCACAGATCTTTAGGTTGCTTTCAATCTTTTAAAAGCCATTAAACCTGATCATGTTATTCCCTTGATTAAAACTCATTGCCTACAGGATAAAATCTAAGCGCCTTAGTATGGCAGCAGGGACCTCCATAATTTGACCCTTGCCTATTTAACACAGTCTTTTCTCACCCTCTTCACTGCCCAGTCCTTCAGATCTGTAATATAATAATATACATTTTGGTTTTGTTCCTGGCTTCTGACAATAAAGGTGAAAGTAGTATCTTTTCCTATTCATAACAGGTCTCTTTCAACCACACAAGTTTATGTTAATGAGGTGACTTTGGAAAGCTCCTATGGATGGGTGACTGGTTGCCAGGCGAAGTGACCATGATCAGGGGGATGAACTTTTGCCATCTGCCCTCTGAGAAGGGGAGAGAGATTGGAGGTCATGCTAAATCACGCATGGTCAGTGATTTAATCAGTCATGCCCACATATGATGCCTCCATAAAAAAACCCTAACTGAGACTTCCCTGGTGATACGACAGAAAAGAATCTGCCTACCAATGCAAGGAACATGAGTTCAATCCCTGGTCTGGGAAGATTCTACATTCCACAGAGCAACTAAGCCCAACAGCCACAACTCCTGAACCTGCACTCTAGAGCCTGCCCTGCTGCCACTGCTGAGCCCGTGTGCTGCAGCTGCTGAAGCCCGGGTGCCCATAGCCTGTGCGCACTGCAGCTGGAGAGCAGCCTCCACTTGTCCCAACTAGAGAAAGCCCACTCACAGCAATGCAGACCCAGCCCAGGCAAAGAACAATGCTATAAACAAACCCTAACTGAAGGGATTCTGAGAGGTTCCTATTTGGTGATACACAGAGGTACTGGGAGGGTGGTGCTCCCCTTTCACATAACTTGTCCTATGTATTGCTTCCTTCTGGCTGTTTCTGAGCTGTATCCTCTTATAATAAACCTGTAATCTAGTAAGTAAACTGTTTTCCCAAGTTCTGTGAGCTGTTCTAGCAAACTATCAAATCTCAGGAGGGTGTAGTGGGCACCTGTGATTTATCCCCTGTCAGTCAGAAGCACAGGTGATACCCTGGACGTGTGATTGAAGTCTGAAGTCTGAGGGCAGTCTTGTGGGTGAGCCCTCAACCTGTAGTATCTGTACGAACTCCAGGTAAGTGTTGTGACTGAATTGTAGGACATCCAATTTGTGTCTGGAGAATTGGTGGGGGGAAACTGATATATTTGGCATCAAAAGTGTTGTGAGTAGAGAAGAAATCAAAGTTTTCCTTAATACCCAAAGAGTCATGCTCAATACCTTGAATTCCCCATCATGCCATGCTATTGCCCAATTTGCTTTTTTCCGTCTAGAATGCCTCTCCAGCTACCCGATAAACTCAGAATTGTTTCCTCTGTGAAGTCTCTCTTAATAGCTCTCAGGCAGAACTGACCTTTGTCTTCTCCCTGCTTAACCTGTATCCTACATACATGTAGATCATAATCTTTACCGCACTTAATCTATACATACGTTTATTTTATACTAAACAGACAATTCCCTGAGGGTATGGATTATCTTATTCATCTTCATAACCTGGCTGTAGCTCATTGATGTCTTCCCTTGTGGCTCGGATGGTAAAGGATCTGCCTGCAATGTGGGAGACCCAGGTTCAACCTCGGGGTCGGGAAGATCCCCTGGAGAAGGGCATGGCAATCCACTCCAGTATTCTTGCCTAGAGAATTCCACAGACAGAGGAGCCTGGTGGGCTAGAGTCTATGGGCTCGCAATGAGTTGGACATGACTGAGCAACTACACTTTCACTGACAGCATATAACAGTTATTCAATAAAATTTCCCTCAATAAATGAAGTGGCCCTCCCCTCCCCCTCATACTGACTACTGTCACATTGGATCTGTAGGCTCCACCTTTCCATTCCAAGGAAATGTTGCACATCTTACCTCTTGATCCCCTTATTAGTTCTAACTTCAGTCCCATTAAATCCATCCCGAGCTGCTTTAACACTGGCCTCTACTTCTACCAGCTCAGTCCTCAGCTTTCTTTCCCACCTTCCCATTCAAATTCATGTCCACTGTCCAGCAGCTCCGAGTCTGAAGGTGTTTCCAACTCGTCTACCTCCAGGTCAGAACTGCCATCAGAAGAAGAAGGTCGAGAGTGGGTGGGAGAAGCTCCATTATCTCCAGGCCCCTTAGTCAGAGTCAGTCGCAACTCCGGGGCAGAAAGACGCTTGCGCATGGGGCGCCGGCCACACAGGGCTAAAGTGCTGGGGGTGCCTGGGGTTGGAGGAGGAGGGAAAAAAAGAAGAGAAAGATGGAGGTGTGTTGGTGTAGGACATTAGAATTCCTGTATATGTGATACTATGGGGTGAATTCTAAAGAAGGACTAATGCAGGACATTTGGGAAAAGGGAGGTGGAACCACAAGGGGACAGGCTGGCATAACCTTGATTCTAGAATCAAGGACTTGAGGCCTAGGTTCTCATTTACCTACCTGCCTGTGGGTCTCTTTCAGGATCATGAGGATCCTCAGAAGGGCCAGTCTCTTCAGGAAGCAATCTAGATGGGGAAAACCAAAAAGGGGGCAGAAACATAGGTTAAGGCATTAAGCCAGGTATCACTTTATCAACTCTGTTTCCCTACCATAATTTTATTTCTTCTTTCTTTTCCCATCTCTCTCTCTTTCAAGTCCAAATTTACCATCCCCACCCTCCATTTGTGACCAGCTCTTCTTTTTCCCAGCCTCACTCGTACATCTCACCTAGGGAATTCTTCATCTTGCCATTCTTCCTTCAGCTCCAGTTCCCCAAGTCTCAAGGATGCTCCTAGTATTGCTGCTTCTGCATTCTCCTCGATGCTAAGACAGTCCCCCAGAAAGAAAATATTATGAGACAAACTAGGTGTATCATATATATATATATAGATAGATAGATAGATAGATAATTTATTTATTATATATTTGGCTGTGCCAGATCTTAGTTGCAGCACCTGGGGTCTAGTTCCCTGACCAGGGATTGAGCCTGGGCCCGCTGCACTGGGAGTACAGTCTTCCACTGGACCATCAGGGAAGTCCCTAGGCAATGTCTTAAGGGAACTGGATAGTAGGTGAGAACACTGGCGTGAAGAATAGTAGTAAGGTACAGAACAGAGGGCAGGCCTTAAAAAGAACTCAGATCTGTTGTCTCCTAGATGTTTCTACCACCTTCAGTTGTTGAAAGGCAGTCATCCCTACTGCTGGGTATAGGAGCAGAGGGAGCATGGAGGGTCCCTCTAAGATCCCTCTAGCTCTAAGGTCAAAAGCTAAATTATTTTGACCTGTGTGGCAGTTGTTCCACTGGGACTGTAGGGGTGAGAGGTATTTCACATTACAATTGGCAGGAACCCGACAGTCCTGCCCAGCTATCACTGGGCAAAGCTGGGAAAGATGGCACCTTGTCAGGCTTGCTTTACCTCCATCACGCTGGGGAGTGGTTAGGGGAACCATGGCATGGGTGGAGGGGTGGGGGAAGAAGGTAAGGAGGAAGATTTGCTGGGAAGGAAGGCCTGGATCTTAGCACAGTTCTGGGGCAGTTTTCTCATGGCCATTCTGGAGGGTGGGAGTTAGAAAATGGAGAACAGGGGCAGATATCAAAGTATAGAAATTTCCTTAAAAGAAAAGCAATAGGGAATTACCCTGGAATCCCCTGTTCCCTAATTCCCGTAGGATACTGGTACTTCCTACCTAAGGCCACCCCCATCCCTTCCCTGCCAATTAGTTCTCTTAGTCTTGTCTCTGCTAGGACTTGGTAAGAGCTGGATGGTGGGAAAATCCCTGGGGACTATTCACTCCTTGTTTCCGATCACGTCAGCCAAGACCTTACTCACCCGAGATCCACCGTCTTTTCTCTGGCTTCTTGTATAGTTCCCATCTTCACAAGTCTTTCTGTCACCTTGAAACACTTGTAGTTGTCCAGGAGCCAGATGCCCCAGCTCCCCAGCACTTCTGTACCCCCTTTTTCCCTGTCTCAGCTGTCGTTGCTCTTGCCTCCAAGGAGGAAGGAGGGGTAGAAGGGAGGTAACCTCACCTTCAAACAGGTTTTGCCACCTCCCTTCCCAAGAAGCAGGTTTGCACAAAAGACAAACCCTGCCTATGTGGGGGCGGGTTGTGAGGAGGAGAGTACATTTTCTAAAGTGGCTAGTCTTGGGTGAGTCTAGGAAGACAATTTTCTAGACTCCTTAAAACCTTCTGGAAGCTGCTTAAAAAAAAAAGGCAATAGTAGAAACCATTTTGGTTTTAAGACTATCATGTGCCTACTTTTTCAAGCATGAGCAAAATCAAGGACACAGAAGTATGTGATAAGAGTTCTCGAAGAAGAAACATTGAAGGAAAGGCTGAGGATGAGGGGAGATAAAAAGACTGCTGCTCTTATTCCCAAAGAGAGTCAACAGAAGGAAGACAGTACATACAGCAGATAGAAGGGAAATGAATCTTGAGGAAGTTAAAGCAATTATCCAAGGGAAAGGGCTGATTACAGTTGTAAAAAGAGACAGTAAAACCTCAAACAGGAAAAAAGTATTTAATACTTTAACAAAATGCAAAATAAAAGTAATCAAGTTACAAAACGTAAATTCCTTTGGTTCAATAATCACAACACTATTTTACCTTCCAATGGCTACAAACATCATCCCTTCAAAGTGAAGTCAGACTATTTCCCTCATATGAAGACATCATGTCAAAACCATCACACACCCCACTGTTCAGCGAAACTGTTGACAACCCACAGGAGACAGAGCTGTTGGGGAGGAAAAGGGGGAACAGGTTGGTCTGAAGAGAAAAGGGGGACTCTACACATGCAAAACAAGTCAGGGGGTGGGGGGGCTCTGTGCTGCATCACTATGGTAGGAATCATACTCCTGTACATGCTACATGAGGCTGAGGACCTTGGTACAATTACATAGAAACAGACAATCGAGTGACCCTGAGCACTCCCAGGGAAACAGAAACAAGAACAAAAAACCAGAGGGGCTGAGGTGAGAAAGGATGGTGGCAATGGGACAGAAACCAGGGAACATCAGTTTTGCAGACAGGGAAATGAACTTAAAGGAGTGAGTGTCTGGACAAAAGACACAGTTTATGGCACTCAGTATGAAACTTCATTTCCTTCTACTCTGTGCAAGAGGAGAATGAGATGGGTAAGAAATCGGTCGAGCCGGGACTCCCATGCTATTTTTGCCATCTTTTGGGAAGAGTACCCCAGAGGTCTTAAGGTCTTCCCAGGTGTCTCCTGAACCAGAGGTCTTCTGGATCCCTGTGGCTCTGACTCAGAGGGATCCAGGGAAACTGAGAGCTAGGCCACCTGATCAGGACAGAAGACAAGGGCCTCTAATCTGCCCCTAAATAATCCTGAAACAGTCACAATAAGCTAATAGAAATTTAGCCATCTGGGATCAGACACCATCACCTAATTGAGGGGCAGAGAAAGGAGTCATGGAGGTGGAAATGAGCTAAAGGCTAAAACTAGAATAAGCTTAAGGTAGGTATTGTATTCAATAAATACTTGAATTAATAAGAGAATAAATGAATACTGGAGACAATGCATGTTTGGTTCCATGAGAAATACTGGTTCTGTTAAAGAGCCTGACTGAGGGCACTCTTGGGGTACACATTATTTCTGTGCCACTCTGCTGCACCTGTATGTTACTACATTATGTAATACATACAAATGTATGTTATTACATCATGACCCTGGCAAATGAAACAAATGATAGTCAGTGCGGATTTCAACAGTTAAATAATAAAATTTTTTTGATTGGTTGAGATTGTGGGGGAAAAAGGTAGAAAGCCAGCTCAGCTTTCCTTCTCTTCTTTCTCCTCCTAGCAATGACAACAGTACACCAGATCCTGGAACAATGAAGAAGACAGACCTGCTGAAACACCTCAAAACATGCATTCAGGACGGTTCAAGCAACCTCTCTCACTTTCCCCTTCCCTTTCAGCAGTCATTTCTTGGACAGGGAGGCAGTGGTAGATTCTGACAGCGAGATCTGACTACATTTCTCGAAGATGACCTCAGCTGAGAACTTCGGCAGCCCCTGATCCAGGGGGCACTCGTCCACCAGGCTGTTCATGGGCGTGGGGGGCAGTGGAGGCTCCTCCTCATCCTGACTCAGTCCAGAAAGCAGGGAGTTGCCTGCCCTGTCCAATTCTTTGTCCACCTGCTCCCTTGACACACCCTCTGTCTCAGGCTGTCCTAAAGGGATGTCCGTGGAGTCAAAATACACTGACAGGGCTTCCTGGAGCAGAGGCAGAACTTTCTTTCGAGAGATCTGGGTGTTGCCTTGAAGATAGGCTTGGAGGTTAGGGTGGCTGCTTGGGACAGGGGTCAGCTTCAGGGACGGAGACTGGGAACGTTCTAGAATTCCACAGATCTAAAGAGGAGACAAGATGGGGAGATGGTATATAAAGTGCTGAAGCAAAAGGCCGAGACTTCTAAGAGACTTCTTTAGCAGAGGAGAAAAAAAAATTTTTTTTAAAATTTAAATTAAGTCATCCAAAGTTGTTTTATTGCTTGCACATCAGCTAATACTGATTAGTAATACACAGTATTTTAGAAACAGAAGAAACATTTGAGACCATATATTTCATCTTATTAATAAGTAAACCAAAGTCCAGAGAGATCTGATGTCTTGAACACAGATGATGGTAGAGTCTGAACCAGAACCTGGGACTCCCCGCTCCTCGGATTTTGTTGTTTCCAAGGGTACTGCGCTGTTTAAAAACTTGAACTCTATTCTTAGCTGAGATGGGCCAAGCATCTGCATTGAAGTCAGGGGAACGACAGAGGCAGAAAGAATGAATATATCAAATGGGGCTGGGAAGTATGCCAGGCACTGTGCCATGTCTGGCCATTTTCAAATACTAATTTTCTCAATCCTCACAACTACCTTACTGGTTGGTATTACTATTACCCTCATTTACAGTTAGGGAAACTGAAGCTTAGATAGATTAGGTAACTTGCCAAAGGTCAACTCTGAATGAAGCAAAGCTGATAGCTGAACTCAGGTTTGTCACTAGAGCAGTGTTCTAAATTATTCTTACCAAAGGAGAAAGAGAGGAAATGGTGGGGCAGACGGTGAAAAGAGGACTACCATTTCCCAGTACAGAGGCAGCCAGGGCGATGGTGAAGTCATCAGAGGGACTGTGTCAGGCAGAAGAGGGGAGATTCAGGAGAGTGGGGTCAAAGCACCCTTTCCTTCATGACATGATTACTAAGAGTACCTTGTACCCAGCAATGAATTTCACATATGATACTATGTTTCACGATCACATCACACTAGGTAGTAATATGCTGTTTATGGACTCAGAAGTCAACTGACTTCCCTTTGGTCAAAGTGCCAGTAAGTGGCAAATCTGGGACAGGAAAGCCTACTTATCTACCTTTAAAAGGCATTTTCCACAATGCCAAACTTACTTTCCATTGAATGAAATTATGTTTGCTTCCTGGAGGAGAAGATAAAGACAGAGAGAGGTGGGAAAAGGCAGACATACCTTTTATGAACAAAAAGATTATCTGGCTGTATCCAGACTAGTCTAGCAGTCCTCACTGCTAAGAAATCCAAAGAATCTCTGGACTGCCTTAAGTCCACTTTTAAATTCTTCCCTGAGTTTAGGAGTAACCAACAGAGGAAAAGAAAGGTGGAGAAGTGAGAAAGGTAGCCAAATGGAAGATCAGAGTTAAAAACCAAACCTGCTCAACTACTCTGCACAGTTAGCACAGAGTAACTAATCCTTGCCCGGTTAAAGAGTAAAAAAGGTTTCTCCTCTGTTTTCAGTTTTCAAAGCAATAAGGTAAAAGAAATTGATTTCCAGGAGTTAGGAATTAGTGATTAAATCAAGTTTTAACTCCAGATTTATAACAGGTTCTTTTAGCACAATTTCAAGTCCTACTAAGTAGGAACTGTGTCTCTAATTTTCTTTGGAATCTCCGTTTCTCACCAATAGCATGATTAAGGATAGTCATGTATAGAGAAAATGGAAAAAAGGAAGGAGGGGAGATTCTGGAAACAGATCAAAGACCTCTGTATAAATACAAGAACCAAGGAGAGGTTTTTATAGAACAGAGCAGTGCACAAGGCTGAACTCCATAGGGCCCCTAGGATAGAGACTCACCGTCATTCGAAGCGCTGCATGGGGACAGAAAACAGCCAACTGCCGCACTGGCTCATTGTAAGTGCTGAAAAAGATAGTCATGGCAACCAGGGCATCGCAGCCGTGAGCTTGGCAGAAGGCATGGAGATCTGCAAGGAGGCCAGACCTCTGCAGAAAAGCCTAAAGCAGAAGAAATGGACAGGGCTGAGGGCTACAGCTGGACCCTCGTTATCATCCCCACAGAAGATGCTTATGAAAGGCTTCTTTGCATGATAACCTGGGACTTGTACTCCATAAAAAAGGTATCTAGTACTTACTGTGAGCTATGTATGTGCTGGAAGGCAACATATAGAATGAGGAGAATATAGGCTTTGGGTTCAGACAGAATTGGTTTGAAAATCAGCTCTATTGCTTCTCAGTTATATGATCAAGGATCCCTGATCGTTAAGTTTCCTCATGTAAAATGAGGACAAATTATTTATCAAACATGATTGTTTTAAGAACTAAGAAATGATAATGTAACTAACATGCTGGGCATGTCCAAGGCTATCTTGCTCTTGCAGTCAAACAAGCAAGGTCTTTGCCTTGTGGATATTTTTATTCTAAATAAAAATAGAATACAAATGGTGCATACAAATAAGTACAGACAACATGACAACTGCATCCTCGGCTCTTCTTTCTCTGTCTGTCTATATTCTCCAAAATCTCATGCAGTATTTCCTCCAATGAATAATACCACCAGCTGCTCCAGATTAGGGCTTTTCTTTATTCTTGGTATTTCTAATGAGTCCATTTATACTGTGATTATGGTACTTGGAAAGCCTTTTGTGTTCTTTTTTCTTCTCTAGTTTTTCTTTTTATTATAAAAAAAGTTTTTTTTAAAGAAAGTTTTTGGCTGTGCCATGTGGGATCTTAGTTCCCAGACCAGGCTCTGAACCCCTGCTCCCTGCAGTCAAAGTGCAGAGTTCTAACCACTGGACTGTCAGGGAATTCCAAGCCTTTTGTGCTCTTATGTTTGGTTCCCAGACTAGGTTTTGAGCAGCAAGAGAAGAGGCCAAACTATTATTTTTTTAGTTACTTAGTGTTTTTTACATGTTATTTAGGAGAAAGCTGCGCAGTCTATGAAAGTATGTGTTCAGATCAGGTTGTTGACTGATTTAACGTAATATAATACGGAACTAGATATTAAAATACCACTATCAGAGTTATATTCATTCACCCATTTGACAGATTCACTGAGCATCCATTATGTGTCAGGCACTGTCACAGTGCTGGAGATACACCCGAAACAAAACAAACAGGGTCCCTGCTTTGGGGGAGTTGATAAACTAGCAGAGGAATAGAGACAAAAAACAAGGAAACCATGAAACGTGATTATTTCAGGGTGCTGAGTGCTATGAAAAGGACAAACAGGAGCCTCTTGGCAGGTTAAGACTCTGTGCTTTCCACTGCAGGGGCCCAGGCTTGATCCCTGGTCAGGGAACTAGATCTTGCAAGCTGCATGGCCAAAAATTAAAAGTAATTCTTGGAGACTTTTGAGCACAAAGGGTATTACTTTAGTTAGGGTAATCAGCAAAGGAGGAAACACCTGAGCTAAGTCCTGAACGAAAATAAGGAGCCAGCTCTGCAAAAGGAGTGCAAAGGCTCTGGGTTGAGAGTGAGTTTAATGGTTCTGAAAAACAGAAAGCTAACTGAGATGGCTGCAGTGCTGTGAGTGCAGGAATGGGGCTGGAATGAGCAGACGTCAGAGAAAAGGATGAAGGCCTGATCAAAGATGGCCCTTTAAACCACAGTAAGGCCTTTAGATTTTATAGAAGTGTGATGAAAAGGCAGTAAAGGGAGGAGGGCCAATAGGATCTGACACGTCTTTTTTTTGTCCATGCTTGGTGGCTTGCAGGATCTCAGTTCCCCAGCCAAGGACTGAACCTGGGCCAGAGCAGCCAAAGCACCGAATCCTAACCACTAGACCACCAGGGCATGCCCCTCGATCTGACTTATGTCTTAGAAGAGATCACTCTGGCTGCTGTGGGGAGAACGGTTTGCAGGGGCTGGAAGTGGAGACAGGGACACCAGCGTGGGGTCACTACAGGTCACTGGGGGTCTCACAGTGCAGTGAGATGATGGACTGTGGAGTTACAGTAGAGATGGAGAAAAGTAGGTACGAGATATATTTTGGAGGCAAGCTAGGAATAAGGGACAAGGTTACCAACAAAACTGAAGGTTTTCTCTCTCCACCCACACCTACATCTTGCTCTTACCTCCATATCCATATATATTGCACTAATGGCCACCTTAGTGCCTTGTCTGGAGATGGTCTTCTGGTCCTTTCTCAGCATCTGCTCTGTGGTCAGTCCTAGAAATTGGATGTGAGACTAAGGGTCAAACAAGAGAACCAAGAGAACCCAGGGTCCTAGGATCAGGAAGGTGAGGACACCAAGACAGGTCAAGGAAGAGGAAAAACACAGTCGCTCTTTGAGGCAAAGAACAGGTGTAATTCTAGAATGGAAATTTACTTTAAATAAAATATTATTTTCAATTACTGGGTCACAACAGTTACCTTTAGCGCAAGGGACTTTGGGGAGCAGGGAAAATGGAAGAAGAGAGGCTTTTACTCCTCATTTTCCCCTTTCTGGGTTGTTTCACTTTTCTAAAAGTACATGTGGGACCTTTTTAAATATCCACAAGCAGTGAAAGAAAGTCGCTCAGTCATGTCCAACTCTTAGACTGTAGCTCGCCAGGCTCCTCTGTCTATGGAATTCTCCAGGCAAGAAAAATGGAGTGGGTTGCCATGCCCTTCTCCCGACCCAGGGATTGAACCCAGCTCTCCTGCACTGCAGCTGGATTCTTTACTGTCTGAGCCTCCAGGGAAGCCCTGGTGGTCCATTTCTTTCTCTTTTTTAAAATATCAACAAGAGCTAGCTGGGTAAAAAAAGTCATGGAAGTTTTTCTTCTTTTATTTTGTCCTTTCTATTACTGTTTTTGTTTAGTCGCTTAGTTGTGTCTGACTCTTTGCAACCCCACAGACTGCAGCACGCCAGGCTTCCCTGTCCTTCACTATCTCCTGAAGTTTGCTCAAATTCATGTCCATTGAGTCAGTGATGCTATCTCACCATCTCATCTTCTGTCTCCCCCCTTCTCCTCCTGCCTTCATTTTTCCCCCAGCATCAGGGTCTTTTCCAGTGAACTGACTCTTTGCATCAGGTGTCCAAAGTATTGGCACTTCAGCAGCAGTCCTTCCAATGAACATTTAGGTTGATTTCCTTTAGGATTGACTGGTTTGATCTCCTTGCAGTCCAAGAGACTCTCAAGAGTCTTCTCCAGGACCACAATTCAAAAGCATCAATGTCCTTTGTATATTCACCCTAAATGTTTCTTCTGCTTCCCTAACCAGTGACCTAGAGCTCCCTCTCATAATTCAGTACGGTTGACCCTCTGTTTGCAGGCTTCACATTCACAGACAAGGAGGGCTGGCTGTATTCATATATTTTGCTATCTTATATAAGGGACTTGAGTTCATCCAAGCATTCTGGGATCTGTGAGGGATCCTGGAACCACTTACCTGCAGATCCGAGGGACAACTATATTCCTTTGGCATACTTATATTTTCTTTCTTAAAAAAAAAAAAATTCATTTTTTTTGGCTGTGCTGGGGGTTGTTAGCTGCAGCGTGTGTGATCTAGTTCGCTGACCAGGGATCGAACCTGGTCTCCCTGTATTGGGAGTGCAGAGTCTTAGCTGCTGGATCACCAGGGGAGTCCTTAAATGTCTATATTTTCTAATTAGACTGAAAACCTCTGAGACTCTTAACATATTCCTTCTTATCCACACAGCATACTAGCCAGCTTCTTTCTGGTGTAAAGCTTAAACCATTCCGCATGCTCTGACATTGTTTCACTGGTTTTCAAGCATATAATGAACAAGGCTTTTGTCCACTAGTTTAATACTTCATACCTGATACATCAAACTTGGCCTTTTGCAGAGAATCAAAGATGTCATTTCTGCTGGGCAGATCTGGGAAGAGGGCCTCTAGTTTCTCTACATAGTGGCTGTCCTTGAGGGTTGCCTTTCCAATCTTAAGGTCCATGTTCACACAGTCCAGGAGGATTGTTCCTGCAGAGAAGGAGCATGGCAGAACTCAAATACTGTGGCACTCCATTCCTGGCAACTAGAGCACACATCACCCTCAAACCCAGTGGACACAATACCTAAGGAGACTGTCTGGCAACTCACGGAAAACAAAACAACTGGGACAATGTCCTGAGTGAGACATCCCAAATCCAAACTGAAATGGAGGCACAGAAATGGGGAAAAGGTAGAAAGGAAGTGTGAGTAGCTCAATTCCTGGAGATTTTGAAACCTAGTCAGAGAGAGATGACCTCTCTTCCATAGGCCAAATTCCAGTTGGAACAGATAGCTGAATCCAGTTTTCTCTCTCTTTTTTTTTAACAAATGGAGAAAATAAGAACAAAAAAGGTTAAGAGATTTGTGCAAGGTCATATAACTACTTCCTGGGCAGAAATGGTATTAGAATTCATTTCCTGCTTCTTTGGCTAGTCCTCCTTCCATTATACAATGCTACTAATAGGCAGCTTCTAGGTCTGTTGTTTTATGCTTCCTTTCTACTCGCTCCAACAAAATATTCCCCAGGCCTTCAAAGCACAAAGTACTCGAAAGCCTTTATAATGCCTAATTGCTCCTTGAAAAAGAACCTCCTTCATTATGGACTAGGTAGCTTTGAGAGAGTATGGTCAGGCTGGAGGACTCTAGACTTCTTCACTTTCCCTTCTCTGGGATGGGATAAAGGGTCAGGTCCCAAACCCCAAGCCACCCTCACCATGAAGAAGGGCTGCAGTTTGCCTGTCCAAGATCTCTGGTGCCCCCTGCAGGATTCTCTCGGCCACCAGGGTAGCGCAGGAGCCCACCAGCTCAACTGAAACAGGGCAGGGAGGGCAGTGTCTCTGATCGATGGGCCGATGGTCTAGCACCTCTGCCACTGCCTCCTCTAGGGCTGCGTCACTTCTGTGTGGGAAAGGGGGGTGTGGGGGAAAAGAGAAAGAAAGGCAGGTAGGGGCACTCCAGCCGCACCTCCTCCTGAGGAAAATACAGACATCCTAGGCGAACACGTAGATCTTTGATCACTTCCACCGCTGCCCCACTCCTCTCAATTCTTTTCTTAAATACTATAACTGAGGCCATCTTTAAATGCTGCATAAGTGAATTTGACAAAGTATCAGCTACCCATAACTCATCCACATGTTTGATGTGCCTTTCCAGTTGACACCTGGACACCCAACATCTAAATCTCTCCTGTTTCCTCAATTCACTTCATATCCAAATTTCATGCAGCTCACAGGATCCTATGGCTTTTGGCTCAATCCCCATCCATTCCCTTCTCTCCAACCCTCTGCTACTGCCTTACTCTAGGCCCTCAATCTCTCTCATCTGAGCTACTCCAATAGCTCCTTAACCAAACATTTGCTTTCAGGGTCCTCCTACACTGTCCTCCACAAGGCATGATCATTTGAAAACTGCAAATTTGGTTCTGCTAAGACCTGGAATAAAGAGAATTGACAATAGCTCCCCGCTGCTCTAAAATAAAGTCTAATCTCCTGGAAGGGCCTACAAGGTCTCCATGATCAGGCCCCTGCCTACCTTTCTAGTTATCTTTTTAATGTCCTGCTTCTCCCTCATGGTTCATGTTCCAGTCATGCAAAACAAATTCCAGTTCTCCCAAGTCACCGTACTATTTCATGCCTACCTGCATTTTGCTTATCTGAATGTTCATTACTCTGCCTGGATACTTTTCCTAATTACCTCACCTCCTCATACACCAAGCAAACACCAAGTCTTTCAAGACTGAGATCAAGGATCCATTCTGTTAGAAAAACTTTCCTGACATCCTCCACTCCTCACTTGTATATTTAACCACTCCATCTTCCACGTGCCTATTGTCCCCTAAATGACAGTTACCACTTACCTCTAACACCCATTACAATGACCCATTTGTCTAGTTCCCTCCTCTGACTGACAACTGCTTGAGAACAGAGACTTCACTTCATCTTCATCCTCTAAACAGAAGTTTATTAATGAGTGAGTGGATAGATGGACTAGCGCCCGAAGGCTGTCCTCTGTCAGTACCCCTGCTATAACCAGTGTGCTCAAGGAAAAAAATATACATATTAGTAGGAGCCAGAGACACTTGGAAAGATCTGTATTCATATTGCTTTGCTGGCCAGTTTTTTCCAATCCTGAATTAGGGATGGAATTATTATAGGTGTGTACATTTGTTAAATAGCACTAATGAGATACCGCTTTATGAAGGAAATGATCTTGCTAATTTTAAAAAAATACAGAAATGGCAACCCACTCCAGTGTTCTTGCCTGGAGAATCCCAGGGACGGGGGAGCCTAGTGGGCTGCCGTCTATGGGGTCGCACAGAGTCGGACACGACTGAAGCGACTTAGCAGCAGCAGCAACCATTATTCAAAGGTTTCTATTACAATAAATCTACCACGAAATCTTAAAACAATGATACCAAAGGTAGATCTAAATTATTTCTGAGTTATCCTTTAGTTTGAACTCATCATGTTTCTATTTCTTTTTATTACTTGTATAATTAAAGAAGTGACAATATTTTTTACTGCCTTTCTATATCTGGTATCACCCGTCAATTATGATGAGCCCATGAGATCCCTGAGAGCAAACATTCCTCTTCTCTTTGAAAATCTTACTCATCACAGCCCATGGCACACGGTAAGTATCAGCTTTATTTCTTCCACTTACTTGGGTAAGACATGATGGTCAACAAGGATGAGGGTAAGCTGGCCGGCCTGGTGCAGTGCATGGAGGTCAATCTCATCCCGGAAAATCAAGAGGGACTCTGGAATGTGAATCTTCTGAAGGAAGAAGACATTGTCACCTCGTAGAGGTAGCTCTGAACGTTTTATATTTAAAACTGGCACAAAGACTTCCTCGGCCTCAGTTGTCTGGAAAGGAAAGTGAAAAGGAGGTATGGCTGTGTTATGTGACAGGACAGGAAAAGTCACAAGACCACTGGGACTAAGGCAGACATGATCTTGGGGAAGTTACTGCCTTCCTCAAAGCCGCAGCTTTCCAGTCTGATCAAAATAAAAGAATGACCCTTACCCTCTTTCTTTCTTAGCAATAACATGAAGGTCAACAAGACAAGTCATGGAAAAGGCCTAGTTCCAGATGCTGCAGAGAAGAGCCTATCGGTCCTCCAGAGCTGACATGGGCATGAGGAACACACACAGACCACTGACACCCACTGCTGTTCAGTCGCTAAGCTGGGTCTGACTCTTTGCGAGCCCATGGACACAGGCTTCCCTTTCTCCACTATCTCCAGAGTTTGCTCAAATTCATGCCGATTGAGTCAGTGATAACTCAGTAAATGACTGTGTGAATATCACTTTATGGTTTACAAATTCTTCAAAATACATCTGCTCATTTGATCCTCACAGCAACACTGCGAAGTATTATCATTTCAGATTGTATAGTTACTGATATGAGACTCAGCAAAGTTAAGAGATCTGAGTTACCTAAGGCTAAATGCTATCAAATAGCAGAGCTGGGTTTTCAATCCAAATCTTTTCATTCTAAGGGACTCTGTTCTTAGGTACTCACCTTTGCCAGGTAAAAAGCCAGGGCAAGGGCTGACACCATGGAGTCCAAGTCACAGGCTTCATTTCCCAGCACAACATGTATGGGTCGGGACTCCTAGAGAGGTGGGATAATGGGATTAACAAAAGCATCCTCTAATCATTTCCATTTATCTAATACACATGTAGGGCTGCACACACATCCTCTCACTGATCTTCATAGAGGAGGTAGGTCAGATATTCTTATGGGTCCTCATTTCACGGATAAGGATATTAGCTAAAAGGGCATATGTGTTCTAGGCAAGCTTTAAGCATTCCACCCATGTCTACTTAGTGGAAACGTAGTCCTTCCTCTCACCACAGTTTCCTTGAATGTTAAACTTTCAGAAGAGCAGCAAATAATTCTCTGATTCTTATGCTCCTTGGGATACTCAAGGAGTAGTCAAAGGTACAGCATCTGGGGTAGCTGATGTATTCAAACCATATCAACTCTGGTTTGTACTTTTTTCCTATTTTCAAATAGGGAAAAGAATCTTTTCACTTCTAAATGAGAATAGGTGAATAGACTTTGAAAATAAAAGTAAAAATAAGATCAAGTCCCTTATCCAAATAGCTAGTCCATAAAATTCCCCGTACTCAGAGGAGTGTCAGTGATAGCCAGATTAACCAACACTCTCACACCCAAGAAACTGATACTTTCTCCAATGGGTTCGGACTAAAACAAAAACAATTGCCGCTGCTGGAACTTTTATTTTTAAAGCTTTGAAAATCCAGCTGCTGATAAGAACTCTGAAGAGGGAGGCACATCTGTTGTTATTATTAACCTTGTTATTTTGCATCTCCCTATCGGACTTTAAATAAAATGCACTAAAACCTACAGGTCCCCAAAATAGCAAAGATGCATTTGGCCAGGTGGAATGAGATCATACAGTCCATGGCTCGGCTTAGGCACAGGGATTCTCTCTTACCAGTTTACTTTTGAATTTCTATCTCAGCCTACTTCTAAAAGATAGGAAGGAATAAGAGAGATTCCTTAAGAGATGCATTAGCTTACTTTCAGCCCTACTGGCCTTTTGAACTGCACAATTCTTGGCTGCAGGGGCTGTCCACTTGTGCATTGTCATATGTCTGGCAGCACCCCCAAACTCCACCTCCAGTCATGACAATCAAAACGTCTCCAGATTTGCCAAATATTCCGCACGGGACAAAATCACCCCCAGTTGAGGACTGCTGGGTTACAGAAAAGTGAAAATCCACTCTGGCTTCTTCAGTCAGGGAAGATTTGCTAGACAGAAGATTTTAGAGAATTGGGGAAGCATTTAGAAGAGTAAAACATAACAAGTAATGGTTTATCAAGTAATATAACTTTAGGAAGAAAGAGAATCTAGAGGGACCTAGCATCAGCTTCCCTGTATTGACTGTTATCCACTCTCTTCACTTGTCCAGAAACCCAAAGCCAGAAAGGGACAATTTTAGAAGACTTCTGGTGGTAAAAACTGTCCTGTCTAGTAACTAGGTAAGCTTTTATTTTAAAACCACCCTCTTCTCCATCTTCTACTCCCAGCCCTAGTTGTTGTTCTTGTTTAGTCGCCAAGTTACGTCCAACTCTTGTGACTCCACGAACCGTAGCCCACCAGGCTCCTCAGGGATTTCTCTGGGAAACATGGGTTCCAATTCCTGGATTGGGAAGATCCCGTGGAGGAGGAAATGGCAACCTACTCCAGTATTCTTGCCTGGGAAAATCCCATGGACAGAGGAGCCTGGAAGGCTATAGTCCATGGGGTCCCAGAGACGGACACGACCGTGCAACTGAACACACACGCACCCTAAAGGTCACATTTTTAAATTTTTTACCTCTGGGGAAAGTCTGCCCTTAGGTTCTCCCTTGTGCCCATTTCTCTAAGCCTATTTCAAGAGTGTGGCAGCCAAGACCCATTCACACAGAACAGCATTCTTTGCCAACACAATATGAGAATTCTGTACCCAAGACCCGAGGCCCATAATGACTCCTCTGACTTGCAATTCGTCCTCCTGATACCAGAGAAGGCCCCTCTGTTTCCTGGATACCACGAACTGACCAGATGGCTGTGGACCAAAGTGACAACAAAGCACTTGAGATAAGTAGCCGCAGAGATAACTTGCTCACAGCAGCAGTAAGGGAGGGCACTATGTTCTCTAGAGAGGGAAATATACACACAGGAGAGGCCGCACGGTCCTGACTCTGGAGAATAAAGGTAAGAGGAACACAGGACAGGCAGGGCAGGAGAGGTCTATTGCTGGGCTTGAAGAGGCCCTCAGAGAAAAATGGAAAAATGGTCCTTCCAGAATTCACACTGGTGCTGCTTCCTTCCAAGTGGCAGCTGAATTAGGCTCAATCAGATCCCCAGCACCAAGAGAAGGCTAAGCAGAGAGTAGGGACCAAATACAATGTCATGGCTCTGAGGGGAGGAGAAATGACCACCAGAGGAAGGTGAATAACTAAGCCCTTGGGCTCAGCCAAGCTCAGACAGCAACCAAAAAGAATTAAAAGAAAAGGAATACTCTGGGACCGTCAGCAAATCTTGGGACAGGAGCAACCAAGGGAGGCGGTGGCGTTCCATCCCCCCCGCCGTCAGCACCCACCACTCCCCTGGCCTGACTGGCCCATTCACCGCCCACGAAACATGACGGGCACATTCCCAGCTCCGGCCTTTGCACTGCTGGCTTTTCTCTGAGAGCGGCCGAACTGTCACTGGAAAAGACCACAGGCTGGGGCTGAATCCCAGCTCTGCTTCTTGCTGTAGGACTTTGGCCTCTCTACGCTTCTTTTCCCTCATATAAAAATGGGGATACTACTGTAATCAATTTCATGAAGTTGCCATGAGGATTAAATGAGACAGCACATAAGAGCCAACTCTGTCATAGTTCAGAGGAGTTTCCTTCCATCTTCTTTCTCCAGCCCTTGCGGTCCTTACCGAAGCCCCCTCTCTCTGCAAATCGTCCCTGCACCCAGGCCACACCGGTCTCTTCTACTTCCAGCTTCCTGTACTTGGGGTATAGAACTTAACCACCACCTTAAGGAGCTCACTATCTTTTCATGGGCGTGTATCACAAATCTTTAACATAGCTTACAAGTTAGGTGACTATATACTTTGCTGTTCAAACCAGTACTCTTTTGAGAATGAAAAGGGCTGCAATTAATTATTATATTTCAATAAACTATCCTGGGCAAGCCAGGTATATGAATGCCTAACTTACAAGGTACCATTCTCCTCTTCATTTAGGAAAAACATGGGTAACTCTTAACCCCCATCCCATCCTCCCCCAGCTGAAAGCACAAGCCAAACAGCCTCAGTTTTCTGACCATCACACTGACTTCACACTGGTGCTGCTTCCTTCCAAGTGGCAGCTGAATTAGGCTCAATCAGATCCCCAGCACCAAGAGAAGGCTAAGCAGAGAGTAGGGACCAAATACAACGTCATGGCTCTAAGGGGAGGAGAAATGACCACCAGAGGAAGGTGAATAACTAAGCCCTTGGGCTCAGCCAAGCTCAGACAGCAACCAAAAAGAATTAAAAGAAAAGGAATACTCTGGGACCGTCAGCAAATCTTGGGACAGGAGCAACCAAGGGAGGTGGTGGCGAAGAGTTCAGGGCAAATATAGCTATACTTAGAGCATGAGGAAACCTGAGCTGCCAATAGAAGAAATACAATCTGAGAGCCACAAGTAGATATAAACTTTTTTTTTCCTCCCTTTAAAATACCCACTAGTTGAAATGACTGTATTCTGATGTTCTTTGTGGCCTCAATGGTGCGCGAGGGGATGGTTTTAGGGCTAGCAGAGCCAACCACTTCCCTTCTGAGGCTGAATACGGTCTGATGCTTACTCTACAAACCAGTTAATGAAGAAGGAAAAAAGGAGACAAGGAGTCAGAGATAGAGAAGCACTTCCGGCAGGGAAGATGGGACTAATTGACAGTGACGCAAGGACTGTAAATTTCTAAGGAGAATCAGCCAATCCTGATTTCTGCCTCATGCCTGAGAAGTGCAGACAACGCACATTATCCAAAGCTTCTGGATGTTTAGCCAGAAGCCAAAGCTTCTAGTTTAGCCACCTAAACTAGAATGTGGCCCCCTGCGAAGCAAAGATTTCCCCCCGCCCAACTAAAAGTGACAGATGACTTAACATGACTAGGACATAAGATTTCTTTTAAATAGAACAATCTACTATCATTGTGGTGGCAGACTGTAGAAAATTTCACTGGTATCAAATGCTGAAAATATGGTATCAATAGGAAAGCTGGCTGAGTTATCAGCTGTTTCTGTCTTATATAAAAGTCCAAGCATTCACGATTTCCTAAAAGTTATACTGTATTTTAATAGTGTCTCTGGGGATTTCCCTGGTGGTTCAGAGGCTAAGACTCCACGCTCCCAATGCAGGGGGGCCAGGTTCCATTCCTGGTCAGGAAACTAAATCCCACAATCTGCAACTAAAGATCTAGCATGCCACAATGAAGAAAGAAGATCCCGCATGCCACAACTAAGACCCGCCACAGCCAAACAAACAAAAAACAAACAAACAAACAAAAAAAACACAACAGTATCTCATGAAAGCAAGCTAAATGTCCATCGACAGAGGAACGGATAAAAAAGATGTGGTACCTTTATACAATGGAATATTACTCGGCCATTAAAAGGAATGAAATAATGCCATTTGCAGCAATATGGGTGGACCTAGAGATTGTCATACTGAGTGAAGTCAGTCAGCAGAGAAGGAGAAATATCGTATGACATCCCTTATTTGTGGAATCTTAAAAGTAATGATACAAATGAACTTACAAAATAAAAAGAGATTCACAGACTAAGAGAACAAACATGGTTGCCAAGGAGAATGGACAGTTAGGAAGTTTGGGATGGTCATGTACACAACACTGTATTTAAAATGGATAATCAGCAAGGACCTACGGTATAGTACGTGGAACTCTGCTCAATGATATGTGGCAGCCTGGATTGGCAGGGAGTTTGGGAAAGAATGGATACCTATATATGTATGGCTGAATCCCTTTGCTTGTTCACCTGAAACCATCATAACATTGTTAATCTGCTATACCCCAATACAAAATAAAAGGTTTAAAAAAATAGTTTCTATCTAAATCATGTCTTTCTTTAGCTAAGAAACAACACTGTGGCCTCTGGGAAACTGGAAATGGAGAAGAAAAAGACCGTTCTCACTTTCTAATTGTATATCTTTTTTGTATTAACTTTTTTTCACTATGTACATTTTCTACTTCCATAATTACAGACAATCTAAATCACTGGGTGTCCACCAGTATCTCCTACTACCAGGCCACCCACTAGCTTTGTTAGTCTAACTTTCTGATTTCTCTTGGCCCAGGCTAGGTTGTGTGATAAGAGCTCTAAGATATGATCTCTCCTTCACAAGTTTGGAAAAAGGAAGATCTAGATCTTGTTCCCTGGGAGAATGAATTCAGGCAGAGAAAAGTCAGGATATCAGCAATACTGAAAAAATCGTGTTTTTCGGCTTCATATTCCTGAGGAAGACATACTCTTAACCCGGGACACTTCTGGAGAGTAGACGCTGTAGAATAGAGGCATGCAACGAAATGCTATATGGTAAAGTTTCAGGTTCAAAAACTCTTTATCAAATGGTGAAAAAGACTGGTTATTTGGGTCATTAGGGAAAAATCCAACTTCTTGGCCCTTGGAATGGTGCCAAAAAGCCTCTATATTAGTCTTTAATGAGTTCCCTGTGGTGGAAATCAGAGGTAACCAAAATGAATTGGTCCCAGATTGTCTTATACATTAAAATGACCTTCCCAAATTTGCATTTCACAAGGAAAAATGTAGTGTAATTGGTTTTACACTAATTGAACTTCACTCCTACTCTTTTGTTTTCGGCCATGCCACACAACTCATGGGATCTTATTTCCCCCACTAGGGATCAAAACTGCACCCCCTGCATTGGAAGGGTAGAGTCTTAACCACCGGACTGCCAGGCAAGTCCAGAACTTCACTCCCATTCTTCAGGTGAGGACATTCCTTTATGACAGCAGCTGATTCTGCAGGAGGAATTAGGTGACTTTTAGGATTTGTTACAGACCAGAATCTTATTTCCCAGGTGAATTTGTCAAGTTTAAGATACTTTAAAAGGAAGCAGAGTCAACCATCTGTCAAGGTTTCTCCAAGAGTAGTATAACTTGAAGCAGGGGGGCCAGGTGACCTCCTGGAGCCTCTCTCTGGCCCGTTGTTTGCTGCTAATTGGAATAGCGACCTAACGTTGCACGACCAGTCAGCAAGGCTGGGAGACTCCAACTGGCTCAGAGAGTACCAAAAATAAGCCACAAAGCATTCAGGAGTCATGCATATAGTTTTGATTCCAAACATACTTTGTGCTTATCCCCATCCAGGTCGCGGATTTTTACGTAATTTGTGTGTGTTAAAGTCAAGGAGGTAAACTGGAGGCAAAGGAATGCAAGACTGTCGGTCAACAGACCTGCCTGATGTACTGTGTGTGTTTTCCTTAAAAACAGATTTAAAGTGTAACACCATGACCACCTTTAACTTAGAAGGAGTTAGGCCCGTCAGACAAAAACCGCCGTTCAGAGGCAACAAAGCCGTGGGCACAGGTTCCCTCGTACCCCCGGGGTTCACCTGGAGGCCAGGGCGCCAGCAAGGCCTCGTGAACGGAGAACTGAAAGAGGGGCAGGGAGGAGGGAACAAATACACCTCGCGGCCGGCACAGCCCGGGTCCCATTGACGGAACTAACCCAGCGACACCGAGCAGGGGCTCAGAGGCAGGACCCGGCCCCACGATTCCGCCTCCCCGCTCTCGAGCAGACCCCAAAGGCTGGAGCCCCTAAGTGAGCATGCATTCCCACTCTCAAAGGCTAGGTTCTCCTTCCTCCCTCCTCAGATTTCCAAGCCCCCAACCCACAATTTCGCACACAAACCCTCGGTGCTCCCCAGAGCCCACATCTTCGTCCTTCCTGGATCCCAGGATCCATTCCTTACGATAACAAACAGGGGTCCCTTACCTGCAGAGCAGCTCGACAACCCTGCAAGTAGTTCTCCATGGTGAAGCCCAACGTGTTGCCGCCGCCCCTCGCCGCTGAGAGGTTAACCGGCGAATGCGCCCCGCCCCGGACTCAGGGGCTTGCGGCGAGTCGGGAGGCGGGACTCGAACCCGCCACAAGGCGATTCACCCCGGGAGGAAGTGCGTAACAGGGCGCCCCGGGAGCCCGACGATGCCCCGCCCCCAGCGGCGGAGGCCAAGTTCTGCGCCCAGAGACTCACGGGAGGCGCGAAGTGGAGCGTGGTGCGGTGGCATCCTGGGAAATGTAGTCCCGCAGCTCCGCTATGGTTTCCCCAAGAATTGCGGGAAGGAGAATTATCTGAGTTTACAAGTATGTATGAGTCATATAATCTATCTTTGTGGCTTCTGAACTTTCCCTCTTGAGTCAGGCTAAGTCTTTCCATAAGTTATATCGACCACCTGGTTGACATCTAAAATTCCACTGGGCAAAAACAACTCTTCATCTTCCTTGAATTCTCTTCTTTACCAAATTGACCAATTATGTGGTCTTCCTTGTTATAAAAAAACTTTAATAATCTCTGACCCCTCTTCTTTACTTAACACCTAACAGTCTCTTGCCAACTCCTGATGCTTCTTTTACAACTCTGTAACCTTTTGGCAAATGTCTCATTCTTCCCCGGTCTGTTGTAACCTGGGATCTATACTCCCTGCCTCCCCAATTGTTCCAACTCCCCTTTCAGCCTGCAGAGTTGCTTGAAGTTTCATCCTGCCGTAGCCCTGTGAGTAGAGCTTAGAAGGCCTTTCAGAACGTAGAGTTGGGTTCCAACCTCCTTTAACTGCCACCTTCCAGCCCCAGAGTAGTGCAGAGTACTGCAAGTATATGTACCCTCATCATCAAAGGTTCCCTCAGTTATGAATCCGTCCCTTTTTTATTTTCTGCCGCCAGCATCACACCAGTTTTTCCTCCTCACCAAGCTAGGAATTGAGAGGAAGTGATGGATGAGAAGCTGAGGCCTGAGGGATAACAAGGACCAGAGCACAGAGATATGGGATCCCCTGCGTGCTCAGCTACTTTTCTGCTTGCTGCACTCTTCCCGGAGCCCGCTGCTTTTTCCGCACCTTCTGCATTACCAGGGTGCAGCCCAACCGGTTTCATTTCTTAACTAAAAAAAAAAAAGAAAGAAAGAAAGAAAAAATAACGCAGTAAGGACTTCGAAAAGATCAGGATTTTTTTCCCTTTAAATGAATAAATATGAAAATATCAGGCTCTTTGGCCCTGTTTTAGTGGAGGCACGGCAGAGGATTGCCGCACCCAGGGAGATCCAACAAGCTTCTGCTGTCCAGCCCTGCTCCTCCCAGCGCAGCCAGGGCCCTTGCTCTTCCCTATTCTCACCAGAGAGGCACAAGTGCTCCATCCCTTCCAGCGGCAGGCGGAGAGAAGAGAAAGGGTCTGTTGTTTTTCTCTCCTTGTTTCTCTCGCTCACTGCTGATCACCAAGCTGCTGACCAGGTCAGAAAGCCCGAATGGAAATCCGCCAGTGCCAGGCAGGCTCCTTCTCCTTCGGGGAGCTTGTCCTTGACTGATTTTTCTTTGTCCCGATGGGGAAAAAAGAGAGAGGGAGAAAGAAAAAAGAAAAACCACAAACTTCCTTTGAAAACCAGCGCTTGTAGACCGGGCCTGGAGCGCGCGCCCTAGACGCGGCGACTCAGAAATCCTGAAGACGCTCTGAGCGGTCTGGGCGCACCTGGGCTGCACCCCTGCCTGCCTGCACCCTTCTCCAGGGCCCCCCGGTCGTGGGCGTGAGCCCGGAAGTAGCCGCGAGCCAGCCGGGACCGCCGCTCGTAAACCTGGGGAAACCAGTGTAGACTCTGGCGTTGACAGCTGGGAGGCGGCCGGGACTGTGGCGGCGCCCCTCTCTGAGCCCACCTCCCTCACCGCAGTCCCGACGTTGAACCCTCCTTCTAAGTCCTGGAACAGCCCCCACTTCTTTAAGGTAAAAGCAGTCTTAACCATTTCCTTCACCTTTTTTCCTTTTCCTCTCTAGCTTTGGGGAGGTGACTCTGCCTATCCTCCCACCCCGGGTCTCTGTAAGTCTGGGTTTCTAGAGGCGCTCGGGCAGAATGAGTAAGTATAAGAAACGCTACCTTTCCCCCGTGTAATTACACCTGCCTCCTCTCCCTTGCTAGCAAGTAGACAGGGCACTGTGGTGGACATATTCTGAGGGGAAAATCTAAACCTTTAGTTGCCTGAACATTTGGGTCAGAGTGAGAACCCTGCGCTCTTGAAGGGAGAGTAAAGTTCCTGCGGGTGGGAGGGGAGGGACGTGTCTTCTTGAAGCTACAGACCTGATTCCTGTGATTCTTCCAGCCAGTTTATTGCCACTGGCTAGGGAGGAGCAGGGGCTGTTTTACCTCCCCTATCCGCCACCAGAGGATGATTCCAGAAAGCCTAGGACTTAGTTAAGAGGGGAAGAATGAATTCCTTGTTTGTTTAAGTACCTGTGAGTCTCAGTAAAGCTCTTGAGTACTCCATGCTCACTCCACCGGTGTGCACCATGTAGCCTGGAACCCTTCCGTTACACTTCCTCCCCTCTTCTGAAGGATTAGCCCACTTAGCTTTTAACCCAGTTTCTCTGAGACCCAGCTTCCTCTGGTAGTCCAGTTCTGGGTTCTTTTGGCTCACTGGACTGCCCAGCCCCCGCTTAATTATAGATCATTTCTGGCATTTGGATAGAAAAGATAAGAAGTAAGCCCTGTTTTTCTCTAAGCTTTTAAAAAATTGTCCCAGGCTCTGCTTTCTGCTTCTGAGGCTCATTCTAAATGTCATTTGGGAAGGAAGGAAAAGAGGAGAGAGATTTTTTTTTAAAAAGGTATAAGGCCTGAGTACCCAAATTTTGCTACTCAGATTCTAAATTAATCACATGGAAATGAGATACAGCTAGCATAGATTATATTTGAATCAGAAGGATGATCAATTTGGGTGACTAGTCTTATTTCCATGACTTTTACATTGCTCAACTTCACCTCCGAGGCTTTACCTTAGCCCTAAATCCTATCTGATTGCGAAAGGAAGCATAGTCTCAGGTTAGGAGGAAGCAAGAGAAAAGATTTCTAACAAGTTTATTTCTCCACCTTTCTCACCCTGACCAAGGTGGAGAGGGGAGCAAGGAGGTTGAAGGGAGATATTTTCCAGGAGGCAGAGTTTGTGGCTTTTTATCATCTATCCATGGTGTTAATTAAATGTCATGCTTAGTGCCGGGAGAGAGCAGGTTAAACAGGTCCAGAGTTGACATTTAAAATAACCTAGATGGGAATAGATTGAAAGAACATTTGCACAGATAGGTGAATGTAGAGGGAGTAATTTTTTTTAATGTAAATCAATAATCAGTATTTTCATATTCTATGTAGTGAGCAAGGGAGTACTGGGTTTGAGCAGTTTTCAGAGCATAGAGGAACTGATAAGTTGCTATCCCAACTCCAGCTGGCAAGAGAATGGGGCTGGGGGTGGGGTGGGACAGGTTGTACCTCTAATCTGAAATTACTTATCAGAACCCATCTCTGTTTCAAGTCACCTTGCTTGTATTTCCCCTCTCCAGCCTACAGGAAGCTCCTCCCAGGACCTTTTGTTGTGGTTTGTAATTGTAAAGCTGGAATTGTAAAGGTGGAGTCCTTCAAGGAGAAAGACTTCTTTCTTACCAGTGTTTCCCCTTTAGGAGTATGATACTGACTCTTTTTCTTCACCCCAAGCGCTGTTTAGCTCTTTGGCCTTGGGATGAAGCAGAGAAAACAGGGCCCTAAAGATATAAGCCCTGTGTACTCAGGATGTTCCCTGCAGAGTCAAGGGCAGAGGTGGGGGATGAGGCAGAGGATTTACCCTCATTCCAGCTATGGTGGGTTTTACTGACATAATGCTTACTTCAAGGTTAGCTAAAGATCACTGTATTAAGATCACTGTCGGTATTGTATGAACATTTCTTTCTCCATCTCTTTTCCTTCTTTCTCCTTTTGCTCTCCCTTTCTATCTTGTCTTCAGTCCTTGTCGTTTCTGTTTCAGGAAAGCTGATGCCACCCAATGTCTTCAATCCCACCAGAATTATCCCTTCCAAACCTTCGAGTCCTGTACCCTCTTTGGTCCCATCTGGTCACCGCAAGTTAGAGGTGACAGCTCGGCCTGGGACCCTTCTGTTTAACCTAAAACTGTACTGCCCGTAGCCTGGAGTGGCTGAACAGACGCTCAGCAAGCCTTCTGCACTACATTCCTTTTCCGAGATTTTTCTGGGTCTGTTTACTTTTCAGCCCAATGATTTCCTTCTTATTGGATCCGTCTCCCTTTTGCTTATCAAGCTTAGAGTAAGGTCAGTCTCTGAGGACAGTAAAGTCCTTTGGTGCCCTCAGTCAGCCCTTCCTGACCATGGAGCACCATCAGCCTGAGCATCCAGCCCCCAGTGAGGCCAGGACTGCAGAAACAGTCAGCCTGGAAAACCACAAGGCCTTGTCAGAACCCAAAGAGCACCCTCAGGACAAGGATGCCAAAGAGGCGGACGGGGCAGCTGGAGAGCAGGAGCCAGTAGACCAAGCTTCACTGCCAGCCCAAGGCCAGGATGATTTCAAGTCCCCTCCACCAGATGCTAGCTCAAGCCAGCCAGGGCCAGCCCAAGAGACTCCACCTGAGTCAGAGACAGCGGAGGCCTGCTTCAGGCTCCAGGAGCTTCCCCAGGCCCCTAGGGCCCGACAGCCTGAGCTAGACTTCTACTGTGTCAAGTGGATCCCCTGGAAAGGAGAACAGACACCTATCATCACCCAGAGCGCCAACGGCCCTTGCCCTCTCATCGCCATTGCGAACATCCTTTTTCTTCAGTGGAAGGTAAGAGGGAGTTTGGATGGAGTCTTAGAAAATGTTGATCATTCTGCTTTTCTCAAACCTGTCAAACTTTCCAGGTTTTTCTTCCTTTATCTCCAGGTTGAACAAATGAGATCAGATATTTGCAAAAAACAAGACAATTATCTGTCCTACTCCTGCATCTTCCACTGTCTAGCAAATGGGAATGGCTTGCAGTTCTTCCCATTCAGTCCCTTGCTCCAGTTGCAAGCCGTTTTTGCCCACCACACCTGACTGCTAGATAAGCCCTGCCCTCATCCCTCCTTTCTCTGGGTTCCTCCTTCAGTGCTCCATGAAGGAAAGCACACACCTGGCTCACTTTTTTTTTTTTTTAATTTAATTTATTAATTTTTGGCTGTGCTGCGTCTTCGTTGCTGCACACAGGCTTTCTCTAGCTGTGGCCGAGTGGGGGCTACTCCTTGTGGTGCACGGGCTTGTGCCACATGGCATGTGGAATATTCCCAGACCAGGGATCGAACTTTGTCCTCTGCATTGGCAAGCAGATTCTTTACCAATGACTGGCCAACTCTTTGATCTCTCCTTGCCTCCAGGTAAAGCTGCCACCTCAGAAGGAAGTGATCACGTCCGACGAGCTCATGGCCCATCTTGGTGAGTGACTGGGCCTTCAAGAGGAATTACCTGAAAGGTTCCAGTGCTATCTACTGAACCAGAAATCCAGAGTATTGAGGGACTCTTCATCTGGGGATCTTATGTGGCAGGGAGGGTAAAGGTCTATAGGGTTTCTCTGCAAGGCTGGGGAATGAAAAGCAAAAGTCAGGGTGTCAGGAGTCCTGGGTCGTCACCCTCGTTCTTCCCTTAGCTTTCACATGTGACCTTGAGTGGATCCTTCACCTTTTTTGGCCTTTCTTCCTCTGAGAAACGAAGGCCCTTTGCAACTCTGAAAATCTGTGGTTCTGTGATATTACCTCTGTTTTCTTGGAGAAGAGGAAGCAGCTTTTGGGACAGTGGTGGGGTAAGCTGATAAGGAATCCTGTCTTGTAGGAGACTGCCTTCTGTCCATCAAACCTCAGGAAAAGTCAGAGGGACTTCAGCTTAATTTTCAGCAGGTGAGGTGAAAGGTCTGTGAACTGGGGGGTTGCAGGTTCGTAAGGGGCACCCAGGCTATTAAGAGAAGCCTTTCTGATGCTTCTCAAGAGGGTTCTTTGAACCATCATTTCTTTCTGCAGGAGGGAGAGAGTGTGTCTGTCTTAGAAAATATGTTCATTTACATAAGATAAAGAAGGATTGAGAAAAGGGAGGACTTTCCACTGTAAGAGGAAACCAGGGGGGAAGAGCAACAAGATTAAATTTTTTTTTTTTCCTGGAGGTAGGAGTGGAACAAGAAGAGGGAAGGCTAGAATATCCATCATTTTCTTTTCCTACCAGTTTTATTGATATATAATTGACATATAATACTGTGTAAGGTTTATTTTTTCATTTCATTTTATTTTTTAAATTGAAGTATAGTTGATTTACAATACTGTGTCAGTTTCAGGTGTGTAGTGTGGTGATTCAGTATTTTTGCAGATTAAATTCTGTAATAAGTTATTATAAGATACTGGGTATCTTATAATTAGATTGGCTGGGTATATGGGACTTCCCTGGTGGTTCAGTGATTGAGACTCTGTGCTTCCAATGCAGGGGGCATGGGTTTGATCCCTGATTGGGGAACTAAGATCCTGCGTGCCTCTCAGCCAATAAACAAATAAATAAATAAATAATTTTTTAAAAAGATACTGGGGATAATTCCATGTGCTATGCAGTATATCCTTGTTGCTTATCTATAACACTAAGTTTAAAATGCGCAGTGTGCTGATTTGACCTAGCCATTGTTCTCTCTCCCATCCCCAGAATGTGGACGACGCGATGACGGTGCTGCCTAAACTGGCCACAGGTCTGGATGTCAACGTGCGCTTCACAGGTGTCTCTGATTTTGAGTATACACCTGAGTGCAGTGTCTTTGACCTCCTTGGCATACCTCTGTACCATGGCTGGCTTGTTGATCCACAGGTGAGGGCGGAAGGGCCCACATGAGACTCAGCCGGCTCAAGCTGAGAGAGAAGCAAAATTTTGTGGGGTTAGGGTTAGGGAGGTAGGGAGTAGATTGGCTAGGGAGGGGATTGGGGTTTCAAGGTTGGATTCAGTGTGGAATTCCTTTAGTTTTTAACTTTTGGGGGTAACATTCAAACACAAGCAAGCAATATGAAAATGGGTCAGTTCTTTAGACATCAAAAGTTTCAGGAAGCTTTTGTCATAGGGTTGCAATCCTTGTGGGCTTGGTTCATTTCCTTCCTAAAAAAAAGCTCTCCATTTTGGGGGGTACCACCCCACCCCACTGCCCATGCAGAGTCCTGAGGCTGTGAGTGCAGTCGGGAAGCTGAGCTACAACCAGCTGGTGGAGAAGATCATCACCTGCAAGCACTCCGGTGACACCAACCTCGTGACGGAAGGTGACATTCCTCCCTTCTCCTCGGCAATCTTTCGTGGAGGGAATGGTGGCTGCTGAGGTTTAGTGTTTATCGTCTGTCTTTCCACCGCCATGTCCCATGAGAATGTAGGCACCATGAGCAGGAGTTTGGGGAGCTGTGTTTCGTTCACTGATGTATCCCCCAGTACCTAGTGCAGTGCCTGGTTGCTCCGTTAGCATCTGTTTATTTATTTGGCTGAGTCTTAGTTGTGACATGTGGGATATTTTTTTAGTGGCAGCATGGGCTTCCCAGGTGGTTCAGTGGGTAAAGAATCTGCCTGCAGTGCAGGACATGCAAGAGACTCAGGTTTGATCCTTGGGTTGGGAAGATCCCCAGGAGGAAGGGCATGGCAATCCACTCCAGTATTTTTGCCTGGAGAATCCCCATGGACAGAGGAGCCTGGCGGGCTACAGTCCATAGGGTTGCGGAGAGTAGGACACGAGTGAAGCGACCTAGCATGCGTGTACTCCTGAGTCTTTCTCTCTCATTTTTAAAAAATAATTATTTATTTATCTGTGGAGGGTCTTAGTTGCGGCATGTGGGATCTAGTTCTCTGACCTGGGCCCCCTGCATTAGGAGCATAGAGTCTTAGCCACTGGCCCACCAGGGAAGTCCCCACCTGCGTCTCTTAGTTGTGGTGTTTGGAATCTAGTTCCCTGACCAAGAATCGAATCCAGGCTCCCTGAATTGGGAGCTCGGAGTCTTAGCCACTGGCCCACCAGGGAAGTTCAGCATCTGTTGAATGGATGAATATAACCAGGCTTCAAGGAAGGGATTGCCCAAGATGGGCCTGATCTCTAGAGCTTTGATAGGGGCTCTCTGGATGATCCTCCTGTGGACTTTGGACTTGAGTCTCCTGTCTCTCTTTTCTTGTCCTTGCCGCCAGGCCTGATTGCAGAGCAGTTCCTGGAGACCACTGCTGCCCAGCTGACCTACCATGGTCTATGTGAGCTAACAGCAGCTGCCAAGGAGGGCGAACTTAGCGTCTTTTTCCGAAACAACCACTTCAGCACTATGACTAAGCATAAGGTGATGCGGGTTTGGAGGTGGGAGGTTGGAGTGCTGTCAATTTCCTCATGCCTGTTTCTTCTGGGTCAGTATTTTGGTCAGGACAAGGCAGATTAAGCTGTGGTAACAAATGATTTCTAAAATCCCTGTGGTTCACCATGACGAAGGTTTGTTTCTCATTCATGTTGCATGTCCACTGTGGGTTGGCCACAGTTCTTTCCCACATCATCTTCAGTCTGGGGCCCTGGCTGACAAAACAGCCTTTCTCTGGAACACGGGAGAGCGAGAGGGACACACCATGCACAGTGTTGGCTCTGCTACCATCTCACTGGCCAGAGCGAGACGTAAGGAGTGAGCTTGCCATCAGTGGGCCAAGAAAGTGCACGTCCTCTCCCAGGAAGGGGCAGTGGGAGTTTGGAACAATACTATAGTTTTCCAAGGCTTCCCTCGTGGCTCAGACTGTAAAGAATCTGCCTGTAGTGCAAGAGACCCGGGCTTGATCCCTGGGTTGGGAAGATCCTCTGGAGAATAGAATGGCAACCCATTCCTGTATTCCTGCTTAGAGAATTCCATGGAAAGAGGAGCCTGGTGGGCTACAGTCTATGGGGTTGCAAAGAGTCGAACACGAGCGAGCGACTAACACACATAGTTTTCCAAAGCTAGAAGTTGTCTAAGCGTTCTAGGAATTGAGTAGAGGAGGGAAAGATCTTTGGCTCTTAAAGGATTTATCCTCATAGGCATCCCGTGAGCCTAGAGAACCTCGGGAAGGAGGGTAGGAAGACTGCCGTCCCGAGGACTCCATGCTTGACTGCAGTGACTGCCGCACTCACACGCCACTGAGCATGCACTCAGACAGCCCTTCTGCCCAGAGCCATGTGTACCTAGCGAAAGATGCACGCACTCACACTGACACGTCTCAACTAGCGTGCCGACCAGTCTCACGGCCTCTGCGCCGCTCAGCTCGCTTCCGCCGTGAGCCGCCGCCCATCCCACCCGCGTATGTGTTCTCTCCCGCACAGGGCCACTTGTACCTGCTGGTCACTGACCAGGGCTTTCTACAGGAGGAGCAAGTGGTGTGGGAGAGCCTGCACAATGTGGACGGAGACAGCTGTTTCTGTGACTCTGACTTTCACCTCAGTCACTCCCCGGGCAAGGGACCCGGGCCAGGAGGTGGGAGTGGCTCCCCAGAAAAGCAGCAGCAGGTGGACCAGGTGTGTGGGGCCTTGGGGGCCGGGGTGGGGTGCAGAGCGCATGTCTGCCTCGGAGAGCTTTGTGCCCAAGGCGGGCCGCCTGTATCTTATCATCTAGAGACTGTAACTTATGACACCCGGGCCCCTCTCTGGTCTCTGTGAACCATCTCTGCGCTTGGTGTGTGTTCTCTGGCATCACAGATAAAATACGCAGCTGTGTGTTTCTCTCTGGAGAAGGGGCATTGGGAGGATAAGGAAAGGCTGAGCTGGTTTGGAAGCCTAAGCCCAGCCTGACCAGTCCCCTGCCCCAGCCTCCCTCACCGCCCTTGTTCTTGCCCCTTTCTCTAGGACTACCTGATCGCCTTGTCCCTGCAGCAGCAGCAGCCCCCGCCCCAGGGCACGTCGGGTCTGAGCGACTTGGAACTGGCCCAGCAGCTTCAGCAAGAGGAGTACCAGCAGCACGGAGTGGCCCAGCCCCCTGCGCGGGCCCCATCACCGCAGGTGGGCCTGCTCCTCCTTGCTCTTAGTGCTGCCCCTCCAGCGTCCCTGCATCCCCAGCGTGCTGCTCCGGCTTCCCCTGATCCAGAATTTTGTTATTCCCACCGCATCTCTTCAAGGTTTCCCTCGGGGCCCTTCTGTCTGTCCCTCTGCCCTGGGTCCCCTGCTGTCTTTCTCTCCCCACAGCCCCTCCCAGTCCTGACCCCGCTTCCATCTAGAGTCCCTGTCCTGTGTTCCGCCATGGTCGATGGGTGACCAGCTGTTAAATCTGACGCAGGGGAGAGGAGCCGCATCTGGACGCCCAGCTGCTGAGCGTCGGCAAAGGCCGAAGCAAGAGTCCGACTGTGTCCTCCTGTAGTCCTGCCCGGGCCCGGCTGCCTTGCCTCCGCTTTCAGAGGCGAGGGCTTATTTGCTTACTCCCCCTCAACTTGAGATATGCAGGGTAACTTATTTATGGGATATTGGGGATCAGAGCAGGCAGTGAATGCTAAGGTCAGACTTGGTGACCTCTTTGCCCTCGTGTGCTGCCTCCTCTTCCTCCCAACCATCCAGGGCAACATTGGAGTTGATGGGGTGAGGATTTCTGATTCCTAACTCTTTTCCCCCAGAATAGTCACATTAATGTACAGACTCAGGCTCCAGGGTGAAGTCCCCGTCTGTCTAGAATCCATCTCCCCTACTTCTCACCCCTGACTGGCTGGGTCATCCTATATGCCCATCCGAATCCATCCATCCATCCGTTTGTTTCAGGTTTTGATTTGGGTTTCTATCTCTATTATTTGTAATGCCTTCCTGGGAATTTGGAAATAAAACTTCTTTCCTGAAGTCTGCTGTTTGCCTTACCCTGTAGCTATGCCGTTAAGTATTTGACCCAGTTGAGGAATGCAAACCGTGGCGGGGGGTGGGGGTGCAGGGATGGTAAAGAGGCTAGAGGGGGTGGCCTGTCATTTCTAACAGAGCCAGCAGGGGGAGGCAAAAGTCCGCTTTGTCCTTTTTTTTTTTTCATGTGGATGTTGCTGTTTACCAACTTCAGTGTTCTTGCTTGGAGAATTCCACGGACAGAGAGCCTGGCAGGCTACAGTCCATAGGGTCACAAAGTGTCAGACACGACTGAAGCGATTCAGCATGCACATGTGTTGTTTAGTTGTTAAGTCACGTTCACCTCTTGCCACACTGTGGACTGTAGCCCACCAGGTTCCTCGTGGTTCCTGGTTCTCACTTATTTTGCCTGAAATTTCCTGGGGAAGAGAGAATAATAGGGGTGAGGGGGATGCACAGAGGAGGCAGGTTGTTGACAACTGCAGTTTAGAGCCTCAAACAGAACTCCTGTTGAATGCCCAAGTGCACATCAAAGGCACCTCCAACTTCAAGGCCTCCTCCCAGCCAGTGTCCTGCTCCACCCAAACTTCAATCAGGGAACACAAATGACAGAGAAGTTTGCCAAAAGAAATCAAGCATCAGCGAGATGTTCTGGCCAGAGTTCAGGAAGAATGAAGAGGACAGAAACTATCCAAGTGACCTCGTTTTGCACACCCAGGACAGAGCTAGGGGACCCAGGTGCAGACATCACTTTGAGATGAGAGAAGTGAAGGAATTTAAAAGAAACTTTGAGTTCTGGCCTCAACAAGAAGCTGGAACATGTGATGCTCAGTGAGGGGTCATCTTATTTGGAGGCCCAGCTGGTCTCCTGCAGGCTCAGCCAAACAAGAGAACCTCAGATCCTTGAGCGTCACGCGGGGATGAGGTCTTAAAGGTCTTCCGCCCTGCACAGGGCTAGTAGGGCTGACCGGCAGTCCCCTTTCACTGCATCCTGCAGACAGAAAGTCAGATGTTAGAAAGGCCTGCCACCATCATGGCTCAGGCACTCTGTTCTCTCCCTCGCGCTGGTCCAGAGCTTGTTTGGTTTCTAGAGTTCTGCACTAAATTAACCAGAGACCCAGGAGTTCTCCAGGCCATGAATATGCTCCACTGTATGCAGGGTGGAGGTAAAGGATAAAGCTCTGGGGCTCCAGGTTAAGAACCAGCCAAGCCTCACCTGGAGGGAAGAGTAGAGGGACTTGCCAAATTTCTTTCTGAACTCGGCTCGGATGCTTAGAAGATCAGTCTCACTTCGAGAAATAAGGATGCGCATCAGTGCTTGGTAATTGGGTTCAGTCTCCTGGTAGAGGAAGAAACAGAATGGGGATGTGGTGGTAAGCAAGTTCTCACAGGGCAGGGTTTGGGCCACACGGTGGATTATTCTAGCGAGTGCTGGTGAGGAGAGAGTCAAGGAAAAGAGAAATAGACACTATCTAGGGCCAAACATTATCTGTGTCCATCCTCAAGGGAGATGACGTGGCAGGAAAAATCAGTTGCTGTGGGGAATATTTACAGCAATATCACTCATTCCTTCCACATCTTTTCTGCCCTTGCCATTAGCTTAGAGTCTCACTCCAAGAGCAAGGACTCAAGAAAGGATAGGGATGTGCTACCTGTGAAGACTTACAGCATGATAGTCAAGAGACCGTTAACAGGGAATGTCTAAGGAGGACATTCACCCTATCCCTAAACTGTCATCGGTTTCTCCTGGTTAGACCCCTGAGGTTCAGCATCATTCTCTTTCTCTTGTACCTGCAATGGGCCTCTTGCCTTTTGGTTAAAGACAGTAATGGAGGGTTCAGTTTAGAAATAATAGAGGTACATGTGTGCACGTGTGCTAAGTCGCTTCAGTAGTGTCCGACTCTGCGCAGCCCTATAGACTGTAGCCTGCCAGGCTCTTCTGTCCATGGTATTCTCCAGGCAAGAATACTGCAGTGGGGCACCATTTCTTTCTTCACAGCAGGGGTCAAACCCACTGTCCCTTATGTCTCCTGCATTGGCAGGTGGGTTCTTTACCACTAGCGCCACTTGTGAAGTGAAAGTCGCTCAAGCGTGTCTGACTCTTTGTGACCCCATGGACTATACAATCCATGGAATTCTCCAGGCCAGAATACTGGAGAGGGGAGCCTTTCCCTTCTCCAGGGGATCTTCCCAACCCAGCGATCGAACCCAGGTCTTTCACATTGCAGGCAAATTCTTTACCAGCTGAGCCACAAGGGAAGCCCAAGAATACTGGAGTGAGTAGCCTATCCCTTCTGCAGGACATCTTCCCGACCCAGGAATCGAACTGGGGTCTCCTACATTGCAGGCGGATTCTTAACCAACTGAGCTGTCAGGGAAGCCCCAATAGAGGTATAGTACATCATCAAATCAGGAGCTATAACTGATTATAATAATGTTATCATGAGAGATTTCTAAATAAAGTACTTTGGTTGCAAAAATCCTGTTTGTGTCACGAGCTGGGTACTGCTGCTGTCACCATTTTCTAATATCCTCTTTTTCAGAGTTTCCTCAGGCATCTGACTTCTGAGGCCCTTCCCAGAATTGCCTGAAACCCACACTTATGGCCACCCTACAGATCATAAACTCCTAGAAGAAACAAATAAAAAATGATGAAGGGAATATAGGATGCTATATTTTATTTGGACTCATTACCTAATTGTCAGTGGGCCTGATGGCTACTTTTTTTTTTCACTTTTAATTTAATCTGATTGGCTTTTTGGCTGCACAGCTTGTGGGATTTTAATTCCCCGACCAGGGATCAGCAGTCAGAGCACAGACTCCTAACCACTGGGCTGCTAGGGAATTCCCTGATGGCTACTCTTTTGAATGGCATGTACACTGGTTTTGTATTGTGATAAAGATTGCTGAATACTTTCCAGTATCCATTCTTCCCTTCTTGCAACTCTTGTACTCCACAGTTGTAGAACTGGTGTAAGAGTTGCTCATTAAGTGAATGTTCCCAGTGTGTAAAGTGGCTCTCTACACTAAACTTATATCAAACATCATTCTTCTTTTGTTACCTGAGAGTATATTTGGCATCTCATACTGCCCTAGGATCTTTATAAAGAACATCATTTCATGGTTCAAATTGGTCTGAATTTGGACTGCAAGGAGATCCAACCAGTCCATCCTAAAGGAAATCAGTCCTGAATATGCTTTGGAAGGACTGATGTTGAAGCCAAAACTCCAATACTTTGGCCACCTGATACAAAGACCTGACTCCTTTGAAAAGACCCTGATGCTGGGAAAGATTGAGGGCAGGAGGAGAAGGGGACGACAGAGGATGTGATGGTTCAGTGGCATCACCGACTCAATGGACATGAGTTTGGGTAAACTCCAGGAGTGGGTGATGGACAGGGAGGCCTGGCATGCTGCGGTCCATGGGGTCGCGAAGAGTCGGACGCGACTGAGTGACTGAACTGAACTGTCCTGAACCAGCCATCACTTAAAGGTCATTTTTCTGAATAAATATTTATCACAATTATGTTTTTACATATCTCTCATAAAAGAATAGTATGGAAGTGTCTTGACTGAGTTTTTCTTTTTTTTTTATTTTTTTTTCCAGAAAAATAAACCTGCATCACTTCTTGACTCCTTCTTCTAAGATTAAACCCACAATTTATATCCAGGAGTCTAAAGTCCTGTAATCTAAATACATTACAATCACTGCTAGAGTACAGGTTTGTCTTTATGACAGGAATTTAGATAATCACAACTTTTCAAGTGAAACCTAGTGTTCACTCATTATAATAGTACAGGATTTATTGGATAAGTACAATAATCTGCTGTCAAAATGGAAATCTCCGGGTGATAAAATAAATGCTTCTAGATGCTTCCTTGATGGCTCAGTGGTAAAGAATCTGCCTGCAAATGCAGGAGACACGGGTTCAATCACTGGTCCAGGAAGATCCCACATGGCATGGAGCAACTAACGCTCGGGTCCCACAGCTTCTGGCCCGAGCTGGAGAGCCCAAGAGCTGCAACTGCTGAAGCCCAACGCCCCAGAGCCTGAGCTACAGGACAAAAGAAGCCACCACAGTGAGAAGCCCGTGAACCACAGCAGAGAGGAGGCCCCGCTCAGAGCAGAGAGGCCCCGCTCAGAGCAGAGAGGAGGCCCTACTCAGAGAGGAGACCCCGCTCAGAGCAAAGCGGAGACCCCACTCAGAGCGACGAAAGAAAGCCCTCACAGCAGTGGAAACCCAGCATAGTCATAAATAAATAAATAAAAAGAAAATATTTTAAGAAAGCTTCTATGTAACATTTTGAATAGTTGTCAATAGGCATCATGGTTTCTCAACCAGTGTACCAAAAACTATTCCATCTTCAAAGTTTGGGTGGGATTTTTATTCATATAGGTCTTGGTGGACAGTTGTACTAGGACACCTAGTTGAATGAGCAGAATGACTGGATTCTGTTTATGAAATTACTCAAACCAAGATTGTCAATTTAACTTTGGATTATATAGAACAAAGTCTGACCAGTATGGAGAAAGGCGATCTTGGGTACCAAGAGTAGGCTATAGCTTATAGTATAGACCAAAATGTCCTATAGGATCATTATGTGTTTTGTAGGGAGACTGCTGTGTGACCTTGGGCAAGGTACTTAACCTCTCTGTGCTTCAGTTTTTTTTGTCTATAAACATGGATGGAGTGTTAATGTGAATACTTACTGAAACGTGCTCAGCAGAGGCCCTGGCACACAAGGAGCCCCTCAGAAACTCAGAAACAGGCGGCTCTTTCATTCTTCTTTCTAGTGTTATCGCCACCCTCATTCTGGCAACAACTGAACCCAGACAAGACAGTGTATTTCAGAGCAAATTCATATCTGTATCTGGCCACCTAGACATTCATTGGGCCAAAAATTTTAGCTTTAGGGCCCTGATGGGTCAATGGACTTGTCTCTAGCCACAGCTCCCTCCTCTACTCTTGACAAGACAATTTGTAAACTTAGGAAAAGAGAGCTCCTCCATGTTTACAAAGTAATACAAGATGGTTACATTAGCAACAGTGTGAAACTTTCTCTTGCCCAGGAGGTGTCTCCCGCCTGTTTTTGTTCCAAAGCAAGGGGAGAGGAGCATCAGTCTTACCTGGAGGGCTTGATGAAGTTTATCAGCAAAGTACATGGGTGTGTTCCGAATCACCAAGGCTGGAAGGAAAGAGGCAAAGATGGAGAGAGACCACCGCCATTCTACAGGAGACCTCTGCCCCGTGGGTTCCAAGCAGACCCCTTACCTAGGTTGAGCAGAGCCACGCAGGCGGCTCCATGGAAACGGGCCCGGACGGTCTTCTCCAACTCATGCCCCGTGTACCACTGGTACTGGTTCAACACTGTGGTGCACACGGGAGGGAGTTAGAAAAATAAGTGGGGAAGGGGGTGGTTATCCCAGAGAAGGATGAGCCCTCCCCACCTTCCTCAGCCAGAACTCATCATTAGAGCAAGCTGGGGAGACCAGAAGACTCCTGTGTACCTCGGATGAGGTGTTCGGGATTGCGCTGGGTGAAGACAAGGACCCACGTCCTCTCTGTGCTGGGTCCTTCAGCCTGTTTTAATGCCTGGGAGCAGGGAGTAAATCAGAATCACTGGTTGGGGGATTAGGGAGCCATGGTTATGGTGTTCCCAGAATCCATAAACATGGAAAAGCTTATTTTAACCTATAAATTAGTTGCATTTGTTTATCTGTGTAGCACAGCAAGCAGGACCTTAGTTCTGCAACCAGGGATCGAACCTATGTCCCCTGCCGTGGAAGGAATTAAATAGTCCCCAAATGCCCATGAGAGGAGAATGTGTGAGTTCAGGAGTCAGAAGCTGAGTGAGTGGAAAAAGCTTCTTGTGTGACATTGCCTGATACCCCATGACCCCCTTACGTCACTGAGGATTCCTTCCCAAGGCAAGGACAGTTTTGCAGGACAGTGGGTACACAGGTCACCGGCTCTAAGATACAGTGTCTTATGTGCACGACAGTGCAAACTCCCCCATCCCTTGCTCACCTGGACGTCCTGTGCAGCCAGGTTATAGTCAATAATTCCAGTGTAGGCCTCGCGGCCCCCCTAGGAGGAAAAACTCTCAGGAGGACTCTTTGGAGGGCAGTTTTTTTATCACCAGACCAACAAACCAAACCCTGGTCTTCCCCCAAAGCCCTCTCCTGTTCATTAGGTACTCCCTAATGAACACAGGTGGGTGCTCCCCAGTGGGGTAACTCTATTCCGCCCAGACCAGTCCCCCTTACCTTGGCCAGGGCCAGGAGCAAGTCCCGCAAAATGCCCCTGGTCTCAGACTTGATGTCCTCCGCAGCGTCCACTTGGAAATCTGGGACAGGAGCAGGAGCTCTCTGAATCCTCCTGATTTTTCCCAATGAGGACACCTCTAGGACCTGCCAGATGTCTGTGCCCTGTCAACCCCGCCGTGCCCTGTCAACCCCACCGTCCCCTGCTTGATGGCCGCTAGTTCCCAGGATGTAAGGCAGAAGCACCACCGTGGCCACCCTGAAAGCATCTCTAAGCTGGGAGTAACCTGTGCGCTGTGGGGTCGTGCCCTGTGGGGCGGCCTCATCTCCCGGTGTCAGACTGCTCGGGGAGGGAGGCAATCAGTTACTCGGGTGGTGGCCAGACAGTGAAAAGAGGATGGCGGCATCCATATCGTGAAGCAAGACGGCTAGGGCCAGTCCCCCTCCTTGGAAGTGAGGCGAGGTGATGAGGGAGGTAGAATGTGAAGAAAGGGAGAAAAGGGAAGGAAAAAAGAGAAGCAGGAAGGAAAAGGGGTAGGAGAGGGGTTAAGAAAATCGGCCAGGGGCCTTCCCGGGAGGTCCAGCAGTTAAGACTCCACACTTTCATTGCAGGGCACACTGGTTCCATCCATGGTTGAAGAACCAAGATCCCACATGCCTGGGATCTTTTGGCATGGCCAAAAATTAAAAAAAAAAAAAAAAAAAAGATAGGCTGAGGTGGGACATCAAAGAAAACTGGGGAAAGCAAGAAAAAGAGTGGGTGTGTTGAGATGAGGGTGAGAAAAAACTAGTTACTAATTAGTGGGTGAGGCATGAGGCAGTCACTGCAGGGCTAAGAATTGACCCCTAGAGAGCAGTCCCCACCTTTCCCCCTGGCTGCATCGAGCTTCCATTCAGCCTGGGATGTGGTGTGATGACAGAATCAGCAAGGGGCTGGGAAGATGACTTGGGTGCCCTTGGGACTGTCACAGGGCTCAACCTTGTCATTACCTTGGGATCCACCCTGGAGCCCCAGACCACGATGGTTAATGAATGCTTCTCTCTCTTTAATGATGACAACAGGCTGTCTCCCTGGGGAGACTGAGCCCGACAGGGGGGGTGGGGGAGGAGGAGAGACCCCAAGGGAACAACAGCAGCAGACAGGCTCCCAGAGGGCTACCTGCAGGGAGCGCAGGGGAGGTGAGGACTGTCCTGTCCAGCTCTTAGAGCCCCCTCCTCCACGCTCTTACTGTGTTTGTAGACTGCCAGGCACTCCTGCAGCTGGGGTGGGGTTCGGGTGGCGAGAATTTCCAAGGCCACATCTTCAGCAGAACCAGGGCCCTACAAGAGATTGGGAAGCCGCTCTGAGACAGAACCATGTTGTTAGAATGGCGGGGAGCAGACGCTGACCACTTGTCCTCCTGAGGGTCAGCAGGGACTACTTTTCCAGGGGGCTTCTGCCAAGTCCACTCCTCTGGAGTGGGCAAAGGCAAGGCAGTTAACGTCGTCTTTCCCTCAATACGGTCATCACTCCTGGCAAAGCTCCTCTCCTGGTATCTTCAACGTGCTTAGTTGCTCAGTCCTGTCCGACTCTTTGCAACCCCATGGACTGCAGCCCACCAGGCTCCTCTGTCTGTGGGGATTCTCCAGGCATGAATACTAGAGTGGGTTGTCATGCCCTCCTCCAGGGAAATCTCCCCAACCCAGGGATTGAACCTTGGTCTCCCGCATTGCAGGCAGTTTTTACTGTCTGAACCACAAGGGAAGCCCAAGAATACTGGAATGGGTAACCTGTCCCTTCTCCAGGGATTTTCCTGACCCAGGAATTGCATCAGAGTCTCCTGCACTGCAGGTAGATTCTTTACCAGCTGAGCTACCAGGGTACCTTCAAGGCTGTCCTCAATTCCCGGGCATCGAGATGGGCTGCAGGCTGCAGCAGGGCAACCACGATCCTCTCCAGGTTGCCAGAGAGTGCTGCCTGCAAGGACTTCAGTAGGTCCTACAAGAAACAGTCCCCATGGCAGAGGAACAGCATGAGGGGGAGAGTCCCAGGTGTGTGAGGAGGTTTGGGAATATTTGGCTGGCTCTCATCTCAGACCTAACCACCAGGCTTCCCTCCCCTCCACAGACTGGGTTTAGCAGGGGGTAAGGGTTGGTCTCAGCTGGTTTCAACTACTCTTGTTGTGCCCAAGTTTCCTGGGGCCTTCTCACCCCAGCCCACAGCTCCTGGGAATCAGCGTGGTCTCACCTGCTGGGTGCGTTCATGGAAGGCTCGAGAGATGAGCTGCCTTTGCTCTCGGCTCCGGTTGGTCAGCACGTCCAGAATGGCAATACGGTCCACACCTGAACCAAGGTGAGGGCTGGCCTGTCAGTCTGGAAGAGCCCTGTCAGGGTCTTTACAGAGTTGAGATGCCCTTATTCCTTGCCTTGAAGCCTCCAGAGGAGGAGATGACAAGGTCTAGGAAAAGCTACATCATCCCTACCACCATTTGATCCTGAAGAAGTTGCCAATGGCATGTAAATCTGACCCAAAGTTAAGCAAAGGTGGCCTGGTACAGTGCAGAAGATGGCCTTTTGGGATCACAGGCTTGCTTTAGAATCCCAGCTCTGCAATATTTTGAGCTGTGTGATCTTGGGCAAGGCTTTTGACCTCCCTGAGCCCCAGTTTCCTCATCTGTGAAATGGAAATAGCATGACTTGCTTCACAGGGCTCTTGTGAAAATGGAGATAAATACCTACTGGGTACCGGACACACAGGAATGAGGCATTCCACAAACATCTATTGAGTATTGTTAGTTCCTCCTTCTAGCTCCTCGGTCTACAGACTGGTTTCTAAAAGATAGATGCCCAGGTGCAGAGGGAAAGGGCTCACCTTGGCCTGCTATCGCCTTCAGCAGCCTCTGTACATCCTTGTCCACATTGAAGCTCAAGAAGGTTCTGAGGGTGCCCAGGGTGCCCCAAGCTGCAGTCTGTAAGATATGGGGTACCAGAGTCTGCCCATGTTCCTCCTCAGTGACCCAGCCAGGCCCTTGGCATAGCCTCAGGCTAGATCTTCCTTTCCTACTCCTCACCCTACCCCACAGCCTCTGCATTGATAAAAAAATAATTTTTAACAATAATTCCTACAATCCCAGCAGCCCTTACCTTATTGGCAAGGCCCAGGTGACTGAGGATCTCCTGAGTTAAGGAGAGTCCCATCTTCCCGTGGGTCACAGACATGGTGCTACTGGCTGCCCTGGGGGGAGGGACATAGGAGCCAATTGAGGGGGACGTCCCCCGAGCCCCTCAGGGCCTCCTTATAACCCCCAAGCCTGGGAGCCTGGGAGCCCTTTGCCCACTCCTTTCCCTTGTTGCAGAAAGAAAGAACAACCCGCTTGGCAGGTTGGGGAGCCCAAGTGGAAGGTAAGAAGGGTACCCCCACCTTCCCCACCACTCACTGTCATTCAGGAAGCAAGGTTTGATCAGGGATGCTGCTAGAACTGGCGCCAAAACAGACCCTCCCAGACTCCAGGGCTGGTCCCCAGGCTCCCCAGCCCCCGTGGTCTGAGATGGATGATCCGCTCCTGAGGTCCACCTCCCCCTCCCTTCCATGGCCTGGCTGGCTGTTTCTGAGGCAGTGTGGAGGAGGTGAGGATTAAGTATGCAGGCTGGGAAATAACAGCACCTCCCCTCACCCCTCACCGTCAGCCCCAGACTACAAGTGAGACTGTCACCTGCCCGTCAGCTTCCACCACTGTGCTGTGTGTCTCTCACCCTTGGAGCTTCCTGCTGGAATCTTTAGGTCAGCAGCCGCAGTCTCTGAGCTGAGGTGAGTGTGTGTTCTTGTGGGTACATGGGTACCTGGAGAAGGACGCAGGCACTCATGTTAGAAAAGTCCTTTCTCCCTCTCTCAAGTGATCAACAAGTTCCTACCACTGTGCCCCCTCCCCCAGCATGAGAGCCCAGGTCCAGTGCTTACCCAGAGGTGCTGGGGGGGGGAGCAGGTGTCGTCAGACCCTGGCGCGGTGCCTTGTGTGGGCACCAGCTCCGGTGTGGCCTGGTACAGGACAGCGGTGTGTGCCGCCCAAGCTGAACAGCCAGTCAGATGACCTCTGCAGCAGACCAGCCCCGCCGTCCTCGGGCTCTGGCCCCTCCCAGCTGTGGGAGAGGACCAGGCTGTACCGTGTCCCACATGCAAACACCTCCCTACAGCATCTCTCCTCCCAGGAACTGGCCTCAGCCCAAACAAGGGAACTCTGCTGGCCTCCCAGCAGCTCGGCCCTGACACAGGAGGCTTTGTGCGCTGCTTTCTCTGCGGGGCTGGGTTGGGACTACAGAAGCCCCAGTCTCTGAGTCCAGTTTCTGACCTGGCTCTGCCTCTGAATCCAGCTCCCTGGGGGGGCAGGTCAGACAGGCTCCAGGCTGATTTGGAGGCTGATAGAGAAAACCTGTTGGGGCACATACCAGTGGAGCACCCCAGCCTGCACCCCAGAGGGGTCCCAACCCAGAAACTCCCTTGATGATTGCCTTATTGGAGCAGTAGTGAGTGGGAGTGATGGAAAGAGCAGGGTGGGGAGACTGTGTAAACCTCCAGGGAAGGAAGAACACAGGTATTTCTGAGTGGGGGAAGATCAGCAGAGTCAAGAGAGAAAAATGCGAAGGGTAATCCCTGTGGACAGAAGCATCGTGCTCCCAAAAGGCAACAGGGAGATGAAGGAGGCTCCCTGGGTCCCTGCGTCTTAGATTCCTTCTGCTGCCTTTTAGCAGCCAGGACTATTTTCGCGGTAGGTGATGCAACTCCAGCAGCTTTCTTGGAGGCTGTCAGTGCACAGAACAGCAGGTAAACAGTCTTAGGGAGCCAAAGGGGCCCCTGAGCAGGCAATTATTCGAATTTCACAGACAACTCCCTCAGGCCTGGGAGCAGTCTCCTTCCTGCAATGCTAGACAGCTCAGGCAGGGGCTGGGCACAGAAGCTATCTGCATTCCTCTGCCATGCTCCTACCCTGGAAGGTCCTCACTGGTTTTCCTACATCCCTGAGGAAGGACCAGCCGCTTATCCTCCGAGCAGACCAGGCCTAAGGAGGTGCTGTAAAGGGCTGTAAACGTGCCAGCCACTACACCTCGCTTTTCTCTCCTGTTAAAGGGGAAAGCATGCACCGATTTTTGCTGAAGAGTGTGGGTTCAGTCGCAGTTCTGCCACTCGCTATGTCCTATAACCTCAGCTAGTCATTTCAGGCCTTCGTGTCTCTGTTTCTTTACCTAGAAAAAAAAAAAAAGGGAATAATGGGAGAGGATGAAGTGTTGCGGGTGGGGTTTGGGAGAGTAGGAGGGTTGGGTGATTGGAGGGGGAATCCTGGCACACCTGGGAATAGGCTTCCTGGGGGATTAAATGAAATAATATGTGTGATGGCATTTGAGACAGAAAAATGCCCTGCAGGGCAGTCGAGTGGTTAAGACTCCATGCTTCCATTGCAGAGGGCACGGTTCAGTCTCTGGTCAGGGAACTAAGATCCAGCATGCTGCAGGGTGGCCAAAACACCGCCCCGCCCCCGCCCCCCCGCCCCAGATCCTGATTTATACCAATAGGTCATTCTACGGGATTACATCTAAAATAATAAACAATATTCTAAGACGTGCCTTATAAATTAAGGTTGCCAGATTTAGTAAATATAACAATAATCTGTTAGTACTGAGCATAACACACGTTTCGTAGAATGCGTGTGTGCGTGCTAAGTTACTTCAATTGTGTCTGACTCTTTGATACCCTATGGACTGTAGTCCTCCATGGGGATTCTCCCAAGCAAGCATGTACGATGCTAATAGGGCTTCCCAGGTGGTGCTAGCGGTAAAGAACCCACCTGCTAATTTAGGAGCCATAAGAGACTGGATTTGATCCCTGGGTTGGGAAGAGCTCCTAGAAGAGGGCATGGCAACCCACTCCAGTATTCTTGCCTGGAGAATTCCATGGGCAGAGGAGCCTGGCACACTATAGTCCATAGGTTCCCAAAGAGTTGGACATGACTAAAGCAACTTAGCATGCATGCACGATGCTAATAAATTATTTAACTGAGTGTCCTATATTTTATCTGGCAGCCTGAAAAATGGGATGCAGTTTCAGCATGGTGATTAAAAGCAAAGGTTCTGAAGCCAGACTCCTTAGACTTAGAATGCTGGTCTGCTGTGTGACTCTGGCAACCACCTTAACATTTCTCTGCTCAGTTTCTTCTTTGTCAAAACAGGGGTTAAAAAAAATGGTGATAGTAACAGTGTTTATATTATAGGCTATTGTGAGGATTAAATAAATACACGTAAAGCACTTTAGGGGAGTGCTGGGCATTGAATGGTAAATACAAGTAAAATATTTACTAATTTGTTATATGTTATAATGTTATAACATATGTTATAATGTTATTTTATAGTGGTAACTGTTATTAGCATCTCCTTCAGAGTTCCAACCTTGGCTCTCTTCTGCCGCTTCTTTCTTCTAATCCCAAATCTGGCCACAAGAGGCCATCAAAAGCCATTGCAAGAGAGCCTTGAGACCCCCTGGTGGCCACTTGTGGTCTAGGAGGCTCTGATTCCCCTTGGAATCTGAGGGACACCAAGGGGCTCTCTTGGCCCGAGGACATGAGGTTACCCAGAGGACTCCATGGGCAGGCAGGGTTGGGGAAGAGCCTCAGGTAGACATTCGCTCCAGGGGCCCCGCTAGACTTCTAGGCTGGGTTATAGCAGAAGAGCAGCTCCATAGCCAGGGTTCCTGGCCTTTGGCTTTCTGTACCCTTGAGAATCTCTTTGGGGCATGTTCCAAGTAGGCTTAGGGGGAAATGAAGGGCAAAAGAGGGGTCCTGTTTCTCTAGTCCAAACCTCTGCAAGGTAATGCTGGCTGACCTGCAAGGCTGAATACTGAATTTGGAGGTGGCAGAAGAGTGGTCCTGGTTGCCTAGCATTATTAGGAGGTATGTGATGCATTTACAGATGTCTCTCTGAAACTCGTGGAAGCTTTACTCCTTTTGTCCCTGGGTTTTGTTTTGTTCAACTCCAGGGTCAGATTGAGGCCCTTTTCAGATTTACTAAAACACCCTCCAGGGCATCTCTGGTGGCTCATCTGTAAAGAATGCTCCTACAATGCAGGAGCTGCAGGAGTTGCAGGTTTGATCCCTGGGTCAGGAAGATCCCCTGGAGAAGGATTTGGCAACCCACTCCAGTATCCTTGCCTGGAGAATTCCATGGACAGAGGAGCCTGGTGGGCTACAGTGCATGGGGTCGCAAATGAGTTGGACAAGACTTAGCGACTGAACGACAGCAACAAATCACCCTCCATACCCATGCTCTAAATCTTAGAATTTCAGAGTTGGAGAAGATCTTAGGGATGACCTGACCTACCACCCTCTTGTTACTGACTCAGGGAGACTGAGTGACTTCCAAGGGCCATGGTGTTGGAACCAGAATTCAGGTCTCCTAATTTCTCAGTGTTTTCATCACTCAGATGAGAAGGTCGACTGGGGAAAAAAAAAAAAAAGCACAACGTAAAAGTAGAGAATTATATTTTATTTGGTGGACAATACTGGGAACTTAAGCCTGGAATGCGGCCTCTCAAATAGCTCTGAGGGACTGCTCTGAAGAAGTAAGGGAGGAGCCAGGATATATGGGAATTTTGTAACAAAAACCAGGTAGTCAGAATATCAAAAGATTACTGTTTATTAAGGAAAACAAGACATGTCAAGTTAATGAATGTAGTGCTTTTTTATGTAAGGAAAGATGCAAAAGTCTGGGCTCACTGAAATCATTCCTTTGATATGTGTCTCAGCTGGGGCCAGAATCCTGTGTTTTCCCATCCTGAGTCTCCAAAGGGTGCACCATTGCGGGAGTGACTGCAATGGCTGATAGCTTAATGGAGGGCATCCTATTTTCGTTTTGAGTTCTCTCAGGACTCATCGTCCTGGCAGCTATAATACGATGGCTTGATGGCTGCAATATCCTTTCTTTTCTGATATGGTAGGCAACATTTTTCCATTCAGAAGGGCATGACTGACTTGGGGTCTCCTCTTAAGAGGACAAGCAGCAAGTAACATACAGGGCCATAGCTGTTGACTCATGAAAACTTGTTCAGCTCTAGGTCCATATTGCTTTTCTGCACTCTGCATGGGTTTCTGAATACACAGAAATTCCTCCTGGCTATTTCTCCTCTTGTTATAAAACTTTTTCTCCCCAGAATTCCTTGCATCTTAATCCCACTGCTCATGTTTTGGCCAAGTTCCACTCTTTTTATCCAGAGTCTTGTGTGTTACACAAGCAAGCCTGACCTGGGAAGACCAAGACCCATTTCCACAACTAGAGTCCACATCTTTGCCTGCTCCAGATACCTAAATCCCAGGCCAAAGGCCTATTTGTGTCCTGTGCCTCCGGACACCTCAGCAGCCCATACAGAGGAAGTGAGTCACTGCAAGGCGGGCAGCTTGGGGCACTGTGGGCGTGGCTATGCCAGGCCTGGGCGGTGGGGGATGGGTCAGAGTGATCAAGATCTCCTGGTCCAAACTAGGCAGAGAGAGAGTTTCTGAGAGAGTTTCTAAATTGGTTGTGCTCAGTTGCTCAGTCATGTCCAAGTCTTTTGGGACCCCATGAACTGTAGCCCGCCAGGCTTCTCTTCCATGGAATTTTCCAGGCAAGAATACTGAAGTGGGTTGCCATTTCCTACTCCAGGAGATCTTCCTGACCCAGGGATTGAACCTGTGTCTCTTGCATTGGCAGGTGGATTCTTTACCACCGAGCCACCAGGGAAGCCCCTTCTAAACAGGCAGCATCATTCAAATGCTGCCTGAGGCCCAGTTTCTCTTTCTCCATCCATCTTCTTTGTCTCCTGGGGGAGGGGTATACCCTCTTATCTTTACTTTTCAGGCCTGTCTATTCAGCTTCAGCCCCAAACTTCCCCTCCCACTGCTATCTTAAAGTTAACTGGTCTTCAGTGCTCTGAGGAATTATTTATAAAGTCTGGTGAGGACCTTGGGGAAGTCTAGGAAAATTTCCTGAGAAAAGGGTTCAGAAACAAAAGGAGAGCCAAGTAAGACAGATCTGGGGAGGGGATAGAGAGGTACCCAAAGTTTAGTTGGGGCCCAAAGAGGAGACACTGGAACCCTAATGGAAAGGGGAAACTGGGGAGGGAACTCAAGAAAGGTGGGGGGAACTTTGGAATTGGAGGGGGTGGTGGTGGGGGTGGGTGGGTTATAGCAAAGGTGTAGAAAGGATATGACTTGCAAATAAAGGAGTTTACCCTTTGGCAAAGGAATTAAAGGCTGGAGGGATTGCTGGGAACTGGAAAATCAGGCAAATCTGGGGCTGAAAAAGCCTAGAGAGTCCCCTGGGTACTGGTTCAGTGGTGAGGGGCCACGGGGTGGGCCAACAAGTCTCATTTCCCCCGTGTTGGCCTGGGCTAGGGGGCCCACTGCAAAAGCAAAGGAAAAGTTGGAAATCAGACAACCTCTGCCTCTCTACCTCTCCAGATAGCGCCTTCAGTGAGGACCAAGCTCTCAAACTGGATGAGTGAGAAATCATATTCCTTCCTAAGAGAATTGTCAAAACACCTGAATTTGCCCAGATAAACCCTGAAACAAGCTGCCCTCAGAGGTTCTAACTGTCTCGGTATAAAAACACCAACATTTCATTAAGGTAAAAAATGGTTACCTCTGCTAGGCGGGCCCTCTCTAAACAAAACCTCAAACACATCTTAGTCACACTCTGTCCTCCTTAGGAATCAAGGCCAGTTTTCTAGGATAAACATGTTACATCTTCCTGAAACATCAAGTTTACCAGTCTAGGGAAAAAACATTTTAAAATATGAATTTGAACACGGATAAGCAAGTGGTCTAGATTGAAAACTCAGATACGTTTTACACAGCAAAAGTTGGGGACTGGGTCCTTCAGAGCCTGCCGGCAGTAGGGTATGTGTGCCACTGGGGGGTAGATTTTACAGCACTGGTGTGGAAACGGTGGGGATTTTAAGGCCGGGCTGGGGTGGGGGACGCCCTAGGGGTCCCAGCCGAATCTCGAGAGCCCGCTGCCCGGGTCGGTCCTGGAGAGGCGCTGGGCCTCGGCGCGCGGCCCTTGGGAAGGACCCGCAGGGGCTGCGCGGGCCGGGAGTCGGGGCGCCCTCCTCCCTCCGCTGCCCGGTGGGGCTGGAGGTGGGAAGTGTGGCCATCGGTCGGGCTGCTCAGAGAACTGGGGGCCGCAGCCGGCCGGAGGGCGAGGGCCGCAGGTGGGGGCTGCCGGGGTAGTGCAGGGGCACGGCCGTTCCGCGCCCCTCGCCCCTCGCGGGTTTGTCCCGGGGTCCTCGGAGCGCGCCCCTAACCGAGAGACCAGAGGCTGGGAGACCCCGCACTGCCTCCCTTACCGGGGGCTTTTCCCCCGCGGTGCAGCGCCTGCAGTGGCGCTCCGCCGCCCGCCGGGTGCAGCGAGGGCTCGGCTCCCAAGCTTCCACCACCCGCCCCCGCCGGGGCGGGGGCGGCGGCAGGCGGCGGGGGCTGGGCGCGGCTACCCCGCGCGGAGGCCCGGGCCCCGCCGCGCGCCCGCCCGCCCTCCTCTCCCCTTCCGTCGCCGGGCCGCGGGCCCACGCCCAGTCTCCCGGCTGCTGTGCTGCTCGCGGCCTTTCTTTCCCGGGCTGGCTGGGCTCGCTCTCGGCTCGGCTGGGCTCGGAGGGCGGCGGGAGGAGGAGGAAGGAGGGAGGGAGCGGGCAGGCGGGCGGGCGGAAGGGGGAGGAGAGGAGCGAGCGGAGCCAGTCCGGAGGGGGCCCGGAGCTCGGACGAGGGGAGAGACGGCGCAGCGGCTCCCGGCCGGGCCAGCTCCGCGACGCCGCCGCCGCCGCCGCCGCCGAGTGAGTCGGAACCCGCGCCCGGGAGTCCGCGGCGCCGCGCGCGGGGGTGGGGCGGCTCGGGGCGCGGAAAAGTTGGGAGGACTGCGGGGGCCGCGAGGACGCGGCTCGGCGGACGGGGCCTGGCGGGGCCGGGAGCGGGCCGCGGAGCGGAGCGGGGCGCGGGCGCGCACCCCCGGGCGGCTGGGCGCTCGGCGCGGCCGCCGGCTCGGGGGCCTCTGCCCCGCGCGCTCATGGCGGCGGCGGGCCTGGTGGAGGGCGGGCCGGAGCGCCTCGCGGGAGCGGCCGGGCCCCCAGCGCCGCCCGAGGGCAGGCTGGCCGGCCGCCCGGGCGTCCTCGAGCGCGCCGCCCGGAGCCCGGACGAGTCCTCCTGGGCAACAGGTAGGAGCTGGGAGTTGGGGACGCGGGGCTGCCCACGGACGGCCGAGCGCCCGGCGCCCTTTTGTTGGGGAGGAGAGAAAGTCTGGTGAGCAGTTGCATGAGAGCCCGCTGCTTGGCAGAGACCCCGCGGCGCGGCCCCTGGCTGGGGGAATCCCGTGGCTGGAGTGAGAGGAGAGTGAAGGGTCTTGCTTTTTCTAATTGGTTCACTGTGCCCACTCCGGGAGGGAGGTCAGAGCGTCCATGTGCTTAACGGGAAACAGGAAGGAGTGGCTCAGAGTGTCTGCCCCTGGCCCCCGCCCCGTGGCTAAGGCTCTTATACCGTTATGGGGTGTGTGGGGCAGGGGTAGGGGGAGCTGCTGGTGAAACTGGTTTTCTGGGCCTCACCTTGCTAATTTCTGGCCCGGAGGCTCTCTGGCAAGTAGGTTAATTGCATATGTGTGGTTTTCATCTTTGGCCTGAGTTTAGAGCTTCACTTCCTAAGGTAGACTCTTGGTGTCAAAATCTGATCCTTCACCTGAGTTGCAGGTACAGGAGATAGGGGCTTCTGAGGATCCTGAGGAATGGAGTGAGCCCCCCTTTCCGGAGAAGTGAATCAGGAAAGGCCTCCAGCAGGCAGTCACTCCCACATGTGTTAGCGGAGGTTGCAGTCCCATAGCAGACTCCAGGTGGCTGGGCCTAAAGTGGGTGGCCGACTGGGCTTGTGATGGGGCTTCTAAGGGTAAGGGCTTGTCTGCACCCTCCTCCCTCAGGGCCTGACGCTAATCATATAGTGACCTGTAGAAACCCTGTTCTGAAGAGAGTTCCTTGTCTTCCTTAGTACCCCACAATCCACTCCCTTCACTGGGGCCTCTGGCCAGCCTTCCCCCTGGGAGGGAGGGCCTTCACTTTCCCCTGTCTCTGGCCACAGGCTGGCCCATCCTTCACTGTGCCTTTAGCATGGCCCCCCTGGCATCCCAGTCTACTTCTTGAACTTGCCAGTCATTCTCTCCCCCTGGGGGCTGTAGTCTCCTGCAGTCTTTGGCTGTGTTGGGCCCGCAGAAAACTAAAATTTTGAGAGCTCTACTTCAACCTGGAGGGATGACACACCTCTCCTTGGCTTCATCCATTGCTCGCAGCTTTCTAGTTTGTGACCTGGTGTAGCTGCCTGAAAAAGTTTTCAGCAAGCTGGACTATTCAGGTCCTCTGCCACTTCTTTCCACTTCTTTTTTGTAGTCCCTCAGGCTCCAGTGAAAGCTGGGAACCTCTGGGATCCTGTCTTTGTCACTCTGTCTTCCCTTACTGATCGTACTGTATCTTCTTCAATTATTTCTCCAAACTTTGAGAGCCGTTGGGACTGTTACCACTTTGAGTCTGTGAGATTTCTTCCTCATAGCCTCAAACTTCTGCCCTCCTAGCAGACTGGGTCTATAAGTCCCCTTGGGGACTCTCTGCCCCTTTTCATCTGTCTGTGAGAGTCTGGGATGGGTCAGTCAGAGTTGGGGCAAAAGGTAGCAGTTGGGTGGAGCTCTGTTCAAGTTCCTGGTAATCCAATGCCCATGAAATCCCTGCTCAGCTGGCCGTTCTCCAGCTGTGCCTCAGAAAGTGGTGTCTGTGTCTCTGAGGCAGGTGTATTTGTGCATGAGAGAGACAGAGATACATACACACGAACACATCCTATTGTCTCTTCATGTGTGTGGGGGAATAAATTGTTTGGAAAAATTCCTATAGGTGTGATTTTCTCCACCAGGAAATTAAGTAATGTGACCCAGAAAAGCAAGGTTGTCTCCCTGGCACGAAGGCACATCCCCTTTTATTGACCCACCTTTTTGTTTGAGATCCATTCCTTGGCTTGGTGTGCCAGGGACTCCACGAGGAGTGGACTGGTAGGTTCTGTGGGGGTGTGTAAGTGCAGCCTGTGGGCTGGGAGCCCCTGCCGTCTTCCCTTCCCCCTCACAGGGAGTCCGAAGTCCTGACCCTGCTGAATCTGGTGCCTCTTCCTGCTGGGCTAGGCCCCAGGGGCGAGGGGCAGGGTCTAGGCCACCGCTCCTCCGCTAATGGAAGTGCTCGGCAGTAGGGGAGGGCTGTGGTCACAGAAAGCCTGAAACCCGGCTGTGAGAGAGCCCCCATTCAGAACTCCCGACACATCACACTCTCTGCTCACACCATCTTCTGCTCTCCCTGCTTGGAGCAGGCAGGGGCCAGGTGCTACCTTGTCCTGCGATTGAGATAGTTGCACTGCCCAGGTGCTTGCCCTTGACCCGTCTCCGACTTTCTGCCTGCTTCTGCAGCTCCTCACCTTCTTTGTAGGCATGAGGCATTCCTGGGCCCCCGGGAGTCATGGAGAGGGACTCTGCTCTTAGCCTCCAGGATCCCAGCCAGCCCTCTGAATCTTTAATCCTCAAAATATCTGTGACAAAAGAAACTTACCTGCCGGTTTCCACTGACCAGGGTAGGAATGGGGCCCAATGTCTAGGCCAGACAGTACCCTTGGCTTTAGTCCTCAATGGAGGACAAATTGGGCTCCAAGGGACTAGCGGTCAGGTGACCGAGTCAGGCCTGTTTCTTCACCTCCAATCAGACTAAGCAAAGAAGGTGGCAAGAAGAGCCGGAGGTGTGCCACCACATGTAGGCTTTCTGCCTTGCCCCTTCTCTACATTTGCTACAACTTCTCTCAAAGAAAAGTGTGTCTGTGTGCACTGTCGTGTGGGGAGAGTTCTACTGTGATAACTGTGTTTAGTTTTGTTCAGTTCCAAAGGCTTCCATCTCTTTAACTAATTAAATATTTATTCTGGCCAAGGTGGAGAGGGAAGGGGCAGTGTCCTCAGGAGCTGAGGCCTGGAATGTGTGTGTGTGTGTGTGTGTACGTTTGTGTGTAGTACGCGTGCTGTTGGGGGCGGGTGGAGCTGAAACTCCTTTACTGTCGGGGCTGCCCTCTGCTTTCATCTGAAAGAGCAGTGACCAGGAGTGGGGACAAGAGGGTAAAGTCCTTGAGCTGAAATGCTGACCCGTGACAGGCTGAGAGGGATTTCGCAAGTGCTTCGGTGGTGGGTGGGGGTGGAGCTGTCGGAGGAGCAGCCCAGCTCAGCTGTGATATGATCAGCCTTCAGCGAGGCACCGGTTGGTCTCCAGTTCACAGCAGAGAACAATCTCCCGACTCTCTTTCCTCGGCAGCTGGGAGGGGACCACCTTCCTTCTGTGTCAGCTTTTAGTCTCAAGGCCAGCCTGGAGACCACCCACCTGGCCTCCCTCCTGGGAGGATGAGGGCTTGGTAGCCTGGAAGCTTTGGCCTTGTCTCATCCTACTGGGTTCACTGCTGAGTCCTAGGACTGCCAGTTGTTGTGTGGACCACCATCGCTGATTCTACACGATCATCTTGCTCCTTCTCTGAGCTCCAAGCAGCTGCTGTCCCCGCGTGAGCCTCAGATCGTACCCTCCTTCATTTGGGTATCCAAGTGGTCACCACCACCCTGTAGATCCTTTCCCTTTCCGTGGACTAAACGGGGGAGGGAGGTGGTACAAAGCAGCAGCTCTTTCCTGAGCACTGAGGGTATTTGTGATGGGTGTTCCCTGAGCAGACTAGCATTTTATTTTCTAGAGGAGCCTTAACACAAAGTAGCTCCTAATTCTACTGGATGTCTTGGTCTGCTGTATTGACTCTCTATCCTCCAGCTCCTGACTCCCTGCAGCCTTGTCTTCATTTTGTTTCTGAAAATAGGCTTCACATAGAGTCCTTCTGCCTAAATGTTTGGGAATGGATGGCTTGGGCATGGGCTATTAATCTTGTGTGCAATATTTGATGTCCTTTGATTGTCCTTGAGCTCAGCACTATTTGGGGGCATAATTTTGGTTTATTCTGGCCTCTTAATTTTCCCTAGGACCTGCTGCCTCAGTGGGTTATAGGGAAGGGGGAGGAAGGTCTTGCCCCAGCCCTGCAATCCTTTCTTGGGCTCCCTGGCAAGGAAGCTTCGTTATGGGTTGATTTGGGAGCTCTGGTGGTTCAGATGGTAAAGAATCTGCCTGCAATGCAGGAGACCTGAGTTTGATCCCTGTATCAGGAAGATCCCATGGAGAAGGGATTGGCTACCCACTCCTGTATTCTTACCTGGGGAGTTACATGGACAGAGAAACCTGGCGGGCTACAGTCCATAAAGTTACAAAGAGTCGGATATGACTGAGTGACTAACACATGGGAGCTCTAGGAAGAGGTTGGAGGGTGGGGGGAAGGAAGGATGACTCTGATTTCACCTAAGATTTTTGGCCCCGGCTTCTAGGGCTAGATCCTGTCTAGTTTCCATGAAAGAATAGCAAAATGATGAGGAGACCCCAAGGTTCTTAATTAAGTCTAGGGAATCAGGACTTCCAGGGGCTGTTAACGTCACCTTTGGTTGATATTAAGAGTAACTGTTAGAACTGGAAAGCTGCTATATTACAGATGGGCACACTGATTTGTCCACATGGCCAAGACCAGAGCCCAGGGCTTGAGGCTTTGCCCCTGCTCTGTTTGTTACACTGTGAAAACTGTCATTTGTCTTTCCGCACTGCTGCCTGCTTTGATGCCCTCTACTTCCTTCCTCACTCAGGATGCTCCAGACCTTACATGACTACTTCTGGTGGGAACGGCTGTGGCTCCCTGTGAACTTAACCTGGGCTGATCTAGAAGACCGAGATGGACGTGTCTATGCCAAAGCCTCTGACCTCTATATCACACTACCCCTGGCCTTGGTCTTCCTCATCATTCGATACTTCTTTGAGCTGTGAGCATACCAACCTGCCCCCATGCCTTCGTTGGCTCCCAGCCGCGGTTTCTTGTACTTCGAGTTTGTCTCTTGCTGTTTAATTGGTCCTGCACACTGGTGTTCTCACCACCCAGGTCCCTGCCTACTGTGTGCCCCCCACTAAAGGCAGCATTGTCTTTCTGAGGGCTCAGCACCCCCAGGCCCATTCCTTCAATGGTTATTTGTTCTTGCCCTCCACCCGCCTCGTGGCTAGTGAACACAGGCAGCTTTGTCAGCTATGGGCAGCCCAGGGCAGCCAGAGAGGGGGTTGCTGGGAAACTGAGGCCCAGGATAAAGTTGCCTGAGCTTGCAATATCCCCCTCCAGGCCCTCTAGTTTAGGGGCTACCAGGCTTGCCTGCTTCAAGAGAGTCAGACACCCCTCACTCCTATCCCTTCCCCAGTTATGTGGCTACACCACTGGCTGCCCTCCTGAATGTCAAAGAGAAAACCCGGCTGCGGGCACCTCCCAACCCCACTTTGGAGCATTTCTACATGACCAGTGGCAAGCAGCCCAAACAGGTATGAGCTGCAGACCCTGTTCTGGGAGTTACTGAGTCCTGGTAGGGAGTGAGGAGATGGGGTGAAGAGATGGGAAGGCATCTCCCCTTCCCTTCAGATGGGGCCGACTTGGGTCATTACTGGCAGAGGGGCGGGGAGGGCGAGTGAAGCTGAACACAGTGGGCTTCTGACTCCACCCAGGCAGATGTAGAGCTTCTGTCGCGGCAGAGCGGGCTCTCCGGCCGCCAGGTAGAGCGCTGGTTCCGCTGCCGTCGCAACCAGGACCGGCCCAGTCTCCTCAAGAAGTTCCGAGAGGCAAGGTAGGGGAAGTTGAGGCAAGAGGAACTGGGTGGCAGAGGAAGGTCTGCTGTGTTTTGCTGGGGGGTGGGGGGGCCCGCAACTGTACATGGAGAGATTACTCCTGGGTGAGGCGGCACATTTGGTTGAATATATCCTTGAGGGTATCTAGGGGGAGGGATTTGGGGGTTGGGTGGAGGGCTGTGCCATTCTTCCATTCCGCTCTCCTAGCCATTTCTGTTTCCTCTTCCAGCTGGAGATTCACATTTTACCTGATTGCTTTCATTGCCGGCACAGCTGTCATTGTAGACGTGAGTGGGGATTACTTGGCGGGGCGGTGGTAGGGGAGTAGGTTCTCTGGCAAGGTGGGGTGAGGCCCAGAATTTCCTAACCTCTTACCATCTCTCTGCAGAAACCCTGGTTCTATGACCTGAGGAAAGTTTGGGAGGGATATCCCATACAGGTACGTGATGGGTCCTGATTCCTTACTATGGGGTAATTAGTCCTTATGTGGGGTGAGAATCAGTGTAGGATAGGATTGGGACATACACATCCTTGTGAAGAGTTGATCTCAGACACGTGGCAGAAGGGACTGCAGTCATGGTGTTAATCTTAAGTGCAAGGAGGGCTGGGTTTGGAGAGGTGAGACCATTGGGTCCAGTGGCTCTGGGGTCCGTTACACTTCCTCTTTTCTCTCTCAGAGCATCATCCCTTCCCAGTATTGGTACTACATGATTGAACTGTCTTTCTACTGGTCCTTGCTCTTCAGCATTGCTTCTGATGTCAAGCGAAAGGTGAGCCATGGGGCTGTGCCATTGAGTAGGGGCCAAAATGAAGCCCGGTATGAACCACCTCCCCTTTGAGTTCCTGGTGCTTTGGATGGAGTTGTGGGATAAGTGGAATTTAAGACAAGGGAGAAGAATGGAAGCTAGGGAACAGGACACAGTCCTCTGGAGGCTGCATCTTTTCTACAGGATTTCAAGGAGCAGATCATCCATCACGTGGCCACCATCATCCTCATTAGTTTCTCCTGGTTTGCCAATTACGTCCGAGCAGGGACTCTCATCATGGCTCTGCACGACTCTTCTGACTACCTGCTAGAGGTCAGGCTTCCTGGGCATTTCCTCAAGCCTAGAGACCCTGGTGCAGGTTCTTCTGTCCCTCTATCTTTTTGGGGTAGTGGTGGGTGGGGGTGGATGTTCCTGGGACCAAAGAGGTTGGGGCACAGAGCTAGTTTGGGTAAGTGGGATGTATGCATGAATGTATATGGGAGTCAGGAGCCCATGATGATAGGTGGGGGCTGTCTACACAGTCAGCCAAGATGTTTAACTATGCGGGATGGAAAAACACCTGCAACAACATCTTCATCGTCTTCGCCATTGTCTTCATCATCACCCGACTGGTCATCCTGCCCTTCTGGTGAGTAGTATACCAGACTACATTCCTGTTAAGAAATCAGGAATCCTCTCCCTGGCCCTATTTGTCTATCCTCAGTCTTGACCCTCTCCTTTCTGTGTTAACCGTTCTTGTCTCTCCCCATCCCAAGGATCCTGCACTGCACGCTGGTGTACCCACTGGAGCTCTATCCCGCCTTCTTTGGCTATTACTTCTTCAATTTCATGATGGGAGTGCTACAGCTGCTGCATATCTTCTGGGCCTACCTCATTTTGCGCATGGCCCACAAGTTCATAACTGGAAAGGTGATGGTTCTGTCCCCGTTCTTTAGGCCCTACTACCCTCCATTCTAGGAACGGCCCAAATTCCCTCCCGTATCAGCAACCCTCTAAAACCTACTGTGGGGCCCTGGGTATATCTGGAAAAAGCCCACCAAGAGAGGCAGTCCTTAGGGGTTTGTAACCCTGCTCATCCCTTTCACAGGTAGTAGAAGATGAACGCAGTGACCGGGAAGAAACAGAGAGCTCAGAGGGGGAGGAGGTTGCAGCTGGGGGAGGAGCAAAGAACCGGCCCCTGGCCAATGGCCACCCCATCCTCAACAACAACCATCGTAAGAATGACTGAACCATTGTCCCTGCTGCCCCTCAGATTAACGTATAAAGCCAAGGAAATACCCCACCCTCCCACAGGGTCACTCTAAGCTCTGGGGAGGAGGAGAGAGAGCAAGAGGAGCCATTCTTCTCTGTGCCCCCACCCCCTGCTTCTGTCACCTAGTTGCCTTTAAACCAAATTCTAATCAGCCTATCTCCAGGAATGGGGAGGTTGGTTATATCCTTTGTTGTGGGAGGGGAGTTGGTCTTATTTTCCAAGTTGTCCTTTCTACTGATTTTGAGACCTTTCCTCAGTTCTAGGGGTGGGGGTTATAAGTCACATTCCTTACTCTTCAGAATCTGGCCCTGTCTGCCTGCCTTTGACTCCCTGACCTCCAGAGCCAGGGTCGTGCCTTACTGTCCCACCTGTGGGCCTCATTCTGCCAAAGTTGGACCAAGGCTCACCTTTCTAATCTCCCTAACTTGGACCAGAAACCAAAGCTGAGCTGACTTTTTAACTTTTTCCCTTCTAAGATCCAAATGAACCGAGTGTAGGTGGGTGCACGTGACCCTTATCCTACCTCTGCCAAAAAGTGGGGGCCACAATGTGGACTGCTCAGAAGTCTTGTTACTTCTCTGCCAGCTGTCCCTGTAGTCACAGGTCCAAGATCTTACTGCCTCCTTTCTCTGGCCTCTTTCCCTAGGCTAGCTGGTTTGGAGTAGAATGGCAACTAGTTCTAATTTTTATTTATTAAACATTTGGGGTTTGGGTTTTAAAGCCTGAATTACAGCTAGCACCTGGCATTTCAGCAGAGGGACCACTTCAGACCAAAATGTACTGTTAAATGGTTTTTTTTTTAATTAAAATATATTAAAGATTAAGTAAAACATGGCAACAAGTGTGAAACTCTTAAGAACTGAGAAGAGTGATCAACTAAATAAACTAAGGTAGTCTTCCTCATGCCTTCCTCATGGTTATGCAACATTAAAAAATATCACATGGCAAATAAGAAAAAGCAAAAGTAGAGAAAGGTCAGGATTAATGACAGCTGCCTGTTGGGAAGGGTCGGGGAAAAACTCATCTCTCATCAAGACCTAGAACTGGGAGCTGAGGGAAAGAAATCAAATCACAATCTTAGTTTTAACATCTTGTTAAAAGACTTTCAAGAAACAATACAAACCAGGGATAGTAAAATACACAGCCCTCATTCTAGGAATAAAGTCTGTTAGAAGAATGAACACTTGAACAAATGTAGGATGGGAGGGGTGAGCCACAGGAGGACTGAAGGGATGTCAGGCCCAGGTTAGAGTGGTAACCTCTCCCACCCCCAGTGCCTCGGGAGGCAGGGGAGGGACCCTGCCTGCTAGCACCGCAATGGAAGGGGTCTCCTGATCCAGAACCCCCATTTCTATCTACTAGAAGCTGAGGAGTAGCTAGACTAGAAACTTGGGGGTCAGAATCCAACAGTCAGGGAGACCCAGTTCCTGAGGAAAGGGCAGTTCAGGAAGGCTCAGAAGGTCAGGAGGAAGGCTGTCCTCTAAAGAAGACGCCCTCGGCATTCGATGGCCCCGCAGCAGCAAAGCAGCTCCTTGCCCTCCACGCTGCCCACCTCATAGTTGTAGTCCCAGGTGAGCTCGGTGCCAGCCCGGATTCTCCTGAAGAGCAAGAGGAGGAAGGGGTGTGGTCAAACAGCAGAAACCCAGGCCTGCGATGACTGAATGTGTAGGGGGAGCTGGATCACAGATGGGAGAGAGGCCCTTTGAAGGTCCTGGCCCCTCCCCAACCTGGGCTTTTCCCACCCACCCATCCCCTTTCCTGATTCCCTCTTACTTGCTGGCAAAGAAGGCCACCCACGGGAAGCGGAGATCATGAGTATCCACGAAGACATTCTGGACAAACAGGTTGGGGCTGCAACTGTGCTGTAGGTTTAAGTACAGATCACTTATGAACCAAGGAAACAGAATCTGGTTTTGTGGGGTGAGCGAGCGCTGGATGAAAACAATGCCATTTGATCCTCCCATGGCAACAGAAATTTTGAAAGCCACCTCTTTTAGATTCTTTGCGATCAAGAATTTTAATGAGAAAAGGTGGGTCTATGTAGTTGTATTTAAAAGAACTAGAAATGTGAGGACTAGGGAATAACCAGCATATACAGGTGAGCGAAAGGGGTCTCACATTGAGGTAGCGGCCCAGGTTGCCTTCAAGCTTGGCATCGATGATGTAGCAAGACTCCTCCCCATCGTAGAACTGGCGTGTGTTCTTACGAACGGGTGCACTCTCCCCCTTTTCCACGGATGCCATGTTGGTTGATTTAATGGCAATCCCATGGGTTGATTTCAAAGCAAAACCCCGGGTGGACTTTACTGCCACTTGGCGCTTCATTGGACCTGGACAAGGAGAAGAATGGGGCTAGGTCCACCCTACCCCAGGACTGGACCTTCTACTTCCTTATTTCTTCCTGCTTCCATTTTTATCCCACCCAGTGCACCTCAGGAATACCAATAAGCTGAGACTCTGGAGCAAAGGCCCAAGGTGGCAAGTTTTTTTCAAGCAGGATTAGATCTGCTGGATACAGGAGCAGAGGGAAAAAAAAAGGCAACTGGAAAGAAGAGGGGGAGGGGATATGTCACACATTATTAACAGTTTAGCTGGGAGTCAGGGAGTCTTCCCAGGGATGCTTCAATTCTAAGATCTGAATTTTCCCCCTACTGGTTCCTTCTTACTACCCCACAAATTCTTCCAGACTACCAGACATGTTCTTCTTGTCCTCAAAGTCATCCCCTTCAGAGCCAGAGGAGATGGTCTGGATATCATCACTGTCCATGGCTGTGGCTGAAGTCTGGCCAGCAGTGGGCTTCCGGCTGGTCCCACTTTCCCCCTCACTTTCTGTGCTGCTGGACAGGGTCAGGATATCCTGAGGAAGCAGAAGGGTGAAAAGAAGGAATAAGAGTAACTGGAGAGGGACTTCCCTGGTGGTTCAGTGGCTGGGATTCCACACTCCCAGCAGAGGGGGCCTGGTGTGGCTCCCTGGTCAGGGAACTGGATCTCACAAGCTGCAAATAAAGATTCTCCATGCTGCAAGGAAGATGGAAGATCCCGCATACAGCAACTGGGACCCAGTGAAGCCAAAAAATATATGTGTATAAAAAAACCGAGTAAATGGAAAGGGCCCCTTGGAATCCCTGCTTTTAGGTACAGTTAGGCAGGAAGGGGTTGAGGCTATAGCGAGATTAGATGCTGGATGAAGGAAAATGAGGCAGGAAGCCAAGACCAGAGAAGCAAGAAAATGTCCAACAGTATATGGTGACAGACTTGACACGAGAAGAACGCTCCTTTACGCACACTCTAAAACAGGAGGCTGGGTAGGGCACAGCTTGAGAGAGGCCACTCACATCAGGGTTTGGCTGAGCAGAGGCCATGAGTCGTCGGCTCTGATGCATACTAGTCTTACTTGGTGGGCGGCGAAGTCCTTCAGGCTTCACAGGAGAAGGATTATAACCATAATTTCGAGAGCTTTCAGTCACTCTGATGGGAGAGGAAGACATGAGAGGGGTCAGGTTTACTGGCCGTGTCTTAGGCTGCTTTTGTAGGCTCGAGAGAAGGAAGATTTGGAAACAGGTAAAAGAAGTGAAGCACTTACAGCGACATCCTGTTTCGGTCATCAGGGTCCTGGAAAAGAGAGTGAGTGAACGGCTGAATGTTTCCACGGTTCTAGATAATACATCCAACAACTGCAGACTTCACCTCAGATGACCTCTAAAGATATTCGCCAGCGAGAGGTACACTATCTCAAGTTGGGTGTGTATGGAGAAATTACACTCCAACTTGAGAATAACGATCATTTTTATCAGGAAGCCCCACTGGGAGGGGTCTTTAACCCTTCCCAATAATAGGATATTACAAAATGTGCATGGAAAACACCATGGGCAGAATATTCCAAGGACAGGGGACTGTTCACCACCTGTAATGTGGTAAGTTTCAACATCATTAAAAATACGTTAAGATCAATTCTTGTTTTTCTACTATAATGAAAGCAACGATGTAGATAAACTGAGGTAGCAGTTTTAAAAAATTATTTTTAAATCCTCCACTTTGGAATGAATCAGGTACTCTCCCCACAGCAGGCTGACTGTAAAATAATTTGGTTCTTTAAACAAACATGGGGTTGCAAGAATCAGACATGACTTAGCAACCACACCACCATAGGAATGTATTAGGGGGAAGATTAATCAGGTTTGCCATAGAAATCCATCAAATAAATTATCTGCATATGAAGACTCATGGTGAGGGAATTCCTTGGTGTATCCTGTGGTTAGAACTCTGTGCTTCCACTGCAGGGGATACAAGTTCGATCCGTGGTCAAGGAACTAAGATCCCCAAGCCATGTGGTATGGTCAAAAACAATAACAAAAGCACTCATGGTCTCATGGTGAGATTGCATTAAGTTTGTCACCACATCAAACTTATATAACCGCCACAATTCTCCGAGTTCCCTGCCACTGCTTACCTCTTTCTTGGCCTGCTTGATGTCTCCCTCATCCTTGAAGCCCAGCCCTGAGGTGGAAGCCTTCTCAGCTTCCCCTCTGCCTCCCCCAGTGCGGCCTTCCCCACCTTCACTAGTCTTGAAGGATGAACGGCTATCAGAGTCAGCAAAGCCACCTTCACTGATACTGTTGCAGCTCAACCACGAGGCCACTTTGTTCTTAGATGTCTCTTCAGAGGAAGGTGGATTGCAGCCACCTACAGGGATTGATGGAGGGACAGGAATATGTGGGGGCCCTAGGTCTGGGGGGCGAGAGTCCTTGGAAGACATCTCAGACAATCCATTCTCCTTCTGGCCCCGGGTCTGCCGTCGGGTAGCATAGCTGCGCCACACCGAGCTGGTGCTGAAGTCCTCGTCCTTACAGAAATTGTCATCTGAGCTGTCGTCATTGGACTCCTCGGGGTCCTCTGTACCGCTGTTGCCATCTTCCTGGTCCTTCAAGTCTACACCACTGCTGTCAGAGGAACAGGGGGCATCACTCTCATACCCCTCCTTGAAGTTCTCCACGCTCTCAATATGGTCCAGATTGGCAAAGTACTCATCACCCATTTCTAGGCCCTCCTTGTCAGCAAAGTCATCTGTCAGGATCTTCCCTGGGAATGAAGAGAAAGCCTTCCAGGGTTATGAGGAGCTTTTAGAAAGAATAAAATTCATTTCATCAATACCCAGCCCCATACTATAGAGTCAAATAACATTCATTATGGTCTCTTGTTTCTCTTTGATGATACCTCCTCCTTAGTGTCTTAACGGTGAGAGTAAGGGGAGCTTTAGATCTTGCCCGTTCTGCCACCCCATTCTTCCTAAGTTATGCTAAATCTCTGTGTGGAGTGATGTAGGAAAAAAATGACACATGTCAGTTTTTCTAAAACCATGTCTCTCTCTGTTGAAACATGTCCACAATTTTATCCCTTTTCATTCTTGTTCTCCTGAAGCACTTTTGACCCTTCCGGATTCACCCAGACAGGGGCATCACTCATGTTCTTTATAGAAGAAAATCCTGTCTTCTTTCTCCTAGTTCACAGGTTAAGCATTTTATTCTTAAATTCAACTTGTCTCTGATTCAACGTTCCACCATGTTCTAACCCCAGAAAGAAACCCTTTCATCACCAACCTGCATAAATACAGACAAAGGAGCCTTTGGCAATATCATCCAAGCAACGGATACCCCAGCCCTTGTTCTGGGTCTTGAAGAGCTGCAGACGAACTTGCAGGCCATGCTGTACCAACCGGTTTGTGCACATGTTAGGGTCACATTTGCAGCGTTTGTTACACTCATAAACTCTGGGAGGAGATCACAATAAAATCAATCATATCATGATCACTAGAGCATCTGTTATATTCACAGAACTGTTACAATTTTTAAGGTGTCATCATTTATCAGGCGATGATCTAAATAAGTAGACTTACTGAACTGTCTATGCTCTTCGATTTGTTTGGAAATATAGCTCAAAGAAATAACTCAGAAGGGGGAAAAGTGATTAATACAGATATAGCACTAAAGACAGCAACAGTGAATAAAAGAATGCCTAACATCTGGAGAAAAGCTAAGTGAACCAGGATGTGAATATAGATTAAGAGCCGTTAAAATAAGTCAGCTTGTAGAAACTGATACAATAAAATATATTTAAGGAAATCAGAAGCCCATATAGTAGACACTGAAAGGGAGCAAAAGATGAGGAACTGGAAGTTCATGGGACTCTTGCTTTTGGTACTGATTTTCATTCTTTTATTCAGCGAACATTTATTAAACACCAAGAGCTGTACTAGACAGTGGGAACACAGCAATGGAAAAGGTCATGATCTCTCCTCTCAGGGAGCTCATTTCTATCTAGTTCAAGGTATTACAACTTAATTATTTAAAAAATAAACTATTGAAGTTAATCAGAGAGAGCCAGTAAATATCAACATTAAAGGAAGATAATACACTGAGAAAACTGTCCTATTTTTAGGGAGTATCCATTTTTATGCTCTACTTCGTGTTATGGTTTAACTTCTTTTTTTTCTGGTATGTAAATTTAAGGAAGACAATCGCTTTTAGAAAGATGACAACAGTACAGTCAGTTGATGACGTCAGCAAAATCTCTCTAGGCAAAGGTAACAGCAGCTTCTATTTACCAAGCACATATATTTTGTGTTTGACAATATATCAATGCTTTATATACATTCTCTTATTCTATCCTTACAGCAGCCCTATAAAGGTATGTTTTTAAATTTACTAAAACATTAAAGCATAATACACATAGAGAGAAGAATATGTAAAAGTCTATAGCTCAACAATTTTTCACAAACTGCACACACCATGTAACCAATACCACATCAAGAAAGAACTTTGTTAGGTCTCAAAAACTCTACTGGGGTTGGGAAGGTATTAATGTTCATATCCTCTGTTAACTAAACAGGATCAGTTTGGAAAGGACAAGTCCAGAATGTGAATTCAGGTGTAATCACCACGAAGGGCTTCCCTGGTGGCTCAGTGGTGAAGAACTCACCTGCCAATGTAGGAGATGTGGGTTCAATCCCTGGGTTGGTAAGAGCCCTGGAGAAAGACATGGCAACCCACCCAAGTATTCTTGCCTAGGAAATCCCAGAGATAGAGGAGCCTCCATGATACAGTCCGTAGGGTCGGAAGAGTCAAGACAGAACTGAGTGACTGAACAACAACTACTAATCATCACCACATGAAACTTTCAGAACAGCTAAACAGAGTACCGTTCATCCACTCAACAGAATTTACGCGGTTAGTATACGCTGTGCACTGGGTAAAAATCTGCTCATGATACAACGGTAAGCAAGAGAAACAAGGTTCCTGCCCTCATGGAGATTATCTCTTAATGGAAAAAGAGACCAAAAACAAGTCAACAAATAAAATGAAAGTTGTCACAGATACTATAAAAGGACAAACTCTGAATGAGATAATTAAAGGAGTGAAAATGACCTAGTTTGAGAGTGACCAGGAAAGGTCTCTCTGAGGAGATGACAGCAAAGCTGAGAGAGAGCTCAAGGTTAAAGAAGATAAGCATGCAAACAACAGTGGAAGGATGCCAGGCAGAGGGCACAGTATGTACAAAGGCTCTCGAGGTAGGCTGGCAAACACTGGGCGAACTGGATCCAGGCACTGAAGAGTGTCAGTGTGGCTGGAACAGTTTTGGAAGGAGAGAGATAGGAAGGGGTCAGACAGTACACTGTCTTGTGATCCAAGATTAAGAGTCAGAATAAAATCCAAAGTGCAGTGGAAAGCTCTTAAAGAGTTTTAAGTAGGGGAGGAACATATTTGTGGTTATGTGAAAATACTTTTATGAAACATTTCAAACCTATAAAAAAGCTATAATGAACACTCACAGCATTATCAAATCTAAACATTGTTACACGATTCAATTTTATTACAAGTAAAACATCAATGACACAATGTAGCTAACGCTAATAGCGGTGTTTTCCTTTGCTCAGTTTTCAATATGCATTCAGCTTAAATTTATGTCCTGATTTCCTCTGATGATACTCAGACACATCAGGCTTTCTATCAAACCCCGTTTCCCAAAAGTTTCTCCTGCAGCCAAGTCTGACCTGCTCTCACACTGGCTGTTCTCTACATCTGGCGCACAACTGTCAGCCTGGAAGCCCCCTTAACTTCACTATCATGTGGGATTCCCCTCACTCTTCTTTAGAGCTCGATCCACTGTTTCCCGGATCAGTATGTGCCTTCCTCTCTCTTGTCTTTCCCCCTCACTTAGAACATTTCCAGTAGTTTTCTGAGGGGAAATAAAGGAAAAATTTGAGGTTATTTCATGTCTAAAAAAATGTTAGCCTACTTTAACCCACAACTGACAGCTTTCCTGGGTTTAGAACTCTAGGTTAGGAATAATTTTCCTGTGCTGCCCTGGTGGCTGAGTGGTAAAGAATCTGCCAGCCAAAGCAAAAGACACAGGTTTGCTCCCTGATCTGGGAAGATCTCGCATGCCACAGAGCAGCTAAGCCCATGCACCACAGCTACTGCACCCGTGCTCCAGAGCCCGGGAACCACTATGAGCCACGCGCACTGGACACTGTGCTATGACAACAGGAGAGGCCACCGTGGCAAGAGGCCTGTGCACTGCAACCCGAGTAGCACCCTCCTCGTCACAACTAGCAAAAAGCCTGTGCAGTGACGAAGACGCAGCACAGCCAAAAATAAAAAAATTATATATATATAAAATAAATAATTTTCCTTAGAATTGGGAATAGATTCCTTAATTGCCATCTAACTATAGACATTATTTTAAGAAGGCTGAAGTTACTCTGAATTCTTTTTGTGGTATCTTTCTCTTATGTAGAAAGTTTCAGTATTTCCTTTTTGTCCTCAGTGTTCTGTGGATGTAATGATCACGTTTTATCATGTGCTTTAGTGGGCATCTATTTTCATCTGTTATGCTAGAACTTGATTTCACTTTGGAAACACAGACCCTTTCATTATGGGGAAACATCTGAATTATTTCACTGATCATTCTTTCCTCTTTGTCCTTTCTGTTAATTATGTATTTCTTACATACTAGGCTAATTAGGTCACATATTCATATATATCCAGCTTACCACACTATATCCCACTTTATTCAGTCCTCTCTCTGCCTTACCTGTCCTTCTCAATCCCACATGCTGATCTCATGTCTCTTCTTAGTCTCACATGTTTTTATCTCCTCTGTCCAATTTCCAGTTGCAGATCCCAGGACTTACTTCTGGGCACCTTCTGGGTCTTTCCAGATGAACTCATCCAAGTTGTAACTACCACTCCTGAGCTGACGATTCCTAATTCTTTATGCCAGTCCTTACAGTTCTCTCTAGAAATCTCAATGCCTTCTTGACATTTCCACCTGGGTTGCCTAACAGACACCTCAAACTTAATGTGGCCAGAACAGCTGAATTTCACTCCGACCTGCAACTCTAGCTCTAGTCTTCCATTTTGGTACAAAAACCAACATACACCTAGTTGTTCAAGTATAAAATTTAGGACTTGTCCTTGATTCTCTTCTCCCTCCCATTCCATAGTCAATCTATCATGTTCTGTAGCTCTATCTCCAAGTGCATCCCCCGAGCACATGTGCCGCCAACTACTGAAGCTTGTGAGCCCCAGAGCTTGTGTCTGCAAACAGGAGAAGTCATGGCGATGAGAAGCCCATACACCGCAACTAGAGAGCAGCTCTTCCCCTGCAACAGCAGGAGAAAAGTCTGCGCAGCAAGGGCGACCCACTACAGCCAAAAATAAACACATAAAATTATTTTTTAAAAATCATTTTCCTTAGAATTTTGAATAGATTCCTCAACTGCCATCTAGTGTCTAACATTATTTTGAGAAGGCTGAAGTCACTGTGAATTCATTTCTCTTTTGTGGTATCTATCCTTTCTCATTTCTACTGCCACTTTCAGTCTAGGACAAGCCCCAGCAACCACCACTTCTCACCTGTGTTCCTGAAATTACCTAATTGAGCTTCCAAAGTCTACTGCTGCTGCCCTAAAGGTTATTTTTCACAGAGAAGTTAGAGTAATCTTTAAAAGGCAGACATCGGTTATCTGCTTAAAATAGTCTTAATAGCTTCCTATCACATCATGAATTTGGTTCTAATTTTTATTCTGATTTACAAAGTCCTATAAATCAGGCCCCTGCCTACTTCTCCTCTTTGAGTATGTCTCACTTGCCAGAGTAAACCACAATCTGTTAGAATAATCATACAGCTATGAAATCAAAGTCATATTTTACTGCAACAGAAAACTACTAGATACTATTCAATCATTATATGCATTCATTTCAAGGAAAGCCCAAGGAAGAAATATGTGCTGGGAATTTGGTAAGTAAGATTTAATTGATTAAATGTCTGTTTAAGGTTTGTTTTTGGCTTCAATTTTATAATGCTGCTATTTCCTACAAACACAGACAAACAAGAATTCAGTCCCTGAGGTGCTAAACTTTCCCCTGACTACTTACCCTGTGGGCAGACATTCTTCTAGTCTCTTGTATTGGTAGCCAGAGTTGGGGTTGATTTGGCCTCCTGGGGTGCAGGCTGTAGCCTGGATAGTTAGCTGATGGCAGGCACACTTGGACCTGTATAAAACAGAAGGGTTCAACTACTAGAGCTGTGAGACTTTCTTCAGAGGCAAGAAGTACTACTGATAAAAGGAGGGTGACAGGGTAGTAAAATTTCTTTTTCTTCTCCCATACGTGTAAATGAGAAAGGAAAAGACAGTAGGAATATGACAAAGTAAGATAAAGAGACACAACTAGCAACTGAATGCATGATGGAGGGAAGCAAAGGAAAAGGAGAATCAGAGAAAAAAACAAAAGTAAGACACATGTGTTGCTGTTCAGTTGCTAAGTTGTATCTGACTCTTTGTGATCCCACGGACTGCAGCATATTGGGCTACCCTGTCCTCCACTATCTCTCGGAGTATGTTCAAGTTTATGTCCAATGAGTCTAATGTTATCTAAACATGTACCCAGGATTATGCTGCGGGGTCCCAGCCTCTCTGGAGGCCTTTCAGAAGGAGCTACAGCTAAGAAAGCAGATCAAGGAAGGTGAGGAAAGGAGAAGTGCAGTATAAGGCAAAGAAAGTGGTGGAAATAAAGGAAACCACAACAAAGTTGGAGGCAGGGCCACAATTCCCTAACCAACTCACTTGTCCCGGCACCCATCTTTGCAGTCACAGCCGACAAGAAACTCAGGGCCTGTGTTAATGAAAACACCCTTGCCCGGGATCCGTTCCTTGCTGTAGGCCACCTGGGGTGGGGGAGTTGTGTCAATCTCGTTAACGCAGGATAGAGGAACGTCTTCCTTCCCATAGGTGATGTCCAAAATATAGTAAAAAGGCTTATAGGGCTGAAACTTTCGGTCCACAAGAACATACGGATCCAAACAGAACATCTCCAGGAAGAGGAAGTCACAGCCAGTCTCAAAAAGGTAACGCTCGATCTCCTGCATTGTCCGAAGGCAGAGGCCACAGGGTGTCTTGTAGATAACATGGAAGCCCATCTTGCGGTTGACCCGGCGCCGGGCTGTCATCCGCCGGAAGTCATAGAGTAGTGGGACTAACAGAGGGTTCTTGCCCCGATACTGCTCACTTCTCATAGGTCTGACTCGAGACAGACAAGTATAGCTGCAGACATGAGGTAAGTAGAAAAGCTTCTCCATGGGGGCACGGTAGGAGGGCTCTGCAGGGGCCCGCTCCAGCATGCCATGGAAGGCTGGGGGTGCTGGGGGAGCTGGGGGAGCTGGGGCAGAGGTTGTGGAGCCTAAAGGTGACCTGAAAATGAGATGCAAGAGATCAGATCAGAAGGCAACAGGACCTCTATGCTGTATAAGTAGCCCATTAGCTGGCTAAACCACTTCTCTAACCTGTCAAACAGCTATACGCTTGAAGCTAAAGATGACACAAGTAAGTCAAACTTCCTCTTGCCTTACTGGACAATGAAACACCCTGGTTACTCTTCATTAACTGATAATAACTGTTTCAACAGTGTCTTTTTTGTGAATTTTATTTTTTCCTGTGAATTGTGGGACTAGCATCCAGTCTTCTATCCATGCTAGTTGTTTCCCCTGCTATGTTTCCTATAAATGCCCGTACTGACCCCCAGGATTCAAGGAAAGAGGCTACCAAATTCCCTTTCTATGGTACCGATGACGACACCACGTTCAAAAAGCAGTCTTAACAAATGACTTTCTGGTGATTGTATTTCTAGGCACCTAATTTCTAATTCAATTATTCTTACTTTTTGTTTCCTGGAAAATTCCAAGGTTAAAGCTTTCAAGTCCAAACTTCTCACCGTCATAATCTTAACGAGGCCCCTTGTGGCCAAGGAACCTCCCCATATAGTGACCACTCAGTCCACACTGCCAACATTCCCAACAGAGAGCCTGAGATTTTCTCACCTATATGTCTGATTGATCCCAGGTTTCCCACCAGGGGCATTTTCACTGAGTGCAGGGGATGTAGGGGAGGAATGACCAGAGCCCACAGATCCTGGCCGGAAAGATGTGCTTTTTTTGGCTACCTGCTTCCGAGATTGGGCAAGCTGGCCTTCCAAGCTTCTAGGAGATTAGAGATCATACAGTAAGGGATACAGAAAATGTAATATAAAAGAAACTGCTGAAAAAGAAGGAATAGCACTCACTCACTGTCACCTGCCTGGGGGGACAGAGCTGGACCAGGTGGGGCAGGTGGGGCTGTCGGCTGTGGGGGTTCCGTAGGCTTGAACTGGGTTCCAGTACTTGTTAGATCCTGAGTGTACTGGACCACAGGACCTTTGCTTCTCACAGCACCTGTAAGAAAAGGAAATTGACCATAGAGAACCTAAGAGCTGTGCCATTTATATTCATCCACAGATTTGATTCTCAATTTATATAATAAAGCAACAATGGAAATATTCTAAGTGCTAAGACTGTTAGATCTCATTATTTATACCAATGAGTGGGAATATTGGCACAGGCTGACTTTCATTTAAATAGTAAGATTTTATCTTCCTGCCTCGGACAATTTACATTAATAATTATTCTATTGCTGTCGTTGTTATTTAACTGCTAAGTCATGTCTGACTCTTTGTGACCTTATGACTGTAGCCCACCAGGCTCCTCTGTCCGAGAGATTTCCCAGGCAAGAATACTGGAGTGGGTTGCCATTTCCTCCTCCAGGGGATCTTCCCAACTGAAGGATTGAACCTGTGTCTCCTGCATTGGCAGATGGATCCTTTACCACTGAGCTGCCAGGGAAGCCAATTATGTTATACTCTGGTAAAAATTTTCAAAAATACATTCTCTGATCAACTGATGTTGTCAAGAAAAATTAACCAAAACGTATGCCAGGAACATATAAAGACAAAACCAAAATTTTAAAACAAGTTAATCACACATGGTGGATAAAAATTAAGACTGGAAGTCAGGGGATATGGGTTCGATCCCTAAACTGAGAAGATTCCATATGCCACAGAGCAACTAAACCCGTGTGCCACAATTACTGAGCCTGTGCTCTAATACCTAGGAGCCAGAACTACTAAGCCCGCATGCTCTAGGGCCTATGCTTTGCAACAAGAGAAGCCACTGTAATGAGAAGCCTGGACACTGAAATGATGAGTAGCCCCTGCTAGCTGCAACTAGAGAAAGTCCTTGAGCAATGAAGAGCACCGCAGCCAAAAAAAAAAAAAAAAAAAGACCACAGATAGCACACACAAAGCAGATAATCCTCATGTAAATAACAGAGGTAGTTACTACCAACAATACCCCTAACCTAAGCTAGTTGTTTCAGATTTTTATGTGTTTTTGAGAACAAATCAGAGCCATAGTATGTTGAGGCAGCAACACAAATTCATCACCACTACTGGAAACTTAGGAACATGTCCTGTTTTCAATGTGGCAGTAGCGTCATCCTGGTAAACAAAGGATATAGCCATCGTACATATACCTCTTTGCTGATTTGTCCATTTTTTCCCTCTCCCAGATAGCTTTCAGGACTTACCCATATTTGGACGTGTTCTAAGCTGTCCCCCTTGCTTCTTCTCTAGTGCAGAGGCGGATGATGTCTTCATGCTGAACATGGGCTCCAGTCGTGTAGAGCCTCGATAGATCCATTCACATCTTTTGTCATCCTAGGGGATCGCAAGTAAGGAAAGGCGGCAGGGGAATGGGTTAAAGGCCAGAATCTACCCTGCCACTTGTGAAGAATACCATGTGCCTCCCTTGGGGGAAATCTCCCTGATGAACGCCCAATTCCCTATCTATTCAATAAATTTATGTGCTAGGCTCCACAACAGGCATCAGGAATTAAACAACAAAAATAAAACCCCCCAAAACAAAAACACATATTTCTTGTTTAAAAAAATGACAAGAGATAGATGTTTATACTGAGTATAAGACATATAACAAGGTTCATTAGGATCAAAGGGCTGAGATAGCTCAGAGAAGAAATATAATTCTAAGAAAGGTGTGAGAGGGGAGAAAAGGACAAGTAGAGAAGATTTAAGAGTTAAGCTGGGCCTTGAAAGATCATCAACACCTCAGAATTCACTGATCCTTCTTTTTTGTCCCATTATATTATCAATAACCCTGGGAAAACAGAACTAGCAGCCTTCTCTGTATCTACATGCATTGTGGATACTCCTGGAGAAAAGCAAAAACAAAAACACTATCGTGCAGATTAGAGTCTTAAATTCAGGGACTTTATTTTTAATAACCATGCATAGAGGAATGAAAAAAAAGTAAAATATGACCCAAAACTGAGAATAGGTAAGAGAGTAACAAAGAAGAAAAACTATGGCATAGCTACATATGCCATAGTTATCCTATGCTCCCCCATCCCACCCAAATCCCCGCCTCTAAGACTCCTAAGAAGAGTACCAGAAAGAGGATCCTGACTAGGCTGCCGTCCACCTCCTCGACTCGGGACTTCCACCACGTGCCTTCCCACTCAGTCTTGATCAGCTGGCCACTCTTGAGCAACACCATGGGGCGGTTGGGGTAAGCGGTGATATACTCTTCTATGAAGTCTCGGCAGGAGATGTCTTCTATGTCCTCCCAAGTCTTTTTCACTGTCCCAAGGAAGAAGGAGGGCTGAGAGAGGGCAGGTAGGGCATGTCTTGATAGGGGGAAAGGGTTGACAAGGAAATGTTTGGCATTTTTCAAGTTGGGAAGGAGAGAAAAAATAAATGAAGAAATCATAACCTCAAGGGAAGCAAAACCATGACCACTTAAAAGTACTGAACCTAAGGTGCAAATGCACACTCAAATTCTGCAAATACTAATTGAATCAGCAGTATGTAAACATAGGTGAGTCACTCATTTCCTAGAAATGGATGTTTCCTCTTAGGAAAAGTCAAGTGGAAATTCTTGCTTACTTGATAAGCCTAAAGGTAAATCAAAAAGAATCAGGAGGCACCATAAACTGATTTTAAAAAATCCTGTCCTTCCTTCTCATGCTCCATCAGGCTTTCAAAGGACCCTGAGTGTATTCACTGCCATGTTATGTGGAAACAGCCATTTCACTTGACCTTCCTGCAACTAAAAACAGTTGCTTCTATAAGAGTCTCTCCTAAGCCAGAATCACAAGTATAGGGGAAACTATGAAGACCCCATCTAATACAGGTTCTGTAGAAAGCACTCTGAAAGCAATGCACAGACTACAGATTTACACAAATGTTAAACATGAGACTAGGAGAGAAGTAACATCTTGTCAAACTTAAATCACTCAGAAATGAAACTAAAACACATCTACAATACGTGCATCCACTCAAAATCAGTCATGATCTTCTAATGTCTGACTCTATGGCTGCCAAGACCTAACACTAGGCACGAGCAAATAAAACTGTATCTCTCAAAAAATATGAATCAAACTTATGCTCTTTGAAACTAAAACACCAAGAACATTAGGGCTTTTCCATTGGTTGTCTTAAGAAATAGAAGGTAGAAGAGGAAACAAAAAGAGCTAAGGAAAAAAGGAGGGACACTCACGTGGCCGGCAAATGGGATATAGTTCAGACTGTGTAACATAGGAAGCATAGCCATCATCAAAGAAGATGAGAAACCTGTAAGGAAAGAGTGATGGTAGAAAGACTGGGGGTTACTATATTTAACATGACCAGAAATTATTATAGCTTCCATTCCTCTGGATCACAAACAAGACACAATCCAGGGAACATGTTCCAGTGTACTGTTTTCTTTCTACTATTCTTTCTTTCCACCCCAAGAGTTAAGAATTCTCCCTTAGGTTAGCAGATGCAAACTATTATATATAGACTGGATAAACAATAAGGTCCCACTGTATAGCACAGGGAACTATATTCAATATCCTGTAATAAATCACAATGGAAAAGAATATTAGAATTCTCTCTTAATCTAACCAACATATCCCCACTTTCCCAAAAGTGATTTATTCTTGTTATACTATTGGACTCTCACATTGTTGAAAAACATTTAGTCTCCATTTCTTCCTTCTGTATGAATTCTCTGTTCCCCTAACCATTAATCAATCTGGATTATTCTCCCCTGACCAAATTTTCTCTTTGAGAAAAGGGAAAAAAAGGGGGGAAGGGAGCAAGAAAGAACCACCCACATGACTCTGTGGCAAAGGAAAGAGGGAGTTTCCAGCCACTGAGGACTAAGAACATCAGAGCCAATTGTGAGATCTGCACTATGGCTTAAACAGGGCAGATGACCTGCTCCTGGCTTCCACTCTCCTTACAATTTCTGTCTAGGTACCTGAGCTTGTTTTTGACGTTTGGTGTCTCAGCTACAATGCCAGCATAGAGCCAGACCTGATTCCCATCTTTGTATTTGGCCACTACTCGACTGCCCACATACAACTTGTCAGCAGGAGGGTGGTAATCGTAGGCAATGTGGTTTCCTGACAGAAGACTCTTTCCTTTGTTGTCAAATTTCACCTTGTACTTCTTTCCTGACCCTGAGTCAAACGGAAAAGAGAAACAAAAATTTTTAGAAACCATCAGTTTCTGTGTGGATCCTGATTGCTATGTGAGAGACAAAAGCCAAAGGCTCTGGGGAAAAGACACGATCAGTGATGGTGGCCTGCAGGCTCTTGCATTAGCCCTCCCTCTAGCCTGAACATACCAACCGTCTGGATGGCAATAAGGGTGCCTTTGTGCCACGTCTTAGTTCTTTTTTTGCCGAGGATGCGCATGCTGACGACCAAGTCACCATCTTTGCTCAGTTCTCCAGGCATCTGGCTCAAGGTTCCTAGGAAGAAAGCAAAGTTGCTCTAAAGAGATATGGCACAGATTGGGGAAAGAATGGAAAATAAAGAGGGTACTGGGTTATTGGGACAAATGGGGTAATCACTGATCCTTAACCAATTTTCCTGCTCCCTTGGCCAAGGGCAGATATATAAGACACAGTGGACTCAGCTCTTTATGCTAACAGGAAAAATATGAATTGAAATTCACATGTAACTCAAGACCATCTCACTGTAACCAAATATTTCTGACTCCTTATTAACAACATTAACTATTACTCATTAAATGCCAAGCAGCATGGTGGCTCAGACCATAAAGAATCCACCTGCAATGCAGGAGACCTGGGTTTAATACCTGGGTTGGGAAGATCCCTGGAGGAGGGCATGGCAACCCACTCCAGTATTCTTGCCTGAAGAATCCCCATGGACAGAGGAACCTGGCGGGCTACAGTCCATGGGATCGCAAAGAGTCTGGCACAACTGAGCAACTAAGCACAGCACAGCTTTTATAAATCATTTTCCTGGGAGGGATCTCTTAATAGCTGCATTCTACAAAGAAAGCTTCCTTCAGACCTCTTTTTTACAGTTTGAGTTACTGTTTTCTTTAACCTTCATCTGAAAGAAGATATCATGAGCACGGAGCTAAAAAGTTATTTGGACAAAGCCATCACATGGTAGAAAGCCATCAGACAAACGACTTAAGCCAAGAGACTTCCCCAGTGGTCCAGTGGTTAGGACTCCGCACTTTCAGTGCTGTGGGCCTGGGTTCGATCCCTGGTCAGGGTACTAAGATCCCACAAGCTGAGTGATACAGCCAAAAAAAAAAAAGACTTAAGCAAACAGCAAGTGGTATTAAAAGAATCCTACAGAGGTAGAGAAAGACACTGAAACATTAAAACACAGTATCCATGAAATCTCTGTAGGACTTCACCCCTGCACCTATACCAAGATGTCTCCTGACTCTAACCTTTGTGAAGATCCTGGGAACTACTCTTCTTGTTGACAGCATCCATGAACTTCTGGACATCTTGAGCCGATTTTCTTAAGGCAGCCATAGCTTCACGGAGCTGTGAGGAAGGGGACAAAAGAAACAAGTTTTAAAATAGTAGCACCGCTTCTTGAGAATAACAACTTGTCTTTTAAAAAATGAAACAGACTGAGTTATGTTTAGAAGCTTACAGTTACTTCTAGAAGCTTATAGTTACTCTATCAGGCAAAACTTGCCCTTTCTTACAAATCTGGTTCAGAAATCAGCTTTAGGAAGCTTTCCTTGATTAATTAATCTAGCTTATCACTGCCAAATTCTATATTCATACAGCATTCAGTGCATGTATCTATAAGGAGCTTTTGTATTCTTATAACATTCATTAGAGAACTGCAACCCATGGGGCTGACTTCAGGGTGACTGGTTATATCTTGATGACTGAACTGACTTAACGGTTAGGCCAAAAGTTTCTTCTATCTTCATATTCTTCTCTCTCATCCTTCTCTTACTCATTTCAAGTTACCTTCTGGTCTTTTGGAGTTCTGTTCCCAGCATCACCTAGATGAGAAAAATTGAGTGAAAGACTTATACATAAGAATTTCCAAGAAATCAAGAACCAAACTATCATGGGAACACTTGATAACAACTATAAACTAGTTACAGATACACCTATCTATGTAAAAGTACGAAAAGCATTCAGAAAGATAAAACAGCAAACAGATAACAATTCTTACCTGGGGATAAAGTACTGGTACAGGTGACAGTCTATGGGATCTGGGATTTTCAAATACTTGAATTTTTATAACAATAATTTTTTTATGGGTCATCTGAATGATTTGAAAAATGAAATGTGCCCAGTGAATTAAGTTAAAATGTTTCTTGAGTAGTGCTGTCCAATAGATAATGGTGATGGTTGTACAACCTTGTGAATACACTAAAAACCACTGAATTATACATTTTAAAAGGGTAAATTTGTTATGTAAATTACCATCTGATTTTTTATATTTTTGAGTCAAATTTAAAGGCTTCCGTAATAGCTCAGTTGGTAAAGAATCTGCCTGTAATGCAGGAGACCATGGTTCGATTCCTGCTATGATAGACATATTCTGTTTCTGCACTGGCCAATCTGTTACAATTCAGCGACTAAGCACACGAAATGAGTTTTAAATTTTACTGAAGCGAAGTAAAGTAAAAGTTGCTCAGTCATGTCCAACTCTTTGTGACCCCATGGACTGAATTCTCTAGGCCAGAATACTGAAGGGGTAGCCTTTCCCTTCTTCAGTGGATCTTGCCAACCCAGGGATTGAACCCAGGTCTCCCGCATTGCAGGTGGACTCTTTACCAGCTAAGCCACAAGGGAAGTCCAAGAATACTGGAATGGGTAGCCTATCCCTTTTCCAGTGGATTTTCCCGATCCAGGAATCAAACCATGGTCTCTTGCATTGCAGGCAGATTCTTTACCAACTGAGCTATCATGGAAGCCTTTGCTGCTGCTGCTGCTGCTGCTAAGTCTCTTCAGTCGTGTCCGACTCTGTGTGACCCCATAGATGGCAACCTACCAGGCTCCCCCGTCCCTGGGATTCTCCAGGCAAGAACACTGGAATGGGTTGCCATTTCCTTCTCCAATGCATGAAAGTGAAAACTGAAAGTGAAGTTGCTCAGTTGTTTGACCCTTAGCGACCCCATGGACCACAGCCCACCAGGCCCCTCCATCCATGGGATTTTCCAGGCAAGAGTACTGGAGTGGGGTGCCACTGCCTTCTCTGATGGAAGCCTTTAAATTTGACTAAAAAATTTAAAAAATCAGATGTAATTTACGTAACAAATTTACCCCTTCAAAATGTTTAATTCAGTGGTTTTTAGTGTATTCACAAGGTTGTACAACCATCACCAGTATCTAATTCTAGAACATTTTCATCACCCTGAAAAGAAATCCCACTAAGTATGGGGTTTCTATTAACAGTCATTCCCCATTCCACCACACCTGCAACCTCCAGCAACTACTAATCTACTATCTGTCTCTATGGTTTGCCTTTTCTGCATACTTCACATAAGTGGAATCATATGTGGTACATCACATGAGATTCATCAATGTTGCAGCATTATTAGCACTTCATTTTTATGATTAATACTCCATTGTATGGCTATACTATATTTTATTTATCCACTCATCAGTTGATGGACATTTGGGTTATTTACACTTTTTGGCTGTTATGAATAACGTTGATAGGCACATTTGTATATGAGTTCCCAAAAATAATTTAAAAACTATTTCTGGCTGTGCTGGGTTTTAATTGTGATGCACATGCTTTCTCCTTGTCTAGCTGCAGTGGGCGGGCACTACTCTCTAGCTGTGGTGGTGTATGGGCTTCTCATAGCGGTGGCTTCTTTTGTTGCGGAACACTGACTCTAGGGTGCTTAGGCTTCAGTAGTTGCAGGCTCAGCAGGGTGCAGCACACAGGCTTGGTTGCCCTAAGGCATGTGGGATCTTAGTTCCTGGACTAGGGATCAAACCCATGTCCCTTTCATTTGCAGGAGGATTCTTAACTGCTAGACCACCAGGAAGTCCCTATATGAGTTTTTATGTGGGCATATGTTGTCATTTCTCTTGGATTATGGCTAGGAGTAGAACTGCCAGGCCATAAAGTAACTCAATGTTTAACCTTTTGGTGAATTCAAAGACTTGTCCAAAGTGGCTGTACCATTTTGCATTCTCACCAGCAATTTTAGAGGGTTCCAATTTCTCCACATCCTTACCAAAACTTATATTACTATCTTTTTTCTTACAGCTATCCTAATAAGTAGTTTTGACTTGCATTTCCTTAATAGCTAATGATGTTAAACATCTTTTCATATACTTATTAGTCATTTACACATCTTTGGAGAAGTATCTATTCAAATATTTCGCCTATTTTTAAATGGCTATTTGTCTTTTTATTCTTAAGTTTTAAGAGTTACTCATACATCCTGGGAAATACTAGACTTCACATTTCACATAATTTAAAAATTTTTGGCCCTGCCATGTGGTTTGCAGGATCTTAGTTCCCTGACCAGGGATTGAACCCAGGTTTTCCACTGTGAAAACTCAGCATCCTAAACACGGGACCACCAGGAATCCTCACATTTCACATAATTTAAATAGCCACATGTGGATGGTGGCTACTGTATTGTATAGTGAAGTTTTAGAGATTTATAACATTTAAAAATGGAAGGCAATGGTGATAATCATTTTGCAATAAACATATATATCAAATCAGTCTTATACCTTAAATACCATATTATCAACTATATCTCAATAAAACTTGGAGGGAAACGTGGCAAAAATAAATAAATGGAAAGCAATGTAAATGACCAAAAATGAAATAAAAATTTAGTGAGATCATCAGATAAAAAAATCTATATGCAAAAGTCAACCACATGTCTAAATACTAGCAAAACTATTTAGAAATGTAGTTTTTAAAAAAAGTTAGTGCAAGCTTTCTGTGGAGAAAATGAATCAACCTCAGTGAAAAATGTTAAGGACTAAATACATGATCTTTGTATGGGAGATTTAAATACTATGAAAATTATTAACTATCTCTATATTGGTAATCTGATAATGTCAACTGATACTGATATGTCTATAGCTCTGGGGTTTTTATCGGTGTGTGTGGGAAATGGGGGAACATGAAAAGCTAACTCTCAAATATAAGGAAAACAGGTGTAAAAGAACCAAGACATCTGTGAAGAATGAGAAAGTGAAGTTACTAGAGTTAACAGAAAAACTTATAAAGTCACAGTGATGGACAGTATAGAGTTGACTTAGTAAGAAATGACACACCAATGAAACAGAAAATCCAGGAACAAACCCATAGATATATGTATATATAAGTAATTTATGATAGAACAGCAGAGACATTACTTTGCCAACAAAAGTCCTTCTAGTCAAAGCTATGGTTTTTCCAGTAAATGGCAATCCACTCCAGTACCCTTGCCTGGAAAGTCTCATGAACAGAGAAGCCTGATAGGCTACAGCCCATGGGGTTGCAAAGAGTCGGACACAACTGAGCAACTTCACTTCACTTTCACATGTATGGATGTTAAGAGTTGGACTATAAAGAAAGCTGAGCACAGAAGAATTGATGCTTTTGAACTGTGGTGTTGGAGAAGACTCTTGACAGACTCTTGGACAGCAAGGAGATCCAACTAGTCCATCCTAAAGGAAATCCGCCCTGAATATTCACTGGAAAGACTGATGCTAAAGCTGAAACTCCAATACTCTGCCCACCTGTCGGGTAGAACTGATTCATTCGAAAAGACCCTGAGGCTGGGAAAGACTGAAGGTGGGAGAAGGGGATGACAGAGGATGAGATGGTTGGATGGCATCACCAACTCAATGGATATGAGTTTGAGTAAGCTCCAAAGGTTGGTGATGGACAGAGAAGCCTGGAGTGCTGCAGTCCATGGGGGTCGCAAAGAGTCAGATACGACTGAGGGCCTGAACTGAACTGACTGAAGCAATGCGAATCAGCAAGAGGTGGCTCATTTCAATAATGGTGCTGGAGAATTATTTAAGAACATTATGAAAAAAAGAAAACACCTCAAATATTACACAAAAAATATATTTCAGTTAGATTAAAAACTTAAATGTGAAACGCAGAACTATGAAACTTTCAAAGGCAATGTAAAAGAAGATCTTTGTAGATTCAGGGCAGTAAGGATATAAAAAGCAGTGACCATAAAAGAAAATGTTAAAAGTTACAACTTCTGTTTATTAGCAAATAACATAAAAAGTAAAGACAAAATATAAGCTTGGAGTAATATGTCCATTTTATAACTGCAAAGGATTAGTAATTATAATTACAGGAAAAACAAGAAGACTCTCTCAACTAAAAAAAAAAACCCCAAACATACAGTTGAGTGAATGAGCAAGAGACATGAACAGACATTTCAAAGAAAAACTATAGATAACTCACACATGAAAAGATTCTCAAGTCCATTAGTAAACAGAGAAATCAAAATTTAAAATGACAATACCATGTGTTGTCAAGGATGTGGAACATGGGCCACTTGCATTCACTGGTGGTATAAATATAAATTGGGACAACCACTTTGGAAAGCTTTTTGGTCATTAATTATCCAGCAAGGTTGAAAATTCCATATCTGAAGAACCAGCAACTCCACTCTTACAGTATCCTACGATATCCTAAAAAGATTCTTGCACGTGTGCATCAAGGATCATGTACAAGAATATTTACAGCATTACTTATAATTGCAAAAAAAACTAAAAACAAATGAAATGTCAGTTGTTAGGCGATAGATAAACTGGCATATTCACATAATGGAGCACCATACTGCAGCAGCAACTAACTGTACCAAGCACTACACATCAGCATGATACTGATGAAGTCACCGAAGAATGCCTGCAGTGTCTAAGACTCCATTTACCTAGTTCAAATATAGGCAAAACTATAGCACTTCTGGTGATAATGATGAGACAAGACTGGACAATCCCCCTATGCAGAAAACAAACATAAAACTGGACAAAAAGGCCAAAAAAAAAAAAAAAAAATTCAGGATGCTGGAAACTGTCCAAAGGCAAACAACAGATTGATAAGTATTTATATCTGAAAAACTGCTAAACCTTATGGTAACAAAAGTGGGAGTCTATGGATCTCTTTCCTGGGGCAGCTCCCACCGCTGTTCCACTGCCAGCATGGTGGGCAAAAACTGTACCTTTACCATCAAGGTGCTAGCACTAACAAGTAGCTTTGCTACTCTGAGGTTGTAGCTCTTGCTTAGAGTGAACAACCAACCAGTCAGGGATTTAACAAGAAATTCTGAAAATGAGAGAGCCACACTCAGGCTTTAGGTAAACTCTCTACACATTCTTGGGTGACTATTAAAATACACACATGCAAAGAGGAGACAAGTATGCCTGATTAACCCAAGGTCAAAGAAAAAAAAAAATCACAAAATTAAAATTTATGAGGTACATGAAAATTAAAACTCAACATAAAAAAACTTATGAGATGCAGCAAAGCAATGCTTAGAGGGAAATTTATAGCTTTAAATGTTCATACCAGGAAGGAAGAAAGGTCTAGAGTCAATAGTCTCAGCTTCAACTTTAAGGAGGGACTTCCCTGGTGGTCTGGTGGCTAAGACTCTGAACTCAATGCAGGGGCCTGGGTTGCTCTCTGGTGAGGGAACTAGATCCCACAGGCCACAACTAAGAGTCTCATGCCACAACAAAGATCAAACATCCTGCGTGCTGCAACTAAAACCTGGAGCAGCCAAAATAAATACATAAATATTAAAAAAAGGAAAGAATCTAAAAAAAGAAAAGCAAACCAAACTCAAGAAAACTGGAAGGAAGAAAATAATAAAGATCAGAGTAGAAATCGATGAAACAGGTAACAGAAAAAGAGTAGCAAAAATAAATCAATGAACTCCCAATACTGGTTCCTTATAAAAGAACAAAAATTGATTAAACCAGTAAGCTAGATTAACCAAGAAACAAAAAGACGAGATCCAAAAAACCATACCAGGAATGAAAGAGACATCACTACAGAACTACAGAAATTAAAAAGGATCATAAGGGAATACTATGAATAACATTATGACAATAATTTAGACAACTTTGATAAAGTGAACAAATTCCTAGAAAGACACAAATGAACAAAACCAACTTGAGAAGGAACAGAAAACTTAAATAAATATATCAGGTAAAGAAAATGGAGGGCTTCCCTGGTGGTCCAGTGGTAAAGACTCTGAGCTCCCAATGTAGGGGGCCCAGGTTCGATCCCTGGTCAGGGAACTAGATCCCACATGCAGCAACTAAAAATCCCATGTGCTGCAACTAAGACCCAGAGCAGCCAAATAAATAGACAAAAATAAGTATATTAAAAAAAAGATAATGTATTAGTAATTAAAAGCCTTCCCACAATAAATTACAATTTGATATGCTAAACTGGATCTTGGAACAGAAAAACCAGAAATGGAATAAAGTCTGGAGTTTAGATGAAAAGAAAGTACCAATGTTTGTTTCTCAGTTTTGACCAATATCTAGCATGGTAACATAATATGAGAAGACACTGGTGAAAGGTATGCAGGAACTGACTATTACCGTTGCAACTTTCCCACAAATCTAAAGTGATTTCAAATTAAAAAGCTTATTTATAAAAAAGCTTTCCACAAAGAAAAGTCCAAGCCAAGATGGTCTCATTGCTGAATTTATCAAACATTTAAGGAAGAAATAATACCATCCCACACAACTCAGAGGAAGGAACACCTCCCAACTCATCTTGTAAGGCTTGTATTATCTTGATGCTATAGCCAAAGACATCACTACAAAACTACCAACAGCCCTCGAACGTATGTGCAAAAGTTGTTAAAACATTTGCAAATCCAATACAACAACATATAAAAAGGATTATACACTAAGACAAAGTGGGGGAGGGGGCAAGGATGAGAGATTTATTCCAGAAACAAAAGACTGGTTTAATATCCAAAAAATAATTATTGTAATACATTCTATTAATAGGATAAATGATAAAAGCCATATGGTCATCTGAGGACATTACAGAAAAAGGAGCTAACAAAATCTAAAATTGAATCCAGTTATGATAAAAGCTCTCAGGAAACCAGGAATAGAAGCAACTTCCATCAATCTGATAAAAGATACCTACAATTTATACCATAATTAATGTTAATAAAATGTTTTCCTGCCAAACTCAGGAATAAGGAAAGGATGTCTGCTCTCAAAACTGTTTTTCAACACCACAATGAAGGTTCTAGCAAGCATAATAAAACAAGGGGGGAAAAAAGACATCTAGGTTAGAAAGGAAGAAGTACAATGACTATTTGCAGACAGCATGATCTAATATATAGAAAGTTCTAAGGGAGCCACAAAAAACTTTCAGGAAATTGATAAGCTGATGCGAAAATTTATTTGGACTATATATGAAATACAAATGAATTTGGAGGATTTTCACAAAATGATCTTAATACTTACTGTCAAGCTATAGTAATTAAGACAGTGTGGTGCTGGTAAAAAATAAACATTTAGATCAAGTGAAGTGAAGTTGCTCAGTCATGTCCGACTCTTTGCGACCCCATAGACTATAGCCTAACAGGCTCCTGCGTCCATGGGATTTTCCAAGCAAGAATACTGGAGGGGGTTGCCATTTTCTTCTCCAGGAGATCTTCCCAATCCAGGGATTGAACCCAGGTCTCCCGCATTGTAGGCAGACGCTTTACCATCGTAGCCACCAGGGAAATGTGACTCTCAAATATATGGCCAGCTGACTTTCAACAAGCATCCTGAAAGGACACTCTTTTCAACAAGTGGTGGTGGAACAACTAGATAGCTGTTAAGCGAAACAAATCAACCAACTTACCCTCAATCCTTACTTTAAGAATTTTTATTCTTCAAAAGACATCATTAAGAAAATGAAGAGGGCACATCTGGGAGAAAATGTTTATAAAACAGAACTAATAAATGAATAGTACCTAAAGTACAATAAGTCAGAAGACTTATATATATTGACTTAGAAAAGTCAACAGTAAAAAGACAACCAATTTTTTCAAAAAGGCAAAATTATCTGAACAGATAGTTGCCTAAAATACATACATAAATGGCAAATAAGTATGTGAAAAAGAAGCCTGATGTCTTTAGACACATACAAACTACAATCACAATGCAAATGAGTCCCCCAGTGGTCTAATGGTTAGGATTCTGGGCTTTCACTGCTGTGGCCCAAGATCCCGCACAGAATGATACTGTCATGCACCCACTAGAATGACTAGATGGCTGACAATACCCATCACTGACAAGGATGTCTCCCATACTTTGCTAGCAGGAATGTAAAACTGGAAAACACAACAGCAGTTTCTTCAAAACTCATACATTTACCTTAAGACCTAGCAATTCTACTCTTGGGTGGAATATCCAAGAGACATGAAACAAAACATGGACATTAAAACTTCTACACAAATGGTCATAGCAACATTATTTGTAATCGCCCCAAGCTGGAAACAACCCAAATGTTTATCAACGGAGGAATGGATAAAAACATGTGGCTATCCATACAATGGAATGTTATTCAACAAAAAAGGAACAAACTACTGATAAATGCAACACGGATGAACCTCAAACACATGTTAAATGACAGAAGGTAGACATAATAGATGACATACTGTGACCCTAGTTAATAGTAAATTTCTAGAATAGGCAAAAACTTCACAGAGAAAGCAAGCAGATCAGTGGTTGCCTGGGGGTGATAATACAGACTAATGACAAACATGCATGAGGGCACTTTCTGGGGTGATGCAAGAGTTCTAAAACTGGATTGGGTTGAAGACTGCCATACTATAAAATTTTTCACTACAACTCAACCTGTACACTTAAAGTGGGTGAATTTTATAGTATGTAAATTATACCTTAAAAATTGTTAAAGAATAGACAAAACCAAATAATCTGCTATGAGAAATATATATATATGCCCACACGTTAAATGCCATCTACTAAAAAAAGCAAGGAAATTTAGAAAATAGATTATACAGAATGGGGAAAGGAGAATAATTCAATCAGGAAGTAGCAGGCAGGGAAGATCCATGACACTAACAATCTTTTTTTTTTTTTCTGTAACAGACAAGTCCAACAGTTAGGAATATGAAGTTAGTGAGAATGGTTTTTCTCCTCTCTTATCTTCTATCTGCTCATCTTCCCATTTCAGTTTCAATCCTGAGACTTTCCAGTCCATAGCCTCATCTCTTACCTGAATCAATACTGAGGACATCATCGTCTTCATCAGGAATCTCAATTATTTCTGTAGGCCGGGAAGCTTCATCTTCAGAGCTGCTGTCCCGGTACTGTAGTCCCAGTTTGGAATAAAAGTCCTTCACCAAAGACTCACAGTTAGTCACTGCCCTAATATTGGAACACATGTAGAAAAGGTCAAAGCCAGCAGAAGCAGGGGGAAAAGCCATTAGAATTTATTTATATATATTTAACTATATAATGACTTCTATTTAAACAGACCATATTCCAAAGTGTCTCTGTTTTGAATTTAAGAGGCTTATCCCATAGAAAAATATTTAAATTGTGGTTTCTTGAAAAATCCAAAGTAAGTTCAAAGCATGGTCCTTTCAACTTCATTATTTACCTTTTGTTATTTGAAAATACATTCTAAGTGACAAGTAGGGCAAAAGAAACCACTCTTTTGGGGGTTTAGAGTAGAAATAAGGTTCGAGGAACTTGTTAAGGCTTCACAGTTACATAAAACAGCAAATCTTCACAATATGCACTCCCTAGATGATTCTAGTAAGAAAACAAAACAACTGTTCTGAAGTAGAGTGTAGGATAAAGAAGCGGAAGGGACTCAAGACTTGGACTCCCCTACTGCTGATCAGTAGCTCAGATGGTAAAGAACCCGCCTGCAATGCAGGAGACCGAGGTTTGATCCCTGGGTCGGGAAGATCCCCTGGAGAAGGAAATGGCAACCCACTCCAGTACTCTTGCCTGGAGAATTCCATGGACGGAGGAACCTGGTGGGCTACAGTCTATGGGATCACAAAGAGTCGGACATGACTGTGTGACTTTCACTTTTTCACTTTCACTGCTGATCATATATTAACCGCTGATAGATGAATATTATATGATGACTGTGCAGTTAGATTTTGGCCCTTAACCTTTGAGGAAGAGCAAGGTTCTACATGTCTGTACCTTCTAAAGTACAATGTCATAACAACTATACTATTTTCAAAATGTCTGCCAATAGGCAGATTTACTATTTCCTATGTGGTTCTTACCTGGATGCATCATCAAAGAGTTGGTCAACATGGGCCACCTCAGATTCCTTCTGTATTACCCAAGTCTCCAACTCTGCTAGTTGCTTCTTGCGCTGCTGTACACAGTCCATCTTTTCCAGTTCTTCATCAATGAACTGTCGAAGCTCCTCCATTGAGATACCCAGCTCCTCAACCACCGACTGTTGCAGCTCTGCAATTTCTTCAGACTCCACTGCTGCTGTTGCTGCTGCCAAACCAATGCACCCAGGGAGGGAGGACATATTGCTGTCCTCTACATGGAGCAGGAAACTAAAATTACTTTTGGAGTTGATCATAACCACAAAAGAGAATTTCAGTCCCCTAATAAAACTCATTCCTACTCAGCAACTTGTTACTCAGATATATGTAGTTAGGTTTGATTCCATGTCCACCCCTCCACCAATCCCCCAGTTCTCCAGTATCTGAAGCTGAAATTTTGTAGAGTTCTCATCTCCTATAAGCTGTAGACTATAGGCCTGAATAAAACGAAAGTTTGACAGGGCATGGAGGACATATATCATGCAACAAGGAGCTACCAAAAATAATGTTTTAGGAAACTGAAAAGAAGCAATTTATTGAGGTAGATATTTCTGTGACCTGTGTTCCTTGACTAATGAGATAAATCTTTGCATGCTATGCTAATTTGAGCAAATATCCCCACCTGGAGGGTAAGGTTTGGTTTACAGCTCCCTAATTCGCTGTTTTCTCTTTAATTACTTTTCTCCTTTCATCACTTTGCTTTCACGTTGAAAGACACTTAAGTACACAAAAGCTTGCAGGAGAAAAGGTCTTCCCAAAGTAAAATGAAATAAAATAATGTGGGAATAAAAGGTAGCTACCTAAATCGACAATTCAAATACTGGCACATACAACACACACTGGTGTTAACTGCTTCTTCGATCAAACGGTTAAAGCAAAACTGAAGCCAGAATGCCCTGCGAACCCAGTGCCAGTTCTCACTGCCTCCATTTCTCTTTAGCCCACACGCCGCCCCACCCCCGCGCTACCCATTTTAGGGGTGCGTCCCACCCACCCGCAAATCCAGTTCAACACCGTCCCCCGCTAGTCTCCGGGAAAGACCTCGCCCGACCACCCTCGCCCGACCTCTTATAACAAACAAAACATTCCATACAAGCCCTTGGTCTCCAAATACCTCAATTAACAGTACTTCCCACACCTCCCCTGTTTCTAGGTAAAGATGGCTCTTTCTCACCAGCCAGACCCCAGACTCACGACGCAGGGGTCGGCCTCGGTAGGAAAGAACGAAACCAAACAGAAAAGGGAGCAGGGGGAGGGGAAGAAGTGTGAGGGAGGGAAGGGGAAGCGAGGGAAAAAAAAAAAAAAAAAAAGACGCCGGAAGCAAGCCAGAGGTGCCGTTCCGGTCGCTGCGACGGTAGCCTGATGGGGTCAAACCCAAAGCCGCAGGGCGCCCCTAGAAGGCTGGGAAACTCTGGGGCGTACGCATGCGTCAAGGAAAATCCTTCCAGGGCACACGTGAGAAACGATTGGCGGGTAAAGTGGGCGTGGCTTAGATACATTACAGAAAGGCTCCGCCTCGTCTACCACCCCACAACTGGTGGTAGTAGTACTAAGTTTGTTGTGCGGAGGCTCAGTCGGCAATCACTAAGGTTTAGAATTCTCCTTTGTACTTGAGTTTGTTGTGTTACACAAATCGTACAAATTGTAATAAGTCGAGTTCCGTTCAGTCGCTCAGTCGTGTCCGACTTTGCGACCCTATGGACTGCAGCACGACAGGCTTCCCCGTCCATCACCAACTCCCGGAGCGTGCTCAAACTCATGTCCATCGAGTGGGTGATGCCGCATCTCAGCCTCTGTCGTACCCTTCTCCTCCTGCCTTCAATCTTTCCCAGTATCGGTCTTTTCCAATGTCAGTTCTTTGCATCAGGTGGAAGGTGTAATATGAAAAACACGAAAATAGCTTCTCCACACCCATCGCTTAACCACCCCTGCTCCTTTGAGGTAAATCAACTTAGTTTTCTAGGCTTGTGTGTATAAGATCAAACATGGATTTTTTGTTTCTGTTTTCACTTAACATGTGGACATTCCATGAAATCAATTAAACGTTTTCTTTTTGATAGTTGTGTAATACTTCATAATATGGTTAAATCATATTTAGAAATTTAGATTATGCTCGGTTTTTAGCCACAACAAAAATTCAACAGTAAATATTAAACATCCTTTGGCAGTAGTACTTTCATTTCTGTGACAGAGATCCCCCAAAATGGAATCTGAGGTGAAAAATATGTACTTTCCCCTATTTTTATCAGAATCCGCTGTCAAGTTCGCTGTCAAGTTACTTTTCAAAAAGGTTGAAACAATTTTTACTTTCACTAGCAAATCTGTAAAAGTGTCTCTTTCCCCATATCCTCATTAGGACTCTTTGTTAACTGTTTAATTTTTAAGAATTTGATAAATGATATCTGTGTCAGGATAGACTAGGCTATGTTGTGGAAACAACACCAAAAGTTTACAAGAAGAAGCATATATTATCCATTCACACTGCATAATCATTTCTAAAAGGGTAACAGTGGAGTTCTGCTCACGATAGCCACTCAGAAACCCAGGCTGATGTGCCACCCTGCCATAAGGAGATATCGCTAGAGAGTCTCACACTGGCAACTAGAATGACTCAACCTACTGGCTTGAATGAGGCCCTACCCAAACAGGAGAGGGCCAGGAAGAACAGTCATGTCTCATCCCCAGAAGGATGGAGAACCTGATGTATTTGATGAATCAGCACTATTGACTACCACAGAATCTCATTACTAGTTTAATTTAATGAGTTCGTTAAATAGTTTAATTTGCTCAGCCATCTTTACATCAAGTGCTCCTAAGTTCATTTAAAAAGTATAAGCCAAACCTCTCTCTTTTTTTTTTGGCCATACTGCACCCATGGTGGATCTTAGTTCTCCAACCAAGGATCAAACCTGTGCCTCCTGCATTGGAAACACACTTAAAAAAATTATTTATTTTAATTGGAGGCTAATTACTTTATTGTAGTGGTTTCTGGCATACATTGACATGAATCAGCCATGGGTATACATGTGTCCCCCATCCTGAAACTGCCCCCCCCCCCCGCCTCCCTACCTATCCCATCCCTCAGGGTTGTCCCAGTGCACAGGCTTTGAGTGCCCTGTTTCATGCATTGAACTTGGACTGGGGATCTATTTCACATATGGTAATATACATGTTTCAATGCTATTCTCTCAAATCATCCCACCCTTGCCTTCTCCTACAGAGTACAAAAGTCTGATCTTTATATTTGTGTCTCTTTTACTGTCTCAAATATAGGTTCATCGTTACCATCTTTCTAAATTTCATATATATGCGTTAATATACTGTATTGGTATTTTTCTTTCTGACTTACTTCACTCTGTATAATAGGCTCCAGTTTCATCCACTTCATTAGAACTGATTCAAATGTATTCTTTTTAATGGCTGAGTAATATTCCATTGTGTGTATGTACCACAACTTTCTTATCCATTCATCTCCTTATGGACATCTAGGTTGCTTCCATGTCCTAGCTATTGTAAATCAGTGCTGCGATGAACACTGGGGTACACATCCCTCTTTCTGTTCTGGTTTCCTCAGTGTGTATGCCCAGCAGTGGGATTGCTGGGTCGTATTGCAGTTCTATTTCCAGTTTTTTAAGGAATCTCCACACTGTTCTCCATAGTGGCTGTATTGGTTTGCATTCCCACCAACACTGTAAGAGGGTTCCCTTTTCCCTGCACCCTCTCCAGCATTTATTATTTGTAGACTTTTTGATAGCAGCCATTCTGACCAGAGTAAGATGGTATCTATCTCATTGTGATTTTGATTTGCGTTTCTCTGATAATGAGTGATGTTGAGCATCTATTCATGTGTTTGTTAGCCATCTGTATGTCTTCTTTGGAGAAATGTCTGTTCAGTTTTTCAGGCCCATTTTTTGGTTGGGTCATTTTTTTCTGGTTTTGAGCTGCATGAGCTACTTGGATAGTTTTGAGATTAATTCTTTGTCAGTTGCTTCGTTTGCTATGATATTCTCCCATCCTGAAGGCTGTCTTTTCACCTTGCTTATAGTTTCCTTCTTTGTGCAAAAGATTTTATGTTTAATTAGGTCCCATTTGTTTATTTTTGCTTTTATTTCCATTACTCTGGGAAGTGGATCATGGAGGATCCTGCTGTGATTTATGTCAGACGGTGTGGAAACACACTTTTAACCACTGGACTGCCAGGGAAGTTCATGGAACCTTCTGTGTTAGACTGAAAATAGGGTCTGAGCAGCCAGGATCATCAAAGTTTTTGAATTCCTCTCCTGGTGACCACCCTTTCACCTATGCTCATTTCACCTGTCCACTAGTTTCCTGGGACGATGCTAAGTACCTATTTCTTATTGTTACGACACCAGGAATTGAGGTACAGTGAAGTAAATGTCTTCTCAAAATATTTGAAATTCAGAATGTTCCAAACTCACCTCATGATTGTATTATTTTCTTACCTGAGCTAGAAATTTTATTTTAATTAATTAATTATTTTGGATGCACCATGCAGCATGTGGGATCTTAGTTTCCTGACCAAGAATCAAACACAGGCCCCTTGCATCCCTGCATTGAAAGTGTGAAGTCTTAACCACTGGACTACCAGGGAAGTCCCTGAGATAGAAATTTTAGATGTATTGTTGCTGTTGTTAAGTCGTGTCCAACTCTTTGAGACCCTATGGACTGCAGCACACCAGGATTCCCTGTCCTTTACTATCTCCTGAAGTTTGCTGAAACTCGTGTACATTGAGTTGGTGATGCCATCCAACCATCTCATCCTCTGTTGTTCCCCTTCTACTCTTGCCCACAGGCTTTCCCAGCATCAGGGTCTTTTCCAGTGAATTGGCTCTTTGCATCAGGGGGCCAAAGTATTGGAGCTTCAGCTTCAGCATCAGTCCTTCCAATGAATATTCAGGGTTGATATCCTTTAGGATTGACTAGTTTGATCTCCTTGCAGTCAAAGGGGACTCTGAAGAGTCTTCTCCAATGCCACAGTTCAAAAGCATCAGTCTTCAGCACTCAGCCTTCTTTATGGTCCAACTCTCACATCCACACATGACTACTGGAAAAACCATAGCTTGACTATACAGACCTTTGTTAGCAAAATGATATCTCTGCTTTTTAGTATGCTGTTTATGTTTGTCATAACTTTTCTTCCAAGGAGCAAGCGTCTTTTAATTTCATGGCTGCAGTCACCGTAGAGCCTGTAGACTCTAGGACTCTTTTAGACATATTACTCCTTGTAAAACACACACACGGTATTTATTGGTTACTTCATAACAGGCAGTGTTTTAAGCACTTTACAGTCGTTAATTTAATTTAATTTAATTCTCACAACAATCGGATGAGGTAGGAACAATAATAATATTGTCTCCTTTTTTTAAAGTAAAATTTTAAAATTGAGATATAATTGACTCATGACATCATATACAAAATAATGGTTTGATATTTGTGTATATTGCAAAGTGAGTACCACAATAACTCTAGTTAACAGGCTGCCATACATAATTTTTTTCTTGTGATGAGAAACGCTAAGATTTTCTTTGTTAACAACTTTCAAATATGCAATATAATGTTATTAATTATAGCTACCATGGTATATATTAGATCCCCATGACTTCTTTGTTTTATAACTAGAAGTTTGTACCTTTCAACTCCCTTCACTCATTTTACCTACCCACCTCTTCCCACATCTCTGGAAACCACCACTTTGTTGTCAGTATGAATTGGGTTTTCGTGGTCTTTTTGTTTGTTTGCTTTTAAGATTCCACATATAAATGAGATTATACAGTATTTGTCTTTCCCTGTCTGAATTGTTTCACTTAGCATTATTCCCTCAGGTCCATTCATATTGCCACAAATGGTAAGATTTCATCCTTTTTATGAGTGAATAATATTCCATTGCATATATTATTTTTTTTATGGATAGAAAACTGAGGCACAGCATTAAATAAATCTCCCAAGACCACAAAGTTAAAAAATGTTAGAGCATGGCAGTTTGGCCCTACATCTTGTTGTCTTAAACCATTATACAATACAGCTTGTTTATCCTAGCTTGTAAATGCTTTTTATATCTTTTTCCCCCTTTCATTTCCTATTCTGCTGCCTTTATTTAGTCCTTCCTTCCTTCCTCTCTCTCTCTCCCTCTCTCTTGCTTCCTTCTTTTCACTCCCTCTTTCTCACTTTTTCTTTTTTTCTGCTACACCATGCAGCATGTAGAATCTTAGTTCCTGACCAGGGATTGAACCTGCCCCCTCTGCTTTGGAAGCCTGTAGTCTTAACCACTGAGGCTTCCTAGGTGGCTCAATGTAAAGAATCTGCTGGCCAATGCAGGAGTCTTTAAGAGATGCAAGTTCGATCCCTGGGTTGGGAGGATCCCCTGAAGGAGGAAATGGCAACTGAGTCCAATATTCTTGCTGGGAAATCCCATGGATGGAGGAGCCTGGCAGGCTACAGTCCATGGGGTTGCAAAGTGTTGGACAGGACTGAGTGACTGAGCACACATGCAGTCTTAACCACTGGACCAGCAGGGAATTCCCCTAGTTCTTATTTCCTGCCAGGACAAAGTAGCCTCCTGGCTGGTAGTCCTTATTTTAAATCGGTTCTATTAGTGGCTTTGATCATGTCACTCCCCTGCTTTAAAACTGTTTTCTTTATATTCAAACTTCAATTATAAAATTTAAAGCTCTTCATAATTTGTCCCCCATTTACCTATCTGACATATTTCCCATTTCTCCTTTTGCATTCCTGATTATATGCTTTTTCCCCAATATGTGTATGTGTTTCAATTTTATATCTTTATTCCTTTGCTTACTGTGATCTATCTCCTGGAATAACCCTTCCCTTTCTGTTGTGTGCTAAGTCACTTCAGTCATGTCCAACTCTTGGCAACCCAATGCACTGTCGACCTCCAGGCTCCTCTGTCCGTGGGACTCTCCATGCAAGAGTACTGGAGTGGGTTGCCATTTCCTTCTCCAGGGGATCTTCCTAACTCAGGGACCAAGCCCGCGCCTCTTATGTCTCCTATATTGGCAGGCGGGTTCCTTACTACTAGTGCCACCTGGGAAGCCCACCTTTCTGTTGATGAAATATTAGTTCTCTAAGGTCAAACTAAATGTCTTCTATGTAAAGTTTTCATAGTCAAACTTTAATATGTATCAGAATCACATGGAGAGCTTGTTAAACCACAGGTTGCTATCTCCATACCACCCTTGGAGTAGGTCTGGGTGGAGTTTGAGAATTTGCATGTCTAAGATTTTCCCAGGTGATGCTCATGCTATTGGAACAGGGACCAGAGTTTAAGAATCTCTTTTCTAGGGACTTCCTTGGTTAAAAATCTGCCTTCCAGTGCAGGGGATCTGGGTTTGATCCCTGGTCTAGGAACTGAGATCCCACATACCTCAGAGCAACTGCTAAGCCTATGTTCTCTGGACCCCACGTGCCACAACTAGAGAGCCCAGATGCCACAGAGAGACTGTGCCCTGCAACAAAAGATCCTGAATGGCATAACTTGGACCCAAACCCAACCCAATGCAATGTACCTGGGACCATCACTTACCCCCCGCTTCCATTGCCTTAATTCTTTTCCTGTCATGAGTTATCTGGGTCTGTGTGTTTCCTCTGCTGGTTTGTGATCAACTCAAGGCTGAGTTCCTATCTTAATATCTTTGTTTCCTCTAGCAACTGACCTATTGCCCCATACATGCAGTACTCTGGAGTTTGTGATGATTAAAGGGAAATCTTTGCTCTGCCCTGATTATGTTCCTGTTAGGATTTGTTCAGTTTTCTGATATGTGTGTGGGTGGGCTGAGGGTGGAAGTAAGGAATGGGGATGTTGAAGAGAAACAAGCAATTTGGAGCATCATATTCCAATCTGATTTCTTCATTGCCCTGAGAAGCTGAAGCAATTAGTCCAGTAGATCAGCGGTGGGACTCAGGGAAGTGTCTTATGAGGACTTGCTGCTAAACATGCAGTCAGGGAGCCTGCTAGAGACCCTAAATCTCTGGCCCCAACTCATGGAGTGCTGAACCAGAATCTGAATTTTAGTAGACCGCCAGGTAATTTGTTCACTTAATTTTTTCTTTTAAAGCTTTAAAAAAATTATTTATTTTATTTTTGGCCACACTGAGTCTTTCTTGCTGTGCTCGGGCTTTCTCAAATTGCAGCGAGCAAGGGGCTGTTCTTCATTGTGATACTCAGGCTTCTCATTGCAGTGGCTTCTCTAGCTTTGGAGCACAGGCTCTAGGTGAGGCCTCGGTAATTGTAGTACTGGGGCTTAGCTGCTCTGCAGCATGTGGACTTTTCCTGGAAGGATTGAACCAGTATCCCCTGCGTTGCAAGGTGGATTCCTATCCACTGTACCACCAGGGAAGTTCCTGCTCACTAAAATTTGAGAAACACTGTAGGAAAGGCAGGTTTGAGCTGTATAATCCTTTCCAGGACAATAGTTAGGGAGCCAAACTCTGGCTTTTTCTGTTTGTTTGTTAAGGATTGAAGAGTAACTCCTGTCAGAGACAATCAGGCCCTGATATAAATTACATTATTTTTAATATTCTTTATTATTTTAGATGTAATCCAATGTAATGACCTATTGGTATAAATCAGTTTTGGGTTTTTATGGCCTTACCGCATGGAATGTGGAATCTTAGTTCCCTCACCAGAGGTTGAACCTGTGCCTCCTGCAATGGAAATGTGGAGACTTAACCACTGGACCACCAAGTAAGTCCAACCTTATTAAAATTTACAAAATATTAAAAATAATAATAATAAGACAGTTTATTGAAGCTGAAACTCCAATACTTTGGCCAGCTGATGTGAAGAACTGACTCATTTGAAAAGACTGTGTTGCTGGGAAAGATTGAAGGTGGGAGGAAAAGGGACGACAGAGGATGAGATGGTTGGATGGCATCACTGACTCAACGGACATGAGTTCGAGTAAACTCTGGGAGTTGGTGATGGACAGGGAGGCCTGGTATGCTGCAGTCCATGGGGTCGCAAAGAGTCAGACATGACTGAGCGACTGAACTGAATTGAATTGCCAGCTTAATAATATGAAATAAATAACTGTAACACCTGTACTCATGTTAGTGTTCATATCGGTGTGCTTAACACATTCACACCTATAATCTATTGTTATACATTGAAAAATCACAAACATATGCTACTTATTACTTGATCATGAGATATCATAGTGTGGGGGCCAAAACCTTGGAATGCCAAATGATCCTTTCCTTGCAGGCAGACTTAGGGGAAATAGAATCATAATCTGAAGGTTACTGCATAATTTCAGAATCAAAACAAAGGAACATAGGGATTAAAAACTCAGAGGGTTTCAGACATCAAGAAAGTAATGTAATGGAGCAAAACCAGGTGAGACAGAACTGTGGTCACTCGGGAAATACATATCTCACCTACAAGGAGCAGATGACATTTAGCTCTAGCTAATTTTTCTTCTGTGTGGCACATATGGTGCTGCCAGATCTCCAGTTTTTCAAGGGAACTTGAAAAACGATTTTTTTTTTGTATGCAAGCTTCTGAGTTTTGATTATTCACGAGTAGTTTAAAAAACTTTGTAAATTCTGACTTCCCTGGTGGCTCAGTGGTAAAGAATCAGCCTGCCAATGCAGAGAAGGTGGGTTTGATCCCTGATTTGGGAAGATTCCATATCCCACGGAGCAACTAAGCCTGTGTGCCACAACTAAGACAGTGCTCTAGAGCCTGGGAGCCACAACTACTGAACCCACGTGCCACAGCTACTGAAGCTTGTACACCCTAGACCACACTCTCAGCAACAAGAGAAGCCATTGCAATAAGAAGTCTGCACACCACAGCTAGAGAGTATCACCCGCTTGTCACAGCTAGAGAAAATCCCAGGCAGCAACCAAGACTCAGCTTGCCAAAAAAATAAAAAATAAAAAACTTGTTTTGTAAATTCTACAATACTCTGTCAGCAATTCAGCTTCTAGGAATTAAGCTACATACCTTTGAAATGACATAAAGTGCTAAATTATCTCCTGCAACATTATCTGAAATAAAATGTTTAGAAACAAAATAAATTGTCATCAGCAAGTGTTCATTAAACTATAGCACACCCAAACAGGGGCATACTCTTCAGCAGTGTTATATATATATATAAAAAAAAAAGGCTAAGGAAGCTCTTTGTGCATTAATAAGAAGTGATCTTCAAGATACATGATTAAATGAAAAAAACAAGTGCAGAACATGGTATATACCATGCTTTGCTGTGCTGTGCTGTGCTTAGTCCCTGACTCTTGTCCGAATCTTTGGGACCCCATGGACTGTAGCCCACCAGGCTCCTCTGTGCATAGGGATTCTCCAGGCAAGGATACTGGAGTGGGTTGCTGTGCTCTTCTCCAGGGCATCTTCCCTACCCAGGGATAAAACCCAGGTCTCCCGCATTGCAGGCAGATTCTTTACCAGTTGAGCTACCAGGGAAGCCCCATATACCATGCTGCTGCTGCTGCTAAGTCACGTCAGTCGTGTCCGACTCTGTGCGACCCCATAGACAGCAGCCCACCAGGCTCCCCTTCCCTGGAATTCTCCAGGCAAGAACACTGGAGTGGGTTGCCATTTCTTTTTCCAATATATACCATGCTCATGGACTGCAGCCTACCAGACTCCTCTGTCCATGGAATTTTCCAGGCAAGAGTACTGGGGTGGGTTGCCATTTTCTTCTCCAATATACCATGCTATTAGTTATTAAATATTTATTTCTTTATTTGGCTGTGCTGGGTCTTAGTTAGACCCCGAGGCATGTGGGATCTTCGATCTCTTTTGTGGCATGAAGAATCTTTAGTTGTGGTGTGTGAACTCTTAGTTTCGGCATGTGGGAACTAGTTCTGTGACCAAGGATGGAACCTGGGTCCTCTGCGTTTGGAGCCTGGTGACTTAGCCACTGGACCACAGATGAAGTCCCTTAGTTGCTAAATAATAGCAAAAATACACATTTTTATACATATATGTAAAATATCACTGGATGGATACCTAAGAAATTAATACTGGTTGTCTCTGAAGAGGGCAAATTGAAGGTGGGGACAAGGGTGGGAGTAAGAGTTTTGTTGCTTAGGCACTCAGTTGTGTCCGACTCTGCAACCCCATGGACTGCAGCACACCAGGCTTTCCTGTCCTTTACCATCTCCCCGAGTTTGCTCAAACTCATGTCCACTGGGTTGGTGATGCCATCCAACCATCTTATCCTCTGTTATCCCCTTCTCCTCCTGCCCTCAATCTTTCTAAGCATCAAGGTCTTTTCAAATGAGTCAGCTCTTTGCATCAGGTAGGCAAAGTATTGGAGCTTCAGCTTCAGCATCAGTTCTTCCAATAAATATTCAGGACTGATTTCCTTTAGGACAGACTGGTTTGATTTCCTTGCTGTCCAAGGGACTCTCAAGAGTCTTCTCCAGCACCACAGTTTGAAGGCATCACTTCTTTGGTGCTCAGCCTTTTTTATTGTCCAGCTCTCACATCCATACGTGAATACCAGAAAAATCATAGCTTTGGCTATACAGACCTTGGTTGGCAAAAAAATGTCTCTGCTTTTCAATATACTGTCTCGGATTTTCATTGCTTTTCTTCCAAGGAGCAAGTGTCTTTTAATTTCATGGCTGCAGTCACCGTCCACAGTGATTTTGGAGCCCAAGAAAATAAAGTCTATCACTGTTTCCATTGTTTCCCCATCTATTTGCCATGAAGTGATGGGACTGGATGCCATGGTCTTCTTTTTTTAAATGTTGAGTTTTAAACCATCTTTTTCACTCTCTTCTTTCACCTTCATCAAGAGGCTCTTTAATTCCTCTTGGCTTTCTGCTATAAGTGTGGTATCATCTGCATGTCTGAGGTTATTGATATTTTTACCCACAGTCTTGACTCCAAGAGTTTTTACAGTATACCATTTAATAGTTTTTGAATTCTGAAGCATAAAAATGGATAGTTTATTCAAAATATTACTTTAAAAATAAAAAAAAAGAATGTCTGGAAAAATACACATATGTGTAAAAACAAATTACCTTAATAGCAGTTACTCTGGAAAGAAGATTTGTGAAACAAGGCAGTGTCTAGGAAATTTCTACATTTTTAATCTTAAGTAACATTTATAAAAAAAATTTTTTTTTACCACTGTGCATTTATTACTTTCACAATAATTTTTAAATGTTAACTCAAAAATCAAATGTAAAATGCAACACACACCTGCACAAGGTTTGTAGATTGTACTGGAGGGGGTCTGCCCAATAAAACTTCTTTGCAAACCCATTGGATTTCTAAGCCACCAGTTTAAGGTAAGTGGAAGAAATATTTAAGGACACCAGATTAACAGAGCTAATGTGGGTGCTAAAACCAGATGGATTCAAGGTGTGTGGGCTTCAACTCCCTGAATCTCCACACTAAGGACCATCTGACTACCAGGACTGGAAATATTCTGTTGTCCAATGGCTAAGTTGCCTTCTTTCCTAAGCAGCATTCACCACATTGTCCCTGTGTGAGTTTGCCTTGGGTTGCTCCTCTTTCTCTGCTTCCGCATTTGATACACTTCTAATTGATGCATTTCCACCCCCCTTGGATAAGTTAAGGGAGAAAGTAAGATAACAGTCAAATCTGTGCCTCTCTTGTGACTGTATATTGATGCTCTGATTAACCATGTGTGTGTCTTGCATTTTATTTTAGATGGCCTGTGCGTGTGTGTGTGTGCACGTGTGCTCAGTCATTTAGTTGTATTCAACTCTTTGCGACCCTATGGACTGTAACCAGCCAGGCTCCTTTGTCCATGGGATTTTTCAGGCAAGAGTACTGGCGTGGGTTGCCATTTCCTCCTCCAGGGCATCTTCCTGACCCACGGACTGAACCTATGTCTCCTGCATTGCAGCCTGATTCTTTACCACTGAACCACCTAGGAAGTTATTCATTTAACTTTGGAAGGTGGGGAAAAGGTTATTTTCTGAGCTTCTGGAGGGAAACACGTGTCACCCTCAAGTACTGCTTCAATCTAAATCTGCTTTTATTTTATCCTGATCTGTACCTTACTGTGAATTTCTTTTTATTCAATAAGGGTACAAATCATCTCTTTCTCCAGTTTAACCAATATAACACCCTCTGTTCTGGTGAAGGCAAAGTCTAGTATCTCCAGTAGAAGCCTTTGGTTTCCTTTCTTCTATTTTCAAATAATCCTGAGGATTTACTCAAGCCAGGCGTGGGGGAAGAAGCCCTGTTTCCAGGAATCAGAAACAGAGATAATCACCAAGTCTCTGCTAACAGTGCACGGCTAGAGTTCTATTTCCATACCATCTAGTATTGCTGCTAAAGCCTGGCCCAGCCTGGTCGCCAAGGATACAAGTCTCCTCGGAAGTGACTGCGTGCTGGTCCAAGTACCTGCACACGCCCACACTTAGATTCCCCACACTTAGATTCCAAGATTATGACTCTCTTAGTTCGCATTCCCATATGAGGTTGCTGTTGCCTAGAACATTTAGCCCAGCCTGGCTGGACCTAAGAGCTTTAGTCTCTATTATTTACCGTGCTAGAACCAATTTTCTTCAGCCAGACCTGTATTGAGCCTTCGTCAGTGGCCTAGGTGCCTCCTTTCCTTCTAGTGAATTCTCTCTCTCTTTTCATTTATTGATTTGGCTGTTCTAGGTCTTAGTTACAGCATGCAGGATCCAGTTCCCTGACCAGGGATTGAACCCAGGCTCCCTGCATTGGGAGTGCAGAGTCTTAGCCATTGGACCACCAGAGAAGTCCCTCTCTCTCTCTCTCCCAGTAAAAATATTTTAGGAACAAATTTGAGTCAGTGGTAGTGAGGTAGATGAGCCCATAGCCTGTTATGCAGTGAAGTTAAGTCAAAAAGAGAGAGACAAATATCATATATTAACACATATATATGGAACCTAGAAAAATGGTACTGATAAACCTATTTGCAGGGAAGGAATCAATCCCTTGCAGGGAAGATGCAGATGTAGAGAATGGACTTGTGGGCACCGGGGTGAGGGGGCAGAGTGCAAAGAGAGAGTGGGATGAGATGGAGAAAGTAGCACTGACATATATACACTACCATGTGTGAAATAGATAGCTGGTGAAAAGTTGCTATATAACATAGGGAACTATATAACATAGGGTGCTCTGTGATGACTTACAGGGGTGGGATGGGGTAGGGGAGGGAGGCTTCAGAGCGAGGGGATATTTTTATAATTATGGCTGATTCACGTTACTGTACAGCAGAAACCAACACCTTGTAAAGCAATTTTCCTCCAATTAGAAAATTAACTTTTTTTAAAAGGAAAGAAAAAGTAACTTTATATTTCTTAAGTGTGACCTGCACATAGTGACTTCTAAAGAGGACAGTATGGAAAAGGGTGACAAAGAATAATAAGAAAAAATTTTAATTGATTTATTTATTGCAACAGATTTTAGTTGCATCATGAGTGATCTTTCTCTGAGGTGGATGGACTGTCTAGTTGTGGCACACAGACTTAGTGCCCTGCAGCATGGGGGATCTTAGTTCCTGGACCAGAGACAGAACCTGTGTCTCCTGCATTGCAGGGCGGATTCCCAACCACGGGACCACCAGGAAAGTCCCTCTAGTGACCTCTCTTATGGACTTTCCTGCCAGTTAGTCATAGCTCGCTCTACCACGTTTCCATAACTTCAGACTTCGGAGAGATGGAGTTATGATTTCCTTCTCTTTTCTCTTAAAAAGCCCCTAGGATGCTGATGGTGACACATCATCGTGTATTATATATCAGCTTCCTGTGACTGCCATAACAAAGATCACAAACTAGGTGACTTAAAACAAGGGACGTTTATTCTCTCAGAGTCCTGAAGGCTAGAAGTCCAAAATCAAGGTGTTGGTAGGGCTGCACTCCCTCCAAAGGCTCTGGAGGGAAAACTTCCTTGCCTCTTCCAGCTTCTGATGGTTCCAGGCAAGGATTCTTTAGCTGTGGTTGCATAACTCCCATCTCTGCTTTCATTTTCACTTGACCTTTTCCCCTCTGTGTGCATGTCTTCTCTTCTGTCTTTCGTAAAGACATTTGTCATGGGATTTAGGGCTTACCCCACTAATCCAGGTTGAATTCATCTTGAAATCCTTAACTTTACATCTGCAAAGACCATCTTTCCAAATAAGGTCATGTTCATAGATTTCAGGGATAAGGACATGGACGTATCATTTTGAGGGCTCCTTTCCAACACACTAGATGTTATTTTGCAAGTGAGGAAATGTAGGCTGAGGGAGGTTAAGGGGTTACCCAAGGCAAATTATTTCCCCTTTACCACAGAACTCTGCCCACTTAAGGAGGGCATCAGCTTTTATTAAGCTTCATACATTAAAAAAGTCCTGTTAGATTCTCATCATAGGATAACTGGTTCCTGCTGGCCTTATATTTGCATAACTAAAGGGACATCCTAAGACCACCTCTAGGAGGGCTTAGATGCACCTTACCAAGCATCATGATATTATATTATGTTACCTCATAAAATTATGGCCAACTGTCTAATTATCTTAAGAAGATTAGATATTGGAGGATTGAAACCCATGGTCTTATTTTAACATTTTTATTTGTTTATTTATTCATTCATTTTTGGCTGTGCTGGGTCTTTATTGCTGTGTGGGTTTTTCTTTAGCTGCAGTTAGAGGGGGCTACTCTCCAGGGACTGTATGTGGGATTTTCATTGTGGTGGCTTCTCTCGCTGAGGAGGACAGGCTCTAAGGTGGCCAGGCTTCAATAGTTGTGGCTCCTGGGTTCTAGAGCACAGGCTCAGTAGTTACGCTGCTTGGGCTTCTTTGCTCTGCAGCATGTGGGATCTCCACAGACCAGGGGTCAAATCCACCTCTTCTGTGTTAGCAGGCTGATTCTTTACCACTGAGCCGCTGGGGAAGCCCCTCCAGGCTTTATTCTAACAGATAAGTTCAACCTGTCTCCCCCGCTTTGGTAGCTTTTTCCCTGAATAGAACAATACACACTAGCTTGTGTTTCATCCCTATTATTATTCTCAACTCACCCTCATGTGCCTATTGTGGAATGCAAGGGGGAGGAAGCTGAGAAATAGGGAGGTGGAGTAATAAACAGTCTGTTTCATAAATGTCTGTGTAAGAGATTTCAGATCTCCTGTGCAGGGAAGTCTATCAGGTGTTTTCACACTTCAGCTCAGAGATGGTTCTGTGGCTGTAGAGCTGGCCTCATAGGGATTCTTCACCAACTTGGCACATCGAAAAATCATCACTACCAGGAAGAGAAGCAGGAGAACAACAAAGGCGATGGCAAAGCCTTTGTCTACGTCAACACTACTGGACGGGCTTGAGTCATCCATGGGAACACACGCCTCTTTACCCTAGTCCAGATTTGTCATATTCCTAGACAAAAGAGGATAAAACAAGTTTATTAGCTTATATTTGTATGTATGTATTTTTTAAAATTGGGGTATGTGTGTGTTAGTTGCTTAATCATGTCCAACTCTTTGTGACCCCCATGGACTGTAACCACCCCCCCCACCCTGCCCCAGGCTCTTCTGTGCATGGGATTTTCCAGGCAAGGATACTGGAGTGGGTTGCCATTTCCTTCTCCAGGGGATCTTCCCGACCCAGGGATTGAACCCAGGTCTCCTGCACTGCAGTTGGATGCTTTACCATCTGAGCTACTAGGGGAGCCCTAGAAGCTTGGGGTAATAGTTGCTTTATAATGTTGTGTTGGTTTCTGCTGTACAACGAAGTGAATCAGTCAACCCACTCCAGCATTTCTTGCCTGAAAAATTCCATGGACAGAGGAGCCTGGTGGGCTACAATCCATGGGGTTTTGAAGAGTAAGGCAGGACTGAGCTCTGCATTGCACTGTGTATCCCCTCCCTCTTGGACCTCCCTTCCATTGCCCCTCAACCCCCATCCCACCCCTCTAGGTCATTACAGAGCACCAAGCTGAGTTCCCTGTGTCATACTGCAGGTTTCCACTAGCTATCTATTTTGCACATGATACTGTATATGTGTCAATACCAATCTCCCAACCCAACGCACCCTTCTATGTATGTATTTTCTTAACACTGTTATGTTGAAACCAAAGAGGGGTTCCAAAATAATTAGCAAGATTTATTTAAGAGATACTCATGAAACTGATAGGGCTTCCTTTCCTGGTGGCTCAGACAGTAAACAATCTGCCTGTGATCTGGGAGAGCCGGGTTTCATCCTTGGAGCAGGGAATCTACCCACTCACGTATTCTTGCCTGGAGAACTCCAAGGATAGAGGAGCCTGGAGAGCTACAGTCCATAGTGTCGCAAAGAGTTGGACATGACTGAGCGACAAACACACACACATTCATACACACATGACACTGATGACATTAGTATAGGTGACCTTCAAGATATCAGCATATGAAAAAGTAGGTGAAATACTCCAAGGCAAGACATGAAAAATATCTGTAACTCAGAAAACAACTGGGGCTTCCTTGCTCTGTTAAATCCCAGTACAATTATCTTGAACACCCCAATTCTGTGTTAAGTGCAAACCGTTTTCTAATATTTTTTCAAATTCTGAGTACTTACTGTAATTAATTTATTGTGTCTTAACTTACTAGGTATGAACAAAAAATTGTTTTATTTTTTCTAATCACTATGTTTGTGCTGTCATTCCTATCTCTTAACAAAAAATCAGGTACATCCCAGAAGCGATCAATTTCAGTTATTAAGTCCACTATCAAAACAATACTGAAAAGAAAGTCAGAGGACTCTCTCTTCTTAATTTAAAAACTCACCATAAAGCTATAGTCATTAAGATAGTGTAGTATTGGCATAAGAATAGACATACACATCAATGGAATAGAATTGAGAGTACAGAAATAAACATGTATGTATTGTCAACTGATTTTTGAGAAGAGGGTCAACACCATTCAATAAGGAAAGAAAACAAATGGTACTTTGGAGACTGGATGTGCCTGTGTGCTCCATCACTTCAGTCGTCTCTGATTCTTTGTGACCCTATGGATTGTAAGCCGCTAGGCTCTTCTTTCCACGGGATTCTCCAGGCAAAATATTGGAGTGGGTTGCCATGCCCTCCTCCAGGGGATCTTCCTGACTCAGGGATTGAACCCACCTCTCCTGTGTCTCCTGCATTGCAGGGGAATTCTTTACCCACTGAGCCCTACCCGGGAAGCCTGGAAAACTAGATAGTCATATGCAAAAGATTGAAGTTAGACCCTTACTTCACACCATATATAAATATTAACTCAAAATAGACCAAAGACCCCAATGTAAGAGCTAAAACTATAAAATTCAGAAAAAAAGGAATAAATTTTCATAACACTGGATTTGGTAAAGGATTTTTAGATATGACAGCAGTAAGAGAAAAAAAGATAAATTGGACTTCTTCAAATTTAAAACTCTTGAGCTTCAAAGGACACAATCGAGAAAGTGAAAAAAAACCCCACACAATGGGAAAAAATGTTTGAAAATCTTATATCTGATAAGAGATTTGTATTTGGAATATCTAAAGTATTTGTACAACTAAATAATAGGAAGACAAATAACTCAATTAAAAATTAGACAAAGGATCTGAATAGATATTTCTCTAAGGAAGATTTACAAATGGCCAATAAGCACATGAAAAGATGCTCAACATCATAGTCATGAGGAATTACTAAAGAACAGGCATAAGGTTTCATTGAAGTAAGAGGAATAAGCTCTAGATATCTTCTGTATGACATTGTATGTATAGTTAATGATAATCTATTGTACACTTAATTCTTTGGCAATGCCAAAGAATGCTCAGACCACCACAAAATTGTACTCATTTCACAGGCTAGCAAATTAATGCTCAAAATTCTCCAAGCTAGGATTCAACAGTACGTGAACCATGAACTTCCAGGTGTTCAAGCTGGATTTAGAAAATGCAGAGGAACCAGAGATCAAACTGCCAACATTGACTAGATCATTGAAAAAGTGAGAGAGTTCTAGAAAAACATCTACTTCTGCTTCATTGACTATGCCAAAGCCCTTGATTGTGTGGATCACAACGAACTGTGGAAAATTCTTAAAGAGATGGGAATACCAGACCACCTGACCTGCCTCCTGAGAAATCTGTATGCAGGTCAAGAAGCAAGAGTTAGAACTGGACATGGAACAACAGACTTGTTCCAGATTGGGAAAGGAGTATGTCAAGGCTGTATATTGTCACCCTGCTTATTTAACTTCTATGCAGAGTACATCATGAGAAATGCTGGACTGGAAGAAGCACAAGCTGGAATCAAGATTGCTGGGAGAAATATCAATAACTTAGATATGCAGATGACACCATCCTTACGGAAGAAAGTGAAGAAGAACTAAAGAGGCTCTTGATGAACGTGAAAGAGGAGGGTGAAAAAGTTGGCTTAAACTCAGCATTCAGAAAACTAAGATCATGGCATCTGGTCCCATCACTTCATGGCAAATAGAAGGGGAAACAATGAAAACAGTGACAGACTTTATTTTGGGGGGCTCCAAAATCAATGGATGGTGACTGCAGCCATGAAATTAAAAGACGCTTACTCCTAGGAAGAAAAGTTATGACCAACCTAAACAGCATATTAAAAAGCAGAGACATTACTTTGCCTACAAAGGTCTGTCTAGTCAGAACTATGGTTTTTCTGGTAATATGTATGGATGTGAGAGTTGGACTATAAAGAAAGCTGAGCACCGAAGAATTGATGCTTTTGAACTGTGGTGCTGGACAAGACTCTTGAGAGTCCCTTGGACAGCAAGGAGATCCAACCAGTCTATCCTAAGGAAATCAGTCCTGAATAGTCATTGGAAGGACTGATGCTGAAGCTAAAGCTCCAATACTTTGGCCACCTGGTGCAAAGAGCTGACTCATTTGAAAAGACCCTGATGCTGGGAAAGATTGAAGGCAGGAGGAGAAGGGGACGACAGAGGATGAGGTGGTTGGATGGCATCACCGACTCAATGGACATGAATTTGAGTAAACTCCGGGAGTTGGTGATGAACAGGGAAGCCTGGCATGCTGAAGTCCATGGGGTTGCAAAAAGCTGGACACAACTGAGCGACTGAACTGAACTGATTTTACACTTAAAAATTTGTTAAGAAGGTAGATCTCACATTAGGTGTTCTAGCTGTAATAAAATAAAATTTGGAAAAAGAAAGAAAAGAAATTGGCTAAAGCAGCCTGTGGCAGTAGAAAAGAAGGCAGAGTTGAGATTGTATTGAATGAGGGGGATTTTACAAATATATTTATTTTTTTATCATTTATTTATTTGGCTGGGTCTTAGTTGTGGCATGTGGGATCTAATTCTCTGCTTGGGGTTCAAACCTGGGCTCCCTGCATTGGGAGCTTGAAGTTCATAGCCACTGGACCACCAGGGAAGTCCCGAGGGGAATTTTTTTCTTTCTCTTGAGGACCAGGTATGGACTACAGATAGAGACCAGCCTTAGGGGGTCACAAAAAGAGGATCTAAGCCGAGAGGGCTTCCTGCTAGGATGAGGTTACCTTAATAGAAAATGGCTGGAGGTGAACTTGGATTCAGCATTATAATGACCAGTCAGAGTAGAAATATTGACCTGAAGGGATCTACAGTTAGATAACCCTAGTGGAGAATTTCTGAGGAGCTCATGAAAAAGGAGAGAAAGAGCCCTAAACAACATCCAAGCCTAGAGAGAAAAAAAAAATGCCAATAGATTTGTTTTGAAAAATGGTTTGGATCTTTAGGAGAGATGTGCCTGCGTGCTTGTTGTTGTTCAGTTGCTTAGTTGTGTCCAACTCTTTGTGACCCCTTGGACTTCAGCATACCAGGCTTCCCTGTCCATCACCATCTCCCGGAGCTTGCTCAAACTCATGTCCATTGAGTCAGTGAGGCCATCCAAACAACTTGCCCTCTGTCGCCCCCTTCTCCTCTTGCCTTCAGTCTTTCCCAGTATCAAGGTCTTTTCCGAGTTGGGTCTTTGCATCAAGTGGCTAAAGTATTGGAGCTTCAGCTTCAGCATCAATCCTTCTTCCAATGAATATTCAGGGCTGATTTCCTTTAGGATGGACTGGTTTGATCTCCTTGCAGTTCAAGGGACTCTCAAGAGTCTTCTCCAACACCACAGCTCAAAAGCGTCAATTCTTTGGCATTTAGCCTTCTTTATGGTTCAACTCTCACATCCATACATGACTACTGAAGAGCCATAACTTGGATTATATGGACCTTTGTTGGCAAAGTAATGTCTCTGTTTTTTAATAGCTGTCTAGGTTTTTCATAGCTTTTCCTCCAAGGAGCAAGCGTGAGTGCTAAGTTGCTTCAGTTCTGTCCAATTCTTTGTGACCCTTTGGGCTGTAGCCCGTCAAGCTCTTCTGTCCATGGGGTTTTTCAGGCAAGAATACCGGAGTGTGTTGCCATGCTCTCTTCTAGGGGATCTTCCTGACCCAGGGATCAAACCGTTGTCTCCTATGTTTCCTGCGTTGGCAGGTGGGTCATTTACCACTAACAACACCTGGGAAGTCATTGGAGAGATGTAGAGAAAGCTAAAATACTGTTTTTGTTTTGCTTTGACTGCACCAGACATCATGTGGCCTTTTAGTTCCCCAACGAGGGATCAAACCTGTGCTCCCTGCAGTGGAAATGTGGAGTCTTACCTACTGGACTACCAGGGAAGTCCTAAAATATTGTTTTGTAAAAGATTAGCTGGGGACTTCCCTGGTGGTGCCATAGACAAGAGTCTGCCTGACAATGCGGGAAATGTGGGTTTATTCCCTGGTGTGGGAAGATTCCACAAGCCCTGGAGCAACTGCATTCATATGCCACAACTGCTGAACCCTGGTTCTAGAGCCCATGAGCTGCAACTACTGAGCCACAACTACTGAAGCACAAGTATCTTACAGCCCGTGCTCTGCAACAAGAGAAGCGACTGTAATGAGAAGCCTGCACGCTACGATGAAGAGCATAGCTCCTTCTCCCCGCAACTAGAGGGCCCATGAAAAGCAATGATGACCCAGCACAGCCAAAAGTAAATAAATTTTAAAAATTAAAAATAAATTAGTTGGCATGGTGAGAAGCTAAATTGCTCCGTGAAATAGTTTCAAGAATTGTGTTCATAATGGGCAGAGCTGTACGTTGGCAGAGAATTGTAAGTTGTTGTTGTTCAGTTGCTCAGTCATGTCTGACTCTTTGCAACCCCATGGGCTGCAGCACGCCAGTCTTCCCTGTCCTTCACCATCTCCTGGAGCTTGCTCAAACTCATGTCCATTGAGTCAGTGATGCCATCCAACTAGCTGGTCCTCTGTCGTCCCCTGACGACGAGAGACAAACTAATCTGGTAGCAGGAAAATGTGGGAAAATTGGTAGATATTTGTACCATTTTAAGATATACATCTCACTTATATATGTATTACATTCTTCATGTGTCATCCTTTCTACGGTGCTCTTTCAGAGCAAGGACATGTGTATTTTTGTGTTCCACATTTCAGTGGCTTATCACTAGGTGGTGCTAGTGGTAAAGAACCTGCCTGCAGGCGACATAGAGTCTTGGGTCTGATCCTTGGGTCAGGAAGATCCCCTGGAGGAGGGCATGGCAATCCACTCCAGTATTCTTGCCTGGACAGAGGAGCCTGGTTGGCTACAGTCCATGGGTTGCAGAGCTGGACACGACTGAAGCGACTTAGCACATATCACTCTACCTCTGTTAATATCCTTTTGGGCCTACTTCCAAAACATGTCTCAAATCCATTCCCTTTTCTTTACCCCTAAGGCCACCATTGTGCTCTAGGCCATCAAATGCCAAACACCCGCAAATACTTTCTGATTTTCTGAAACCATTCTTATTCTCCTCCAAACCGCAAAGCAATCTTTAGTAAGTGTAATTAAATCAGTCTTCTGATTAAAATATTCCAGCTTCTTCCTACTGTCTTCAGTGCATTACCAAGGCTGTCCACGATGTTGTCTGACCTTGTTTCTTGCCACTCTTCCTTGTACATTTTTTACCCAGCAGTGCTGGACTTGTCACAGTTCTATGAGTTTTGCATGATTCTCCTTTGCCTCCAGGCTTTTTCCATGAACACTATCTTTGCATGACTCCTATCCTTCTATATTCAACTTTTAGGCCTTAGCTTAAATGTCAATTTCCTAGGGAGATATTCTAGTAACAGTCACTATAGTTTATTTCGATTACTTTAATTTCTGTCTCTTCTGATAAAATAGTAATTCTACATGAGACTAAGGACCCTATGTAATTTGTTTTTATCCTAAAAGTCTGGGATATATTAGATGTTCAACAAGTATCTGTTCAATGAATAATTTAGTACTATACTTTGCAAAAGTGAGCATGTAAAAATGTTGGTTGAATGAATGAATGACTTTGAGAATGTGGCATTGAAAGGAGAAGACTGTTGCTGATCTTAAAAGAATAGTGGTAGCAGAGTGATAAAGAAGGAGTCCAGACTTTCGTGGATTAAACAACAAAAGGCAGTGAGGAAATGAAGACACCAAGATTTTAAATCATTTATGAGGAGTTAACTAGGAAAGAAAGAAGTAGAATAGCAGCTAAAAGCCTAATGCAGAATCAAACAAGGGATTCCTTTTCAAAGGCAGAATAGAAAGGTATCAGGTAGGATGTGTTTGGTTGCAAGTGACAGAAAAGTCCACTTAAGTGAGATTAAACAATACATGAAATTTATTGACTTATGAGACTAACGTCCAGAGTAAGGATAACTTTATAAGTAGGGCTTGATCCAGAGAGTGGAGGTGTTTTCATGGTTTTGCCTTTATGTATCTACCTTTCTTCTACACTGGGGTTCCCTGATGCCTCAGCTGGTAAGGAATCTACCTGCAATGCAGGAGACCTAGGTTCGATCCCTGGGTTGGGAAGATTCCCTGGAGAAGGGAACAGGTACCCACTCCAGTATTCTGGCCTGGAGAATTCCAGGGCCAGAATATACAGTCCATGGGGTTGCAAAGAGTTGGGATACAACTGAGTGACTTTCACTTTCATTGATTTTATACCCGGATCAGCTTCCCTATGGTAGCAAGAATGGCTACAGAAAATCCGGACTTCACATATTCCCTCTTCATATTATCTCCTCCTCAATTCCAGAGGGAGAAAGAACAATTTTATATCAGTCAGGATTCTTCTTTGCAAGTAATGAAACTTACTTAAGCAAGAGCTTCCCTGGTGGCTGAGATAGTAAAAGAATCTGCCTGGAATGCAGGATACCCGGGTTCAATCCCTGGGTTGAGAAGATCCCCTGGAGAAGGAAATGGCAACCCACTCTAGTATTCTTGCCTGGAGAATCCCATGGACAGAGGAACTTCGTGGGCTGCAGTTCATGGGGTTGTGAAGTGTCAGACAGGACTGACCAACTTTCACTTACTTAAGAACAAAAGGTATTTATTATAAAGAGACCAGGTGACTTCCAGAATCAAGGAGAAGGAGAATTGGTTCCATAAAACAGGGAGAAACCAAGGGAGGCCAGGCACTGGGAATCATAACCAAGGTCAGCACAGGAAAAGTCTAGTTAAGGCACCGTTGGCGCTGGACACTAGCCACTACCACCGGACACTGCTGTTGCTGAGGACTGCTGCTACTGTCATCGGATACTGCTGTCCCTGCCATGCCTGAATTATAAATTGTGTCATCTTTGTGTCACTTGATATTCCAGACTCTGGCTGGAGCATCCGACTGGTCAAGGCTGAGTCACGCACCAGCACCTTAGCCACCGTGGGGATAGGAGAGGGAATATTCATTATTTCTAGGCACTGTAGTAAAAATGAAGTTCTGTCTCTCATACACTCGCAGAAAGGAGCATTTCTCTCAAATAAGAAGGAGTTTTGGATGTTGAGCAGACACAAAATGCCAAACATTTATTTTTTGGTCTTGGTCCCAATCCATCTATATGCTGTTCCTAAGAGATTCACCTAAAATTTAAAGACATGGAAAGACTGGAAGTAAAAGGTGTACGAGGTAAATACTCACCAAAATAAAATTGAGGTGCTGTATTAATATCAGACAAAATAGACCTTAAGACCAGAAGCATTATTAGGGATACAGAGGATTCACAGATTATAATGAAGAGCGAAATTCAGTAGGAAGATGTTAGAGTTCTAAATTGTATGTACCTAATAAAATAGTCTCAGGATAAATAAACAATAGGACTACAGGGAGAAATTGATAAAAATTGCCATTATAGTGGATAATCAAAATATTCTTCTCAATCATTGATAAGTCAGCTAGACAGAAATTGGTGAAATACAGAGTATTTGCTTGATATGGTGAACAAGCTTGATTCATAGAACATGCATCCAACACTTTGCAAATTCGTACTTTTCCATATATTTTAAAATCTCATTTGAGTTGGTTGGGTTTGAGGTTTAATTTTTGGTCATGTGAAACTAAAAATATCCTAATTCCATTTATTAAATGTCTTTCGCTGAAAATAGCTAGAATGGTTTCTGGTCTCTGCAAATAAGCCTTGATGTATATAGATATCATGCTGAGTTTATCCCAGAAGTAGAAACATGCTATGTATGTAAGTCATATGAATACCACAGTTGTTGCAGCAAAAGCATTTGATAAATTTCAATACTAAAAAAACACCTATATTAATATTCTTAGCAAAATAGGGGTAGAAAAGAATACTTTTAACCCAATTAAGGGTATTAACAAAAAACGTAGAGCAAACATCCAGATAATGGTGAAAAGTTGAAATATTTTCCTCTTAAAATCAGGAACAAGACAAAGAGGTTCATTACCTTCAATTTATTCAACGTCATTCTGGAGGTTCTAATCAGTTCAGTAAAATAAGATAAAGAAAGAAAAAAACAAGGATTTAAAAAGAAGAAACAAAAATGTTCATTATTCACTGATATTATTTCCTACAGAATAGTCTACAGAAAATATGAGAAATAAGTAGTTTAGCAAGGTGTATGGATGAGATACACAAGTCAGTTACATATGTAAATGCCAGTAACAAACAATAAGCAAATGTAATTTTTAAAAGACCATTTAATTTTAAAAGGGTCATTGGGAACTCCTTAGTGGTCCAGTAGTTAAGACTCAGATCTTTCCCTGCTGTGGTCCTGGTTCAACTACTGGTCAGGGAAGTAAGATCCTGCAAGCCATGTGGCACCACCAAAAAAAAAAGGGGGGGCATTATTTACAGTAGCATAAAAATATATAACAAACCTAGACAGCATATTAAAAATCTGAGACAACACTTTACTGACAAAGCTTCGTATAGTTAAAGGTATGGTTTTTCCACTAGTCATGTATGGATGTAAGAATTGGGCCATAAAGAAGGCTGAGCACCAAAGAATTGATGATTTTGAACTGTGGTGTTGGAGAAGACTTTTAAGAGTCCCTTGGACTCCAAGGAAATCAAACCAGTCAATCTTAAAGGATATCAACCCTGAATATTCACTGGAAGGACTGATGCTGAAGTTGAAGCTCCAATACTTTGGCCACCTGATGCGAAGAGTCAATTCACTGGGAAAGATCCTGATGTTGGGAAAGGCTGAAGGCAAGAGGAGAAGGAGGCAACAGAGGATAAGATGGTTGGATGGCATCACTGACTCAGTGGACACATGAGTTTGAGACAACTCAGGGAGATAGTGAGGGATGGGTAAGTCTGGCATGCTGCAGTTCTTGGGGCTGCAAAGAGTTGGACACAACATAGTAACTGAACAAAGTGAATAGAGAGATACCCGATATTTATGAATTTCACATGATTAAGTTGTTAATTCTCCTCAAATTTACTTATAGAGGCCATATAACTCCAACAAAATTCCATCAAGGTTTTTGAGAAAACTGACAAACTGTTTTTCTTAAGTGTACATGGGAGCCCACAGGTACAAGAATTAGAAAGGCATTCTGAAGAGAAAGAATATGGTGGAGAGATTCCCCATATCAGTTATTAAGGTTTATTACAGAGCTATAGTATTTTTGACAGAGGGATATACGTGCAGGTATAGATAATAGACCATTTGAAGAGACTAGAAAGCCCAGAAACAAACTGCACATTTAGGGATACTTATAGTGGAATGTGCACTGTTGACAGAAAAAGAATGGCCTGTTTAATAATGGATACTGGAAAATAAGATATCCATTAAAAAAACCCACATCTATAGTTAAATGTCACGTGAAGTGAAGTCGCTCAGTAGTGTCAGACTCTTTGTGACCCCGTGGACGGTAGCCCGCCAGGCTCCTCTGTCCATGGGATTCTCCAGGCAAGAATACTGGAGTGGGTTGACCATTTCCTTCTCCAGGGGATCTTCCCAACCCAGGGATCGAACCCGGGTCTCCCGCATGGCAGGCAGATGCTTTATCCTCTGAGCCAGATGTGAAGAGCAAACTTTAAAACCTTTAGGACTTCCTTGGTGGCACACTGGATAAGAATCCGTCAGCCAGTGCAGGGGGCATGAGTTCAGTCCCTGGTCTGGGAAGGTTCTACATGTGGTGGAGCAACTGCGCTCACGGGCCACGCTACTGAAGCCTGTGTGTCTAGAGTCTGTGCTCTGCAACAAGAGGAACCACTGCAGCGAGCAGCCCGCATACTGCAACCAGAGAGTAATCCCTGCTTGCTGCAATTAGAGGAAGTCCAAGCACAGCAGCAGCTAAAAGTAAGACGCATTTTTAACAACATCAACAACAACAAAAACCTTTGGAAGAAAATATAGACTGTTTTTATGACCTCAGGTTAGGAAAAGATCTCTTAAACAAGACACAAATAGTACAACATATATTTTAAAAAATGCTTGAGTTTAACTTTAAAATTAAGAACTCCTGATCAGTTCAGACACCATAAAGTAAGTAAAAATACAAACCACACCACAAATTTGGAGAAACATATTTCTAAAAAAGGGTTAGTATCCAAGTTAGCAAACTAAATCCTCCAACTGAATAAGTAAAGGACAAATAACTCAAGAGGAAAATTAGCAAAAGACATGAACTGGCATTAAAAAAAAAGAAACATGAAAGGTAAAAAGTACATGAAAAGGTGTTCAATTTCACTAGTAATCATTGACATTATTTTTTTATTCACTAGATTGGTAGACATTAAGAAGTCTGATAATACAAAGTGTTGGCAAGGATATAACTCATTCGAAGTTCTTATACACCCCCCATCAGTAATATCAGAGTACAGATTGATAAAAATCCCCTGTAGAAAATCATTTAGCATTATCTAGTAAAGTTGAACGTACATATTCACTACAACCCAACTCCCAAGTCCACTCCTGTGTATACACCAGGAAAATTAAAAGAAGATTGCTCCTGCAGTATTGTACACAAAAGCAAAAGTTGAACAGCTCGAATGACCACAGCCTGGAGAATTATCACATAAATCGTGGCATAGTCACAGCAAATACTATAAAGCAGTGAGAAAAATGAGTGAACAAACTAGAGTTGCATTCATTAACATGGGTGACTCTTAGAAATGTATTAGTGAGTGATAGAAACAAATTACAGAAAACAGCATACATTATGGAGAAGGCAATGGCACCCCACTCCAGTACTCTTGCCTGAAAAGTCCCACGGACAGAGGAGCCTGGTAGGCTGCAGTCCATGGGGTTGTGAAGAGTCGGACACGACTGAGCGACTTCACTTTCCACTTTCATGCATTGGAGAAAGAAATGGCAACCCACTCCAGTGTTCTTGCCTGGAGAATCCCAGGGACAGGGGAGCCTAGTGGGCTGCCATCTATGGGGTCACACAGAGTCGGACACAGCTGAAGCGACTTAGCAGCAGCAGCAGCAGCAGCAGCATACATTATTATATTATTTTTATAAATCTCAAAACAAAGCACTTTTTACACTAACAATACACTATTTAGGGATGCACACATATGTGATAAATTTACTTCTGAAAAAGCGAAGGAGGGAATTCCCTGGCAGTCCAGTGGTTAGGACTAGGTGCTTTCACTGTCTCCAACCGGGCATGTGGCCAAAAAAAGAAAAGGAAAAAGCCAAGGAGTGAGTGATATAGATTCATGGTAATGATTACTTCTGGGAGGGAGGCAGGCAGATGATCTAAAGGAAAGAACACTCAGGTAAATGCATTGGGATGGTTCAGTTATTATTGTATTTCATGACTAAAATATATTACATGTCTTCTTTTCAATGTATCAAGTACTATACACATTTTTGAGAAGTGGTGGGTTAAAGTATTTGGTTTGACTATCTTGCACTGCAAATATGCTACCAGAAATCAAAAAGTTCTGGATTTTCCTGGTGGTGCAGTGGTTAAGAATCAGCCTGCCACTGCAGGGGACATGCATTTGATCTCTGGTCTGGAAGGTTCCACATGCTGTGGAGCAACCAAGACCATGTGCCACAACTACTGAGCCCCTGTGCTGCAGCTACTGAAACCCCAGCATCTGGAGCCTGTGCTCCGCGAGAGAAGCCGCCACAATGAGAAGCCTGTGCACCGCAGCGAAGACTAGCCCCTGCTCACCGCAGCTAGAAACACTTCACATGCAGCAACAGAGACCCAGCACAGACAAAAAAAAAGAAAAAAAAAAAAGAAAGAAACAAAAAGTTCTTTGGAATCCAGCACCAGAGATCACTATGTGTTTGTGAGGGTGTCCTCTGAAGAACCAAAAAGGCAACAGTTTAGAGAGAACTCATTAGAAACGGTTGATTGTCCGTACAGTTCTTGGTTTTGGAAGGGCAAAGGGTGTTCCTTCTAGATAAGTCAACCCCCAGTGAGAACAATTCAATGGCGATCATGAAATATAATGTGGTACTGGAGAACATGGGTTCTGCAGTCAGTCCATCTGGATTTGGATCCTGGCTCTAACAAAGCTTGGTGATCCTAAGCAAGTTACTTAAATTTTCAGAACCTTGGTTTCTTTATCTGTAAAATGGGGATAATAATACAATAACCCTATGATGTAGATGCTAAGATTAAATAAATATGTAGAAGATAGTACGGTGCCTGGCACATAACAACTACTATGTAAGTGTTTACCATTATTACCCTCCCTGGATTTACTATGTTCCTCATTTCTTGCACCTTTTCTCTTGCTATGGAGTATCTGGAAGTCATTGCTGTTTTAATTTTTCACTTAAATGGAGTTATAGAGCAAGTTTTCCCATATTTCAGTTGTACAGTAGTGATAGTGTGTAACATCAACAGAAAGGGGAGGCTAAGAAGGTCCGCACTTCAAAGCACTGACAACTAACTACTCAGGGTCATATACAGTTCATTTGGTGCTGAGAATGTAATAGATATTCAGTGTATTATATGACTTGAAGAAAGGATTCCAATTTAAGCTTAGGCTGTGTGTTTCACAGAAATTAAGTGTCAAAACAAGCCTTTATGATGATTGGAAATGTGTCTTCCAGCCCCCTGGGTTATTTTTAAATTGAGACTTTCCTGGTGAAAAATTCATTCTAAGGGAAGAGCTAGCCTAGGTTCTAAGTTCAGCTAGAGTCAGAGAAGAGGTAAGATTCTGACAATACAATCTCTAAGAGGCAGTGTGTTTTGACACTGAGTTCACGCAAATGTCAGTCCAAGGATATGGGAGAGTCAAGAACTTCTTTATCATTGCTCTTGTTACTTTATTTTATCTACAGACTTGTGTGCTTTGGGAACTAGAGATTACAAACAGGTCCCTCTCTACCACTATACAAACTCTATTAACTTTCAATTTAACTTCAACTCATCCTTTACTGTTTAACAAATAAAGCACAAAAACTAGGACCCCTAGGCATAAAAAGATTTCTGTCTTTAGAAAACTTACAGTCTGATATGGGAGATAAGACATATCCATACAATTATGACAGGTACGAAATGATAAACACCAAAACAAAAAGTAGCAGGTCTCTCTGAAATTGTCTGCCTGACCCTTCCCCTCCTGTCCACTCATATGGCTATTAGGGGAGCTACCGTGCTCTGACACAGCCTCATCATGCTGGCTGCCTCAGTTCAGTGGTTGGGGGTAAGCATCCCAGCTGGGCCAAAGCTCTTCTCTTGAATTTTTGTAACTGGAATGGGAAATGCGTCCTGGCATTTACCAGCTATTTAATATGTACTTGCTGATAATTGAGTTGTAGTGAGAAGACCAATTTTATTGTATTTTTAGTACCTTGCCAGTGTCTTTATCCATTTGTATATACCTCAGATGTCATTTTCTAGATATATTTCTTTGATGTCATATATCTTCTCTTTAATGTTATATACCTTCTCTTTATTCATCAAAAAGGCCATATTCTCTAAAAAAATCCATATTATTTTAATCTGGTACTTAAATATCTCACTAGACCCTTTACAGTCTGGATAGTTTATTAATTTGCCAACTTCTCCTCTCAATAGCATTTCAAGAGACTTGTGTCTTTCCTATCATGTTCTGCTTATCACAGGTTCCTAGCTATGATTTTATATACTGTATAAACCATCTCCATTTTATAAAGTTAATGAGAAAAATAAACAAAAATATATACTTCTTGAATGTAAAGAAATCATTCCAAGGTAATCTGCTGATAAAATAATCCAAAGCAAAGAGTCAGGAAAATTTCACTGAAGAGACAAATACCAGTATTGAATTGAGGCCTGAGAATGAGTAGCCCCTGCTGGTTCAGACAGTAAAGAATCTGACCGCAATAAAGGAAACTCAGGTGTGATTACTGGGTCAGGAAGATCCCCTGGAACAGGTAATGGCAACCTGCACAAGTATTCTTGCCTGGGAAATCCCATGGACAGAGGAGCCTGGTGGGCTATAGTCCATGGGGTCATGGGCTCACAGAGAGTTGGACAAAGCTGAGCAACACACCCTTTTCAAGCTGATAGAGGTGCAGAAGGGGAGAAGCAGGAAAGGAGAAGAGAGGACAGTATAGTATGTTTGAGAAACAGTAAATGTTCAGTAAGTGCTTGAGATATATTCTCCCACTGAATAAGCAGCCTAGGCAAGTTCACCTGGGCCCTTGTATGGCACATTAAAGACTCTGGATTCAGCTTTGCAATCAGCGGGGAGTCATTAAAAAGCTTTTAAGCATGGGAATTACACCATTCGATGGTTGTTGTAGAAATATTAGACTGGCAGGAAGATGGAGGGTGCATGAGAGCAATTAACCTGAAGTCTTTCATTAATACGAACTTCTACAGGGCAAAAATCTGAAAGTTTTGTTTTTTTGTGTGATTTCTCACAGCATTGATTAGCATAGTGCCCACACCCAGGTGGCGCTAATGGTAAAGAACCCGTCTGCCAATGCAGGAGACATGAGAAACATGGGTTTGATCCCTGGATTGGGAAGACCCCTGGAGAAGGGAATGGCAACCCACTTTAGTATTCTTGCCTGGAAAATTCCAGGCAAGAATGGACAGAGAAGCCTGGCAGGCTATAGTCCATGGGGTTGCAAAGAGTCGGACATGACTGAAGCAACTTGGCATGCACACACCACACCTACAAGGAAATATTTGTTAACATGGAGACTCCAGTGTCAGAAGAACACTCTGCTTCTCTTGGGTGAAGAGAATGGATAGGATGACATATGTCTGGTTAACAAACTCAGCGAGAGTAAGATTAGTCATAGAAATCTTTCTACAAGTGATGACCAGGCTCAATTTGGAGTAAGGAAGGTACACTCCCAGTGAAGGAACAGTGATAGAGACAAGGAAACATGAGAACTTTTGTGGAACTACTGTTTATTTCAGTATGGTAGAGATCACAATACATAAAAATAAAAGGTATAAAGTTGTAGAATCTCACAGTTGGAAGGAACCTTTAAAAGTAACCTTGTTGCATTAGCCTTCTAGTCATTCTTGCAAAGCCCCTGGGAGTAGGGTGAATTTAGAGGTACTGGTGTGGCATGGTCAGGAAGCAGAAACAGGGGACTGAAGTTCAAGGGTAAAGAAGAGCAAGATCTTTTGAGTTAAGAGTCACCCAAGGATAACACTGTTGAAATCATAGGAGTAGATGAGATGGTCGAAGGAGAATTAGAAATAAGGGAATGTTAGCATTTATGGTGGAGGAAAGAGGTCAAGGAACCACAGATGGAATAGTTACAAGTAGAACTTGTAATAGTTACAAGAGATGAGAGAATTCCAGGCAGAGGACAGTTTGCAAACAACCTTGTATGCTTCAGAGAGATGGAAAATCTTCAATATTTGGAAATTGGAAAACATTATCTTGGATTCTCCTTCTCCTTTAATTGAATCTGAATTCCTGAACTTTGAATCAAAGGTCTCTTCAAACTTCTCACTCATAGCTGCCAAATTCCAATAAGTGAATTTTGCTTCTATTAGGCTTATATCTTTCCTCTCTCTTCCTTACAAAGTAAAATAGGGACTTCCCTGCTGGTCCAGTAGTTGAGAGTCTGTCTGCCAACACACGGGACACAGGTTCAATACCTGGTCTGGAAAGATTACACGTCAAGGGCGACTAAGCTTGGCACCACAACTACTGAAGCTCCCGTGCCCTAGAGCCTGAGCTCGGCAACAAGAGAAGCCGTCCCACTGAGAAGCTGGCATACCGCAACTAGAGAAAGCCCACGAGCAGCGGTGAAGACCCAGTGAAGACAAAAAAAAGTAAAATACATTCTTGCTGAAAAGAGAAAAGAAATAGGATGATAATGTTTTGGTTCTTGGGTCTTATTTTCAGATGTAAGGATCTGATCCAGGTTTTATTGGGCCTGAAGTTTATACAAATTGGAGATCTGTCGTTAAGAAAAGAACGTGGTTGTTTAGCCACTGGTGCTGCCTGTGTTAAGTCGCTTCAGTCGTGTTCAATTCTTTGCGACCCTAGACGGTAGCCTACCAGGCTCCTCTGTCTATGGGATTCTCCAGGCAAGAATACTGCAGTGGGTAGCCATTCTCTTCTCCAGGGGATCTTACCAACACGTGAGACCCACGTCTCTTATATCTCCTGCACCGGCAGGTGGGTTCTTTACCACTAGCGCCACCTGGGAAGCCCTGTTTAGTCGCTACAAGATTTTTAATACAAAATTAGGTTTAAAGTTTTTAGAATGGAAAAAAAGAAAATCACAAGAAATTATTGGAGACATATTTTGGAGACTTAGTTTCCACAGGGCTTCCCAGGTGGCGCTAGTGGTAAAGAACCCGCCTGCAGGTGCAGGAGACAGAACAGATACGGGCTCCATTCCTGGGTCGGGAAGATCCCCTGGAGGAGGGCATGTCACCGCAGTCCAGTATTCTGGCCTGGAGAATCTCCACGGACAGAGGAGCCTGACGGGGTACAGTCCATAGGGTCGCACAGAGTTGGACACGACTGAAGCAACTTAGCACCGCATTCATTCTTCTGAAATCTCTTGGATAAGATAGCTTTTCTTGACAAATATAAATGGCAGATAAAATTCAAAATCTGTTTTCCAGAGAGAAGACCTGCCCTAGAATCTTTTACAGTGGCTCTTTAGGTTCCTGTTTTGTTTGAGTTGAACAGTAGCACTGCTCCCTAGATTAGGGAAAAAGAGGGCATGAATTTACTGGCTTGTGTAAAATTAGGTCCTGCTAAAGTAGGAAAGAGAACTTATTTACAAATCCGTAGCAATGTCAGTTCCTCTTTCACTTAACACTTTCCAGAAAGATCAATCACCATTTCCTTCCCTTGGGTTCTCTTCTCAAGTCACTTAATTTTTCCCATCTGCAGTGCCGCATGTTTCTTAAAAAAAAAACAAACAAACAAAAAAAAACACACAACTAAATGTAAAAAGACCCAGATTTTTTCCCGGCCGTAAGTTTAGTCTGAAAGGAAAGGTGATTGTGAAGAAATACAATAAGGAAGCTTTCTTACTCTAATCTCTAAAATCAAAGCCATCCTCTAGTTAATAGGACTAATAGAGGACCCTCCCCAAATAAGACTATCCCCAAGATATCCCCTTTAAGATATGTTTCACTTTTCAAACGAAGCACTAATGAAAAAAAAAAAAGCTCTTTATTTCCCCAGTGTTCCCCAAGCTTGCAGAAGAGTGTTATTAAACTCAGAAGAATTGTTGGAATTATTCCCATAAAAACTTTACCAGGAAGGGCCATATGGGTATTTATTTACCTTTTGAGAGAGTGATATCCAAGGCTGGATGTTGGCAGGGCAGTCTCCTCCTACTCAAACACATCTCTTGGCAGCCTCTCCTCTTTTCATCAACCCCTTCTTTAAAAAGGAGTGGTTGTGGCTCTCTCCCCTTCCCCACTCCCACACTGAACTCAGAAGCTTCATGAATAGTTCAACTAAAACAGGATCAAGTTTCAGACACTCCCATAGTGAGTGAGAAAATGATCCCACTAGATTAAATTGGAACCTAGATCAGTAGAAGTATATTTCCACAACTCTGCTAGGGCTGGGGCAGCCAAGGTTAATAGCTCAAGTAGTATCGGCTAAGTCAGATCATGTGGGTGGTAGAGGCAGAGTCAGTAGCCAGCTTTTTTGGTCTGTGCAATGATTCTCTGCATTAGTAGCATCACCCAATAAATTGTTAGAAATGCCAGTTCTTGAATCCCCATTCCAGCCTTAATAAATCAGGAACTTTGGAGGTGCTGGCACCTTTTTTTTTTTTTTTTAATATTTATTTATTTGGTTGCTTCGGTTGTTACCGCCAAGGTATGTGAGATCTTAGTTCCCTGACCAGGGACTGAACTCATATCCCTTGCATTGCAAGGCAGATTCTTAACCACTGGACCACTGGGGAAGTCCTGGCACCTATGTCTTAACCATCCTTTCTAGGTGACTGTGATGTATGCTCAAGTTTGAGAATTACTTGCCAACAAGATTGGGCTTCCCTGGTGGCTCAGATGGTAACGAATCTGCCTGCAATGCAGGAGACCTGGGTCAGATCCCTGGGGTTGGGAAGATTCCTTGGAGAAGGGAATGGCAAACCAGTCCAGCATTCTTGCCTGGAAAATTCCATGGACAGAGGAGCGTGGTGGGCTACAATACATGGTATTGCAAAGAGTTGGACACAACCGAGTGACTTTAACTCACTCACTCACTGCCAACGAGATCAGTGAATCTCTAAAACCTCCCCTTTTCTTCAGAAAGAATTTTCTTAGGACGTTTGGATCAGAAAAGTAAAAAACTATTTCATTTAGCATTAATTATTACATTGTTGTTTTGTTGCTAAGTTGTGTCTGACTCTTTTGTGACCCCATGGACTGTAGCCTGCCAGACTCCTCTGTCCATGGGGTTTTCCAGGCAAGAAAGCTAGAGTAGGTTGCCATTTCCCACTCCAGGGGATCTTCCAGCTCCCCCATTGCAGGTGGATTCTTTAACCCTGAGCCACCAGGGAAGTTATTACACATGAACATATACTTCATGCAAAATTTAGCAATAGTTCCTCTAAGGTTTTATTTGGTTACATTAAAAAAACTTGTATAGGATGTGTATGTTCAATTTCTTTATTTACCATAATTTATTATTTACAAAATAATGATTTTATGCTTTTTCATTTAGCAATGAATTTGAACATCTTTCCATTTTAATGCATATAAATCCACATCATTTTTTATTTTTTTATTTTTTTTAATTTTAAAATCTTTAATTCTTACATGCATTCCCAAACATGAACCCCCCCTCCCACCTCCCTCCCCATAACATCTCTCTGGGTCATCCCCATGCACCAGCCCCAAGCATGCTGTATCCTGCATCAGACATAGACTGGCGATTCGATTCTTACATGATAGTATACATGTTAGAATGCCATTCTCCCAAATCATCCCACCCTCTCCCTCTCCCTCTGAGTCCAAAAGTCCATTATACACATCTGTGTCTTTTTTCCTGTCTTGTATACAGGGTCGTCATTGCCATCTTTCTAAATTCCATATATATGTGTTAGTATACTGTATTGGTGTTTTTCTTTCTGGCTTACTTCACTCTGTATAATCGGCTCCAGTTTCATCCATCTCATCAGAACTGATTCAAATGAATTCTTTTTAACGGCTGAGTAATACTCCATTGTGTATATGTACCACAGCTTTCTTATCCATTCGTCTGCTGATGGACATCTAGGTTGTTCCCATGTCCTGGCTCACATCATTTTTTAAAATGGCTACTGAGCACCCAAGTACTCCGTTACAGAAATACCTGAAGTGGGCATTTGAGTTGTTTCTAATTTCTTATTATTACACCAACATTGCATTGGATACCCTTGTACATATTTCCCTGGGTACTTGTAGAAATGTTTTGTGGGATAAATTCCTCAAAATATTGGAAATATAAATGCTGTGTTACAGGATATTAACATTTAGAATGTTATTCAGTTCAGTTCAGTCGCTCAGTTGTGTCCGACATCCCAGAGTTCACTCAAACTCACGTCCATCGAGTCAGTGATGCCATCCAGCCATCTCATCCACTGTCGTCCCCTTCTCCTCCTGCCCCCATTCCCTCCCAGCATCAGAGTCTTTTCCAATGAGTCAACTCTTCGCATGAGGTGGCCAAAGTATTGGAGTTTCAGCTTTAGCATCATTCCTTCCAAAAGAAATCCCAGGGCTGATCTTCAGAATGGACTGGCTGGATCTCCTTGCAGTCCAAGGGACTCTCAAGAGTCTTCTCCAACACCACAGTTCAAAAGCATCAATTCTTTGGCGCTCATCCTTCTTCACAGTCCAACTCTCACATCCATACATGACCACAGGAAAAACCATAGCCTTGACTAGACGGACCTTAGTTGGCAAAGTAATGTCTCTGCTTTTGAATACGCTATATAGGTTGGTCATGACTTTCCTTCCAAGGAGTAAGCATCTTTTAATTTCATGGCTGCAATCACCATCTGCAGTGATTTTGGAGCCCCCCAAAAATAGTCTGACACTGTTTCCACTGTTTCCCATCTATTTCCCATGAGGTAATGGGACTGGATGCCATGATTTTTGTTTTCTGAATGTTGAGCTTTACAGCCAACTTTTTCACTCTCCTCTTTCACTTTCATCAAGAGGGTTTTTAGTTCCTCTTCATTTTCTGCCATAAGTGTGGTGTCATCTGCATATCTGAGGTTATTGATATTTTTCCTGGCAATAGATTCCAGCTTGTGTTTCTTCCAGTCCAGCGTTTCTCATGATGTACTCTGCATAGACGTTAAATAAGCAGGGTGACAATATACAGCCTTGATGTACTCCTTTTTCTATTTGAAACCAGTCTGTTGTTCAATGTCCAGTTCTTTTTTTTTTTCCATGTCCAGTTCTAACTGTTGCTTCCTGACCTGCATACAGATTTCTCAAGAGGCAGGTCAGGTGGTCTGGTATTCCCATCTTTCAGAATTTTCCACAGTTTATTAGGTATTGCCAAATTACACACTAAAAAGCTTATAGCAATTTATGCTTCATTTCTGTTTTTTTAACCATATCACAAGTATAGGTTACTTTCAATCTCTGAAATGCTTGTGTAGTTAATAGGCAAAAAATATAGTTTCTTAAAAATTTGCATTTATATAAATACTATGATATTTGAATTTCTGTTACTTGTACATCTTTTGTAGATTTTCTGTAATCTATCCTTTCTCTTCTTTTGACTGGACTAGTCATCTTTTACTCATTGAAAGAATATTTGTAAACAACTAATCTCAAAAATATACAAGCAACTTCTGCAGCTCAATTCCAGAAAAATAAATGACCCAATCAAAAAATGGGCCAAAGAACTAAATAGGCATTTCTCCAAAGAAGACATACGGATGGCTAACAAACACATGAAAAGATGCTCAACATCACTCATTATTAGAGAAATGCAAATCAAAACCACAATGAGGTACCACTTCACACCAGTCAGAATGGCTGCGATCCAAAAATCTGCAAGCAATAAATGCTGGAGAGGGTGTGGAGAAAAGGGAACCCTCCTACACTGTTGGTGGGAATGCAAACTAGTTCAGCCACTATGGAGAACAGTGTGGAGATTCCTTAAAAAATTGCAAATAGAACTACCTTATGACCCAGCAATGCCACTGCTGGGCATACACACTGAGGAAACCAGAAGTGAAAGAGACACATGTACCCCAATGTTCATCGCAGCACTGTTTATAATAGCCAGGACATGGAAGCAACCTAGATGTCCATCAGCAGACGAATGGATAAGAAAGCTGTGGTACATATACACAATGGAGTATTACTCAGCCGTTAAAAAGAATTCATTTGAATCAGTTCTGATGAGATGGATGAAACTGGAGCCGATTATACAGAGTGAAGTAAGCCAGAAAGAAAAACACCAATACAGTATACTAACACATATATATGGAATTTAGAAAGATGGCAATGACGACCCTGTATGCAAGACAGGAAAAAAGACACAGATGTGTATAATGGACTTTTGGACTCAGAGGGAGAGGGAGAGGGTGGGATGATTTGGGAGAATGGCATTCTAACATGTATACTATCATGTAAGAATCGAATCGCCAGTCTATGTCTGATGCAGGATACAGCATGCTTGGGGCTGGTGCATGGGGATGACCCAGAGAGATGTTATGGGGAGGGAGGTGGGAGGGGGGGTTCATGTTTGGGAATGCATGTAAGAATTAAAGATTTTAAAATTAAAAAAAAGAAAGAATATTTGTAGAATACATGAATATATATACACAAATACAGGTATATTAAATATAGGTGTATTAAAATCCTTTTGACTTATAACTTTTTGTGATTTGTGCTGTTCCCAGTTCCTATCCTCTGCCTCTCTCACTCCCTCACTTTTGAATCTGCTCTTCGTCAACATTAGCTTTGAGGATTCAGCCTCTTTTCTTTTCAGGCTTCTCTTATTTCCCTGAGCAGTCACACCCCTCCCACACACTTTTATTTATTTTAAAAATATTTATTTATGTTTGGCTGGGTCTTCGTTGCTGTGTGGGCTTTTCTCTAGTTGCAGCGAGTGGGGGCTACTCTCTGGTTGCAATGCACAGGTTTCTCATTGTGGTGGCTTCTAGGGCCAAACATTCAGAGAAGGCGATGGCACCCCACTCCAGTACTCTTGCCTGGAAAATCCCATGGACGGAGGAGCCTGGTAGGCTGCAGTCTATGAGGTCTCTAAGAGTTGGACACGACTGAGCGACTTCACTTTGACTTTTCACTTTCATACATTGGAGAAGGAAATGGCAACCCACTCCAGTATTCTTGCCTGGAGAATCCCAGGGACAGTAGAGCCTGGTGGGCTGCCATCTATGGGGTCGCACAGAGTGGGACATGACTGAAGCGACGCAGCAGCAGCAGCAGTCTTACATTTGTCTTTAAGCCATCTTAGGTTTATTTTCATGTAGGTTGTGAAGGAATGTTCTAACTTCATTGATTTACATGTGATTGAAACAGGTATATCTTTGTTGTTGTTATTGTTATTTTTTAATTTATTTATTTTAACTGGAGGCTAATTACTTTACAATATTGTAGTGGTTTTTGCCATACATTGACATGACATGAATCAGCCATGGGTATACATGTGTTCCCCATCCTGAACTGCCCTCCCACCTCCTTTCCCATCCCATCCCTCAGGGTCATCCCAGTACACCATCCCTGAGCACTCTGTCTCATGCATCAAACCTTGACTGGTGATCTGTTTCACATATGCTAATATACATGTTTCAGTGTTATTCTCTCAAATCATCCCACCCTCACCTCAGAGTCCAAAAATCTGTGCTTTACATCTGTGTCTCTTTTGCTGTCTCACATAGAGGGTCATCGTTACCATCTTTTTATATTCCATATATATGCGTTAGTATACTGTATTGGTGTTTTATTTTCTGACTTACTTAGCTCTGTATAATAGGCTCCAGTTTCATCCACCTCATTAGAAATTATTCAAACGCATTCTTTTTAATGGCTGAGTAATATTCCACTGTGTATATGTACCACAACTTTCTTATCCATTTGTCTGCTGATGGACATCTAGGTTGCTTCCATGTCCTGGCTATTGTAAACAGTGCTGTGATGAACATTGGGGTACACATGTCTCTCTCAATTTGGTTTCCTCAGCATGTATGCCAGCAGTGGGATTGCTGAGTCGTATAGCAGTTCTATTTCCAGTTTTTTAAGGAAATCTCCACATTGTTCTCCATAGTAGCTGTACTAGTTTGCATTCCCACCAACAGCATAAGAGGGTTCCCTTTTCTCCACACTCTCTCCAGTATTTATTGTTTGTAGACTTTTTGAAAGCAGCCATTCTGACTGGTGTGAGATGGTACCTCATTGTGGTTTTGATTTGCATTTCTCTAATAATGAGTGATGTTGAGCATCTTTTCATGTGTTTGTTAGCCATCTGTATGTTTTCTTTGGAGAAATGTCTGTTTATTTCTTTGGCCCATTTATTGATTGGGTCATTTATTTTTCTGGAATTGAGCGCAGGAGCTGCTTGTATATTTTTGAAATTAATTCTTTGTCAGTTGCTTTATTTGCTATTATTTTCTTCCATTCTGAAGGCTGTCTTTTCACTTTGCTTATAGTTTCCTTCATTGTGCAAAAACTTTTAAGTTTAATTAGGTCCCATTTGTTTACTTTTTCTTTTATTTCCATTACTCTAGGAGGTGGGTCATAGAAGATCCTGCTGAGATTTATGTCAGAGAGTGTTTTGCCTATGTTTTCGTCTAGGAGTTTTATAGTTTCCAGTCTTATGTTTAGATCTTTAATCCATTTTGAGTTTACTTTTGTATATGGTGTTAGAATGTGTTCTAGTTTCATTCTTTTACAAGTGTTTGACCAGTTTTCCCAGCACCACTTGTTGAAGAGATTGTCTTTTCTCCACTGTACATTCTTGCCTCCTTTGTCAAAGATAAGGTGTCCATAGGTGTGTGGATTTATCTCTGGGATTTCTATTTTGTTCCATTGATCTATATTTCAGTCTTTGTGCCAGTACCATATTGTCTTAATGACTGTAGCTTTGCAGTATAGTCTGAAGTCAGGCAGGTTGATTCCTTCAGTTCCATTCTTCTTTCTTAAGATTACTTTGGCTATTCGAGGTTTTTTGTATTTCCATACAAATTGTGGAATTATTTGCTCTAGCTCTGTGAAAAATACCGTTAGTAGCTTGATAGGGATTGCATTGAATCTATAGATTGCTTTGGGTAGTAATTTTCACTCATTTTCACTATATTGATTCTTCTGATCCATGAACACGGTATATTTCTCCATCTATTAGTATCCTCTTTGATTTCTTTCATCAGTGTTTTATAGTTTTCTATATACAGGTCTTTTGTTTCTTTAGGTAGATTTATTCCTAAGTATTTTATTATTTTCATTGCAATGGTGAATGGAATTGTTTCCTTAATTTCTCTTTCTATTTTCTCATTGTTAGTGTATAGGAATGCAAGGGATTTCTCTGTGTTAATTTTGTATCCTGCAACTTTACTATATTCATTGATTAGCTCTAGTAATTTTCTGGTGGAGTCTTTAGGGTTTTCTATGCAGAGGATCATGTCATCTGCATACAGTGAGAGTTTTACTTCTTCTTTTCCAATCTGCATTCCTTTTATTTCTTTTTCTTCTCTGATTGTTGTATCTAAAACTTCCAAAACTATGTTGAATAGTAGTGGTGAGAGTGGGCACCCTTGTCTTGTTCTTGACTTTAGGGGAAATGCTTTCAATTTTTCAAGATTGAGGATAATGTTTGCTGTGGATTTATCATAAATGGCTTTTTATTATGTTGCGATATGTTCCTTCTATTCCTGCTTTCTGGAGAGTTTTTTTGTTTTTTTAATCATAAATGGATGTTGAATTTTGTCAAGTGCTTTCTCTGCATCTATTGAGATAATCATATGGTTTTTATCTCTCAGTTTGTTAATGTGGTATATCACATTGATTGATTTCCAAATGTTGAAGAATCCTTGCATCCCTGGAATAAAGCCCACTTGATCATGATGTATGATCTTTTAAATATGTTATTGGATTCTGTTTGCTAGAATTTTGTTAAGGATTTTTGCATCTATGTTCATCAGTGATATTGGCCTGAAGTTTTCTCTTTTTGAGGCATCTTTGTCTTAGGGTATTAGGGTGATGATGGCCTCATACAATGAGTTTGGAATTCCTCTACAATATTTTGAAAAAGTTTGAGTAGGATAGGTGTTAGCTCGTCTCTAAATTTTTGGTAGAATTCAGCTGTGAAGCCGTCTGGTCCTGGGTTTTTGTTTACTGGAAGATTTCTGATTAGTTTCGATTTCCGTGCTTGTGATGGGTCTGAAACAGGCATATCTTGAGGTGTTATTTTTCTTATCTTTTTTAGTTTTTGTACTATCATTCCTACAACCACAAGTCTCTTGCAGAAATTTAGGTCTAGGTCCCATCTTCTCTACTGGGCTGATGTTCTATGATTCCAGGGCTTCCCTGGTGGCTCAAGGGTAAAGCATCCACCCGCCAATGCAGGAGATGCAGGAGACCCGGGTTTGGCCCCTGGGTGGAGAAGATCTCCTGGAGAAGGAAATGGCAATCCACTCCAGTATTCTTGCCTGGGAAATCCCATGGACAGAGGAGCCTGATGAGAGTTGGACACAACTTAGCAACTAAACCACCACCACCTATGATTCCACATGTTTAATAAGTGTTATAATCTGGTTTTCACACCAACCAATCCAACTGGAGTTCAACTGGAGAAATCTGAAATTGCAGTTGACATCTGTCACTGCCATCAATATCATTCAAAACCCTTCTTTGACATCACAGCCTTCTTTCATTCCAAAACAGTTACATGATAGGCCTTGTTGATTATTCTCTCATAACAGTGTTCATGGCAATCATTTTCTTTTGTTTCATTGACCTATGTCAGTTCAGTCACTCCGTTGTATCTGACTATTTGCGACCCCATGGACTGCAGCATGCTAAGCTTTCCTGTCCATCACCAACTGCCAGAGCTTGCTCAAACTCATGTCCATCCAGTCAGTGATGCCATCCAACCATATCATCCTCTGTCATTCCCTTCTCCTCCTGCCTTCAATCTTTCCCAGCATCAGGGTCTTTTCCAATGAGTCAGTGCTTCACATCAGGTGGCCAGAGTATTGGAGTTTCAGCATCAGCATCAGTCCTGCCAAAGAATATTCAGACTGATTTCCTTTAGGATGGACTGGTTGTTTCTCCCTGCAGTTCAAGGGACTGTCAACAGTCTTCTCCAATACCATAGTTCAAAAGCATCAATTCTTTGGCACTCAGCTTTCTTTATAGTCCAACTCTCGTATCTATACATGATTACCAGAAAAACCATAGCTTTGACTAGACGGACCTTTGTCAGCAAAGGAATGTCTCTGGTTTTTAATATGCTGTCTAGGTTGATCATAGCTTTTCTTCCAAGGAGGAAGTGTCTTAATTTCATGGCTGCAGTCACCATCTGCAGTGATTTTGGAGCCCAAGCAAATAAAGTCTCTCATAGTTTCCATTGATCCCCATCTATTTGCCATGAAGTGATGGGACCAGATGCCATGATCATAGTTTTTTAAATGTTGAGTTTGAAACCAGCTTTTTCACTCTCCTCTTTCACTTTCATCAAGAGGCTCCTTAGTTCTCTCTGCTTTCTGCCACATGGGTGGTGTCATCTGCCTATCTGAAGTTATTGATATTTCTCCCAGCAATCTTGATTCCAGTTTGTGCTTCATCCAGCCTGGCATTTCGCACGATGTACTCTGCCATTAGGTTAAATAGGCAGGGTGACAGTATACAGCCTTAATGTACTCCTTTTCCAATTTGGAAGCAGTCCATTGTTCCATGTCCAGTTCTAACTGTTGTTTTTTGACCTGGATACAGATTTCTGAGGAGACACGTAAGGTGGTCTGGTATTCCCATCACTTGAAGAATTTTCCACAGTTTGTTGCGATCTACACAATCAAAGACTTTGGTATAGTCAATAAAGCAGAAGTGGATGTTTTTCGGAAACTCTCTTGCTTTTTTTTTTTATTATCCAACGGATGTTGGCAATTTGATCTCTGGTTCCTTCGCCTTTTCTAAATCCAGCTTGAACATCTGGAAATTCTCAATTCACGTACTTTTGAAGCCTCACTTGGAGAATTTTGAGCATTACTTTGGTAGTGTGTGAGATGAGTGCAATTGTGCACTAGTTTGAACATTCTTTGGCATTGCCTTTCTTTGGGATTGGAATGAAAACTGCCCTTTTCCAGTCCTATGGCCACTGCTGAGTTTTCCAAATTTGCTGGCATCCTGAGTGCACCACTTTAACAGCATCATCTTTTATGACTTGAAATAGCTCAACTGGAATTCCATCACCTCCACTAGCTTTTTTCATCGTGGTGTTTCCTGAGGCCCACTTGACTTTGGATTCCAGGATGTCTGACGCTAGGTGAGTGATTTTGTAATACTTGTGTGGTAACAGATGAGCAGAGCATGGTAGGTAATGGAAGAGCAATATAAACAGAAGAAAACTGGGGTTCTGGCTTTCAGAAGTGATAACTAAAATAATACCCGTACTACAGGTGTGTTAAGAGGATAAGATGTATATATGTGAGTGGGTTAGGGTTATCTAGGCCAGAGAACCCCGCATGTTTTGAACTAATATATGTTGAATGCTTGAAAAGATGAAAAATATAATGAGTTAGATGAAACTTTTCATTCTTTAAGAAATGTTTACTGGGTTCCTGACATGTTCTAGACACAGTTATAAGTGCTAGGAGTCAAACAGACCCAACAAAGTATTGAGTATGTGACACAGTAACAACTCCTCTGGAGAAAATTTTCAAGTCCTTATAATTTCTCTCCTGGATTTCTGCAAAATATAATCCACTTAAGTGGCTTTCTTGTTTCTTATTAATAGCCTCTCCCCTCTCCCAAATAATCTGGATGAGGGATCCTACAAATTTTAATATCCAGAAGTAGGGTTTCCAGATAAAAGAGCAATATTTTTAAATATAAATATGTGATATGAAATATTTGGAACATGTTGATACTAAAAAATTATTTGTTGTTGATCTGAAATTTGAATTGAATGGCCAGCTTGTATTTTCTTTAGCTAAATCTGGAAACTCTATCTGGAGAGACTTAATACAACATGCATCTGCAGACCACCATTTTAAGTAATTTAAAAAATTGGCTTACCATGAACTTAACCCAGAACTTGTGATAGTTAGAAAATTAATAGTAGTAGTGGCAATTGTTTCATATTGGAAAACAGAAAACACTTGTAAAAGGTCAGCGTTCACAATCAACTTAATTTTTATTTCTACTAAAACTAGAAAATCTAAGTGCACAATGAGCTTATCAGATATGGCGATGAGTGTTTGGTGACTATCAGATAATTCTGAACACTTGAATCTAAGATAGATCTAGCACCATGTTTGTTTAGTTTGCTGCTGCTGCTAAGTCGCTTCAGTAGTGTCCGACCCTGTGCGACCCCATAGACGGCAGCCCACCAGGCTCCCCCATCCCTGGGATTCTCCAGGCAAGAACACTGGGGTGGGTTGCCATTTCCTTCTCCAATGCATGACAGTGAAAAGTGAAAGTGAAGTCGCTCAGTCGTGTCCGATCCTCAGTGACCCCATGGACTGCAGCCTACCAGGCTCCTCTGTGGGATTTTCCAGGCAAGAGTACTGGAGTGGGGTGCCAGCATCATGGGGAGCTTCTAATTAAAGACAGCTTTTAGTAGTGTTAGATCCTAAGTGGAAGAGTAAATGGCAATCTCAAAGGTTGAAGTTTTCAACTTGAGAATGAATAGGAGTTGTATTCAATTTATATGGGTTGCATTCAGCACTGAAAAGCATTTTTTCCATTCAGTTGCAACAGTTGGATGTGGTTTAAAATATTTTGAATAATGTGTCATCCACTTTTTTCTTGGATGAAGAAAGAAAATTATCGTGTATTGTTGGGAAATAATAAACTTTTGGTAGTAAAAGCATTTGCATAAAAGTTTTATTTTTTTCCAAAATCCTGATACTTGTTCTTAACATTAAAAATCATGGCATTTTAGAATTTGAAGTAATAATTGAACATTAATAAAAATAATGAAAATGTTGCTCAGATAAGCCTACTTAGAAAGACTAAAATAGTTTTTGTTAGTATTATCTGTACAGTAAAGAAGGGATTTTTACTCCAGCCCTTCTTTATTTTATTTTATTAACTTATTGATACATTTATGGCTGTGCTGGGTCTCTGTTGCAGTGCAGGCTTTCTCTAGGTTCAGCAAGTAGGGGCTACTCTCTAGTTGTGGTACTTGTTTCTCATTGCAGTGGCTTCTCCCAGGCTCCAGAGTGCAGGCACAGCAGTTGTGGCACATGGGCTTAGCCGCACATGACTTAGTCGATGTAGAGTCTTCCTGGACCAGGGGTTGAACCCGTGTCCCCTGCATTGGCAGGTGGATTCTTAACTAATGGACCACCACCAGAAGTCCTCCAGTCCTTATTTAGAAACTGTGAGAGTAGCTTCCCCATTCCTGGCCTCCACACTTTAAAAGCAGTCTTCTAACATTTGCTTGCTTCTTCTCAAAGATTATCCTTACTGGCTTGCTATCAATATCACGGCAATCCAAGCCTATGCCCCAACCAGTAACGCTGAAGAAGCTGAAGTTGAATGGTTCTACGAAGACCTACAAGACCTTTTAGAACTAACACCCAAAAAAGATGTTCTTTTCATTATAGGGGACTGGAATGCAAAAGTAGGAAGTCAAGAAACACCTGGAGTAACAAGCAAATTTGGCCTTGGGTTATGGAATGAAGCAGGGCAAAGGCTCATACAGTTTTGCCAAGAGAACGCACTGGTCATAGCAAACACCCTTTTCCAACAACATAAGAGAAGACTCTACACATGGACATCACCAGATGGTCAACACTGAAATCAGATTGATTATAGTCTTTGCAGCCAAAGATGGAGAAGCGCTATACAGTCAGCAAAAACAAGACTGGGAGCTGACTGTGGCTCAGATCATGAACTTTTTGTTGCCAAATTCAGACTTAAATTGAAGAAAGTAGGGAAAACCACTAGACTATTCAGGTATGACCTAAATCAAATCCCTTATGGTTATACAGTGGAAGTGAGAAATAGATTTAAGGGACTAGATCTGATAGATAGAGTGCCTGATGAACTGTGGACTGAGGTTCATGAGATTGTACAGGAGACAGGGATCAAGACCATCCCCAAGAAAAAGAAATGCAAAAAAGCAAAATGCTGTCTGAAGAGGCCTTACAAATAGCTGTGAAAAGAAGTGAAGCGAAAAGCAAAGGAGAAAAGGAAAGATTTAAGCATCTGAATGCAGAGTTCCAAAGAGTAGCAAGGAGAGATAAGAAAGACTTCCTCAGTGATCAATGCAAAGAAATAGAGGAAAAGAACAGAATGGGAAAGACTAGAAAAAATAGATACCAAGGGAACATTTCATGCAAAGATAGGCTCAATAAAGGACAGAAATGGTATGGACCTAAGAGAAGCAGAAGATATTAAGAAGAGGTGGCAAGAATACACAGAAGAACTGTCCAAAAAAGATCTTCATGACCCAGATAATCACGATGGTGTGATCACATCCCTAGAGCCAGGCATCCTGGAATGTGGAGTCAAGTGGCCCTTAGAAAGCATCACTACGAACAAAGCTAGTAGAGGTGATGGAATTCCAGTTGAGCTATTTCAGATCCTGAAAGATGATGCTGTGAAAGTGCTGCACTCAGAATGCCAGCAAATTTGGAAAACTCAGCAGTGGCCACAGGACTGGAAAGGGTCAGTTTTCATTCCAATTCCAAAGAAAGGCAATGCCAAAGATTGCTTAAACTACTGCACAATTGTACTCATCTCACACTCTATCAAAGTAATCCTCAAAATTCTCTAAGCCAGGCTTCAGCAATACGTGAACCGTGAACTTCCAGATGTTCAAGCTGGTTTTAGAAAAGGTGAAGGAACCAGAGATCAAATTGTCAACATCCACTGGATCATGGAAAAAGCAAGAGAGTCCCAGAAAAACATCTATTTCTGCTTCAGTGACTATGCCAAAGCCTTTGACTGTGTGGATCACAATAAACTGTGGAAAATTCTGATAGAGATGGGAATACCAGACCACCTGAACTGCCTCTTGAGGAACCTATATGCAGGTCAGGAAGCAGCAGTTAGAACTGGACATGGAACAATAGACTGGTTCCAAATCCAGAAAGGAGTACGTCAAGACTGCATATTGTCACCCTGCTTATTTAACTTATATGCAGAGTACATCATAAGAAACGCTGGGCTGGAAGAAACACAAGCTGGAATCAAGATTGCCTGGAGAAATATCAATAACCTCAGATATGCAGATGGCACTTCCCTTATGGCAGAAAGTGAAGAGGAACTAAAGAGACTCTTAATGAAAGTGAAAGTGGAGAGTGAAAAAGTTGGCTGTAAAGCTCAACATTCAGAAAACAAAGATCATGGCATCTGGTCCCATCACTTCATGGGAAATAGATGGGGAAACAGTGGAAACAGTGTCAGACTATTTTTTTGGGCTCCAAAATCACTGCAGATGGTGATTGCAGCCATGAAATTAAAAGATGCTTACTCCTTGGAAGGAAAGTTATGATCAACCTAGATAGCATACTCAAAAGCATAGACATTACTTTGCCAACAAAGGTCTGTCTAGTCAAGGCTATGGTTTTTCCAGTGGTCACGTATGGATGTGAGAGTTGGACTGTGAAGAAGGTTGAGCGCTGAAGAATTGATGCTTTTAAACTGTGGTGTTGGAGAAGACTCTTGAGAGTCCCTTGGACTGCAAGGAAATCCAACCAGTCCATTCTGAAGGAGATCAGTCCTGGGTGTTCATTGAAAGGACTGATGCTAAAGCTGAAACTCCAGTACCTTGGCCACCTCATTCGAAGAGTTAACTCATTGGAAAACACCCTGATGCTTAGGGGTTAGGGGAAGGAGGAGAAGGGGATGACAGAGGATGAGATGGCTGGATGGCATCACTGACTCGATGGACGTGAGTCTGAGTGAACTCCGGGAGTTGGTGATGGACAGGGAGGCCTGGCGTGCTGGGATTCAGGGGGTCGAAAATAGACACGACGGAGTGACTGAACTGATTCCTATATGTATAGTAATAAATTTATAGTTTTCACTGGTTTGTTTTATGTTGAATCAAAATCAGGAGAAATGTCATTTGACTACCAACTGTTCTTTCAATAAAACACAAATTGGACTGACATTTTGCTTATTGTACAGATAATATTCTTTGTGTACCCAAAGCTACAACTCCATCAGTTTTGATCACAACCTACATTTTACAGATTTTCTCATGCCTCACAAAATTTTTTATATTTCACTTTTTCTGTAACTTGAATTTTTAATGACATACTAAATAAGAAGTTTCTGGGCATTTTGCCTTGTGTACTGCATATATGCTGTGAAATGATTCATATTGTGTATATTGGTTTATGTCCACTTGTAAGATAAACATCTGTTTCCAAGTCCAGGGCAGACAGTGCCCTTTCATGTTGTATATACTATGATTTTGTATGATATTTGCTTAGGGATTTTGGAACAGTCCCTTATACTTTCTCCCTGCAAAACATTTATTAACTTTGTTGCTAGTTGCACAAGTTTGTCTGAAACATAGTGGCATTTACCATTTTTTAAAAATGAGGGATGTAACTTGATCTTTTTTATCCGTGAAAACATCTGTGTCATTCTGGAAAACATTACTTTGCATTTATTCCAGAAAATTACATTTCTTGGCAATGGGATTATGTATTTGGGTCAAAATTGACTTGAAAGCTTTGTTTGCTTTCCAAGTCACTGACAAAATTTCCTAATAGTCAGGGAGTAGTGGGGAAGGGACAAATGGGTGCTAACCCAATAAAATCCAATATTTAGATATTTGTAATTGTACTTCCTAGTCACTATTTTTTTTAAATTTATTGCTGCTTGGATGAACCTTACCACATTTAAAGCCACATAAAAATTTATATGCTATATCTGCACTGCAATCTTGTTTAATAGCTAGTTACCATTACTATGTAATTTTGAAGTACTTGTTACCTTTTTTTACTACGACTTCTTATGTGTCATTGTATTTCTTTTGAGTGAATGATTTTCTGTTTTTGATGAATTGGAAATAAAACACAAGAAAAGTGGTAACAAAGAAAATTTTAATTTTAACAAATGTAAACAATAATATAGAAATTACATTAAGCTATCTTGGTCGAGATAAACTATATTGATAACTAAATGAGAGAAATGGATCTATGTAATCTTTGCAGTATATACACAACCTATAAGAATTCAAAGATGCTCAATAGCACAATGGGATTTCTGTTAAAACTAGAATTAAATTTACATTAGACAATTTGTGAAAGCTATGTGAAATTAAATGAGTAGATACTTATAAAGCAGTTTGGACCATGTCTAGGTCAAACTGCTCAATGCTTCCTGTCATTAGAAAATAAATCTGCACAGTCATCAGTTCTCTACTAAAAACCTCTCACTGTGCCGTTTGATCAAAGGAAGTTATAGCTAATCTGCTTCACACTGCCTCCTGTTTTGGCTGCCGGTACCAGACCAGGAGTTTGGGTGAACTCCGGGAGTTGGTGATGGACAGGGAAGCCTGGCGCGCTGCAAGTTCATGGGTTCGCAGAGTCAGACACTACTGAGCGACTGAACTGAACTGAACTGAAGCAGACCATAATCGCTCAGATCGTCTCACACTACCAGTTCTATGGTGGTGGTTTAGTCGCTAAGTCGTGTCCGACTCCTTGCGACCCCATTGACAGTAGCCCACATCTCCTCTCTCCGTGGGATTTCCCAGACAAGGATACTGGAGTGGGTTGCCATTTCCTTCTCCAGGGGATCTTCCCCAGCCAGGGATTGAACCTAGGTCTTCCAGAGATTCAAAACTTACTGAACTTTTATTGCCGGGGACAAAGTTCCTTAAAAGAGGAAAAAACTAGAAAAGAGTACAAATCACTAAGTGAACTTGACGCGTTAGCGCACCTAAAAAATATTTACAGAATAAATCTTATGCAGAACGGCCAACCAGGCGAATCCGCCACCCAGGGAAGCTTTTTAGTAAAATTGTTTTTCATTGACGTCACACGATCATTGACCTCTAACTCAGAAGAGGCGGGATTAGGAAGACAGCTGGACTTCTTTCTCGCCCACCCTCCTCCACAGGACGGGCTGGAGGCTCAGTGGCCAGCCCGCCCTCTGATAGATTTTGGATTTCATTGGTCAGTTTTCCCGAGGAGGCTGGCTTTGAGACTGACCCCGCCCCAGAGGTGGGGTCTCTCCGCGGTAGGGGCTGGGGACGGTGGGGGTTGCTGCAGCCGCCATCTTGGAGTCCGCGGTAGCGGTGGCGGCAGTACGGCGCCGCGTCTGGGGAGTGGCTCTTCCCTCCCCCTCCCCCCCGGTTCCGTGGCGGCGGCTCCTCCCCCTGAGGGGGGGTGGTGCGGCGGCAGTGGCATCCACGGCCATGGCGGCGACTACTGCTAACCCCGGTGAGGAGACGGAGGTCTGGGTTGCCTGTAAAGGAGGAGGGGCTGAAGGGGTTGGCAGCTGGGGAGACCCGGGGCTGAGGGGCCGTAGTTGGGGCTGAGGGCGCTGGGACGCGCGGGGGCGGCTATGGGGCGGTGGGGGAGGGGAGTAACCTGGGGGAGGGGCCGGACCCGGGGGAACGGGGGAGACCCGAGGTAGAGGGAGGGAGCAGGTGGGGGCTCGTTGGGGATTCCTTGCCCGGAGTTCTGGTGGAGCGCCAGTCCGCGCGGGGCTGGCCCGCCTGCACTCTTGCGGCGGCGTTCTGGTGTGCGCTGTGCTCTTTCAACACTCTGCCCACTGTGGACCTGCTTGATGCCGAATAACTGTGGGCAGAGTGGCTCGTTTTACTTTAAAAGTAGTTTGGGCTTATAAACGCTGGACCGCGTTGCCGTTTAGCTGAGATGCTACTTCCAAACGTTTAAAGTTTCAAAATCTTTGAATTTATACTCAGTTTCTTACAAACAAACAAACAAACAAACCTGTACTCCCCCTCGAGGGGGCTAACCTTTGAAACTTGCGTTTATTATTTAAGAGGTGCCTCTAGTGTCATAAGCTGCTGAAGGCTGAGGTTTGTGTAGTGTTTGAGTTTCAGGATAAATCTTGCCAACAGCAAGCATCCGGGACCCCAGGTTGAAATCTTGTTAGGTGGGTCGAGGTAGTCCCCATTCTTTAAGTTCAGTTCATGCTGTGTCTCAACGAACGTCTCTTCTATAGTGAGGACTTGAACATTAAAAAAAAATTTAACCAGTCATGTCTCAGATAGAATAGGGTGTAGTGCAACAGGTCTGGACAGATCAGATTTTGAAATCCCTAGTTCCAGTCCTCTTCCCAGTACATTACAGTTATTTCTCCCTAGGAAGTATTTCATTTTAGGGATTCTAGTTTACTTTGCTGACCTTGGCCATTTCTTAGAAATCCTTATCTTTGATAGCTTCAGAAAAGAAGTGAGACGTGGGGATGAATAACTTGAAAATATAGTAGTGGGAGGGCTTCACTGCTGTTCCCTTGTTAAAATTTAAATGGATTTTTTTCGTGTCTCTGACAGGCAGCAGTATTTTGCAATACCCCGGTTTTGCTATTACAATTGAATCACTGTGAAATTTACTGTCTTTCCTACCATGTTTCTGGGAACAGAACTATTTAAAGAAGTTAATTTGCCACATGTCAATATCATATTTTTAAATCTTTTTAGTTTTTTCCTTTTAAAGGAAAAGGAGATAAAGTTAATGGCTAAAATTCCATTGCAGGAAGTGCTGTGTGATGGAGTAAAATTGGAAAGATGCTATTATTATGGCAAACCTGACCTTGAAGTAAAATGACTTATCTGTTAACTAGGGAGTAAATAAACAAGATTTTAAACTAACACATTGCAAAATACTTATATAACCATAGTCAAGTTGCAAAGCATTTCTCTTATTAAGAGGTGGCGAAGTAAAGTTTAGTGCATATGTCAGAAGCTTTTTTTCCAGCAGTGTGGGTGGGGTTGCTTTATTTTGTTTTGTTTTTTTAAAGAACAGTAACCAGAGGGACAATCTCTTAACCACATTTTCATTAGCTGATCAATATCAGCTTAAGTCTGTAAGTGGAAAATAGTATTTATTTGTACAGAATGCTTGCTTATGATGGAACAGTTATTTTGTTTATTGCCCTTTGGCAGCCTGCTTCTGCAATTTTTATATTTCTTTTTGATGTTGGAGACTTCTCCCATAGCTTCCAAGTTGTTAATCCCAAGTTCAGCCATGATGTTTAAATCAGAAAGTGCATTTTCTTCCTTCAGTTCTCCTTTTGCCTCTTTGTATCAAGAGGAAGAGATCAATTATGGACTTTTGGTAGCCTGTTGCATATGAGGGCCATAAATGTAGGGACACAGGGTGGAAATGTTCTGTGCTCAGTGAGAAGATAGTAAATGGCTTTCAGGTCTGAATTCCTTGTGCTGGTCAAACCTTTTTTTCTTAGGGTCATTTTAGGGACTAGAGACATCATACATGTTTCTTTGAGTTTTTCTACTTTGTCTTTTTGCTAGTTAAGTTTCCCTATGGTTCTTGTTTGTTCTTTTTTTCACATATGTCTGCAGAGATTTTTGGTAATAAGTATTTAACTCTTCTAAGCTTCCTTTAAGGTAATCCTTAGCATTAATAACAATACTTGATCTTTTTAGTTGTGTTTATAGAGTTTGACTTAGAGAGTGTTGGTGGCCTTACAGAGACTTTCAGGAGACCTGGTTCCTTTGCATTTTTTACTATGTATGTCTTAAAATGGTGCTGGATCAAAAGAAGAGTAAGATATGGTTTATACTGTACTCTCTGGGTTATGTTGAAGTAATAGTTCTAATGTGGTAGTGCCTTTTTTCTCTGTAATTGATAATTTTTCTTACTCATTTTTTTAATATTTCTGTTTACCATTGGGAAGCAGACGTAAGTGGGTAGGTGGTTCATGAAGTCTTAGGCTATATCTTTCTTGTCTGTGGAATACTAACAGTTTGGAGAAACATGTTTTAAATCGTGATTTGTAATGCATTGGCTAAGGCACTGGTTGGGAACAGATTAGTTATTGATTTATACTTCAGCATTCAAACCAGAGATGTGAATGAGTTTTTAGTAGTGCAGGTTTTTCCTCCCTTGATTCTGGTATTCTCTTTAACAGAGACCTCTTTTTGTGCTATTAGGTACCATTTATTGTGGGTGCAGAATGGGTAGAAGGCAAAGGAAGGAATACATGTTTGGGTTTTTAAGGCTGACATTTAGGAAGACTTTTTCTTTTCACATAGTTTTTAACCTCCTTAGATTATAGTTTTAAAGTAAATTAGCTTAATTTTTATCTATTACCTTACTTTTTACAGATACCGGAAAATAGGAGTTTATGCAGTATAAAAGTAAGATGCCAAGATACTTAAAAAATTATATTCTATTGCAAAAAACTTTTTCAGAAGTATTTAAATATATTTTACTGATTCAGCAATTGAAAAACAGTTAACATTTTTGAAAAAGAACCTTAGCCCATGTACTTTTTATTTTTAATTTTTAAAAATATTTTTACTTTTTGTTAAATACGTTTTACTTAGCTAGTTATTTTTGGTCGTGCCAGGTGTTTGTTAGTGCATGTGAGCTCTCTCTAGTTGCAGCAAGCAGAGGCTAATCTTTGTTGTGCTGGACTGGCTTCTCACTGCAGTGGCCTCTTCTGTTGTAGAGCATGGGCTTTAGGCACTTGAGCTCAGTAGCTGTGGCGCATGTGCTTAGTTGCTCTGTGAGATCTTCCCAGACCAGGGATTGAACCAGTCTCCCCTGCATTGCTAGGCAGACTCTTAACCACTGGACCACTAGGGAAGCCTCTCCACATACTTTTTATGCTATTCAAATTGTGACACCAAACTGAATCTTTTCTGTTTTGTTAGAAATTAAGAAATAGATACTGCTGCATTCTTGGAACTCTAGTTTTCTTGTTTTTGAAATAGTAGTCTGTCACTTTAGTTACTTGCATTCCAGTCCTACTTCTCTACTCATCACTAACAGATGAGAATAATATGTTGTTTTATGGATGCTTTGTGAAAGTCTTTTGTGGTTCGCTGCTGTGGATGACTTTCTTCTAAGATATTAACAATGGGGATTTCCACAGTGCCAAGTGATGGTTGATTTTCAAAAAACTAAACTGCAACACTCAAGGAAACTAAACCCCCTTTCCCTTGATTTTACTTAGGCTGTGACATTTGGGGCATATTTAATTTCAAAACTGGTAAAATTTGAATTCTTGATTGGGGAAACTGTCTTTGAAACCATGGTGGCTCAGCTGGTAAGGAATCAGCCTGAAGTGTGGGAGACCTGGGTTCAATCCCTGGGTTGGGAAGATCCTCTGGAGAAGGGAATGGCTACCCACTCCAGTATTCTGGACTGAAGAATTCCATGGACTGTATAGTACATGGGGTCGCAAAGAGCCAGACAAGACTGAGTGACTTTCACTCACTCACTTTTTTCCCTTCAGGCTGTTTACAATGGTTATCTTAAATGTTAATTCCCCTGGTGGTATAGCCCTGTTATAGAGGTGAAAGGGTAACATTTCTGTCAGTGCTGTCCAATGTCGCTGTGGTTGTATAGCTGATTCCCTTTAACTAAAGGGATATATTTAAAGCTCTCGTGAAATGCAAGGCCTGAACTCAGTGGAGTTTCTTTGGGCCCATCATTCACAGACAATGATAGGCCCTGCTTATAGAGCTGTTTGTTCTTCAGAATGCTGCTTCACATGCCATGATGATTTGAATAAGTAGACATTAACGAACGTTGAGTTTGGATTCAAGATAACCTCCATCATGAAACTTCCCTGGCGGTCCAGTGGTTAAGACTCCAAGCTTCCAATGCAGGGGGCACGAGTTGGATCCCTGATCAGGGAGCTGTGATCTCACTGGTTGTGTGGTGAGGCCAAAAAAAAAAAAATAACCCCTATCATTTTACGCATAAGGAAACAAACCTAGAGAAAGGAATGGGCACATTTGTTAAACACGTATTAAGTTCTTAGCGTATACCAGGCTGCACGTTTCCTGTTTTGTTGGCTGTTATGTATGTTAGAAACCATCTCTCAGTTTCCAGATAAATCATCTCAGTTTGCATCTGTTTTCATCATTTGTTTTGTATTTGCCTCTTCACATTTTTCTGTAGTTGAGTAGACAAACTAAATTTATTACTTTAACAACTTAAAAAAAAAGATTTTTGTTGTGGACCATTTCTGAAGTCTTTATTGAATTTGTGACAATATTGCTTCTGATTTGTGTTCTGATATTTTGGCCATGAGGCATGTGGGATCTTAGCTCCTCAACCAGGGATCGAACCTACACCCTTGCTTTGGAAGGTGAAGTCTTAACCGCTGGATGGCCAGGGAAGTCCCTGATGTCAACAACTTAACCACAATTCAATTTTCCTGACAGTAGGACCTTTATCTCCCTTGTTCACCAGGATACCCTACTGCTCTCAGGGGTGTCTAGTATGCTGAGTAAGTATTGAATAAGTGAATGTTGTAAAACCTGGCATTGGAGATTTATATCTTTATGCACTGTTAACATGAAAATACCTTTGAAAGGATAACACTAATTAAACCATAACATCATGAATTCATTTATAATAGCTAGCATTAATAATTATAGGTCACTTATTCTAAATATATAATCTCTCTTAATGCTCATATATATTATCTCATTTAATCTTTGTAAGAATCCTATGAGGTATGAATTAATATTCTTGTTTTTAGATGAGGAAACTAAGGCACAGACCAAATGATTAGTTTGTCTGAAGTCACATAGCTAGTAGGGGTAGAGACAATTTTGGGGGGGTAGAGACATTGTGATTGCTGGCGTCCATCTACCCAAAATTTTTTAATAGGCATTTTATATACCATTTTAGCCACAGTAGAAAATAGTATGAAGGTTCTCATTTCTTTACATCCTCACCAAAATTTATTGTTTGTGGTATTTACACAGTCAGTATTCTTAACTGCTACATACAAGACTTTCTCCATTGGACTTAAAGTCACTTTCTACAGAAGTGTAGCACAATTGATTCTTTTTAAGGAAGAGGGTGGGTGTTGTCTTTTTTTGTAGATGAAGGTGAAATACATTTAGCCGCCAGCACAGCGCAGTTGCTTGGATGGAGAGATGAGTGCACAGTGCTGAAAAATTTGCTGGAAAGGTTTCGCAGTTCTTAAAATCTTTTCTGTAACATCCTTTATTCATAATTGTTTTTCAGCTCTTTAAATGACTTTAAGGTTCTTACTGGAATCTTTCTCCTGGTTCTTAATAATCTATAATTGTGCCTTTTTGATGAACTTTTTGAATTTGGCTTCAGAAACAGTGCATTGCTCGCTTTTTCTCGCTGACTCCCTTTGTTCCTTAGGCCTGCTCATATTCTTTCTCTTGTTCATTATGCTTCTCCAAGTCACTCTTATAACTGGAACTCTTTAGTTAGTAAGCCAGTCAACTTCCTTCATTTCTGTTTGCCCATCCACCTGCCTCAATTAAATATTTATTTGGTAACTACTGTATCTCCTTCCCTTCATTTATCTTTTATGTATTGAAGACGTCCAAAATGTTTATTGCTGTCTTTTCACAGAGGCTTATTTTCTGTATTTTCATTGGTCTAAAAAAAATCTCTTTTTGAATAACCCGAAAAGTCTCTGATGCTGGGAGGGATTGCAGGCAGGAGGAAAAGGGGACGACAGAGGATGAGATGGCTGGATGGCATCACTGACTTGATGGACTTGCGTTTGGGTGAACTCTGGGAGTTGGTGCTGGACAGGGAAGCCTGGTGTGCTGCGATTCATGGGGTCGCAAAGAGTCGGACACGACTGAGTGACTGAACTGAACTAACATGTTATTTATTATATATATACACAGGTATATGGGCTTCCCTAGTGGCTCAGCAATGGCAACCCACTCCAGTACTCTTGCCTGGAAAATCCCGTGGACAGAGGAGCCTGGTAGGCTGCAGTCCATGGGGTTGCGAAGAGTCGGACACGACTGAGCGACTTTCCTTTCACTTTTCGCTTTCATGCATTGGAGAAGGAAATGGCAACCCACTCCAGTGTTCTTGCCTGGAGAATCCCAGGGATGGGGGAGCCTGGTGGGCTGCCATCTATGGGGTCACACAGAGTCGGACACGACTGAAGCCACTTAGCAGCAGCAGCAGTGGCTCAGCAGTAAAGAATCTGCCTGCAGTGCGGGAGATGCTGGAGACAGGAGTTCAGTCCCTGGCTCAGGAACATCCACTGGAGGAGGGTTTGGCAACCTATTCCAGTCTTCTTGCCTAGAGAATCCAATGGACAGAAGAGCCTGGAAGTCTACAGTCCCTGGGGTCACAAAGAGTTGGACAAAAACAAAAAAACAAAGAGTTGGACACAACTGAAGTGACTGAGCACTGCACAAGTATATACCCACTCCAGTATTCTTGCCTGCAGAACTCCATGGACAGAGGATCCTTCAAGGCTACAGTCCATGGGGCTGCCGAGAGTTAGACTTGAATGAGTGACTAACACTTTCCCAAGTTTTATATATATGTGTGTCTGTATGTATATGTGTGTATATATAGATCTGTAATCACCAGTATTTCTTTCAGATTTGCTGCCCTTCGTAACTTTTCCTTATCTTTCATGACTATCACAGTTTTTCCAGTTCCCCAGGCTAAGTAACTAGAAGTGTTTGGATTCTTTCATGTTTTTATCAGATTTGTTATCACATCTTGTTTTTTTTTTTCCATTAAAAAAAAGCATTTTAGATATATAAGAACATTAAAGCATATAAAACATTTGAACTATATAAAATATATACTTAAAATAGATTTGTTTATTTTTTAATTAATTTTTATTGGGGGTATAGTAGATTTACAATGTTATGTTAGTTTCTGCTGTTTACAGTAAAAGTGTATTTGTCATACATATACATATGTTCACTCTAGTTTAGATTCTGCTCATATAGATCATTACAGAGTATTGAGTATAGTTCCCTGTGCTATACAGTAGGTACTTAATAGTTACCTGTCTTATATATGTTGTTGTTTGTGTTCGTTGCTAGTCGTTTCCAGCTCTTTCGCAACCTGATAGACTCTAGCCCACCAGGCTCCTCTGTCCGTGGGATTTCCTAGGAAAGAATACTTCTGTGCTGTGTGCTCCGTTGCTTCGGTCGTGTCTGACTCTGCAACCCTATGGACTGTAGCCCACCAGGCTCCTCTTTCCATAGGGTTCTCCAGGCAAGAATACTGGAGTGGATTGCAGTTTCCTTCTCCAGGGGAATCTTCCCGACCAGGGATTCAAGCTGCATCTCTTGTATAGGCAGGTGGATTCTTTACCACTGAGCCACCAGGGAAGCCCCATTTATATGTAGCAGTGTGTATGTGTATGTGTCCCAGTTTATCCCTCCCCACCTTTCCCCTTTGGTAAGCATAAGTTTGTTTTTTACATCTGTGACTCTTAAAATAAATTTATTTAAACATATATATTAAAAGTGATTTTAGTAAAAATTCTCCGTACATTTATATAAAGACTTGGTTTTACATGATTTGTTATGAAAACAGCAGTATTCTACCCCCTTCTCTGGTGACATGTTTTTCTTTTCTTTTAACCAAACTTTTAATTTTTTTATTAAATGTCCCAGAAATAGGAGATACAAGTTTTTAAACTGAAGAAGCCAGAACAATGAACGAAAACTCACTTACTCAAGACACATTATTATGGAATTTCAGCATCAGATACAAAGAGTATTTTATAAGCTCCAGAGAGGAGAAAATTGATCAGTGAAAAATAATAAGCAATCAGATGGTTTTGCTTCTCCATACAGTAATCACTCTGGGAGATAGATGACAGTGGAGTGATGCCTTCCAAATTCTGAGGGAAAATAATTTCCAAGTTAGAGTTCCATAGCTAGGCAAACTATCAGTGAAGTGGAAGAAAGATATTTTCACATACTCAAGGCCTCCTTTATACTCTTTGCCTGGAACTTCCTAGAGGGTAAGCCTTACTGGTAGATGAGAGTGTAGCAGTAGTGTTAGTCGCTTCAGTCGTGTCCGCTTCGGTGACCCCATGGACTGTAGCCCTCCAGGCTCCTCTGTCCACAGGACTCTCCAGCCAAGAATACTGGAGTGGGTTGCCATTCCCTTCTCCAGGGGATCTTACCAACCCAGGGATCAAACCTGGGTCTCCTACGTTGTACGCAGATTCTTTTACTGTTTGAGCTACAGGGAAGGCCTGTACCAAGAAAGAGGACACATGAATTACAGGGAAGAAGCAGTACAATAGGATACATCCCTTTCGCATACATTGTTCTTAGTTTCCCTGCTTTCAGTTTGGTAACCTCACTTTCAACTTTGCCTGGTGTTCCCCAGGCCAGAGGACCTCTGGTTTATTTTACACTCTTCCAGAGAATAAATCAATTTTTGACTGGGTTGAGGAGGGGCATTTTCCCTTTTGGAAGAAACAGGGAAAGGATCTGGAAATTGACCTGCTGCTTAAACAGTTACTGAACTAATCCTTATTTTAGATTTCATTTGCTGTCCCTCTACCCTCCCCCAAAAGCACCCAGAGTCACCAGTTACGGAGTCTGGGGCATTCTGTTATGTAAATAGAGTTGGTTTTTTGCTTTGCTTTTTCCCTACTGGTTTAGAATTCAGTTCTTATGGGTCTTCCAAAGGTAGTGGTCCCAGTTTCCATAAATTTACTATTATTTTCTTTCACCCATTTTTTTCCCCCATTTATATGGTTCTCTATCTTGTGTAAAATTGTTTTTCTCCTTTATGTAATTTGAGGTCGCTGGGCAGGAGAGAGTAAAAGTAGGTATAGATACATTTAAAATACTGTTCTTACTCAGAAGTTACATAGTTTAAAATTTTAGAGGTTCCTTTACTTTTTCATCCTGCTATCCTAATTTAGGCCCAATTTCACCTCATTTTTGGTTAGTCTAATTTGTTTCTCTGCTTCTATTCAAATTCTAAGGCTGTCAGATTGATCTTTTAATTTATATTTTCTTGTCACTCTAACTTAAAGATATGTCTTGTCTTTCAGTTGCTTATTGAATCAGATTTAAGACTTCATTTTGACCTTCAAGGCCTCCTCACAGTTGGGTAGCACTTGACATGTTATATTTTCTGCCGAATACATTCTGTGCTTCTTCATGGGCCTGTTTCCCTACAGCTCCTTACAGCTGCTTTCATAACCCCACCCCCCATTATGATTTGCTCATCTTCTTTTCTGTATATGGGCGGCCTTTTTCCTCTTCTTCACTTTTTCTGAGGTTCAGCTTGACCTGTCTTTCTGAAACTTCCAGGCTGGCTGGTTGGCAGCTTTGTTTCCTTTAGTTTTTCCTTCCTATTGAGTACCTTCTCTGTGCTAGGGACTGTGTCAGACTTTAAACCACCTCAATTATCTTTTCTTTCTCTAAATTTCTCCAACTCTTAGATCCCATTTAAACCTATTATTGAAAGTATGGAATTTATTTTTTAAGGAACAATTTTGTTTTTTCTTAGAAAAGTTACATATACTAACTTTAAAATTTGTAGGGTGAAATAGAAAAAGTTAATAGTGTAATATATAAAATAAACTCAGCCTTACTAATAATAGAGAAATCCACATCAAACCAACAATGATAATCATTTTATACCTAGAAAATTAGTAAAACTTTGAAGGATTGCTGAGATCTAGTGCTTTTGGAGCTATGGATAATTTATACCGTTGGTGAAGTTCTTAGTTGGAATGACTGAAATGGCAACCCACTCCAGTACTCTTGCCTGGAAAATTCCATGGATGGAGGAGCCTGGTAGGCTACAATCCATGGTGTTGCAAAGAATTGGACACAACTGAGCAATTTCACTGGTTCAGTGGTCTTGGAGAGTAACGGGCAAAGTTTTAAATGTGCTTTTTTAGATTCAGAAAGTCATTTTCAGAAATTTTTTGTTGTAGGTAATCTTGGCATATGTGCTTAAAAATATACAAGGATATTTGATGAAACATTATTTATGATAGTGATAGCTTGAATGTCATAAGTGTGTGTGTGTGTGTGTGTGTGTGTGTGTGTGTGTGTGTTAGTCGCTCAGTTGTGTCTGACTCTTTGCAACCCCAAGGATTGTAGCCCGCCAGGGTCTTCTGTTCATGGGATTCTCCAGGCAAGAGTACTGGAGTGGGTTGCTATTTCTTTCTCCAGTCATAAATATATGTTCTGTGAAATACTGTGTAACTGTTAAAACAGAATGAACTAACAGTATTTATTGATGTGACGTACCTTCTAGAATACATTGTTAATTGGAAAATAAAAGTTTCGGAATAAGTATGATATGGTTCCTTTCCCCTTGTTATGTAAAAATTGCTAAGACCGTGTAATATTTAGTGTAAAGAGAAGATCTGGAAGGATTCATAACAAAATGTGAACAGCAGTTTCCCGTGGCAGAAATTGGGGTATATGTACAAAAGACTACTTTTGACAGTTTGTTTCTGTATTGTTTGAATATTTTGGGGGACTTCTACATCTTATTTTCTGTATACCCATATTTTAATACATTACTTTTGTAATGTAAAAATTAGTAATGGCCAAATCAGTTAGCCTTTTTAGTGTTTGATGTATTTTTACAAAGCTCCTATTTAAGGAGTACTTAGAGTATGTTAGGCACTGTTCAGGTTTAGTATCTAATCTTCCCCTAAGGTAGGTACTGTTACAGCTGCATTTTACAGATAAACCCTGAGAGATTAAAAAATTTGCCCAAGGTCATACATGTAGTAAGTGGTAACCCTAGGATTGGAATCTAGATTTCTATCACTTTAGAGTTTGAGCTATGTTCTCTCAGATTTTCAGTGCATGCCACACACACAGGTACATGCACATAAATTTTCTTTTTAAAAAATCGGAATCATGCATTTTCTGATTATAAAAGTAATATATGTCTAGTGTAAAAGATAAAACAAAATGGATATGTAGGAAATCAAATATAGAAGTCTCTAAATGCCATTCCAGAGATAACCACTGTTGATAGGTTATTGTGTAACATTTGCTGTCTCCATTCTAGCCATGAGGTCATCCACACTATTTCTAGAATTTAACAGGCATGCTCTCACCTCCAGGCGTCTGCACTCTGCCTAGGATGCATTTCCCCCAGATACCTGCATGGTTTATTCCCTTACCTTCTTCTGACCTTTCCTTAAATGCTGCTTTTTCAGCGAGGTCTTCCCTCACTATCTAAAATTACTTGAACTTTATATACATCTGTGTTGACTCCACTAGTTTATTTTTCTCTATATTTATCACTATATAACATATTGTTAGATCAAACCAAATGAAATTGCTATTTATCCATTTCTTATCTATAAAATGTCAGCCCAGTTTATATTTTGTTTCTCGATTTATCTTGCTCTTCTACTAGCATGCAGAATTCATAAGAGTTAGGATTTTTGTCTCTTCTTTTTGTTTTATCTCTAAGGCTTGCAACAGTGCCTGACATATAGTAGGCATGCAATAAATATTAAATGAATTCTTCCAGGCTTTTGTTATGCATATAAGCTTATTGTATATAATTTTCTGTAGCTTATGTTTCCATTTTTTCCATAGTCATGTATGGTGAATAGCTTTCCCTTTCAGTGATATAGATCCACCTCAAACATTTTTTATATGTTAAAATTTTTTTATTGTGGGAAAGTACATATAACATAAAATTTGCCTTTTTAACTTTTAAAAAAATTTATATAGTTGAAGTACAGTTAAATTGCAACGTTGTGTTAATTACTGCTGTACAGCAAAGTGACCCAGTTATACATATACATATATATATATACACACACACACACTTTGTTTAAAACTTTTTAATCTGTGTATTTTGGCCATGCTGGGTCTTAGTTGCAGAACGTGGGATCTTTGATCTTTAGTTGCAGCATGTGAACTCTCAGTTGCAGCATGTGGGATCTAGTTCCCTGGCCAGGGATCAAACCCTGACCCCTTGCATTGAGAGCATGGAGTCTTAGCCACTGGACTACCAGGGAAGTCCCTCTTTTTTATATTCTTTTGAACTATTTTTCAGTGTATAGTTCAGTGGTATTAGTATAGTCATGTTGTTGTGTAGTCATTATCATTCTCCATCTCAAGAACTTTTTCATCTTACAAAATTAAAAACTCTAGCTATTAAACAGTAATCCCCTGTTCCACAATTTCTCCAGTCCAGGCCACAATTCTACACTCTATGAATCTGATTATTCTATACAGGTACCTTATATAAAGCAGAATCCTGTAGTGCTTATCTTTTTGTGACTGATTTATTTCACTTAGCATAATATTTTCAAGATTCAACCATATTGTAGCATATTGTAGAATTTTCTTCTTTTCAAAGGCTGAATAGTATTCCATTGGATATAGATGTTGTATTTTTAAAAATCCATTCATCTTTATCAACATTGAGTTGCTTCTTCTTTTTGGCTATTGTGACTAATGCTGCTTTGAGCATTGGTGTTGTACAAGTGTCTCTTCAAGATCCTGCTTTCAATTCTTTTTTGTATACACCCAGAAGTGAAATTGCTGGATTATATAGTAATTCTATTTTTAATTTTTTGAGGCATGTTTATTCTATTCTCAATAGTGGTTGCAGGTTTTACATTCCTACAGTGTACGAGAGTTTCAACCCTGTACATCCTTGTTAACACTTATTATTTTTTTCTTTTTCATGGTGCCATTTTAATGGGTGTGAGGTGATACCTCATAGTTTTGATTTGTGTTTCTCTAATGATTAGTGATGTTGGGCATCTTTTCATATGCTTATTGGCCATTTGTGTATTTCCTTTAGAGAAATGTCTGTTCATGTTGTTTGTCCATTTTAAAATTAGGTTGTACTTTTTTGTTGTTGAGTTGCAGTTCTTTATGTATTCTGGATATTAATCCCATATCACATAAATGATTCACAAATGTTTCCTCTCATTCTGTGGGTTGCCTTTTTACTTTGTTGATAGTGTTCTTTGATGCACAGAAGTTGCTAATTTTGATGAAGTACAGTTTATCACTTTTTACTTTTGTTGCTTGTGCTTTTTCTATATCCAAGAAATTACCAAACTCAGTGTCATGACGTTTTACCCTATGTTTTCTTGTATGAATTTCATAGTTCTAGCTCTTACATTTAGATCTTTGATCCACTTTGAGTTAGTTTTTGTATATGAGTAATATAAGGAAGGATACAACTTCATTTTTTTTTTTTCAACTTCACCTTTTTAACATGTGAATGTCCAGTTTTCCAAGAACCATTTGTTGAAAAGATAGTCTTTCCCCATTGAATGGTCATGGGACCCTTGTTGAAAATCATTTGATCGTAGATGTGAGGATTTATTTTGGAGCTCTGTATTCTATTCCATTGGTCTGTATGTTTTATATCAGTGATACACTGTTTTGATTATGACAGCTTTGTGACGTATCATCATTTTAATGGTGAGTATCCATTATTTCTCTCTATTCATTATTGAAGGCAGTTATAATCCTTGGGCTTGTAATAAAAGACGTGCATAAAAGAGGTTTTGTGTTTTGAGTTTAGGTGCAGTTTATTATCAATACAATTTGGAGGTAGATTTTAGGAATAATGAGTAAAATTTTAAAAAATGTATCCAAAGTGGTTCATATTTATACAATGTAGGAATACAGTGAATTATTGTTACCAGTATTTTTTTTGAACATTTCAACATCTATTCAACTTATAATGCTGCTTTTATTTTTTATCATTTCTGTTTTCCTCATTCATGTTTTCAGTGACTTAGTTTTATATTATTTCTTCCATTTCAGGAAAGAAAGTCACATTCAAGAAGTGACTTTTCTATAAATCTGTGAGATTGTGTTGACTGATTAAATATTTACTAGTTTTTTTTTCTATCAAGTGGTGATTTTAATAGAAGGTGCTTGAGTTCAGTACACTAAGAATACTGCTTAAGTATGCTACACTTGACATCACACTAAGTTCCTCTTCCATTTAAAAGGAGCTAATCTTAGAAAATTAAATCCAGAGTATTTTGAAAGAATCATGCATCATTATTGTATTAGTTCCTCAGGCCTGTAGTGATGAATTATCACAAGCTAGAGGGCTTAAAACAACAGAAATTTATTCTCTCGCATCTCTGGAGGCTCTAAACCTGAAATGAAGGTATTGGTAGATTTGGTTTTCTCTTTTCTAGCTTCTAGACACATCATCCAGTCTCTGTATCTAAATGTCCCTCTCCTTGCTTTTGTAAAGATATCGTTCATGGATTTAGAAACCACCCTAATCCAATATGACCTCAATTTTCACTAATTATATCTTCAGAGACCCTATTTCCAAATAAGATCACATTCTGAGTCTCTGTGGACATGCATTTTTTACATTCTTCCGCCCACTACAATTTATTGAGCAACATTTATTCCAGGAATTCAAGCATTGGTCAACCTGAGAAAACCTATGTCCGTGTCATTATCAAACTAAAGGGAAAGAAAAATGATTGTATTAATAAATACTTTACAAAAACATTTGTTTCTGATTTTAAAAAAAAGTCCACTCCACTGCAATAAGCAGCCCACGCACTGTAATTAGAATAGCTTCCACTGTCCACAACTAGAGGAAAGCCCACACAGCTTAAGTAAATGAAGACAGAAAACAAGTATTTTGAAAAGAAGATCCATTATTGGAGCTTCCAATAATGTTAAGATGTTAATGTTATAATGTTAAGATGTCAGTTCTAAGTTAATGTTTAGTCAGTGCAATTCGAATAAAACAACCCAACTTAAAAAAAAAATGAAAATGATTTTTTTTAAAAGTCTTAACTTTTTTTTTTTAAACATGGACCTCTACGACTGGTGAAATCTATTGAAGCCCTTCAACCTCATTGGATCGCTGTGGAAATAAATGAGAGGCACACAAGTTGCTCAGCACAGTGCCTGACACACAGTGAGGGCTTAGAAAAAAATCACTAATTATCCATGCATTCACTGTAAAACCAGGAGTAATACTTTTACTTTGAGTCTTCAAAAGTTCTTGTCACACTTTTGTGTTGCACCCACTCCAGAATATTAGTAAAAACCTCCCCTGGTCTGGGCCAAGTTCGAGCCCTTAGTGAGGAGAGGAAAGACACAGACATGTGGGAGGAAGCTTTGGTGAGCTGGTGGTGCAGGGCTCACCCTGCAGTGTGGCTTGCTGTCCCTATTGAACCCTTAGCATGTTAGTGTATAAAATAACACTATATAGTGTTATGAAAAATATAGTTACCAAAATAAGAGAAATTACAAGTTTGTAATACAGTAATTAATGTTTCTTTGTTAACACAATAAGGCCTAGTGACAAGTCTAATAATTACTATATTCTCAAAATCGTATTGAATGTAACAATTCTGGATGTTTGTGTTAACTATCATGTGATATGAAAATATCTGATTTCTGTTGAATACAAAGTCACAGATAACTGCTGAAACTACTGTGTTTTACCTTACTTTCCTGATTGAAGGAAATGCTAAATTTCAGTTAATGATTATTGAAAATAAAACTTTTCTTTGTCCCAAGTTTATGAGTAGGTTTTAGCCACTGACCCACAGATCAAGAGCGCTTGCAAATAATGCAGTAAATGAAGAAAACTAAATAGTGTGTAAGTGTATAAAACTAAATATTGAATAAGGCAAGGTAAAATAATCATTCCTTACAGATGTAATTATGTATTAAGAAAATAAATTTAAAAAAATCCAGTAAACTAAATGCTTTTAGAGAATTCAGTAAAGTTATTTGAGTACATAAACACACTGAAGTCAGTAGCTTCCTTTTATTCTAGCAATAACCAATTAGAGGTTGTAATGGAAAAGATTTCATTCCAAGATATAATAGTATTAAGAGCTATAAAATACCTAAAAATAAGACTTATGTGAGGAAGACTGTAAAATTTTATCAAAGGGCATTAGGAAATGTCTGAATAAATGTAAGATGTACCATATTTCTGGATGATGAAATGCAGTACCATACTACTGTTCCTTCAAAGTTCTTATATAAATTTAATGTAATTTAGTTAACCTTAAAAGAGTTTTTTTGTTATTAGAACTCTACTTAAATTTTAAATTTCAAAAGGAAGATGAAGTATATGACATTAAAATCTTTTTAAAACTTTTAAACTTTTTTTGAGATGATTTTAGATTCATATTCAGTTATGAGAAATAATACAGAGATTCTCTACCCTTAACCCAGTTTCCCCCAGTGGTTGTATCTTGCAAAACTATAGTATAATATCATGAACAGGATATTTATATTGGTACAGTCAAGAGTGGAGAAGGCAGTGGCACCCCACTCCAGTACTCTTGCCTGGAAAATCCCATGGACGGAGGAGCCTGGTGGGCTGCAGTCCATGGGGTCTCGAAGAATCGGACACGACTTCACTTTCACTTTTCACTTTCATGCATTGGAGAAGGAAATGGCAACCCACTCCAGTATTCTTGCCTAGAGAATCCCAGGGATGGGGGAGTCTGGTGGGCTGCCGTCTGTGGGGTCGCACAGAGTCAGACACGACTGAAGCAACTTAGCAGCAGCAGCAGCACAGTCAAGATACAGAATATTTCTGTCATCATAAGGGTCCCTTATGGTACCCGTTTAAAGCAACATCCGCTTTCCTCGTACTTCTACCCTCTCCTTAATCCCCAGTACCTACTAACCTGTTTTCTATTTCTGTAATTTTGCTATTTCAAGAATGTTCTATAAATGGAATTGTACAATATGTACAGTTTCTCCAGTCTTTTGAGTATTACAAATAAAAGTGTATAAACATTTGGATACAGGTTTTTCTATAAATATAAGTCTTCACTTTTCTGGGATAAATACCTGCAAGTGCAGTGCTGGAATTTATGTTGATTGCATGTTTGGTAATCAACCATGGTAGTTTTTAAAAACTACCAAACTATTTCCCAGAGTGGCTGTACTATATTATATTCTTACCAGCAGTATATAGTGATTTTTTTTTGTATCTTTCCTATTTTTTATTAGTATTATTTGTAGCCATTTTAATAGGTATGTTGTACATCTCATTGTGGCTTTAGTTTGCATTTCTCTCATGTCTAATGACATTCCATACACTTATTTACCATTTGTGCATCACTGATGCAATAGACATGAACTTGGGCAAACTTTGGGAGATGGTGAGGGACAGGGAGGCCTGGTGTGCTACAGTCCATGGGGTTGCAAATTTGGACATGACTGGGCGACTGAACAACAATCTTTGGTAAAATGTGTGTTTAAGACTTTTGCTTTATTACTGTTGAGTTTTGAGAGTTCTTCTTATATTCTAGTTCCAAGTCCTTTGTTGCAGTGTTTTCTCCCACTGTGTAGCTTGTCTTTTGATCCTCTGACAGTCTTCCCCGGAGCAAAAGTTCTTAATTTCAGTGATGTCCAGTTAATCAGTTTTTCATTTCCTGTATCATGTTTTTGGTACCAAGTCTAAGAACTCTTTGCCTAGTCCCTAGATCCTGAAGATTTTCTCTGAAAGTTACATAGTTTTACATTATACATGTACGTCCATGATTCATTTTGATTAAATTTGGGGTAATTTAATAAGGGGTAATTAAATTTGGGGTACTTTAATAAAGTAATAAGGGGTCAAGGTTTGTTTTTTTTTTTCCCTAAGGATGTCTAGTTGGTCTAGCACTGTTTGTTGAAGAGACTATCTTTCCTCCTTTGAATTGCTTTTGCACTTTCGTCAGAATCATTTGGGCATATTTGTGTGAGTGTTTCTGGGTTCCATTGATGTAAGTGTCTGTGACTCTGCTAGGGTTGCACAGTCTTAATTATTATGGGTATATTAGAGGTCTTGAACTCAAGTAGACTCTTTTCTCCCACTTTGTTTTAGCTGTTATAGTTTTTTAACCTTCCCATATACATTTTAGAATGGTCATATTTATGTCTTCAAAAATATCTTGGTAGTATTTTGAAAGGAATTGCATTAAACTTGTGTATCAGTTTTAAGAGAATTTACATCTTTTGTTGAGTCTTCCATTCCATAAATGTGATGTCTCTCCATTTGTTTAGATCTTTCATTTCTTTCATCAACATCAGCATACAAATCCTGTGCATTTGTTAAATTCACATTTAATTATTTTTTGAAAGGGTTATGAATGGTTTTGTGCTTTAAAATTTTTATGTCCATGTATTAATTGCTGGTATATAGAACCACAGTTGAGTTTTGTGTGCTTATCTTGTATACTGCAGTTTTGCTGAATTTACTTGTTTGTTCTAAGAGGTTTTTTTTGTTTTGGTAGGTTCCTTAGAATTTTCTACAAAGACAATCATGTAATCTGCAAATGGGGGTAGTTTTTTTTTTTCCTTTTTCATCTGTATGGCTTTTATTTCCTATTCTTGCATTTTTTGCACTGGCTAGAACTTCCCATACTGTGTTTAAATAAGTGATGAGAATGAACATTTTTTTTCCTCGTTCCCAGATCTTAGGGAGAAAGCATCGTCTTTCACTGTTAAGTATATGGCAACCTGCTCCAATATTCTACCTGGAAAATTCCATGGACAGAGGAGCCTGGCAGGCTACAGTCCATGGGGTTTTAAAGAGTTGGACATGACTGAGCAAGTGAGCGCATTCACACACCCACACACATACACAGTGGTAGTTTTTCTTTTTTCCCTTTTTTGTGGATACTTTTGTCAAGGTGAAGACATTTCACTTTAATTTTTCTGTTTTTGTCAGAATGGGTGTTGAATTTTAGGAAATACTTTTTTTTTTTAATACCCCATGGGTTGTTTTTTTTTTCTTCACTTTTTAAATTCTTTTTTTACCCCTCCCTGTTGCACTTCCCTCTCACTCTGCAGCAAATACTTTTTATACATAGGCTGATATGATCATTGTTTTTCTTCTTAGCCTAGTAATGTGTTGATTGATTTTAAGTGTTTAACCAGTTTGCTTTTCTTGAGTAAATCACATACGGTTACACTGTAAAATTCTTTTGCATATTGCCAAATTCTGTTTGCTAAATTCTATTTGCTAATATTTTGTTCAGAATTTTTGCATCTGTTTTCCTAAGGGATATTAATCTTGGGTTTTTGTTTTTTTTTTTACTGTCTTTGTTTGGTTTTTGTATCAGATTTATACTAGCTTCATAAGATCAACTGGTAAGTGTTCCCTTCCTCAACTAGTTTCTGGAGGAGATTATGTAACATTGCTGTTCATTCTTTAAATGTTCAGTAAAATTCTCCAGTGAAATCATCTAGACCTAGAATTTTTTTTTTAAGAGTTCTTGAAATATGGATTCAGTTTCCTAGTAATTATGGGATCATTCATGTCACCTGTTTTGTGTTTGGTTAGTTGTTTTGGTTTGTGTTTTTGTTTCTTTTAAAATTTAATTTTTTTGTGTGGCTTTGTGATCCTTTGTTGCTGCATGTGGGCTTTCTCTAGTTCCTCTAAGACACAGGGGCTCCAGAGCACAGCCTCAGTAGTTGTGGCACATGGGCTTAGTTGCCCATGATGTGGAGTCTTCCCAATCGAACGCACATCCCCTGCTTTAGCAGGTGGATTCTTTACCGCCGGACCACCAGGAAAGTTCAGTTTGAGTTTTTTAAGGAATTGATCCTTTTGATCTAAGTTGCCAGATTTATTTGTTAGTATTCTCGGTTATCTCTTCGATTTCTTCGGGGTCTGTCTTGATAATTCCTGTTCCCCCCCCTGATTTTGGTAGTTTGTGTGTTTTTGGCCTGGTTTGTCAATGTTATTGATCAATTTAAAGAACTCTTTTGTTTTATTTTTAAATTGTTCTTCTGTTTTACAGTTTATTATTTTGTGTCTTTCATTATTGCTTTCTTTTTGCTTGTTTTGGGTTTATTTTGTTCTTTCTTTTTCCCCAAAGTAATTTTTCAGTTTCAGAAAAAAGCTGTCACATGAATTTGGATTAGAAAACATGATAATAAGAGGTTTGGTTTTTCTGGAAACACAAGGAAGAGAAATAACCCTTAGCAGGTTCAATGACAATTTTCTGGATCTTCCTCTTGCATCAAAGCTATACATCTCCCCAAAGCACCTGCTCCAAGAGTTAGTTTACTCTTTTTATCTCTGTATACCTGGGACAGGCTACTTCTCTTCTGCTTCAACCCCTCTTTCAGTCAGAATGTGTGAATGCTAAAGACCTTGAGCTCTGACCAGTGAAAGAACCATCCTTTAAGCCAGCAACCCGCAGGCCAAAGCCCCACTCCCAGTCCCTACAGCAGAGGCCACAAAGCTGACATTGTTTCTACTGTCTCAGTGAAAGTCGCTCAGTTGTGTCCGACTCTTTGCCACCCCACGGACTATACAGTCCATGGACTTCTCCAAGCCAGAATACTGGAGTGGGTAGCCTTTCCCTTCTTCAGGGGATCATTCCAACCCAAGGATCAAACCCAGGTCTCCCACGTTGCAGGTGGATTCTTCACCAGCTGAGTCACAAGGGAAGCCCTCCACTGTCTCAGGAAGAAACCAAAAGCTGACCCTCATCATAAATCAAGACCTAACATGAAGAGAGAATGAAGGCTCCCAGGTCCAGAGTAGCCTGCAACCTGGGAGCAAGAAAAGGGAACGTTTGCAGTCATTCCTTCTTTAGAAATAAGGGGAAAACTGGACCCTTTCCATTATTGTGGTTCTATAAGGTGCTCTACTGCTAAGCTCCCAGAAGATCTGCAAGCACAAACCTTTTCCTAGGTCCCACATCAAGTATCAGATCCCATTCCAGGTGTGATACAGGAGAGGGGAGACGAGTACAAATTTGGCTGTGTGATCAGTGCTGGCCCCAAACATACGGGTTTCTCAAGAGACAGGTAAGGTGGTCTGATAGTCCCATCTCTTGAAGAATTTTCCACAGATTGTTGTGGTCCACACAGTCAAAGGCTTTAACATGGTCAGTGAAGCAGAAGTAGATGTTTCTCTGTAATTCCCTTTCTTTCTCTAAGATCTAGCAGATGTTGGCAATTTGATCTCTGGTTCCTCTGCCTTTTCTGAACCTAGCTTGTACATCTGGAAGTTCTTGGTTTTTGTACTGCTGAAGCCTAGCTTGAAGGATTTCAAGGCTTCATCTTCCGATGTCATATCTTTTTGCCTTTTCATGCTGTTCATGGGGTTCTCAAGGCAATAATACTGGAGTGGTTTGCCATTCCCTCCTCCTGTGGACCACATTTTGTCAGAACTCTCCATTGTGACCCGTTCATCTTGGGTGGCCCTGATGGCATGGCCTGTATAGCTTCGTTGAAGCTTATGCAGCTTCATACACAAACCCCTTCATCATGACAAGCTGTGACCCATGAAGCAGAAATGTTAATTAGACCCTGGTGATTGGAGGTGTCACTGAGGTTTTCTGTACCTTTGCTGATTTTCTTTCTAATTGTTCTGTGCGTTGTTGAGAGAGGGATGTTGAAGTCTCTCAGCTATAACTTTTCTCCTTTCTGTTCTGTCCGTTTTTGTTTAACATATTTTGCAGCTTTGTCGTGCATGTACACCACATGTTTCCTTGCTGGATTGAATCTTTATTATATAATGTACTGCTTTGTCCCTGGTAATTTTATTTGCTTTGGAGTTTACCTTTCTGTGTTGTTCAGTCACCAAATTGTGTCTGACTCTTTGCGAACCCATGGACTGCAGCATGCCAGGCCTCTCTGTCCCTCACCATCTTCCAGAGTTTACCTTATCTGTTATTATTAATATAGACACTTCTGCTTTTCTTTAATATTTTGCAAGATGTTTCTTTTCCATTATTTTACTTTCGCCCCACCTCCACTGTTATATTTTAAGTGAGTTTCTTGCAGACAGCATATAGTTGCCATGTTTTTTAAGCTGCTCTGCCAGTCTCTGTTAATTGGTGCATTTAGACCATTTGCATTTAATAAAATTATTGATGTGTTCGTGCTTAAGTCTGCCATTTTATTTTTTGTTTTCTGTTCGTTTTGAGTTTTGTTTCTCTGTTTTCTTTTTCCTGTCTTCCTATAGGTTATTTGAACATTTTTAAAACTTCTAAAGAGTTGGACATGACTGAGCAACTGAACAGTAACAACAAATAATGTTTATTAGTGTATCTTCTTGAATAGCTTTTCCACTAATTGCTATAGTGGGCCTTATGTTATATATACATATACATAATTCAGCACAGTCTGTTGATGTCATTTTACCAGTTTGCGTAAAGTGTTGAAATCTTACCTCCGTTTACATTCTTTTATCCTCCCCATTTATAATTTGCCTTAAATTTCTGTATTTACATTTAGAAGCATCAGTGTTGTCATTTTTGCTTCAAACATTATATATAATTTAGGAACTTCAAAAGGACAAGCACAGCCTATTGATTTTTGTTAATACAATGTTTTTTTCCTTCTTTCTTGGTGTTCTAAAATTTCTTCTGTTTAACATCCTTTCTTTTTGGAGAACTTTGTTTAGCTATTCTTTAGCATAGGGTTGCTGATGACAGATCCTCCTTAGTTCTCCATCAGCAGAGAATATGTTTATTTTCTGCTCATTTTTGAATGATGTTTTCACTGGGTAAAGGATTCTGGATTGGTAGTTTCTTTCAGAACTTTAAAAATATTATGCCACTTTATTTTGGCCTCCATGGTTTCTGATGAAAAATCTGCTATCTGAATTATTTTTCCTCTCTTAAGTGTCATTTTTCCCTAGCTTCTTTCAGAACTTTGTCTTTAATTTTTTTATGTGTAATTGTGATCTGTGTTGAAATGAGTTTCTTTAGGTTTATCCTTTAAGGGTTGCTCAACTTCTTGAATCCATAAGTTACATCTGTCACCAAATTTGGGAAGTTAGATGTTATTTTTCAGCTTTGCCTTCTTTCTCCCCACCAGGACTCAAATGACACAAATACTAGCTCTTTTGTTAGTTACACAAGTCCCTGAGCATCTCTTGATTTTTTTTTTTCCTATTCATTTTCTTTCCCTGTCTGTTTTCAGTCAGTCAGTTCAGTTGCTCAGTCGTGTCCGACTCTTTGCGACCCCCATGGACTGCAGCACTCCAGGTTTCCCTGTCCATCACCAATTCCCGGAGCTTGCTCAAACTCATGTCCATCGAGTTGGTAATGCCGTCCAGCCATCTTATCCTCTGTTGTCTCCTTCTCCTCCTGCCTTCAGTCTTTCCCAGCATCAGGGTCTTTTCCAGTGAGTCCGTTCTTCACATCAGGTGGCCAAAGTATTGGAGCTTCAGCATCAGTCCTTCCAATGAATATTCACTACTGATTTCCTTTAGGATTGACTGGTTTGATCTCCTTGCAGTCCAAGGGACTCTCAAGAGTCTTCTCCAACACCACAGTTCAAAAGCATCAATTCTTTGGCTCTCAGCTTTCTTTATGGCCCAGCTCATACATCCATACATGACTACAGTTAAAACCATAGCTTTGACTAGAGGAACCTTAGTCAGCCAAGTAATGTCTCTCTACCTTTCAATATGCTGTCTAGGTTTGTCATAGCTTTTCTTCCAAGGAGCAAGGATCTTTTGATTTCATGGCTGTAGTCACCATCTGCAGTGATTTTGGAGCCCACGAAATAAAGCCTGTCACTGTTCCCATTGTTTCCCATCTATTTGCCATGAGGTGATGGGACTGGATCACTGATGTTTTCTCTTAGGATTAGATTAGGTGATTTGTGTAGTGTTCTTTCATTTCATGGATTCTTTCCTTTGTTCCCTCCTTTCTGCTGTTGAGCCTATCCACTTAACTTTTAACTTCAATTCATATTTTCAGTTCTGAGATTTCTATTCAGTTCTTCTTTATATTTCCTACATATTTGCTGGGACTATTTTTGCTGAGGCTATTTTTTCATTTGTTTCAACTGTGATAGTAATTGCTTGTTGAAGCATTTTTACCGTCCCTGGGTCAGGAAGATCCTCTGGAGAAGGGAATGGCAATCCACTCCAGTATTCTTGCCTGGAGAATCCCATGGACAGAGGAACCTGGCGGGCTATAGTCCATGGGGTCACAAAGTCTCAGACATTACTGAGTGTCTATTATTATTTTTGCCATACTCACTTGTAAAATCTTTATCAGATAATTCTAACATCTGTGTCATTTCACTGTTAGCATCTATTGATTACTTTCTTGAATTTAAAATCTTCCTGATTCTTAGAATGATGAGTGATTTTAAAAAAAAGTTTTGAAGCCTGGACATTTTTGTATTCTGTGATATTGGCCTTTATGCAAACCTGTTTTATCTAGCTTTCATGATACCACTTTAGAAGAGTGGTATCAATAATGGCGCTACCTTGTTATTATTCGATAGAGATAGAATTCCAGGTTCCCCACTAAGCCTATTTAGACACTTGAGGTAGGACTTCTTACTGCTGGATATGGATGGGAGTTACATTTCCCTACATGGTCTCCACTGACACTTGGGAGGGACAGGTGCTCATTTCTGACAGCTGGAAATGAAAATTCCAAGACCCTACTTGGCCTTCTCTGACACAATCCCAGGAGGGGTTTTGAGGTACTTTGTTACAGCCTTGCAAAGACAGATACTTAGGTTCCCCACTCAGCCTTTGCTGACAGAGTAAAGGCTGGATCACAGTTTTCCTCTGGTGTTTGGCTGAGGTATAGTAGTAGTTGTTTAAGAATTCTCTGTCCTGGTAACCTTTTCGCTTTGCTGGCCCTTTGTCTAGAGAGACTAAGCCTTTAAGAAAAGGAAACCCAGGAGAACTCATCCCCATACATTCTTCACATCCTGAAGTCTTTAGCTGGTCTGCTTTCTTCTGTCTACCTTTGAGAATGTTCTTAAGTTTGTTTTATGTATGATGTCTAGAACTTTTAGTTGTGCTTAGCAGGAGGAATAGGGAAAAGTACATCTATTCCATTGTCCTGGAAGCAGAAGTAGTGTATGCCATTTAATAAGCACATTTTGTAGAATAAATTAATGGAGAATGGAGGACTTTCCTATTTGATAACTAAAATGTGCTATAAAAAACACTTTTTATCAAAAGTGTTCAGTATTGACACAGGAGCTGAAAAATATATTAATATACAATAAAAGTAGAGAAAGAGATCAGTTGCTTGTAGACACCCAAAAATATAGTAAAGAGAGTCATTTCAGATAAGTGAGGAAAGGATGGATTAACCAGCAAATGATGTTAGAATAATTAGCTAACCATTTACAAGAATATACTCAGTGTTCTGCCTTATGCCAGGTAGGCAAAAGTAATAAATTTCAGATGGATTACAAATCTAAATGAGAAACACAAAAGTTTTATAAGGATGTAAATTCAAAGATGGGGAGCTTTTCTAAGCAAAACAGAAATCCAGGAATTATTTAGGAAAACATTGATAAGTTTAACAACATAAAATCATAAAACGTTATATGTTTAAAGGCTGAGGTAGGTGATGGAAAATATTTGTAATACATAATAGGCATGCATTGTTATAAATTGATATGCTTTAATATCTTTTATATACTGATAGATCCTGTAAATTCTTTCAGTTCAGTTCAGTCTCTCAGTCATGTCCGACTCTTTGCGACCCTATGAATCGCAGCACGCCAGGCTTCCCTGTCCATCACCAACTCCTGGAGTCACCCAAACTCTTGTCCATTGAGTCAGTGATGCCATCCAGCCATCTCATCCTCTGTCGTCCCCTTCTCCTCCTGTCCCCAATCCCTCCCAGCATCAGAGTCTTTTCCAATGAGTCAACTCGTCGCATGAGGTGGCCAAAGTACTGGAGTTTCAGCTTTAGCATCATTCCTTCCAAAGAAATCCCAGGGTTGATCTCCTTCAGAATGGACTGGTTGGATCTCCTTGCAGTCCAAGGGACTCTCAAGAGTCTTCTCCAACACCACAGTTCAAAAGCATCAATTCTTCGGTGCTCAGCTTTCTTCACAGTCCAACTTTCACATCCACACATGACCACTGGAAAAACCATAGCCTTGACTAGACGGACCTTTGTTGGCAAAGTAATGTCTCTGCTTTTGAATATGCTATCTAGGTTGGTTATAACTTTCCTTCCAAGGAGTAAGCGTCTTTTAATTTCATGGCTGCTTTAGAAAAAGATATATTATTAAGTATAAAAATATCAAAGATACATAAACTCATTGATTTCAGAGGACTAATGTAAAAACACATAATAAGAATGAAATACTGTACCATTTTTGCCTGTCAGTTTTGGTGAAATTACAAAGTATAATATCAAGTCCTGGTGAGGGAGATAGGTACTCTCATATCCTGTTAGTGGGAGCAGAAATTATAGCAACCTTTTTGGAATGTAATTTGACAGTACCCATCATAATTTTATGTGCTTATTATATACCTTGATACAGTGAATTTCATCTCTAGGAATCTGTTCTAAAAAGCAGAAGAGAATTTAAAGTTGTATGTGTAAATGTTTTATATACTTATATTAGTAAGTATAAATACATTTGCTTATTTGTAATAGTAGATAATTAGTAATAGTAAATAGAAACAATATAAATGTCTGTCAACTTGGGGAATTGTTGAATAAGATATGATATATTCATACACTGTGAGGTTATGAAAAGGGATGAGGCATCTGTCTTGAGTGTGTGTGTGTGTGTGTGTGTGTGTGTGTGTGGATATCTTTGATATGTATTTAAATGCTAAAAGCAACTTTCAGATCAGGATTCTTATTTTTATTAGGAAAAATGCCTCCTCCCCTATCAACACACATGTCATGTAATGATGGCCATATCCGTTGGTTGGCAGGAGACTTGCACTAAACATGTTTCCTTTCCATTGCATCGTTTTTCTCTCCAGATTAGCTCATTTTCAGCCTGGAGAAATACCTCTTCTGCTTGGCCACCCTGAAGTTGCTCTTAATTTTTTTCTTTTAATATCTGGTTTCACTTTACCCATACCCAGCTTCTCATTTGTAATCTGTTTTGTATACTTTCTGTATGCTACATTTTCAGGGATTTGTACAAAAACATCAAGAATCGTTGTATACAATATTTTTGGCCTGTCTTGTGGACTCTCACATAAGGTTAGTCCCAAAAGGCCATTGGTCATCTTCAACAAACCCACTGTAATCAAATGTGCCCATTTTTGATCAGAGAGATAGATGTGTATAATCTGAGGGGAAAAATAAGAGATAAACTGAACTCAGCTGTTAAAAATGGTTGCTTCTGGGGTATGAGATTGAATTGATAGGAGAGAAAAAGGATTAAAAAGAGGCGTCATAACAAAGGACTTAAGAGTTTTACTCTATGTAAGTATTTTGAGTATTGGACTTTAGGTGATTTTTTAATTTTCAGGTTGTTCTGCATTTTCTAAATAAAATAAATCAGAGGAGCTAAGTTATATATATTTGTTGCATGAATAAAATATGTAAACCTATTTGTGTCTTTTAGATTAATGTTGGGGAAGGCAATGACACCCCACTCCAGCACTCTTGCCTGGAAAATCCCATGGACGGAGGAGCCTGGTGGGCTGCAGTCCATGGGGTCGCTAAGAGTTGGACACGACTGAGCAACTTCACTTTCATGCATTGGAGAAGGAAATGACAACCCACTCCAGTGTTCTTGAGTAGAGAATCCCAGGGACGTGGGAGCCTGGTGGGCTGCCGTCTATGGGGTCGCACAGAGTCAGACACGACTGAAGCGACTTAGCAGCAGATTAATGTCACTATTACAAGCTTTTAGAAGTGGAGGCTGCAGAATATAGTGCCACCTCTTCCAAACTGTATGAAGTTGGGGAAACTGAAGTAGGGAAATCTTTTTCTAGAGTAAGAATTCAAGAAAAGCAATCTAAAATGTGCATTTGAGTTTTTTGGCAAACTGTTGAGATATCATCCATAGCTTCAACCTTTCTTCTAGCTAGTTTGATAATGATGATGATGATAAACAAGGACAATCTTTCTAAAATCTGTGTTTCTGTTTTTCTCTGACAGAAATGACATCAGATGTACCACCTCTGGGTCCAGCCATTGCCTCTGGAAACCCTGGGCCTGGGATTCAAGGTGGAGGAGCCATCGTCCAGAGGGCTATTAAGCGGCGACCAGGGTAAGTTTGAGTGTATTGTGTCATGAACGCTTCTCCTTTAAACCGCCTAATTTTGTTAGTTACTAAACCCCTTTTCCTAACCCTCTTGCTTCTTTTAACTGCTTATTACACTCCTTTCAGATAACTTTCTTTAGTCCCTGGATTTTTCTTTGTGTGGAATTGATGTTTTTACCTAATTGCTTAGAGGCAGTTTTGTTTTTTTTTTAAACCAAAAATCTCTGGAAGGTAAAGGACTATAGCTAAGCCCAAAGATTTCACTGTTGCTGAGAAAATACCGTTGCTTTCATTAAGCTTTGTATCTCCATTCTCAGAATCTTTTTGGTAGGCTTTTTACTTTCCTGAATTTAGAGAACGCTGAAATCTAAAATATTTTTTCTTTAAGTTATTGATACGTTGCCCTGTTGGGAATCCAGAGTCCATTTGGTTCCAGAATTATTTATTCAATACCTAATTAGTGTAAGGCATTGTGTGATTGCTCCTAGAATACAAAGGTAAATAAGGCACAGTTTTTGTCTCTAAGTTACTTATGTTCTTAAAGGGATAATCGTCACACACATAAATGTAATTCAAGATAGAATACTCCAGGTTTGCTAAGAAAGGAACAAATACAGTGCTGTGTATTTCGCTGCATGGAAAATCACCATTGGTTGGTAGAGGTTGGGAAAGGCTTCAGAAAAGAGATTGTTTTAGAAAGGCCTGGGAGAAGGGGTAGTATTTTACCTACTTTATATTTTCTGTTTTTTCCTTTCTTGTGTTTTAAAAAATTCTGTAGCTAATGTTACACTTAGTCTTTAAGTTTCCTCCTACCTATAGTAATGCAAGAGTGTTCTCTGCCTTAAGATGGTAACAGAATAACATTAAGGCTTGCTGTGTCTCCAAGAAGCAATTAGTTTACTGAGGCATAGGGTGAATAAGTAATTTACCCAAGGTTTTAAAGCTAGTAAGTAGAGGATCTGTAATGTAAACCTTGAGAGATTAGCTTTAGAGTCTACTCTCTTAAACACAGTGTTAAGATTATATATAATCTTAACAATTAGAATCAGAATCAGTATTAATATCAAAATTGAGAGATTGGCTGAGAAAGTTATATTGAAAGTATACAGCTATTAGAAGTGGCAAATATGTGTTAGTACAGAAAAATGTTCATAATATATTTAGAAAAAGAGGTTACAGTATATGTAATATATCAACTCCTATCAGAAAAAAATATGTATATAACACATATGCATAGCCAAAAAACTGAAAGGATACTTATCAGTTAGTCTGGAAGATGGGATTATGGGTGATTTATTTTTTCTTTTGTTTTTAATTATTTCTAAATTTTCTGAAGTGTTTGTAATATTGGTAATGAAGAAAATATATTAAAAGAAATAATACTTTTTTTAAAAGAAATATTGGAAAATGTAGAAAGTTAGAAGACTAGTAAAGCAATCATCTTAGCACCCAAATTCATCTCTCATTAGTTCTTTTGCATAATTACTTAATTCTTTATGTATAGTTATAATCATAATTATATTGGTTTATATAGTCTAGTCTTTTGATCTGATTGTATAAAATAACTTTTTCCCATACTGTTACATATTATATAGAAACATAATTTAAAATAGTTACATAGAAGGATGTACTTAATTTCTATTTTGGGACATTTAAACAGTTTTGAAGATATGCTGTTATATTGTAATGCTTAATGAGTATCTTTGTACATAAATTTTTTCTGAGTTTTTCTTTAGGATAGAGTCTTAGAAATGAAGTTACTGGGTCACATGAAGTTCTGACATGTGATATGGGGCTACAGGGAGGAAGAAAAATGGACACTTTCAGGATTGATGCTATGTACTTCATATATAATCCATTTAGAGGCCTATAATATCAGGTTATCACTCTAATGGAGATGCTAAGATCACTGGGTTAAGGTGGTAACATGAGTTACATTTTAGTTTAGTATAGAGATTAATAGGAGATTGCCTATCTCATTACCTATAATCTTGCCTAATCCCTTGAAATGAAAGTCACCTCTTTTTTTCACTAAGCTGATTGATTGTGCTCCTCATATGATGCTTTCTCATTTTCACTTGTATATTTATATTTGTCTAGGAGAAGAAGCCTTTGAGGGCAAATCTTTTGTTTTCAACTCATCTAGTACAGTATCTGGAATGTAGCATGTATTACATGTTCATTGGATGAATGAAGGAAAGAAACATTATTTAACAACCTTCGGGGAATTCTCTGGTGGTTCATTGGTTAAAACTGTGCTTTCACGGCTGCTGCTGCTGCTGCTAAGTCGCTTCAGTTGTGTCCAACTCTGTGCGACCCCATAGACAGCAGCCCACCAGGCTCGCCCGTCCCTGGGATTCTCCAGGCAAGAACACTGGAGTGGGTTGCCACTTCCTTCTCCAATGCATGAAAGTGGAAAGTGAGAGTGAATTGCTCAGTCATGTCCAACTCTTAGTGACCCCATGGACTGCAGCCCACCAGGCTCCTCCATCCACGGGATTTTCCAGGCAAGAGTACTGGAGTGGGGTGCCATTGCCTTCTCTGTTTCACAGCTGAAGGCTCATATTTGGTTCTACCTGGGAACTAAGATTCCACAAGCTACGCAGTATGGCCAAACAAAAACCCAACCTTCCAAGGTCTTAAATCACTTCCCTGTTTTGAGAGATATTTCAGAGAGCTGGTAACATAGCCTAGAATAGACTATAGAAATGAAAAATAAAGACCTGAATTACTCACACTAATGTTTTCCTTGTCCTTTTTGAGTAGATTCCTGCTCCTTTTGTGAGGTTGTACTCTGATGTAAAACTTTGACAAAGGTGGATTGCTACCCTAGGAAAATAAAGGTAGCAGTAGGCACTCTTTTTAAAGAAAAAAATTATTTATTTACTTGCTAAGTTGCTTCAGTCATGTCTGACTCTTTGCAACCCCATGAATGATACCCCACCAGGTACCTCTGTCCATGGCATTCTCTAGGCAAGAGTTTTGAAGCAGGTTGCCATGCCCTCCGGGGGATCTTCCCAACCCAAGGACGGAACCCATGTCTGCTTATTTACTTATCATTTATTTCTGGCTGTGCTGGGTTTTTGGTGCTGAGCGTGGGCTTTCTCTAGCTGTGGAGAGCAGAGGCTACTCTCTGGCTGCGATTTCTGGGCTTCTCGTTGTGGTGGCTTCTCTTGTTGTGGAGCTCAGGCTTTATGTGCGCGGACTCAGTAGTTGTGGCACCTGAGCTTAGCTGCCCTGCGGTGTGTGGGATTTTCCCAGATCAAGGATCGAACCTGTATCCCCTGCATTGGCAGGCAGATTCTTAACCACTGGACCACTAGGGAAGTCTGGTACTCATTTTTGATCAATTTCTTTGCCCAGTTTGGTTCAACAAGGAAGAGGTAGTAAGTATATCTTTGCTTATGTCCACTTCCTCTTTTCCTTCTTCTTTTTAAGTGGGTGTTCAGATAGATGTGGGTTTAGAATTGTAATTTTTTTAAATATTCTGCATTATCAGTAGGCTTATAATATTTTTTGTTGACTTTCCTCAGATTGGATTTTGATGATGATGGAGAAGGGAACAGTAAATTTTTGAGGTAAGATTGTAAAACTTTATCTAGATTTCTGATATTAAACATTAGTTAATTATCTTTATGACTCATATTTTTGTCTTTAGACCTAAGGAGAGTCCTTCATCCTAAAACTAAAATTTCCTGTTAAACCCCATACAATTTCCAAGCATTCTGGTAATAACTCCAGAGGAAAGTGTTCAGTGAGAAGAGAATATAGAATTTATAAGATCCTCTGTATCAGTTACCTATAGTTGTATGGCTTAAAAATAACAATGATATATTATTTCTTATAATTCTGTCAATTGGTTTTTCTGCTGATCTTGCCTAGGCTCATTCTTAAGACTGCATTCAGCTGCCTTGTCATCTGGGAACTGGACTCAGATGATAATGCTGGGCATCTCTCTTGCTCCCCCCTTTTTTTTTGAGAGTGAAAAAGTTGGCTTAAAGCTCAACATTCAGAAAACGAAGATCATGGCATCCAGTCCCATCACTTCATGGGAAATAGATGGGGAAACAGTGGAAACAGTGTCAGACTTTATTCTTTGGGGCTCCAAAATCACTGCAGATGGTGACTGCAGCCATGAAATTAAAAGACGCTTACTCCTTGGAAGGAAAGTTATAACTAACCTAGATAGCATATTCAAAAGCAGAGACATTAGTTTGCCGACTAAGGTCCGTCTAGTCAAGGCTATGGTTTTCCAGTGGTCATGTATGGATGTAAGAGTTGGACTGTGAAGAAGGCTGAGCACCGAAGAATTGATGCTTTTGAACTGCGGTGTTGGAGAAGACTCTTGAGAGTCCCTTGGACTGCAAGGAGATCCAACCAGTCCATTCTGAAGGAGATCAGCTCTGGGATTTCTTTGGAAGGAATGATGCTAAAGCTGAAACTCCAGTACTTTGACCACCTCATGCGAAGAGTTGACTCATTGGAAAAGACTCTGATGCTGGGAGGGATTGGGGGCAGGAGGAGAAGGGGACGACAGAGGATGAGATGGCTGGATGGCATCACGGACTCAATGGACGTGAGTCTGAGTGAACTCCTGGTGTGCTGCGATTCATGGGGTCGCAAAGAGTCGGATACGACTGAGCGACTGAACTGAACGAACTGAACTGATCCTTAAAGAGGGCAGACTTGAGTTTCTTTACATGGGGATGGTTGTAATACAAAGGGCATGTCTCAGTCCAAGTGCTTCTTATCAAGCATCTGCTTTGTATTGACATTTGCTGTTGTCCCATTGGCCAAAGCAAGTCATATGTCCAAGTTCTGACTCCGTGTGGAAGTGGGCTGCACCAGGTAGTGAATACTGCAAGGCGTAATTAGTTGGGAGGTCATTAATGTTCTAATGTTGCCCTGTGATACTCACTGATTTCTCCTACAGAGCAGGAATTGGAATTTGTATCCTTGTAGTACTGAACCTTCTAGGGAACTGAAAGTGAACTTTTCAATATATTGATGAAGGAGTACTTTCAGAGAAAGAAAATTTCTATTCTTGCTTAAGACCAGTTACTTGGCTTTGTGGGTTTTTTTTGGCGGGGGGTGGGGTGGGGGGTGGGGTTGGTGCTGTGTTGGGTTTTAGTTGCAGCATGCAGGATCCTTGTTGCTACATGTTGGATCTTTAGTTCATCATGTGGGACCTAGTTGCCTAACCAGGGATCGAACTCAGGCCCCTTGCATTGGGAGCATGGAGTCTTAACCATTGGACCACCAGGAATGTCCTTACTTCACTTTGTTTTTAAGTCAGGAAAGCAATAAGAGTCAAAGAATGGACGATAACCTTGACTGCACCCTGCCTTTTTTTTCTTTTCAAAGTTGAAAATGCTACCTAGGTACTGTCTACACTGCAGAGTAACACATATTTGAAAAATAAATACAGGAGCCCTGTTCTTAAAAAAATTTATTTTACTATGTGAGTTTCTGGATTTTACTATTTGAACTAAGTTCTTAAAAGAAATATGAACATACTTTATCACAAAATTGTTAAACAGTGCAAGGTTATGTGTAATGAAAGTACATCTTCATTTCACTTCATACCTTCAGAATCCTTGTCTTGAGACTATAGTTTGCAGTTTATTAAGTATCCTTCCACGAATATTCAGTGCATATGTAAGTGTATTTAAATGCACATATTTGTGTGCATATATAGTCATTGTCTCCTCATTTTTTGTTTTTATACAGAAGATGCCCGTATTCTAAATTGTTTGCCATTGTTTAGTTTTATAGTGCTTAGTTGAGTCAGTGACATCTGTCTATCTATTATTATTGTTTTTGCAGTATTTAAAGTTAAAGCTAGTGTGTTTAGCTTCTGCCCAGCTATGGAACACTGCCAGATATTCTCAAAAACAACAACTGTGACTTGGTTACCATAAAGAAATAGTTGTAAAATATTGGAGAAAGCCATTTTCCAAGAGAGGTCTTGAGCGTTAATGAGTGTCAGCAAATGTAAAGACGGGAAAACATTTCAATTTCTATGCAGGAATAGACTTTTTCCACACAGTTCCAGTGCACATTCATCCAATTAGGAATTCCTAATTATAATAATAGATAAAATAGTAGTAGCAGATGTGCATATTAATGGGATAGAGGTAGTCACTAGTCTTATTTATTCCTGTCATTTAGCTCTAGCCCTGAGTCATTGCTTCCATTCCACAAAATCTGGTAGTCACAAACTACACACAAATTTTAAAAGGTTTATTTGTCCTTTCCCCGACCTTAAAAAAAAGTTTTCATAATTGATCTTACCAAATAGGTCATTATGCATGCCCAGGAGAGTCATCACCAAGTTTTTTTTACTTGATCATCAGAACTTTTTTTTCCTCTGGCCTCATGGCTTGCAGGATCTTAGTTCCTCAACCAGAGATTGAACCCATGCCCCAGGCAGTGGAAGTATGGAGACCTAAACAGGAATTCCTGGTACATTTTTTTAATTGGAATTTTCCACTTTGGTCTGGGAGTGAAAGTCTTACTTGCATTGCATCTGTAAATCTATAAATCAGCTCGATACTTGGTGGATTAACTCAGTCTCCTTGGTGGATGCAAGTTGTAATTTATTACCTCTTGTCATCACTTTGTTCAAGTGTCATTTTGTTATATTCTCCATACAACACTATGAAATAATTTTTAAGAATATGAAGGATTTTAAATTCTACATACACTATCAGAGTTGCTAGTACTAAAGTAATGCTTCTCAAACTCAAATGCAGGTACAAATCCACCAGGGGGTTCTTTACAAGATGAAGATTATAATTTGTTAGGTCTCGGATAGTGCCCAAGATTCTGCATTCTTACAGATTCCTAAGGGATGCTGCTGCTTCTGGTCCACTGACCACACTTTGAGTAGCAAGGACCTGGAAGACACATTCTTGAGATTCAGAGTTAATACGCAAATTATAGGTCTCTTTTTTCATTAAGAGTCTGTAGCGTGTGAGCTATAGTGTATTTTGTATCTTAGAAACAAACAGTTTGTCCTTGAGCTGAAATTCCACTGCACCTCTGTGTCTACTCTCCAGTTATTTTCAGAGAGAATTTTTGGGGTCAAATTAGTTGAGGATTTATATGGCCTGTGAAGTATAAATTTTGGCTGTAATAGGAATAACTGGTTTAACTGAAAATTTTGTGAGTCTTACCTGTCTCACAAAGCCTCTTTCTGCCCAAAGCTGATGGATTTTTGTTATGTCCTGTGGCAGTGAGAAGAGGAAAATTTAGACCATCTGGAGAAGAGAGTGGTGTTTTCATAGTTAGGTTTAACCTCCTTCAACGCATCCTCCTTTGCGGTTTCTGTAGTAGCAAACAGGATTCATCAGCTTGTTAAGTAAAAGTTCTTGAGATGAATGGATTTTGTTTTCTTAAAGAGATACTGTTCGTTGTTTAAATCAAAATTTAAGACTTTTAGAAACTTTTGCACATCAAAGGAAGCCCAGTGGAAAGGTAACATATGGAATGGAAGAAAATATCTGTCAATCATACATCTGATGTGATACTTGCAGAACTCCTGTAACAAAAAACAACCTGCGTAAATGAGCAAAGGATTTGAAGAGGCATTTCTCCAAAGAACATACACAGATGGCTAAAGGTCACATGGAGAGACACTCAACATTACTAATCATCTAGAGAAATGCAAATCAAAACAGTGAGTAGGCCATTAGAATGCTACCAGCAAAAAATCCAGAAAATAGCAAGCATTGGTAAGGATATGGAGGAATTGGAACTCTTGGGCGCTGTTGGTAGGAATATAAAATGGTATGGCCACTTTGGAAAACAGTATGGAGGTTCCCTGAAACATTAAAAACAGAAATATTATATGATCCAGCAGTGCCACTTTGGTTATATATCCAAAAGAATTGAAAGCAAGATCTTAGAGATATTTGTACACTCGTGTTCACTGCTCCATTTTTCACAGTAACTGAGAGGGAGAAGCACCCCAGATATCCACTCACAAATGCAATATTACTCGGCCTTAAAAAAGAAGGAAATTTTGTCACTTACTACCACATGGATGAACCTTGAGGGCATTATACTAAATGAAATAAGCCTGTCAAAAAAATAAATACTGTATGATTTCACTTATGTGAGGATGTAAAGTAGTCAAAATCAGAGAGACAAAGTAGAGTGGTTGTTGTCAAGAGCTGGGGGTGGGATGGGGACAGAGAATGAGAAGATGGTGTTCAGTAACTATAGAGTTTGTTTTTCAGTGTGAAAAAGTTCTAGAGATAGTTTGTACACCAGTGTGAATATAATTAGTGTGACTGAGCCATACACTTAAACATGGCTAAGATGGCAAATTTGACGTTACATAGTTTTTGATGTAATTAAAGAAAAATAAAACTATCTCTAATCTCGGGAAGGTATTGACAGGGCAGGCAGCTGTGCCCTCATGAGCTCGACATCTTTTTTTGGAATGTTTGGTAAGTAAGAGTAAAGGAGACATTAGAAAACAGACAAATAATAATCATGGATTTTTAAGTTCTGTGAGATGATATTATTATCTCTGTTGCTTTGTGCTGCCTTTTCAATTGGCTTTTTTGCTGAATATTTTTACCCCTTTCTGGTTCTCCTTTCAGAATGAAATAGATATAACAAGTGTAATACCTTGGATTAATCTTTTTTTTCTCCTTCAGGTGTGATGATGATCAGATGTCTAATGATAAAGAGCGATTTGCCAGGTAATATAGTAGAGCATCTTGGTCCTTGTTATGGGACCAGGCAATTTAAAAATTCTCTTGTTTTAATTTTTTCTCAGTGAGAGTTAATTTCTCTGCCCAGTCTCAACTGGTGAAAATTAGTATTATAATTGTTGTTTATGGTCAGGTAACATGGCTTTCAGACTTATGGTGCCAAACTGATGGTATACTTAAACAGTGTTTTTATGTATGTGATAAATAGCTCTACATTGTGCTTGCTGGCTGTCCACAGAAACACAAACAATATGAATTTCTTGGTTGCATTTATTATTAAGTGGATCTACAAAATCTGTACAGATAATGATTTTATTCTTTTAAAGATGACAGCAAAGACACAGTTTACACAAAGTGCAGTTTTTATTGAAATACATTTGTTTAAGTTACCTGTCTAGAGCATGAAAAATACTTTGGTTTATATTAAAAAAATCCTCTCAACTCAAATATATTCTGTATATTGTTAAGCAGTAAATTATTTGTTTTTTAAAAATTGAATTTGCAATCACATCAGAAAAGTGAATAATCCAAAATCCAGTGCTTAACTAAGCAATTACTACTTATTCATTGCTAATGCTGCTGGTCTGGGGCCCATACATTGAGAACCATTGATGTCAAGGGCTAAGCAATATCAATCAGAGTAGTTTTAAACTACTCTGAAACAGTGAGATGCCATCATAGGCTTTGAATGAAATGATAATGTATCAATATAAAATGCATATGAATTTTTCTCCAGTAGCTTTATATAGGACTCATTAAAGAGAAGCACTGTAGTCAAGAGGGTAAATGGGAGACCGTTGAAACAATAAGACAGTGATAAAATCATGAGAGTCTGGGCTAGAATGGTGGCAATGGCAATAGAAAAAAAAAGGAGCAGATTTAAAGGTTTCTGAAGAATTTGTAGTTACTTCAAATCTGAAATAGCTACTTACGAACACTTTAGGATGTGAATCATCTCTCAAATGAGAATTTAATAGTAGATACTTGGGCAGTAGTTTTTAAAAAACTGCATTAGAAAGTGAAGCCATCAAATAATAGTGGTGGTATGGGTTTCACAGTCTCTTGACTGAAATTCCAAAAAGCTATGAAAACATGACCTGAACTGTTTTAGTCTTCATTTGTCTTGCTTAATGTGAATATTTATTTGGGCTTCCCTTGTGGCTCAGCTGGTAAGGAATCCACCCGCAATGCTGGAGACCTGGGTTCGATCCCTGGGTTAGGAAGATGCCCTGGAGACGGGAAAGGCTACCCACTCCAGTATTCTGGCCTGGAGAATTCCTTGAACTGTATGGTCCATAGGGTCACAAAGAGTCAGACACGACTGAGTGACTTTAAAATTTAATTCAGAATTTAAAATGTGAATATTTATACATTCTGTATTTTATTTGGAAATATTGAAGTAGATAAGGGATTATGGATCTGTACTGGTAGGAGTAGTAATAGTAATTTTAGATATTTAACTTGCAAACAACAGAGTTCATTTCTTTGTGGGCTCTTGGTTCCATGACCAGGGATTGAACTGGTACCCCCAGCAGTGAATGTGTGGAGTGCTAACTGCTGGACTGCCAGGGACTTCCCAGAACTCATTTCTTTAAGATTTGTTAAGCTAGTTCACCTCAGATATTCTTGTTTGGGATTCAGTAGAGGGTCTTCAAAAGATGAAATGAATTTTCCCAACTTTTTGAAAAAATATTTGTAGTTTGTTAAGGAATTACAATAACCCAGTGAATATGAAACTTTACTTAATATCACCTTTTTTTCTTTCTCTTGTCAATATGCATAAGTTTTCAGGTGGTTCTTGTCATTACTGTGTTATTTTTTTGTCTCTTTTTCCCCCCCTGCTGACCATTTTCTACAAAATGTTTGTAGTTGTCATTTTTTAATAGCTGGGTTTTCAGCTTGTTAATGTATCACACGTAAATATTTTTTCTTAATCTCTTTATATACATATACTTATGTATATATTTAAGATGGAATTGATTACTGATAAACTGAACTACCAACACCAACTACCAACGTGTTTCATCATTTGCCACAAACCCTTATAGTATTTCAGTTATTCAGAGAAATGTAGTGGTAATCCTTTGTAGCCCCTCCAGGGGAGAGGGAGTTGATCTAGGATCCAGCAATGTTATGGCTTTATTGCAGAGAAACGGGAAAGCGACACGAGAGAAATGTACCCCTTCAAGATCAAATCACTGATAGGGGATATACTAGATACCTAGCTCTCAGTTTTATTTATATGATTCTCCAGGGAAACCTGGTTGGTTATTGTGTCTGTGAGCACACGTGTGCTGTACATGTGTTATAGAGAGTGTGTTTGTGATCACTTGTTTGACTTTCTTAGCATGATTTACTGCTTGATTCTTTTTTTTCTCAATATAGAAATGGCATATGTGAATATTACTTTCTTTCCAGATTGGAAGCAGTATATGAAAATAGTACCCCTTGTTTAGTTCTTATTCAAGTAGTAGGTCTGCTTGGTTTCTAAAGAGATAATTGGCTTTCTATGCTCAGATTGTGTTCATTTATAATGAATATTGGGCTTGCTTTTATGTTGACCTTTGTCCTGTAAGTTACTTTTCCTTTATTCTGACAGATGGTTTGGTCGAGTACAGCAAGGTTCTTGTCTATATTTCCATTTCTCCCTCTTCTCTGCATCTGTTTTTTCTGTTATTTTCTTCCCTTCCCCCTTTTCTCCTCCCTCCTTCCTCTTTCCCCCCTTCCTTCTTTCCTTCCCCTCTTTTCTTCCTTCCTCTCTTTTTTCCTCCCTTCCTTCCTTCTTTCCCCCGCTTCCTTCCTTCCTTTTTATTTTACATTTAGCTTAGTTCATTAATTCTGTTTTTAGGTCGGATGATGAGCAGAGCTCTGCGGATAAGGAGAGACTCGCCAGGTAGGAAAATGGTGTCTTTTAGCATGATGAAGTGGATGCTGCTGCTTTTTCTATCCTTTTTCTTATTTCTGCTCTTTTCTTCCCCTTTCTCTTCATGTTTTTCTTTGTGGCAAGAGAGGACAATATTTTTAGAAGTTTGTATATGACAGGAACTTTGGCTTCCCCCACCAGAAAGTGGGTGAGTTGAGGCAACATAAGAATTTAAGAAATTGCTATTAGTTTTATAGATTTCTCTTTTTATCTTTATCTTAGCACACTAAATTTCACAGAATAAAAAGCTTTTAGAAACAGTGCAACCGTGCCAGTTGATACTTTAGCAGGAAAATGCTCTTTTATCAGAAAGCCAATAAATATATCTGTGTTTGCAATTAGTTCCTAGTCTTTGGGCCTCAGTATTTACTCCACACCCTTGTAGAAAGCTCACCCTTATTTTCCTGGGTACACTCACAGCCTAGATTACTTTGTCACAGCAGTACTGGTGTGGCTTTGGTGAATGAATCTTGTGGTTTCTTAGAAAAGCTTAGCAGCCTTGATGTGGCTGTTTAAAAGATCAGTCTTCTGGATTTCAGTGTCAGAAACCTGTCAGATACAAGGAAATGGGTGCTTTATGTTTAAGAGTAAAATTTTATATTTCTCATGCAGAGTAACTAAAATGGACCTACGCTGTGAGACCTATTGTTACCTCTTTCAGCTGAGTCACAATCTCATTTTGCTGCCATTTTAACTTATGCCTGCTAACGCTTTCACGTTTCAGAAAACTGGTGTGGTATGGTGGGAAGAACACTGCATTCATTGGGAATGGGGGCTGCCCTTGGAAAAGTCGGTTAACTACTGGACATTAGTTTGCTCTAATCATAAAGAAGAGATTTAAGTTAGATTAATTGTTTTCTTTTTGTTTGTTTTGGCAGAGAACTTTTGTTCAGATAGAATCTTTAGTGGTAATAGAAGTCCGTAAAAAAGATAAAGCAAAGCTGCTCAAAACAGAAACAGGAATGCAGCTGTTGTTTGAGTCTCTCCTTGAAGTATTCCTATGGAAGATACTGAGGAACTATTAGGCTTTTCAGAAATCCAATTTGAAAAACTCTGAATTATACTTTTATAATTATATAATTAGCAGTAATTTTGCCCTGATTGTGGAGAAGGCAATGGCACTGCACTTCAGTACTGTTGCCTGGAAAATCCCATGGATGGAGGAGCCTGGTAGGCTTCAGTCCACGGGGTTGTGAAGAGTTGGACACGACTGAGAGACTTCACTTTTCACTTTCATGCATTGGAGAAGGAAATGGCAACCCACTCCAGTGTCCTTGCCTGGAGAATCCCAGGGACGGCGGAGCCTGGTGGGCTGCCATCTATGGGGTCACACAGAGTCAGACACGACTGAAGTGACTTAGCAGCAGCCGTTACCCTAATTTTGAGGAAGTCAGTATTGGAGATGTGTTCTGCTTTCCCTGGTGAGATCCAGATTGTCTGTTTTCAGGCCTTTAAGCATCCTGTTCTCCAGTTCACTTTGTCCCAAATTGGGCATCATAAGGGACTTCTAGTAAATGGCATCTTATAAATCTCTTGAGCTCAGTGTACTGGCACCACACCCAGATAGAGAAGCTAGGGCCTTGTCCATTAGGGGGACAAGTAGAACTTCCAATTCTGCCTCCTAGTGTTGAGAATAAGAAAGATACTTAGAACAAACAATATTTTATAGACCAGGGGAGTCTATACTAATCAATTCTCGTATCAACTGTGGAGCAACATACTTCTGTTGGAAAAAGTTGGTCATTTTTTGTTTTCAGCCTCTGAAAAGTTGAGTTGATAAATAAATCAGTCAAGCTGAGGAACTTAAGTGAATAAAATCAACAGTTTTTTAAGACTGTCATTTCTTAAAACACTTTTTGTTCTGAGGGAGTGGTGATTTACATAGGAAGTGAAGTTTCCAGGAGTTAGATTTGCTGGTATCTGCTTGTACTCTTGTCTACCTTGTTAGTTTCTATTCCATGCTTGCTCTGCATGAGAAGCTTGGCAGACCTTACTCTAACATCTGAGACTTACACACTACTAAATCTAAGTACTGCATTTCTTCAGCAGCTCACTTGGTATCCATGTCACTCTCTCTGCTCCCAAGTGGCCAGATATGACCACCTGGATGGGGCTTCTCCTCTCTCCCTCCATGCAGGGAAAACCACAGCGAGATTGAACGGCGACGACGGAACAAGATGACAGCCTACATAACAGAACTGTCAGACATGGTACCCACCTGTAGCGCCCTGGCTCGGAAACCAGACAAGCTAACCATCTTACGCATGGCAGTTTCTCACATGAAGTCCTTGAGAGGAACTGGCAACACATCCACCGATGGCACCTACAAGCCGTCTTTCCTCACTGATCAGGTCTCTGGGAAGCACACATGAGGGGGTCTAGAATTTTTTGAAAGTTTTGATCTTTTAGGGGTGGATGCTTATAATCCTGAAGTGTGTGTTATATTGGGAATCAGAGCAGAGCTGAATCTGTAAATTCTTTAAAGGACAGGAATTCAGCTCTGAAGGAAATAGTCGGGTCATAGGAAAGTGAGTTTTGATCCCTGACTATACCATTTATTAGCTTTGGAACAGAAGTGAGAAGAATTGTGAAAACTATTTAGCACGCTTACAGGTATTTTTAGAACTTTACTCATGAATCCAGTCTTCAGGGTACAAGAACAGAATCTTCTGTGGAAGATGGGAATCTTGGGGATGACTGTGTTCATCCCCAGAGAACCAGTTCTTTTCCTTGGCTTTAGGGTTATAGAAGATGAAAGTAATATATTTCTTTTACTTGAAGCAGCTTCCAGTTTTAGTGATGGAAGGGATCTAACAGGCAGTTGTTGCTGCTTAGAGATATGCTCTATTACATTCAATGCACTGTGAGAGAAATAGAAGGTAGAAACATTTCCAGCTTTTCAGAAACTCGGTTTGAATATGAATATGTGAGTAACAGAATACACACGTAAGTGAAAAATGAGGAAAATGCATATGGGAAGAAACGCCTTTAAAGAACTTATTAACAATTTATGTAGGATTAAATATATGTGTTGGCTTCACCCATGGCTCAGTGGTAAAGAATCCATCTGCAATGCAGAAGACATGTGTTCCCTCCCTGGGTCAGGAAGATTCCCTGGAGGAAAAATGGTAACCTACTCTAGTGTTTTTGCCTGGGAAGTCCCATGAACAGAGGAGCTGGCGGGCTGTAGTTCATAGGGTTGCAAAGAGTCTAACACAACTGATAGACTGAGCACATAGACACACACAAAAGTACATATATACTAGCAGGATGGCTACAGTAAATAGAGTGGGCCTGAGTGAGAATAGTCAGCAAAGACCTCAAAGAGGATAAGGTAGCCATGTTCTGTTTTGATTGTTAAAAGTATCACTTATTTATTGCAGAAAAATTCAGAACAAGGAAGAAAAAACTGACTGTAATGCCATCCTTTTACCAGTACTCTTGCCTGGAAAATCCCATGGGCGGAGGAGCCTGGAAGGCTTCAGTCCATGGGGTGTTGAAGACTTGGACGCAACTGAGCGGCTTCACTTTCATGCACTGGAGAAGGAAATGGCAACCCACTCCAGTGTTCTTGCCTGGAGAATCCCAGGGACGGGGGAGCCTAGTGGGCTGCCGTCTATGGGGTCGCACAGAGTCGGACACGACTGAAGCAACTTAGCAGCAGCAGCAGCAGCAGCAGCCGCCATCCTTTTATTCAGAGGATCAGAAGGAAGGAAGGAATGTGGTTTGGAAGAAAGCAATAAAATTTTTCCAGATAGGATGGTCTATATGAAAGCACATATAACACAGATTATATATATATGTACATTGAAATAGCTAATCAATTTGTACTAACAGAATACATATAGATATCGATTCAGTGGTTTCCAGTTAGGCACTTTTGGTGAGCTATCCAGATACTTTGTGCTGTTAGAAATGTAAAGAATGGTAAGAGGTAGTCACAGATGAAAACATGTGTAAATAAATAAATCATGATGTAAACACAGAATCCAATCCATATCAGAGGTGCAATAATAAGTCCTGTGTAAATATGTAAAGTGTAAATATGGAAAGCAAAGAATAGGGGAATAATATTGTAAATATTGGAAATAGCTTGATTAAAAGCACCGTGAGAATAATCAGGTTTTATTCAAGAAAAATCAGTTTAGCATGCCCTGGGGCACCTGATGAAGGAATATTTAAGTGTTATGTTAAATAACTTAGATTTTAATTTTTAGGCAATGGGTAGCTATAAAAAATGTGGTAGCATTTTAAGGATGGACTGGAAAGAGTGAAAGCAGGGAGACCATTAGTCTTGGCATGAGATAACTAAGACAGTGATGTTATATTCAAAAATAGAATTGATAAGCTGAGTTATCACTGGAGTGTGAGAGATTAGTTAGATTTTTTAGACCTATACCCTGAGAGGAAGGGGATATTGTTAATCAAGAAAGAGAGTGCTGGAAGAGCACAGAGGATTGTTTTTGAAGAGGGAAATGATGCTGGGTTTTGAAATGTTGAAATTGAATTGCTGATAGAATGTCTATTTGGAGATGCTTAGTAGATTTTAGGCAAGTCTAGAAATGTAGACTTGGGTATCATTTCATAGTGGAGAAGTGGATATGATTTCTCAGAGAGTATGGAATAAATAGAGGAGAGAACTTAAGATAGAATGTTGGAAATGCCCGCACTTGAAACTTGAACACAGGAAAAGGAGCTTAAAGCAGACAACCGACATTTGGAAAGGAGGTAAAAGTTCGAGAATGGTGTCATAGAAGCTAGGCAGAAATAAATTCTAAAGGATAGAATGAACAACACTGTCAGATCTCTAGTGACATTGTGCACAGACTCAGGAAAGAGCACTTGAGTTGCCAGTTAGGAATACATTACTAATAGTAACCTGCTGAAAAAAGATGTAGTGGTTGAGAGGGAAGATTGCAGATAGACTGAGAAATACATGAAAAGTAAGAGAGTAGAGCCAGTGAGTTTAACATTACTCTTAATTTAAGCTTGGCCCTGGAAGATGAGTTGGGCAGAGTTGAGGGAAGTTTTGTATAGCATTAAGAAAACTTGATCATGTTTAAGATTTGAGGGGAAAGAGAAAATATGAATACTTGTAGCGCATCATCCTAAGAGACCAGAAAGGGTGAGATCAAGAACTCAATTTTTGTTAATAGTAAGCATTTTTATTATCTGTTTCGAGATCTGAGGTAAAGAGGAGGGAGGTGGATAGTGACATAGACAGACCGATGAACTATCTATCGGAAAAGGCTACCTTGTCAGTGTAGGTGATTATATTTAAGGTACAAAGCTGTGCCTGTGGGTCGAACAGAAGGCCACAGTTGTTTATGGAAAGATACATATGGTCTGAAGGGTCTTCCTTCTTTCCGTAGTAACATTTGTTTTTTTCAAAAGAATTCAGTATTAACTTGTATTTCTCTTCCTTGGGCAGGAACTGAAACATTTGATCTTGGAGGCAGCAGACGGCTTTCTGTTTATTGTCTCATGTGAGACAGGCCGGGTGGTATATGTCTCTGACTCAGTGACCCCAGTTTTGAACCAGCCACAGTCTGAGTGGTTTGGTAGCACGCTGTATGATCAGGTGCACCCGGATGATGTGGACAAACTTCGTGAGCAGCTTTCCACTTCGGAAAATGCGCTGACAGGTATGAGTTACGTAGGTGGGAAATGAATGGCAAGTCCTTTCTTCTTTTTTCCTGAGATAGAAGAGGTATTTTAACGCTTAAATTTTCCCATTTTATCTGGCAAAACTCTTAGAATTTTCTTCTTTCATGAGTATAGTCTGTTCTTTTTGTCCACATGCAAGTAATATATTTTGTAGCTCATCCTTAGAAAATATTTCATTAGTGACAGTGTTTATATAAAAGTTTACTTTAATCTTAATATTAGTGTAAATACACCATAAAGGCCAAACCTACAATACCACCACCTCCCTTGTCATTTTAAAAGAATTAAATTATCCATGCTTTTGTCTCATTTGTATGGGTAATTACTTGATATTTTTTTCTACCAAGTTGTGCTTGGCTTTGACTTTGTACTTGGTTCTATGATGATAGATTTTTATTTTAGAGGGGAATGATTATCGTTCAGTATATCAGGTGTTTTTTGTTTGTTTGTATCTGTGCTATTTTTCTGTCTTTTTTTTTGTCCCCCGCTCCCAGCTGCCTCCATTTAATGTTGTTCGGTCCTTTTGCCAGAGTTTGGCTGAAGGAAATAAGTCACATCTGCTCCTAAGCAATCTGGAAAAAATTTTAATGTGGAAGCAGATTAAAGCTAGTAATTGAAATCAAATCCATGATGGTCATATTAATGTTGGTATTTAGCTTTCCCTTCTTTTATGTTTTTATGGATTTCATTTTTCTAGTTCTTCTCAAAAGTTCCCATTTGGTTTCTATATAATATAGGAGGGACAATTTTAGCATGAGACAGATGCGTTTTTCTATAGCATATAAAACTATTTGTTTTTAAACCAATGACATTCACTCTGTGTGTGTGTGTGTGCGTACATGCATGCATGTGTATAAAAATAATCAGTCCCAAGAATATAACCTTGCTCTTGCTTGCCAGCTCTACCTACTTCTGCTCCTATCTTCCCTTGCATAAAGTTATTTCCAGTGCTGCCTTTGAACTGAAGCGTAAGATTCAGTGATGGGAATCAAGGTTTTGTTTTTTTTTTTAAATTTCTATTAGTTTTTTAGTTTTTTAATTTTAAAATCTTTAATTCTTACATGTGTTCCCAAACATGAACCCCCTCCCACCTCCCTCCCCATAACATCTCTGTGGGTCATCCCCATGCACCAGCCCCAAGCATGCTGTATCCTGCGTCGGACATAGACTGGCGCGAATCAAGGTGTTTTAGACTTGAAAAAAATCCATCTTGTACTTGGCTTATTCTGTTATAAGCCAGGAGATTGAAGAGCGTGGATATTTACTTAGCTTTGCCTCCAGTATCTCTTCCCTCTCTTCCCTGCACACAAGAATGTACTCCAGACTCTTCTTCACATCCTTTTCAGGGCGTATACTGGATCTGAAGACTGGAACAGTGAAAAAGGAAGGTCAGCAGTCTTCCATGAGGATGTGTATGGGCTCAAGGAGATCATTTATTTGTCGTATGAGGTGAGTGTCAGGATGAGGATTGTGACTTGTCATAGGAAGAATTCAGAGCTGAGGGTTTAATTTCTGATCAGAGGAGTTAAACTTTTTAAAAAATTTTTATTTATTTTAATTGGAGGCTAATTACTTTACAGTATTGTATTGGTTTTGCCATACGTCAACATGAATCTAAATCTAAGCTCCAGGTAGATTAAATGTAACTCTCAAGACCCGATTTAGTCATAACACAAAGTGATAAGCAAACTAGTATTTACTGAATTCTTCTTATGATAGATAGGTGCTTTATGTGTCATCTCATTTTCCACAACTGCCCCGTAGAGTAGATTTCAAGGTTACTATTTTGCTGATGTAAAAAAAAAATGACACAAAGAAATTGACTTCCCATGTTTGATTCAGGATTTTGTTTTAATCCATACTGGTTGGATGCCAGTATCTATATATTTTTCCTGGTGTATTCCAAGACAACATCCATGTACTCAGGCCACTTCTGCCCCCTTCCCTTCCCTTCAGTAGAGATTTAAGACTTTCTGATTCTTTTCACTTAATATTCAACATTAGTAAATTATATACTGTACATTTTAGGATTCTGAAGAAAGGATGGTGGTAGTTTTCATCACAGATAGAGAAAACATCTCTTCATGTTACAAAATAAATTCAGGTTGTGTAATGGAAATTGACTGTTGAGAGGATGCTCATTAGAAGTGATGAGTAGGATATTAAGAAAGGTTTCCTGGGGGTGTTACAAAATTTAATATTATATGGCTTAGTGGTTTGGAGTAGCTTCTAGACCCAGACTACTGGATTTATCACTTATCTTCTGACCTTGAATGGATTAAATGACTGCCTTGTGTTTTTATTTCTTCACCTAATATTGGGAGTTATATCAGCCTCATAAAGTTGTTATGAAGATTAGATGAATAAATATATATAAAAATGCTTAGGACTTCTCTGGTGGTCCAGTGGTTAAGAATCCACTTGCCAGGGGACACAGGTTCGATCCCCGGTCTGTGAAGATCCCACAGGCCTCAGAGAAACTAAGCCATCGTGCCACAACTACTGCCTAGAACCCATGCTCCTCAACAAGAGAAGCGCTGTAATGAAAAGCCCACGTGTAGCAGTGAGGACTCAGCACACCAAAATAAATAAATTTTTAAAAGATGCTTAGAATAGTGCATGACACATAAGATTCTATGTACATTTTATTATTAAAGAAATGAGAGAAAGTAGTGAGAATGGGAGAGAGTGTCCCAATATATGGACATGGCTATTGCAATGACATACAGAGGAGCAAGGTAAATAATAACGTGATTGTGTGGGTGCTAAGTCGCTTTAGTCATGTCTGACTCTGTGATCCTATGGACCGTAGCCCTCCAGGCTCCTCTCCTCCCGGGGTCTTCCCAATCCAGGGATCGGACCAGCATCTCTTTAAGTCTCCTGCATTGGTAGGCAGGTTCTTTACGACTGGTGCCACCTGGGAAGTCCTAGATAATAACAAAATACAGCAAATAGATTTTGTTGCAGCATAGTGCTGGAGTCTACAAACCGCAACTCTCTTTGTAAATAAAGCTTTATTGGAACATAGCCATGCCCATTTATTGACATACTGTCTGGCTGCTTTCATACTCTTAATAGCAGAGTCAGCTAGCTGTAACAAATTGTTTGGCCCACAGAGCTGAAAATATTTACTGTCTGGTTATTTACAGAAAAAGTGTACTAACTTCTGATGTAGAGAATATCTCCATTTGTAGAGCATATAGAACATTTTGACTTAAAAACTCTGAGACAGTTAACAAGTTTTAGAAATATCAAACCTGACTTCTTTATCTTTCATTGTTAGGAGCATTGTTGCCAATTTTCTGTGTCAAGTTGTATCCAGAGCCTGTTATCTGGCTGTTAAATAATGAAAACTTCTTTGATAGTGCAGCTTTTTTCCCTTAATTTATTTTTTTATTGAAATGTGGTTGAATTACAGTATTGTAGTAATTACTGCTGAACAACAAAGGGACTCAGTGATACATATATCTATGTATACATTCTTTTTCATATTCTTTTCCATTATGGTTTATCACAGAGTATTGAATATAGTTCCCTGTGTCATTCAGTAGGACCTTTTGTTTATCCATTCTATATATTCCAGTTTGCATCAGCTAATCCCAGACTCCCAGTCCAAACCTCTGCCACATTTACCCCCCTTTGCAACCCCCTGTCTATTCTCTGTGTTCCTGATTCTGTTTCATAGATAGGTTCACTTGTATCCTATTTTAGATTCCACATAGAAGTGATATCATATGTTATTTGCCTTTCTTTTTCTTATTTTACTTGGTATGATAATAGCTAGATTCATCCATGTTGCTGCAAATGGCATTTTTTTTGGCTGAATAGTATTCCATTTTATATATGTACCACATCTTGTTTATCCATTCCTCTGTAGATGGACATTCAGGTTGCTTCCATGTCTTGGCTATTGTGAGTAGTGCTGCTATGAACATAGGAATACATTTATCTTTTTAAATTACAGTTTTGCTGGATCCTATGGTAATTCTGTTTTGAGTATTCTGAGGAACCTCCATACTGTTTCCCACAGTGGCTGCATCAACTTGAATTCCTCCCATCAGCGTAGGAGGGTTCCCCTTTCTCCACATCCTCTCCAGCATTTATTTGTAGACTTTTTAATTATGGCCATTCTGACCAGTTTGAGGTGGTACCTCATTATAGTTTTGAATTGCATTTCTCTGTTAACTAGTAGTATTGAGCCACTTTTCACATACCTGTTGGCCATCTGTATTTCTTCTTTGGAGAAATGTTTAAAGATCTGCCCATTTTTCGATTGTTTTTTTTTTTTTTCAAGTTGTATGAATGATAGTGCATCTTAATTGCTTTTAATCTCTCTGTTCATTGAAACAGGTGTGGCAGTAGCTCTGTGGATTCAGTCTCCATGAATAGGCTGAGCTTTGTGAGAAACAGATGCAGGTGAGATCTTAAGCAGTAAAAAAAAAAAAAAACCCAAAGGGATGATCAAGTACCTGTAGAGATCATCACATTTTCAGCTATCTTACTATAGTACTTCCTTCAGCAGCCCTTATCCTCATCCCTCACTTCTCAGTGACATTTTTGTTTTTCCTGAACTTCTAAAGCATCTTTTGCTCATCCTGTTTAAGGAAGTTACACTCCCACTTTACCTACTTTCTCCCTGCTGCAGTACCTTTCAGTTGCTTCACTTTGGCAAAGGTGAACAATATGGTGGTCACTTTTGGGTGGGAAAGGTCCAAGTATAGTCATCCTATTATTTAAACACCCAGTAGCCTAAAGTTAAAGGTACTAAGCCAGCATTGCTTTTTAAATGATTCTGAGTAAAGTTTTTTCCTGACACCTGTAATTTCTCTAGGAATGGACTTGGCTCTGCGAAGGATGGGGAACCTCATTTCGTGGTGGTCCACTGCACAGGCTATATCAAGGCCTGGCCCCCAGCAGGTAGGAAAGTTGAATAGTGCTTTCTTTCTGGGTGCAGCTTGTTCCTCAGAGTCCAAGAAAGTTAGCTAACATTTTTCATATACCTGTTGCATATGAAATTTGCTTTGGTATAAACTGTAAGAAAATAGGAGAGAAAAAGTGGACTCTTTCCCTTCCATTATGGATTTTCTATTCCAGTTAGGGAGATGGATTTTTCAGACTTGAAAATGACTCAGTATTGGCTGTGTCTTTTACTGGAACTAAAGGTCAAAAGGAAATGTGAGAAAAGTGGTTGGGGTACAAGGATCAGCCTTTTAACCTGGCTGGTCAGAATTTCCAAATCTTAGCAACTGTATTACCTTCCTGCTGGATAGGTATGACTGGGAATTGGGGGTTCTAGAGGGATAGCAGCTAAGAGAGGCAAGGTAGTGTATTTTGGTAAGAGGTTAAAGTTTGAATTTGTAAAAATCTAGGTTTGTTTCTGACGTTGTTTATTAGTGGTGTATCTTAGTAAGTTACTTGACTTAAAAAACCCTCAATTTTCTCATCTATAATCTGGAGATAATATAACCCATAGAGAGTTGTTATGAGGATTAGGTTTAGTGTAAGAAAAGAACTTAGCCTAGTGCCTGGCATATGGTAGGCACCCCCAAAATGGTAGTTAAATGTGATGAAGATAAAATAATTTTAAGTTGTAATGATGTTTGAACTTTTTAGATTATATAACTGTATAAACGCTACATTTACAATATATATGGTCTTTTATATGTCTATGTAGCTTTCAAAGAAATACTAATTTTTTCTTGGTAAAAAGAAGATAAATATGCAAAGAGCAGCGGGAAAATGGAACTGTCTTCCCTTTCCACATAAAACATTGAAGTCCTGGCTTCTCTCTTTTCCAAAAAAGATAACTATTGATGTTTGGTTTAATTTCATTTTTGATTGTTTGCTTAATCTGAAAGTCACAGGTTAGGCAAGACATCTCTTCTCTTAATGATGATATGGTCACAGAGTGACCAAATACAGTGCCTGCATATGTATTTGGTTTGGCCATCTTAATCTTTTAGAATACTTTGTGTAGGACCTGTGCTCTGTAATTTTTTATAGTTAATGTGAGTATAATATATGAATTAACATGTATAAAAATACTTAAAACAGTACCTGATATATATGGTAAGTTCTTTCAGTTATTTACCTTTATTCTTGTCTTTTAGCACTCTGTTGTTTTATACCTAGTCTCATCATATCTGTGTGTGTTTTAAATCTTTACGCACCTAATTTTTGAAGGCAGTTGTGTTTGAGATACATGTTAAACCTTCTAACTTCAACTTCTTGAAGGTGTCTCACTTCCAGATGATGACCCAGAAGCTGGCCAGGGGAGCAAGTTTTGCCTAGTGGCCATTGGCAGACTGCAGGCAAGTATGAATTTTCTGCATTGGTTAATATATCACCCCCGTTCAGTGGGAGAAAATCTTCAGGATGTGTTCATGTTATTTTTTTCTTTTACTCTCTGAATACAAATGAAGCATTCTGAAAATCTCCAAATATTTGAAGGAATATGGCATTCACACTTAACATTGCTTCTGTTCAATTTAGCAGAAACTGAAGACAGTGAAAGATCTTTTGGAGAGAGAAGTCTTCCTCTTTCATACTCTTAGCTTTGCCAAGCTAAATTTTCTATTTCCAACTAATTTATTTTGCTCCTATACAATATAAAAGAGTTCTTCTCATTTTTCATTTCATGACTGACAGTAGGGAAATGGAATTATTTTGATTTCTCCTTACAAAAACAGATGTTTCTTGATTACTTGGGAGAATAATTTTCCAATATGAATAATCAATACAACTTAGCTAAATGAAAGTAGGTGGGTTTGGGGTTGAATGAATTTTTATCTTTCTTCACAGAGTTAGTGAAGAGTACATGTGTGGGAGTGGAGCTAGGCCTTATGCCCTATCTGTGATTACCGTTTTTTCCTTTCTGGATGAGTTGTGACAGTTCAGAAATTCCTAAAATTGGGAACCTGATGGGAAGTACATCCGTAAAAAATGGTATCTCTCTTTATCTCATTTTTATCTCTTTTCTTTCAGGTAACTAGTTCTCCCAACTGTACAGACATGAGTAATGTTTGTCAACCAACAGAGTTCATCTCTCGACACAATATTGAGGGACTCTTCACTTTTGTGGATCATCGCTGTGTGGCTACTGTTGGCTACCAGCCACAGGTGAGGAGCTGGAGTTGTTTCACCACTGATATTTAGGCCTCTGTTTTCCCTTGGATGTGCTGAGATTATTCATTCATGTAATTCCAGAGATAGTCAAAACATAGCAGCCCTAGATCAGAAAGAGAGATGATCCTATTCTATTGATAGCTAAGTATAATCTCAACTTCCTACCAAGGTTAGCATCTGAGCTAGAAAAGTACAACTTGTGAAACCAGGTGGGAGCAACAGGTATGAATATGTATTTCTTTGTTATTAATGCTATTAATACAGATAATGATGCACTTTATCTAGCTATAATGATATGGCCACCTTTAGATAATTCATATAATCAATCTAGGTGCATAATAACCCATTAAACATGCAACTTTAGCACTAGTTATTATGATTTATTTAGATATCTCATTCTGAAGACCAGATATAACTATATCTGAATTGAGAAATAGGTCGTTACATAAACTTCAAAATTCTAGTCACCAGGAGGGACTTGTGGCTGTGGCTGTGTAAAGAAGCTGGTGAAAAAGGGATCTTGAAAAAGAAGAACAAAGTCATTTACACTTCCTAATGCAGCACCTGTTGTAAAACTGTTGTTAAACCAAGGCAGTGTGGTGTTGGTATAGGGATAGTTATTAGACCAGTAGATCAGAATGGAGTCTATTCTCACATTTATGGTCAACTGATCAGCTAATTTTCAACAAAGATATCAAGATAATTCAAGGGGAAAGAAGCTTTTCCAATAGATGGGGATGGGACGATTGGATATTCATGTGCAAAACAGAATAAAACAAAAAGAACTTAGACTCTTACTTCATAGCATACACAGAAATCAACTCCAAGATGTAAAGGTGTAAGAACCAAAGATATAAAACTTCTAGAAGCAACTAGGAGAAAATCTTTGTGATCTTGGGTTAGGCAAAGACTTTTCTTTTTTTGCTGTACTGTGTAGCCTGGTGAATCTTAGTGCTCCCCACCAAGAATTGAACCTGGGCCATGGCAGTGAAAACACCGTCCTACCCACCAGACTGCCAGGGAATTCCCTAGACAAAGATTTTTTTATGACACTAAAAACATGGTTCACAAAATAAATTTGATAAGTTGGGTTTCATAAAAGTTAAAATTTGCCCTTCTAAAAGGAGATCATTAAGAAAATGAAAAGACTAGCCACAAATTGGGAGAAAATATTTACAAATCATATATCTGAAAAAAGATATCCAAAATATATGAAGAACTCTTAAAACTTATTAAGATAACCAGCCAGTTAAAAAAAAAGAGCACAAGATTTGAATAGACATTTCATCAAAGAAAAAATATGAATAGCACATAAAAAGTTGCTTGTAATTAGGAAAATACACATTAAAACTATAGTGAGATACCACTGTATCCCATTAGAATGGGTATAATCAAAAAATATTCGCAAGGCCATGGAGAAACAGAACCTTCATACATTGTTGGTAGATAAGTAAAATGATAAACTACTTTGGAAAAATATTTTGGCAGTTTCTTGAAAAGTTAAACACCCACTTACCCTACAAATTAGCAGGTCCACTCCTAAGTATTTACCCAAGAGAAAGAAAGCATATGTTCACAGAAAGACTTATACGCAGATGTTCATGATTGTATTATTCATAATAGCCAAAAAGTGAAAACAGCCTAAATGTCCTTTAACTAATGAATGGATACACACTGTGATATATCCACGTTAGAATACCTATAAGCAATAAAAAGGATATTCTATTGATATTTGGAACAATACAGATGAACTTCATTAAAATATTAGGTTAAATGAAAGAAGCCAGACCCAAGACTGCCTGTTCTATGATTCCATTTGTACAGAGAAGCAAAACTAAAGAAGCAGAAAGCAGATCAGTGGATGGCACAGGGATTGACCTCAGACTGGCAGAAAGGAAATTTTAGGGGCAGTGGATATGTTCTAAAACTGAATTGGGGATAATGGTTGTATAACTGTATAAATGTATTATAGATCATTAAATTAAAATTACAAAATTCACTTGGAATGAGTGAGCCTATCTAAATTATACCTCAAATCTGTAAAAAATACAGTTAAAATAAACGTGCAATATCCTGAAAAAGAAAATTGCTGTAGAGGTCAGTTATTTAGCAGATTCCAGTTTTTTGTGTTTTTTTTTTTTCCCCTCTAATCTATAATCCTAGGATAAAAGCAAGAGAAATTAAATCCAGTTCCTCTCCTAATGGGCCAGGGAAGTTAGGTGATCATAAAAGTGTTGATCTTACTTTTCTTTTCCTTTTTTAGGAACTCTTAGGAAAGAATATTGTAGAATTCTGTCATCCTGAAGACCAGCAGCTTCTAAGAGACAGTTTCCAACAGGTAGCTTTTTTTCCTGGTTTGAATTGGAGTAATATTTTTGTCTAATATCTATTATTACATTCATCCAACAAATATTTATTGAGTACTGATTAATCGAGCACTATGGCAGGCCTTACAGTTTTACACTGTTACTTAACTTGTATTTTTAAGAAACAGAAAGGACCAGTACTTGGAAATTATGGATAATGTAATGTTCAAGGTGTTTCTGTTTGGCTTTGGCTGCTCAACATCCAAGCGGCCATCTTTAAAGTATTTTAAATATTCTGCACTTAACAGTGGGTAGTAGTTGAATACTTCATTTCACAGTTCTTCTATAGATAAGTGAGAGTTAACTCTTAATTGTACTTTTTAGGCCCTAGATTTTGAAGACATCTGGTGAATTCTAATTTCAGGACAGACTTGGCTTTAGATGGTACTCTTACTTTATATTAGATGGGTTAATTTCCCTCTTTAAGCCTCACTAGTGTTATTACTGGGTTTCCCTGGTAGCTCAGTTGGTAAAGAATCCACCTGCAATGCAGGAGACCTTGGTTTGATTCCTGGGTCAGGAAGATCCCCTGGAGAACGGATAAACTACCCACTCCAGTATTCTTGGGCTTCCTTTGTGGTTCAGTCATTAAAGAATATACTTGCAATGCGGGAGACCTGGGTTTGATCCCTGGACGAGGGCATGGCAACCCACTCTAGTATTCTTACCTGGAGAATTCCCATAGACAGCGGTGCCTGGCGGGCTGTAGTCCATGAGGTCGCAAAGAGTCAGACATGACTAACCTCAGCACAGCATAGTAATTTTACTGATACAGTAGGCAAATAAGATAAAGCATTTAAAACACATAGCTCAACTTCTAGAGGAAATCAGACAATGGCAGTAAAAAGTGTCTCCTGATTTTTCAGCATCACTTGTCTTCAGCAGAAGGATCACATTGCATTATATGTGCAGTCTTAGAAAAGCTGTTCTGACTTCTGTTGAAACTGTTCAAAGCTAAGGACATGGACTTCTGGCAGTGTGAGAAGATATTGTACAGTATATTTTAAATCTGTGAAATTCATAATTCTGACACATTTGGCCACAGAGTTCCTACCATTTTATCACTTGTAGAAAAATGTTTATTCCAAAGCAATGGGTGATTCAGACACACTGTGATCTCAAGGTTTTTATTCTGACATCAGTTGCTGCTGTGATACTAGAGTACTAAGCAAAGGTACTTTTTACTGTGCAGACTAGTTGCTGCTTACTAGTTGCTGATTTCTAGACTTTGATATTTCTTAAGTCTAGATGGATTTATATTTCTTCTTGTTTCTCAGTACATAAATTTAGTTACTGTTTCTAAAGAAGCTTGTTTTCCTTGTTTTCTTCCCATTTTGGTTCTTGCTGTACTTTGTTTCACATTTGATTTTTAAAAGTTTTATTTATATATTTAAAATGTACCATTTTATTATTGTTAAGTGAAATATATCCCATTTTCTGTTATAATTATTTCTCAAACTGTAATATCAGCAATTACTGCCACTCTTCTGTCAACTTAAACACAAATGTTATCACTTAACTTTTGGTTAAAAAGCAATTTATAGTGTAGGTATTTTGAAGTACTGAATTTATACTCTGTTGGTGTAGATACGTACAGCAATAATCAGATTTCAAATCCAGTACTTGGTTTGTATACAAATGTTATTTTCATTGTGTATATATTATTCAGTGAGCACATGTAAGTGTTAAAGATGAAAACATTTTTTTAGATGTTAAGTAAATTTGTTCTTAAAAAAAGGAGAAACACATAGCCTAGGCCGTGGCATATTGTAAATACAAAACAAATGTTAGCCTCTAATATTTTTATTATAAAGGAGGAGGATTCAAAAGATTATTTTCCATTGTGTGAGATCAGAAGTGAAAATAATAAAAAAAATTACTTTCTTTTAAAAAGCAAAATAAAACTAAAGCCATTTCAGTTTTATTTATAGAAACCTTCATGTGTGCTGTGAAAACAGAAATTCTCAGTCATAGTGGTAGAAACTAGGATTGAGGAGCAGCATGTAGGCTATGTTCAGTGTCATTAAACTTTTAGTAAATTTGCTAGATCAGTGTATCTTTAAGGGACTTTCCAAAGGAATTGGGGAAACATAGTCTTTTCTCTCCTGGAAATAATTGTTATTCCTGTTTGACATTGGTGAAAGTGGTCAGATAGCTTGGCACTCTAAGAAGAAACATGGTAAATATACCTCCTTATTATTTAGTTGCTTAATAATGTTTCACTCCCCACGTTGTTTTGTTAGTAACATTGCAAGATATTGTTATTTCAAGGACAGTGACACAAGAATCCTAGGATTGTACATGTCTAAAGAAAATTTTTTGTGAGTTTCAGCTGATAGCTTGAAAACTTTTTCAGGTGGTGAAGTTAAAAGGCCAGGTGCTGTCTGTCATGTTCCGGTTTCGGTCTAAGAACCGAGAATGGCTCTGGATGAGAACCAGCTCTTTTACTTTCCAGAACCCTTACTCAGATGAAATTGAGTACATCATCTGTACCAACACCAATGTGAAGTATGTACCTTAAAGAACTTTTCCAGTGTTGGAATTTCTCATGGGCCAAGTCTGCTTGGCTACCTACCTCTTCCTTCTCCTTTTCTAGTAGTAAATACCATTAGTTCCACATCTGCCAACTGCTTAGAATTTGGGGTAGTTCATCCAGGTAGAATTAAAAAATTTTTAGTTTTTTGTAGGAATGTAGTTGATTTACACTAGTAGAGTAAAATTTTAGCAAACAATGACTTAGAGACTAGATTCTGACATGCGAAGAGTTTGGTCAGTTGACCTTTGAACATGAGTTTGAACTGCAATGGTCCACTTATACACAGAATTTTTTCAATAGTAAATAATGTAGTACTACATGAACCCCATATGGAGGGCTGACTATATAAGTTATACTTGGATTTTTGACTACTTGGAGAGTCAGTGCCCCTAACCCCCAAATTGTTCAAAGGTCAATTGTATTTCAATTTTGTTTCAGTCTTGTCTAGAAATAATTTTGTTTTATACATCAGTTTATTGCTCTAGTCTGGCAGATTTTTTTTTTTCCTAGAACAGGTGTCTACAAACTTTCCTAAGAGACCAGATAGTAAATATTTCAGCATTGTGGGACATACAGTCTCTATTGCAGCTTCTCAACTCTGCTCTTGTAGCACAAAAACAGTTCTAGACAAATGAAATGAATAAAGATGGCTATGCTCCAGTAAACTATTTACAGAAACGGGCAGTGGACTGGATTTGGCCTGTGGGCCATAGGTTGCTTTAGAGCATAGCTATATTGACTAATTTATTAGTTTCTATTTCTCTATTCTTTGATTGTTTTCTGTTTGAACTTTTTCTCAGCTTTGTAAGAGTTTTATTAAAATAGATTTTGTATACCATACAGTTTACTCATTTAAAGGGTATAATTTTTTTAGTATGTCACAGGGCTGTGTGGGTATTACCACACACAAAATAGCTATTACCCCCAAAGAAATCCTGTACTAGTTAACAGTATCTTCCTCAAGCCCTGTGTAACTTAATGTATTCTGTGTCTCTCTAAATTTGCCTGATCTAGACATTTCTTATAAATGGAAACACATTTTTGTTTATCCGTTCATTGGTTGGTAGATATTGAGTTGTTTACATTTTTTGGATACTAAGAATGCTGCTGTGAACATCTGTGTACAACTTCTTGTGTGGATATGTTATTCTCTTGGGTATATACCTAGGTAGCTCAGCTGGTAAAGAATCTGCCTACAATGCAGGAAACCCTGGTTTGATTCCTGGGTTCGGAAGATCCCCTGGAGAAGGAATATTCTACCCACTCCAGTATTCTTGGGCTTCCCTGGTGGTTCAGATGGTAAAGAATCCACCTGCAATGCAGGAGACCTGGGTTTGATCCCTGGGCTGGGCAGATCCCCTGGAGGAGGGCATGGCAACTCACTCCAGTATTCTTGCCTGGAGAATCCCCATGCACATATAATCCCTGGGATCGCAAAGAGTCGAACATGACTGAGCGACTAAGCACAGCCCACAATTGCTGGGTCACATGGTAACTCTATGCTTAATCTTCTGAGAAACACCCAAACTGTTTTCCAAAGCTGCTGTACCAGTTTGCGTTCTGAGCACCAGTGCTGTATTTTTCTCATCAGCAGTGTATGAGAGTTCAGCCTCTCCACATTCTTGCTGTCTTTTTTTATTGTGCCCATCCTAGTGGGTGTCAGTTGTCAAGGTACTTCTTTTCCATTTAATCTTTCTGTGTAGAATTGGCCTTGAACCCACTTCTGAAGATCTGATTAGAAATAATTATCAAGTGTGAATAATACCTGGTGACAACATTGAGTCTCTGTATCCTCTAATTCAACTTTTAGGGCTCATGAAGTTTAATTTTTTGTTAATTAATTTAGTATAACAGTGGATTCAGTTAGAAATTTTCATTAACTTAGGACTCAGGTCATTATAGTTGTTTTGTTTTTTTGCATCTTTATATTTCTGAATAACAGCTGTTTTGTGTTTCTCTTTTGCTTAAATTTTGAAATGTTTAAGTCTTTTTAAGAAGTTGTTTCTGGAAATAATGGCTTTTCCCATTTTTGCATACTACGGTTTTTTCTACGGTAGTTAGTTTTAATTAATTCTTAATATTTTATTTTGTAATTAATATTCTTTGTAGAAAATTTGGAAAGTATTGAAAATAGTAAAGAGAAGGAAAGAAATTCTCACCATCAAGAAATAGTTTTTGTTAATGTTTCAGTGTGTACTTTCATCAGTTTTTTTACTTAGGCTTTTTTTAAAAACAGTATATGGATATGCAACATATGCATACACACATCCACAACTACTAGTTATTGAATACCTGGAAGGAGTTAGAGCCCAAACAGGATGAACTCTTGGCTATAGGACATAGTTTCTGTTTGTACTATGTTGTTTATATTGCGAATTATTTGCTGAATCTAAGGTTACAGGTATCATAGGAATTGGGCTTTAAAGGGGAATTTATCAGTGATTACCCCATGTACCAGGGAATCTGTAGTATCTTTTGTACAGAGTCAGATACTTTTTTTTTTTTCTTCCTTGTCTCTACTTTTCATTTTCCCAGGAACTCTAGCCAGGAACCACGGCCTTCACTGTCCAACACGATCCAGAGGCCACAGCTAGGTCCCACAGCTAATTTATCCCTGGAGATGGGCTCAGGGCAGCTGGCACCCAGGTGAGAAATGGTGGAACAATTCTTTATTGAGCAGTGACTAGCCTGGGGAGTGGCAGTCTACAGTCACACTTTTTTGTTTGTGTTAAGCCCTTTCCCCAGATCCTTTTTAAAATAACATTTTTCCCCCTATTTTTCTTTTTACTTGCCTTTAACATGTAGGCAGCAGCAGCAGCAAACAGAATTAGATGTGGTACCAGGAAGAGATGGACTAACCAGCTACAATCATTCCCAGGTTAGTATGTCATCTTTAAAGGATGGTGAACATTTCTTTAAGAAGTGTCCCCTAGAGCCAGTTAAAGTGTATGTGTATCTTTATATAAATTTTTGAATTATTGAATTGTCATGTTAAACCTTCATGGTTATTTTTATCATTACATTCCACAGGTTTCTGTTCAGCCTGTAACAACCACAGGGCCAGAACACAGCAAGCCCCTTGAGAAGTCAGAGAGTCTGTTTGCCCAAGATAGAGATCCAAGATTTTCAGAAATCTACTCCAACATCAGTACGGGTATGTTTTTCCTTTATTCTCATTTTAAATTCTCATTTTGATCACTTATTGATGGGCCTGCAGCTGCCCAATCAGTAGTCTCCCAGCATATTTCCACTTAACCCTAATACCTCGTGAATAAATAGGAACTTGCTGAACTAATATACTACAGCCCCTTGACTGGCCCTCCCCCGACTCCTTTTGGTCCACAGATCAGAGTAAAGGCATCTCCTCCAGCACTGTCCCTGCCACCCAACAGCTATTCTCCCAGGGCAACACATTCCCTCCTACCCCCCGGCCGGCAGAGAATTTCAGGTGAGCCCCGTATGTGTGTGCTGCTTTACAGGGCAACTGAGGGATTCAGTTACTGAATCCAGGTTTTATTATTGCCTAGCTTTCTCTGGTTATCTCAGACAAAGCAGTGGAACTTGTTGGCCTCAGATGAGATGAGCTTGCTTTTCTTCCTCCTCTTTCTTTGCACCTGTCCTGCTGCCCTGTTCCAGGTCCCATCTCTGTGTGTCCTGATCAGTGTGATTGTCAGTCTTTTTCGTCTTTTCCAGATTCTGTTATCAAGTTTTCCTTAACCCCTAGGGAGTCGAGGGAATCTAGAGATAGCACTAGATTGTCCTGTGATTCCTAGATTCTGTGATAAATGCACCTTTTTCATCCTCACCTCACTGTTTGTTCACTCCTAGAAATAGTGGTCTGGCCCCTCCTGTAACCATTGTGCAGCCATCAACTTCCGCAGGGCAGATGTTGGCCCAGATTTCCCGCCACTCCAATCCTACCCAGGGAGCAGCCCCAGCTTGGACCCCTAGCACCCGGCCAGGCTTCTCTGCCCAGGTAAACCCTCTCATCTGTCTGTCCCTTGTATTTGTTGTTTGGTTGGTTAGGCTTTTTCCATATGTAAAATTATTATTGTCTGTCTGAAACGTCCTCTCTTGACCGCCCTGCCATCCTCTGTCTTCCAATTTTTACCTTATTGGGAGCAGGAATTGTGTTGAAAAATCCTCATGTAATATATATATATGTGTATATATATGTTAAGGCTAAAGCTAATATCCTTTTATATGTTGCTATGTACTTATATTTGCATAAGTAATATTTTAAATAAAAAGCCAAAATCAGAAATAAACTCTAGAATTATTATACATGGTATAACCTCAGTGTTTAAAAAAATACATAAGAAAATGAAAACTAGAAGAAATTATCCAAAAATATTAACCATGTGTCTTTGGTGGTAGGATTATGGATGATTATTTCCTTTTTATTTTCCTTCATTTTGAAGATATCCCATGGTGCATATGCATTACTATTATAGTGAGGAAACTGTTTAGTTACCAAAAAAAAAAAAGATATCATTAGGAACAAACAAATGTGGTACAGATTGAATAATAAAATGATGCAAATGATGTGTTTTTCTCTTTATATAATGCTGTACTATTATCAATGCCTCTAGTTTTTATATAGTTTTACAGTTTATAAAATGTTTTCATTTATGTCATTTTCATTTAATTCTCAACTCTAAATGTGTATACTTTGACTAATCGCATAGTTCTTTGCTTTTTACACTTTATCACAAGTGCCTAAAAATAGTGTCAGAGGATACTGGGAGTTAATTGGAAGAAATGTGTGATAGGAAATAAGTAATGAGGTTGGCTCCAAAGAATCCAATGATTGACAGAGGGTTAACTCCCATAGGAATGGTCCATGCAATAATGTTAATGTTCTGTTTACTCTCTACCCCTTTCTTCCTTTTAGCAAGTGGCTACCCAGGCTACAGCTAAGACTCGTTCTTCCCAATTTGGTGTAGGCAGCTTTCAGACTCCATCTTCTTTCAGCCCCATGTCCCTTCCTGGTGCTTCCACTGCGTCACCTGGTGCAGCTGCCTATCCTAGTCTCACCAGTCGTGGATCCAACTTTGGTGAGTTCACACCAGAGTCAGGGTAACAGGAAAATCACGTCACAAAGGAGAAAGGGTTTAGTGTTTAAAATAGTTTGCTTTTGTCCTGGCTGTACTGGCCTGAAGTGAAGTGAAGTCGCTCAGTCATGTCCGACTCTTTGCGACCCCATGGACTGTAGCCCACCAGGCTCCTCTGTCCATGGGATTCTCCAGGCAAGAGTACTGGAGTGGGATAGGGAAATGCGTGGTGATAGTCCATTTGGAATTGAAAACCTACCTGCGTGAAAAGGACTTTATTAGCATCTGTAACAAAAAGCATGTAAAGTATTATAAATTTAATAATATGCACATTGAGTCTGAATGAGCAAAGGGTCCTTTAGAAAAGACTCTACCTAGAGAAGAAAAATAAATCTGGGACTAGGGTTTGAAATAGAAAGGACAGAGGGTATCTAGGTAAAATTAATGACTTGCATGTGGCTATGTGCTAGTTTCTCCTCTCTAGTGGAGTTAGCAGGTTGAAGTTGTTTATTTTTCATTGCTATATTTCTAGCTCCTGAGACTGGACAAGCTGCAGGACAATTCCAGACACGGACAGCAGAGGGTGTGGGTGTCTGGCCACAGTGGCAGGGCCAGCAGTCGCATCATCGTTCAAGTTCTAATGAGCAACATGTTCAACAACCATCAGCACAGCAACCTGGCCAGCCTGAGGTCTTCCAGGTGAGAGGCTCTAAAGACTTCAGAAAACCAGAAACTGGGAGAGAAAGAGTCAGGGACGAGAGACAGAGAAGAAAGCATGCATGGATTGAGGTTAGTAGGTGGGAGAAGAGAAGAGATGTAAAAATAGATGTCATTAATTGAGAAGATTGTGAACTTAGTGTGCTGCACTAGACTGTCATTAGTGACATGAAGCACCACGCGAAGACACGAAAGAAGGTAATTTTGGTCCATTCACGGAGCGCCGTATGCCCATTTGATGGTAGTAGTTTAGGCATAAAAATCCTGAATACAGCTATAAGGGTCTGTTTACATAAATCCTGAGGGGACTGCAGTAGTTAGTAATCTCAAGTGGGATAAAGGAGGAACTTAGTTTAAAATACAGATTGGAAGAAGGCAAAACAAGGTTTTGGTGGAAAACAAATAGGATAAGAGATACTCTTTAAGTATCCAGAGGGGATTTTATGAAATATGACAAGGAGATTTTTCTCCCATTGAGAATAGTGAGGACTAGAAAAGGGGGAGAATGTAGAACTGTAGGGGGAAGGCAGAGAAGGAAGTAGGAAAATAGGTTGTCATCTAAAGAAGTTAGAATTGCTGGGAGTAAAGAAGGCTAAGAGAACTCAGCACAGCAGAAACTCTGGGGCCAGGGGTGATGGTTCAGGGGGATGTTGGGAAGGAGCTCAATAAATGTGAAGGATCAAGGTGTGTGACCCAAGCTTATTCTTTTTCTCTTATTAGGAGATGCTGTCTATGCTGGGAGACCAGAGCAACAGTTACAACAATGAAGAATTTCCTGACCTAACTATGTTTCCCTCCTTTTCAGAATAGAACTATTGGGGTGAGGATAAAGGGTGGGGGAGAAAAAAAAATCACCATTTGTTTTTTTAAAAAGCAAATCTTTCTGTAAACAGAATAAAAGTTCCTCTCCCTTCCCTTCCCTCACCCCTCATGTATACCCCCTTTCCCTTCTGACCTTTCCCTTGTCTTCCTGCATCTCTGAGATAACATTTATAGAAGAAATGGAGTGACTCCTCAACGCTTTGGGGACCCTTTGAAAAACTGAGGCTGGGTTAGGTTAAGAATGTCTTTCCTTATGTCTCCTGACCAGAAATTTATGCAGAAACGATTTGTGCTGGGTCAAGGAGCAGGTTAGAAAACATTCACTATTTCCTTTGGATACTATGGCTTATTTTTGGAAAGATATTCTTAATAAGGTGAGAGAGAGGAGAAATGTCCTCAATGTTTGAGGACCATGAAACATGGCAGGTGTAATGGGGTTTTTGGAAGTGAGTACAGGTGCTTTTTGCTGCCTGTGAGCAATTCCTCTGGAATGAAATATGAGTAAGGAAATGAGAAAGAGAGAGTGTGTGTGTGCGTGCATGTGTGTGTGTGAGTGTGCACATTTGTTTCTGTGTTTGTTTCTTTCTCCCTACTAGGGAGTTATGCAAAATTTGTCCCAGATTTTATCTTTGTCTTTCTCTGTGTTTTTCAAAGAGTCCTAAAGAGTTGAATCTTCCAATTAGTTTCCACTTAGTAATGCAGCCAAAGAGTATTTAAGTAAATGTCTTTGCTGCGCTTATTATATCTGTGCCCAGCCACTATGCAGCTGTAAGCAAGTATATGAAGTCTTCTATTGATACGTTTGGTCTCTCATTGAACATATATAGTGATAAAGCTGGGTCATTCCTGCTTTTGGTGCTCTCACCTTGTATGGAACATCTGCATTGCAGAAATAGGCTGGCAAGGTAAACACGTTCAGAACCCCCTACTTGTCCATAAGGGTGATGCTGCATTTTTCTGTCAGAGTCACATATGATGTGTGTTCTCTAGAGGTTATGTCTGCATGGAAACTCAACTTCTTGGATTAGCAGTCCCAGTGAAAATTCTCACTGCTGGAATTTAAACCAAATACCAAGCCTTCTTGCAAAGTAACCTCTTTCATCCCATACTCAAAGTATCCAGTCTGCAAGAACTGAAATTTAGGTCTCTTCTGGACCTATAGTTGCTTCCTCTTTGCTCCCTCTCCAGTCTTGAGACTGGAGTTTGCTTTATAGTACAAGTGTAATAAATCCATGTGATAGATGGGACCTGGACTCCCATCCCGACAGGGTCACTTAATAATTAACTATAGCCATATAAATGCGGATACAGGTTACCATTCTCACTCTTTACCTTCCTCAGGTAACAGTCATGTGCATCAGCCTTTTTGTTGTTGTTCACTCGTTTGGCTCAGGCCAGTATCTTAAGTGCAAGACTGAATTGGCGAGAAGACATACTAAATGTAGCCATAGGGGACTGAGGCGCGTAGTGGCCTTGGAGAGGGCTGACAGAATGTCATTAGGTTTCCCTCCCTTTTGTCTCCAGTCTGGTGCCAGGTAGTGAAGTGGAAAAGGAGACAGTTTATTTTTTTATTCTATGTGCACACATACAATATACATATATATTTATATCACACTTTAAGAAACCAAAAAGTTGAGTTTCCAATGAAATCCTTGTTTTTTTAATAATCAACTGTTTTTAAATGTGATCAGGACTATAATATTGTACAGTTATTATTGGGCTTTGGGAGAAGGGGAGGGGTGGAGAAGATGCTCTGGGGGTTTTGTTTCTGCTTTTCCTTCAGGGTTTTATTTTTGATTTTTTTTTTCTTTGTTGGCCATTTCTGTACTGCTGGCATCTGTGCTGAGCCTTACAGTGGCAAAAATAATGACATGTAGCAAAGATTTTAAAACAAAATATTTTTTCCTTTTGTAAACTTCCTTGTGTTGTGTGATCTTAATTGCGGCCTTATTATTCCATCCCAGCTCAAAAACAACAAACACCCGCAACCAGTTGAATCCATAACTTGTGCTTCAGATACACAAACATGAAGCACAGTGTGTCTGTAATTTCAGGAATCAGAAATCATAGGGCTCTGATCAGTCAGCATTCCTTAGTTGTCCTCCTGATCCTGACTCACTTGGAGTAAAATCATGAGGGACGTCTGACCATGGGATGGGGGGTAGGGGATTGCCCAAGTCCTTGGGAGAGGGGGATAAATTGGGACTTGAGACCAGTAGGGCACTTCTGGATTTAAAGGAATCAGGGATAGGGAAATTTAAACTATTTAGGTCTAGACATTGTTTCCCTCTAGGATAGTATGTTTCATTAAGAAATTAAACCCATGAGCATAAACCTATTTTCTTGAGGGTCTATGTATGTAACCCAGCTAGAAACTGAAGCTGGATACCATGTATTATTATTTTTGTTCCAAGGACCCTCTTTTCCTCTTCCCCCCACATCTGTTTATGGAAGAAGATGTTTGGGGATGTGGTTTAGGGACTGAACTAGATTCTCATGATCTGTCACATGCCTGGATATTGAGGGAAGCATTTGGAGAAGCTCATATGACTGGCCCTGGATTGGGGATTTTAATAATTGAGACAGATAATGTTCATCAGGCTTTGGCAGTGAAGAAGTCACAAGTGAATTTGTCAGTGCTTATGGCATTGATTCAAGCGCTGTCATAACCAGGAGTACTGTTTCTGGTTACTTTAGAACTGATTTCATATGGATTTTTTGGGCATATCCTTCCTCAGCAAAATCATGTTAGTCTGGAAAAGCTATTACCCTGCCTGAAAGCAATGACAGCTTTTAGGCAACAGGTCTATAAAATACAAATGATTTTGGAGCCTGTGACTTCCCTGAGATACTTTTTTCTAGTTTTTTGTCTTCATTTCCTCACCCGTGATGTGAGGGTCAGACACAAATTTTATAAAACAGGTTTCAAAGTTGGAGAAATAACAGGAACAGGAAATAATAACAGGAAAAGGGCCAGAAAAGAGAGAATCCCTTAGTGTAACAAATAATATATGCTTGTCTATCCACCAAAGAGAAGGTAAGCCCCAACTTGGGTAATAATGTACTGAGGTCTTTTTTTGTCTGTCTCAAAGGCAGGCAGCCATGTGAAACTAAATACCTAACTCTCCGCCCTGCCACACATGCTCCACATGCACACAGAGGAACTATACAAATCTGCCTCCTTCCCTCCTCCCTAATCCCCCTCTCTCAGCATTTCTATCTCCACTGCCCTCCCCATCCAAATTTTCCAGCCAGCAGCCAGAGCTGACTTCCGCAATCCTGGTGGAATAAATGCAGCCCCCCCAGTCATCTGGCCACATTATCCACTCTTCTCTGCTGAGACGAGCCGAGAGAACAGATCCCCATCAACAGGTAACATTTTCAGCTTCCTGGATCTTTTAACCTCTCATTCCTGTCCTCCATTTTTAGGAATTTTAGGAACGTAGTGACTTGTAGATCAAAATGAACTTTATAGGCTTTCTGGAGGAAAACAGTGATGTCCTCCTTTGGTCATTTCCTGGCTAAGTAAAATCTACCTGGAAATCTTTAGGACTCCTTTTATGGTTTATATGTATGTATACATGGTTGTCAGTGAAAGCAATATAAGGCCTTCTTTACCCATCCCTCAAAGAGTGGCCTCAGGGTTGTTTTTTTTTTTTTTTTTTTGGTTGGTGGGGAGGCAAAGGTACTAAAAGGGTTAAGTTACTAGCAGGGAGGAGGAGAATGCAGAGGGGTGGTAGCTCAAGATCTTCCTACTCTTGAGAATCTGAAAAGCCCTAAACACTCCAGATATTAAATATCCTGCTGGACATTTTCCAATGTACAAAGATTACACAAACAATTGACAAGTTTAAAAATCATGCAAGCTGTGCGACTTGCCGCAGACTAAGCTTTTTCTTAAAATGGAGGACATGTGATTAGCAAGACACTACAAGACGTGAACGAAGCTAAAGTAAACTGAAAAGCTGTGCAACTAATGATCACACAACATTGCTTTTCTGTTTTACGTTCTTCTAACAAACTTGCTTCTGAGGTTTTTTTGTCCTGTGAGGCAGTCCCAGAGGTATTTGTGGGTTTTTCGGTCAGAAAAAGTAAAGCTTTTCCCCCACAGCAGCTGGTTGAGATTAGGACAGTTTCCTGCCTAAGGAAGGAGCAGGAAGAGAAAGGAGGAAGTGCATAAGAACACTGAGGGGATATCTCAGAGAAAACAGGAGATGCTGTCAACTTTTCCCTTGTTCCCTGCTGGCAAAATTAGGAGCAGAATCAAAATTTAGGCAAGGAACAGAAGAATACCTTGAAGAAATGATCAGGAAGGAAAGACTTATCTCTCCTTTTTGTATTCTCCAATCCCATTCATCTTAACCCTACACCTGTCCATCTCCTCCGAGTCTGCTGGGGACAGTGGAGCAGACAGATGTTGCTCCCATCCTGATTGTCCATTTTCTTTCCCATTTCTGGTTATCTGTCCAAGTTGTGTGTGTGTGTGATCTCCCAAAATACTTGGGACCAGATGTATCAGCATCACATCCAAACCCAGACCCCTCTTCCCCCACCTATCATTTTATCATATGGAAATCACTCTCAATCTTTGTCTGCCTTCCTCATAAAGCCTAGTTTTCCTCTGCCTCATGGTCCAGAGGAAGGGGCTCCTAACTTTGGGTTCAGGAACTCCCCAGAATTATCGTGTTGTATTCATTTTTCTGGCAAGAGGAATTAATAGTGGGTTGCAATTTTTTATTAGCTTGTCATGTGGGTCTATGCTTCCCAAAGATTAAGAACCACCTGTCTGAGCATATGGTTCCAGCTGTTTCCTCATCCCAAATCAGATTAGGAACCTCTGGACAAACAGAAGAGTCTCCCCCAATTATGGCTTCCCAGGTGGTGGTGGTGGTAAAGAACCTGCTTGCCAATGCAAGAGGCATAAGAGACTTGGGTTCCATCCCTGAGTTAGGAAGATCCCATGGAGGAGGAAATGGCAACCCACTCTAGTGTTCTTGCCTAGAGAATCCATGGACAGAGTCTGGTGGGCTATAGTCCGTAGGGTTGGCAAGAGTTGGACACGACTGGAACTACCACACATGCCCCTAATTATCCTATTCTCCAGGATGTGGGGGCTCACGGTTCTACTGCTGCTGCCTGTATTGAGCTTTGCTCTATACCCCGAGGAGATACTGGACACCCAATGGGAGCTATGGAAGAAGACCTACAGAAAGCAGTATAACAGCAAGGTGCCTGGGAACCTGGAGGAGAATGTGGGAGGGCTGGAACCCGAGACATCCAATCCTAGCTTCCAAATTCCCTTCTTCAAATTCAGGATTATAATACAACCAAGCAAACCTGTCCCTGTTCGCAGTTAACATATACTCTCTATTCCTACTCCTCAAGTCATCCTCGATCAAGTCCTATCTTTTCTTTATAACTGTCTTACAGGCCTCTTTTGGGAAGCCTTCTCAAATAATGCCATTAATCCATAAGCAATTTTCCTCTATAAATCAGAGCTTTGAGTTTTATTATTTGCAATTGTTTATATATTGATTTTTGCATGCTCTTAACAATGCCATGGCAAGTTCCCCAACTAGATGGTAAATCCTCTATGATTATAAATTTAATCTCTTCTAAAAACCTCCACAGTACTATGTAAGTAACTATACACAGGACACAGTCTATGCCAATACTAATTATGCTCTGTTTAGGTGGATGAAATCTCTCGGCGTTTAATTTGGGAAAAAAACCTGAAGCATATTTCCATCCACAATCTTGAGGCCTCGCTTGGTGTCCATACATATGAACTGGCCATGAATCACTTGGGGGACATGGTGAGTTGAACCTCAGTTCCTGGTCTGTCTGCCTGTTTTGTCTTGGTTCCCTGCTTATACCTGGTCTCTTCTTTGTCCCAGACCAGTGAAGAAGTGGTTCAGAAGATGACTGGACTCAAAGTACCTGCTTCTCGTTCCCGCAGTAATGACACTCTCTATATCCCAGACTGGGAAGGCAGAACCCCAGACTCTGTTGATTATCGGAAGAAGGGATACGTTACTCCTGTCAAAAACCAGGTATCCTCCTTTCTGTTGGGTATGGGTATGTAAGCTAGCATGATCTCTCCCTTTTTTTGCTGCTTTGTTTCTAAGGTATGAGGGCACCAGAAAGAGATGGGAAAGAATTAAGTTACACCTCCCACTGCCAAGAGAATAAAGCCTGTTCTGTTGTTTAACTCATCATCTGTTTTTGTAAATTTAGTTTGTTTTTTTTTCTTTTTTCTTTTCTACAAATAGTATTGCTATAAGCACCTGTGTGCATATATACAAATATTTATGCAAAATAAATCTTAAAAGTGGAATCAGTAGGTCACAGAATCCTTTCTACAAAAGTTTTTACAATCTTATATTCTTACCAGCCTGAGAATGTAAGTTTTCCCATGATCTTAACAATGCTGATTATATCTGCCAGATGAACACTTGATCTAACATTCATTCAACAACCACAGTTTTTGCAGAACCTACCAGGTATAGTGCTAGACAGTAGAGAGGACTAAGACATAACTTGTGTTCTCAAGAAATCCCCAATCTTAAAAAATAGAACTAGCAGGAAAGAAAAAAATGTATCATCTAGCCAAACATACACCAATAATAATAGCTAGCACTTTTGGGGAGATTATTATTATTGCACATAATCATTCATCCTTTATATGAATTAACTTTTTAAATTCTCATAATCTCATTTTATTATTATTATTCACAATTTCCACATAAAGACAGTGTGGTACAGAGAGGTTTAGTAATTTACCCAAGGTCACTGATCTAGTGTGTTACAAAGCCAGTACAGATGGTCCCTGACTTTTTTTTTTGCAAGATAATAAATCCTTAATTATTCATCTACATTGTTTTTACAGCAAATATCTTATGCAAATATACACAATTAGTATCATTGTTTCCAACACAATAGTTATATTTTTATAAGTCTTCCACATTTCTATTCCCTATGCACCCAAGACCTACCTTTAAAGAGTATTTCTTTTATCTGCAGTATTTCTTCATTTGTAAAAGTATTAAAAGAACATGGAAAACTTTTCCTATCCTAGAGTAGTTCTCTGACTTTCTAATGGTTCACCTTATGATATTTTTTACTTCATGATGGTATAAAAGTGATGGGCATTCCATAGAAACTGTACTTCAAATTTAAAATTTTGATCTTTTCCCAGGCTAGCAATATGTAGTATGATACCTTCTCTTGATGCTAGGCTTTGGTAGCAGGCCATGGCTGCCAGCCAGGCACATGGTCCTGAAGGTAAACACAACTATAGCCATTCTGTTTATCACTTTCAGTACAATTATAATTCAGTAAATTGCATAAGATATTCAATATAATTATAATTCAGTAAATTACAGGAGATATTCAACACTAATAGGTTTTGTGTGAGATTATTTTGCCTGACTGTAGGCTAACATAAGTGTTCTGAGTACATGTAAGTCAGGCTGGGCTAAGTTGTGACGTTCAGTAAGTTAGGGGTATTGCATTTTCACCTTACTGTTTTTCAATTCATGATGGATTCATTGATTCATTGAAGTGCTGTACTCTGCTTCACTGCAACTAATGGTAACAGTAGTAACAACAGTTATTAATAGCAACAATAGCAATAGAACACTGCAACAAAGGTCAAGTGAAGGGAAATAGGAATACTTCATAGCAAAGGGGATGGGCCCTGGAATTTACAAAATATGTGAAATTTCATTGGGCAGGTAGAAGAGAGAAACAGAAAGTGAGAACAGCAATTACTGATGATTTCTCTGTTATGCCTCTCAGGGTCAATGTGGTTCCTGTTGGGCTTTTAGCTCTGTGGGTGCCCTGGAGGGCCAACTCAAGAAGAAAACCGGCAAACTCTTAAATCTGAGTCCACAGAACCTGGTGGATTGTGTGTCTGAGAATGATGGCTGCGGAGGGGGCTATATGACCAATGCCTTCCAGTATGTGCAGAAGAACCGGGGCATTGACTCTGAAGATGCCTACCCGTATGTTGGACAGGTGAGACTGTCCCGCACAGTCACATAGTTCTGTAACGGCTTCTCCTTCTCAAGCATGACATTTTGTTCTGGAAACAGTTCCAGAAATCTTGTTTTCTGTTACCCTATCCAGCTTTCTTGATGAAATGATTTCCCACAAAAGGCGAAGAAGATTCCCACAGTCTGGGAGAATTTGTGTGTGTGTTTTAAAATTAATTAATTTTTTGCTTGACGCGGTCTTTCTCTAGTTGTGGTGAGCGAGGCCTACTCTCTAGTTGGTGGCTTCTCATTGTGGTTGCTTCTCATTGCAAAACAGGCTCTAAGACCTGTGGGCTCAGTAGTTGTGGAGCACAGGTTTTAGTTGCCCACAGCATGTGGGATTTTCCCAAATCAGTAATCGAACATGTGTCTCCTGCATTGATAAGTGGATTCTTACCCGGTGGACCACCAGGGAAGTCCAGTCTGGGAAAATTTGGGGAGCTTACGCTACCATGGCTCCTATCTGTCTCTCTGCCTTGGAGAAAGAACAGACAGGCTATCCCATAGATCTCTGAGTAGGTCTCTATAATTCTCTATTCAACTCTTCCACTCCCATCAGAAATCTCTAAGCCCACCATGCTAACTCCATGAATCATGTGGCTTTATTTTGTGTGATCTCAATGTGGATTTGGGGAACATTTAAGCAAATTATGTAAGTTAACATGTTAATATGTTTAAAATGAGAGAAAAAAGCAAGTTGCTTCATATTTATTGCAGTTTTAGAGATGAACTCACTTCCTCCCATAAGGTCCTTTATTTATTTATTTATACTTTAAATTTTTATTTTTACTTTATTTTACTTTACAATACTGTATTGGTTTTGCCATACATTGACATGAATCCACCACGGGTGTACATGCGATCCCAAACATGAACCCCCCTCCCACCTCCCTCCCCACAACATCCCTGTGGGTCATTCCCGTGCACCAGTCCCAAGCATGCTGTATCCTGCATTGGACATAGACTGGTGATTCGATTCTTACATGATAGTATACATGTTTCAATGCCATTCTCCCAAATCATCCCACCTTCTCTCTCCCTCTGAGTCCAAATCGCTATACACATCTGTGTCTTTTTTGCTGTCTTGCATACAGGGTCATCATTGCCATCTTTCTAAATTCCATATGTGTTAGTATAAGGTCCTTTAGTAATAGGAAGATCTTTCTTATCTAAAAGAAAGAAGATCTGAGGACATTTTTATATACATGGAGTTGATAGGTAATATGGGGCCTTTGCAGCAGGAGCCTTTAAAGAAGGGATTGCAAGTCTGAGTAATACAAATGATGGCTACCGTGTACTAAGCCATGTACTTAGTGCGTGTTCTCATTTCTTGTAAAAGCCCTGTAAGGCACCCTTATCCTCACTTTATAGGTGAGGACATAGAAGGACATAGACACTTAAGGAGATAAAATGGCGTATTCAAATTCACACCTCTAGTTATGTAACAGAGCCAAGATCTACCCATCCGATCTGTTTATCTGCTGCAAATATCCCCAGTCTTCTATTCACACGTTCAAGAATTTATTTACTAGAATGTAATATCTAGGAACAGAATTGTCTGAGTCTTTAGGTCTGTGCATCTTTAACTATACTAGATGATGTCAAATTGTTTACCAAGGTATTTGGAAAATTTATAGTCCCATCTGCATAATATAAGAAATCCAGTTGATTCACAGCTTCATCAATATCTGCATTTCTTTATGAATTGACTGCTTATATCTTTTGTGTGTGATTGTGTATGTGCTCAGTCATGTCTGACTCTTAGCAACCCTGTAGACTGTAGCTCCTCTATCCATGGAATTTTACAGGCAAGAATACTGGAGCAGGTTGCCACTTCCTACTCCGGGGATCTTCCCACCCCAGAGATTGAACCCGTGTCCCTTGGGTTTCCTGCACTGGCAGGTGGATTCTTTACCACTGTGCTACCATGGAAGCATTTATATTGTTTGCCCATTTTAAATTAGATTTTATTCTCTTTCTTACTAATGTTTAAAAAATGTAAAAAGATATTTGGATACGAATACTATGTGTATTGGGCTTCCCTGGTGGCCCAGTGGTAAAGAATCTGCCTGCCAATGCAGGAGATGTGGGTTCAGTCCCTGGGTCAGGAAGATCACCTGGAGAAGAAAATGGCAACCCACTTCAGTATTCTTGCCTGGGAAATCCCATGGACAGAGGAGCCTGGCAGGCTACAGTCCATGGGATCGCAAGGGTCGGACATGACTTTGCGACTAAACAGCTATAACTATGTGTTTTCTTTTCTTTCTGTTTATGATGTCTTTCAATCCAGAAAATTTCTTAATTTTAGAAAAATTATTTTTTTCCTTTGCAATTTGAGCCTTTAAAAACCCAAAACAGTGAGTTTTATTTATTTATATTTAGTCATCTGAAATGACATCTGATACAATAAAATGCTCATTAATGTAAATGACTGAACAGATCCATTTCACTGGATACTCAACAATCTACATAGTAAAGTCACTTCAAGACATCCTCATGAAATTTCATGCCATTATTATTTCATGTTATTATTTTTCTTTTTAGTCGTCAGGTATACAAATGAGGAAAGTTGGAGGTTGTATGTGGAAAGAGTTTTCTTTAATCTGTGTACAGTTTTCATAGGGCTGCTAGTGTAAGATGCAGCATACTAAAGCTGCCCTAACAGATTAGCTTTTTAATTCTGAATACATCAGGCCATTAGTGACATAACCCAAGTGTGACAAAATATTGTTTTAAATTGTTAAATATTTTTGGACAACTTTTTGTTGTCACTTGATATCAAAAAATTAAATCCTAATAGTATATGCAAAAAAACCCCCAGATTAATGGTTATAACTTTTTTTCCAACGTTGCTTTATCCAGGCAGCCAATTTAAAGGTTTGTCTAACTATATTAAAAAAATAAATATTATTAGAACTAGTTGTTGATCACTTATCCATTGACAGCTTATATCATTTATTCAGTACTGTATTAACCAGTTTGTTGAGGGATAGTTTAATAACTCGGAAACTCTGAATAAAAATTATATAACATTTGAACCCCTGTTTTGAAATAGAAGGAGCAATTGACTTACAATTTTTGCTCCCCTACCCCCTCAAATGATCTCTTCAGCATTTTAGAGGAATATGCAATAATTTTGGTTTTATAATCAGTCAAAATGAAGAGTTAGCTATTATAAGACATGTGTTCCATTTGTAATATTCTGAATCTTGGACAATTGTTCTCATTATTTTTATTGTATAAAACTGAAAGAACTTCTTATATGAACATGTAAATGAATGGAAAGAGGTTGCGAAGAAACAAAGCTTAAAAAAAGAAGGCAGCAGGCAGATAATCCAGTAATTTAAGTTCATTCCAGCCACAATACAAGTTATTTTTACTTTAAAATATCATTACATGGTATCCTTCCAAATCCCTCCCCTAGATATTTTATTGTACTTGTATATCTATGCAATTTTTGGTACTAGGAGGCACCAAGGGTTTGGATTATATGGCAAAGGAATCTAGAGAAATTATTAATACAAGACATTACTATAATCTTAGACTATCATGTCAAATGCTACCATTACTGTTAGTGTTTAGATAAATTTTTAAAGTGTTTATTTATTTTTGGCTGGATCAGGTCTTGGTTGTTATGCAGAGGCTTTCTCTAGTTGTGGCAAACAGGAGCTAATCTTTGTTGCAGTGTACAGGCTTCTCATTCCAGTGACTTCTCTTGTTGCAGAGCATGGTCTCTAGGCATGCAGGCTTCAGTAGTTTTGACACACAGGCTTAATTGTTCCATGCATAAGGGATCTTCTCAGACCAGGGATTGAGCCATGTCCCCTGTATTTGCAGGTGAATTCTTAACCACTGGACCAGCAGGGAAGCCCTAGATAATGTATTCTTGTAGATGCAACATTAGGGTTTTTGAGGGGTGGCCTCTAGGAAAATGAACTGCCAAAAAGAATACACCACTTTGACGTGGGTTGCCATTAGATCCCATGATTCTGGCTTGACAATGAAACACATCATTGTTAACTAGACCTGCAAAACATAATGTTGGAAATTCACAGGCTAAATTACTGAGTTCTTTATTAATTTGTTTTAGTGTCATGTTGTCTGATTTTACCTCTCTCTCATGAGAGCACAAGGTCAGCCAGAACGCTGCCTGATACAGGTGCATGGGGCCAAGGTCTTCTGTCTAGCTGGGGCTGGGCCTCCTCCCAACACAGGAGCTGCTGCTTCCTTGCCTCCTGAGGATCATGCATACTACATTGCCAGAGTTGATTTGCGGTTTTTGGTTTTTTTTTTTATCTAATTTCAGAAATCTTTATCTACTCTGAGGTAATAAAAATCTTCCTTTTTTAAAATTTTATAGTGTTTTCTTTCACATTATGTTTTAAAACCACCTGGAGCTGATTTTGGGGCATGGTACGAGGAATACAATTTTCATGTTCTTTAACAATTTTTTAATTTTAATTGGAAAATAATTGCTTTACAATATTGTGTTGTTTTCTGCCATATATCAGCATGAATCAGCCACAGGTATATGTATGTCCCCTCCCTCTTGAACCTCCCTCCCACCTCCCACCCCATATTCTTTTCTTACAGTTTCTAAAATGGTGAGAAGAGAACAGACCCTTGGTGGAGACTCAAGTCTGCTGCCATGCACTGATGTCACCCAAAACTTTAACAGACTTTCTCACACCAGTTAACTGCCTTTGCTTAGTCCTAGTCCTCTTTTAACCTTGTTTTTCCAGGATGAAAATTGTATGTACAATCCAACAGGCAAGGCAGCTAAGTGCAGAGGATACAGAGAGATCCCCGAAGGAAATGAAAAAGCCCTGAAGAGGGCAGTAGCCCGAGTGGGACCCATCTCTGTGGCCATTGATGCAAGCCTGACCTCCTTCCAGTTTTACAGAAAAGGTACGGTGCTGTTCCTATACAGCACAATCAACCTTCTCTCCCGATGTGGACTGGGCAGCTTCCCCAAGGGTACCAGGCATTTTCAGTACTTGTTTCCATAATCAGACTGAGTCCACTAGAGAGAAACAGCTGCCACAGCACAGACCATCTCTTTTGTAAGTCCTCTTAGAAGAGACTGGGACAGGATTCTACAGAGGGTCTCCTAGAGTGGGAGACCGCACAGGGCAGCCCTTGGATTGCAGAAAGCTTCACCTTGATAATTTGTTTCCTAGGTGTGTATTACGATGAAAACTGCAATAGCGATAATCTGAACCACGCAGTTTTGGCAGTGGGATATGGGATCCAGAAGGGGAACAAGCACTGGATAATTAAAAACAGGTAATTATGGGAACCCTGTATTTGTCACTCCCTCACTCTCTTAACACTCAACCTCAACTTCCCAATATTCCTTTTTTTTCCCCTCAAAGAAATTTTTCTCACATGTTTCAATTCTACCTTCCCAGTCTGAGGCTATTGATTCTAACATAATGGCCAGATAAGAGTACTAAAGGTATGTGTTGGACAGCTAATCTGTGTTCAGGGTACTTAGTCATGTACACAAATATGTGAGCAGATGTCTGTCTTCAGTGACCTCACAGCCACTGGGAAGAATAAAGGGCATGCCCAGGCAGGATCAGGGTCATTGGGAACCCCTGGATAAGGAACAGGGATAGGGTAAATTGCTTAAGTAAATGTACCAGGTAACTGGTGAATTTTCTGGTTGGGAGAAAAAGGACAGTAAACTTATGAAGATAATTTAGGAAGATATATAGACCAGTCTCTCCCCATTCCCCTGTCTTTGTGTCTGCCTGTGTGTTTATCTGTATCTAATCTTCCAGCCTTTCCACTTGTCTCCTTAGCAGTCTCATCTGTTCTTATGGCTTCATTCATCTCTCCTGTGATTGTTGTTCAGGTGCTCAGTTTGTCTGACTCTTTGTGACCCCATGGACTGCAGCACATCAGACTTCCCTGTCCTTCACTATCTCCCAGAGTTTGTACAAACTCATGTCCACTGAGTCGATGATGCCATCCAACCATCTCATCTTCTGTTGCCATCTCTTCTATGGGTTCACTCCCGAACCAAAATCACCAGCTTCAGCCTCTCTTGCCTCTTTCTTATGCTCTAGACTCAAGTTTTCAAGATAATTCATCATAAAACTCAAGTTGAATGATGTCACTCTCCTAATCAGAAATCTTCAGTGTCTCTGCCACTATCATGGGCCAGAGAGTGAAAATCTTTAGCCTGGCCAGAAAGATCCCCTTAACCTAATCTCCCACTATACCCTGTCAGGCACCCTGTTCTTCAGCTGTATGATTTTTTTTTAATTGGAGTGTACTTGATCCACGATTCTGTGATAGCTCTGGGTGTATGGCAATTAGCTACATGATCTTAACACATATCCCATGCTTTCCTGCCTCTATTACTCATTTCACTCTCACCTGCTGGCTTCCTGTTTCCACACGTCCAAATTCTATCAGCCTTTGGGCTCAGCTCAAATGCCACCTCTTTTGTTAAGCCCTTTTTGATCCCCTTGAGCAGAAACAATCTCTTGTAACACTATGCCTTCTCTCCATTTCTTGACTTTAAAAGTCTTTAAAGGTAAAAACTGATTTATTTATTTTGGTAAACCATCAAAACCTAGCACAATACTCAGTAAATGTTTTATTGAATAAACTGAGGGTACTAAGTATTTTCCTTGCTTGGTCCTACAGCTGGGGAGAAAACTGGGGAAACAAAGGCTATATCCTCATGGCCCGGAATAAGAACAACGCTTGTGGCATTGCAAATCTGGCCAGCTTCCCCAAGATGTGACTTCCACCAGCCAACCCCATCCTGCTCTTCCATTCCTTCCACAATGGTGCAACATGCTTATGTACCTTGAAGGAAACTGGCGTGCCTTTCTTGACACAGATGTGGTGACACAGAGATTGTCCGTTCAGTCTCCCTGTTTGTGCTTCAAGTGACACTCCTACTCCTTTCTTCTCTTCACCCAAGGTCTTTATGTTTTCATTGTTACCACAGTAGAATTTCCCTAATAGGTATGCACTCTTAGGCTAAGAGATGTGACCAGCACCTGCCCTGACTGTGTTGTTCTGAGACCAATGCTGTATAGAGGCTAGAGACCCTCAGAGAGGCTAAATTCTCATTCACAGGGACTAGTTAGCTTTAACCACTTGAGAGGACTAAGGTGACCTGACTTCTCAGTCTCCATGTTTACCTCTCTATCTTCCAGGTAGAAATTCTACCCCATTAATAAATCTATTCACAAATCTTTGGTGGAAGTTTACATGATACAACAAATGTGTTTTCTTTTTCCTTCTTTGCATTTTTAAAGTAAACTGTGTTTATCGCTTGTCTATAATTTAATAAATAGCTGTTTAGTAAACATTCATTTTGTGTCAGATACTGGGCGAGGTGGCTGGAGACAAATGAATGAAACATATTCCTTATATATGATGTGTTCACAGTTTGGAGATTCTGTTGCATAAACAATTCATCCTAATTCATTTATTTGTTTATTCCTTCCACTAACATTTTTTAGTGCTTACTTGGTATTAAGAGTTGTACTAAGTATCAGGGATTAAATGGATATAAAAAGATTTCAATATTTAATTCTATCCGTATGGAGACCAGATTAAGTGATACATGAGCCTAGGTCTTGAAAAATATCTCTCTGTGGTTCGAGAACCTAAACTTTTGCTTTTACCAAAAGAGGAAATTGAAACTCTTTATAATAATTCCTAAACAGTATCAGTTTTAAAAGAGCTTAGCTGGCTAATAGTAAATCAGCACAATGAGCTTTTGCCATTTTTCACAAAATGTTTTTTGAGCAACAGTTATTACTACTAGAAAGAGTTCACATTTATTGAACACTGACCATGTGTCAGGCACTACTTTATTTCATGCTGTGCAAAAACCATTTATTTTTGTGTGTCAATATTTATTACTATGTCATTTGCAATGTATTCAAAGCTACCAGGCTGAAACAAATTAGTAAGATGCGGCCCTGACTTCTATGAAAGTTACAGACTAGTGACAGACATAAAAACAACTAATAATATCAACCATAATTAAATAAATATGAACTGTGGAAGCTCAAGATTGAGTCATTCATTCTTAAAATATTTTAGATGCAGTTTCATTGAAAACAAAGCTTTGAAATATCTGAATGTGCAGAGAAGACTGGGGATTGAGGGGGATGAGGGAATGGAGAGATTGGGCGTGATGTGAAGAGTTGGATTAGGTGAGGCTGAAGGTTCTGGGTGAACACCAAGAGAAATGTATGTGTGTGAATGATAAGGGCTGCAGTGGCTGCAAGTATGGGGTGTAAACACATATACATGGTAGAGCTGAGGAGAGAAAGTAGTTTGGAGGTGAGTCCAAGAAGGCCTTGAAAGCATTTGGTGTCCCAAGAAGTTCATACTTTATTCTAGAAACATTCAGGTATTTAATTGGCATCAAATATTTTTGAGTAGGAGAAGGACACAATCAGATTTTTTTTTTTTTTAATGTTAGCAGTGCTCCTCTGGCAGTGCTGTAAAGAACAAATAACAGATGAGGAACAAAATGGAGATGTAAGAAAATGGAAAGTCAAGATTTAGGAGACACTGCACATACTCTAGGGCTTCCCAGGTGGCACAGTGGTAAAGAATTCACCTGCCAATGCAGGAGACAGAAGAGACACTGGTTTGATCCCTGGATCAGGAAGATTCCCTGGAGTAGAAGAAATGGCAACCCACTCCAGTATTCTTGCCTGGAAAATTCCATGGTCAGAGGGACCTGATGGCTACAGTCCTTGGGGTAGCAAAGAGTCGGAGATGACAGCACACACACACGTACTCTATTTCTTCTCAAAAAAAAAAGAATATTTAATGGAAGCATAACTCCTTAACTTTTCTGAAGCTCAGGTGTTAATTTGGCGGATTGGGAATGTAAAACGGCATTCAGACCCCAAGAATAGTATATTGAAATGTGTAGGCATGAGTGAGCACATTCAGTAACCTGCACGTAGTCTCTGTGATGCTTTGTAAAGACAAGCTTGAGAGAGGTCTGACTCCTCTCGAGGCAAATCTACACACTTCTAGTATTTTGATTTTTTCTTTTTCTTTCTGCCTGAAGAACATCCTTTAAAATTTCCTTTTGTATGGCTGTATGAGCAAAAATTTATTTTATTCCTCTATGTATTTGGGTTTATTTCTAGATTTTCTATTCTGATACATTAATATCTGTATTTAACTGGTTTCATACATTTTATAATGTTTTAATATCTAGTCACACTAGTCTTCCCCTATTACTCTCCTTTTCTAGATTTTTTTCCTGAAAAGTCTTGTTTCCTATTTTTTCCATGTGATCTTTAGAATTAGCTTGCCAAATTGTCTAAAATTCTGCTGGTATTTTTATTTGGATGGTATTAAATTTATATCTGCAGGGAAAACTGACTTCTTTATAGTATTGAATCTTCCTATCTAAGAGTAAGAGGTGCCTTTATATTTTGTCAAATGTTCTTTTGTGCCCTTCTTATAGATATTACCCATTTCTTGCTAACCTCTTTTCTAGTGAGTTTACCTTTTATTATTATTTTGCACTTTAAATGTGGTCTTTTTCAATATAGTTTCTGATTGGATGTATATTTGAAAGCTGTTGATTTCTCTTATATTAGTTTTTGTACTCAGCTACCTTACCTTGAATAGACTTGTAGAGCCACCATTTCACGTTCCTACCCGAATGCTGTCTGATGCCAGCTGTCCTGGTGGACGTGAGGTGGGTCTCAGTGTGGGTTTGATCTGAGTTGCCTTGGTGACTGATGCTGTTGAGCATCTTTGCATGGGCTAAAGAGCCATCCAAATGTCTTTCTTGGTGAACTTACAAACTTTTGCCCATTTTTAATTGGGTTATCTTTTATTTAGTCCTAAGAATTCTTTATATATTTTGGATACAACTCCTTTATCAGATGTATGATTTTCAAATATTTTTTCCCAGTCTGCAAATTTTCTTTCCATTTTTAAATTTTTTAGGCCATGCTGTGTGGTGTATGGGATTTGGAATCTTAGTTCCCCAACAATGGGTCAAACCCGAGCCCCCTACATTGGGAGTCTTAACCATTGGACCACCAGGGAAGTCCCTTCTTTTCAATTTCTTAAGAGAGTCTTGAAATACAAAGATTTTTACTGCTGATAAAATGCAGTTTAGCAGTTTTCCTGTGTATAGACTATGCTTTTGGTGTCATGTAACCTTCAGCAAATTAGTAATAGGGGGAAACACCTTCAATTTGAATAAGAACATCCACAAAATACTTACAGGTAACATTATACTTTGGAGAAGGGAATGGCAGCCTACTCCAGTATTCTTGTCTGGAGAATGCCATGAACAGAGGAGCCTGGTGGGCTACAATCCCATGGGGTTGCAAAGAGTAAGACATGACTGAGCAACTAACACAACAACAACCACCTTACCTTAAATTCTCTTTTGGTTTGTACTTTTTGCAGTTGATTCTTTTGATTTTGGGGAGAGGTTTTTGAGTATGTAAGCATATCATCCACAGAAGTCAGTATTACCATTTTCTTTCCAATTTTTACCTCTAATTTCTTTCTTGTCTGTTTACATTAGATAGTATCTCCAAAATGATGCTGAGCAATAGAATTGATAGGTCTCAACTTAGCACATCATTATTTTTATAGATGCATGAAATTCCCTTATAAAGATGTATCTAATTCATGTAAGTAAACTTCAGTAAATGAACATCTATATTGTTTCCAGAGTTCTGTTACAAATCATACAGTAATTAATGATTGATATTTTGACACAAAGTTTTTAAATTACTGTAAATCAAGTCTGTAATTATATTTTTTATTTCTTTCATAATAATATTAGCTAACATTTATTGAGCTTTACTATGCAGACCATAATGTGTTAAATGCTTTACCTACCCTTATTATTGCCATTTTACAGACTTCAAATAGCTTCTGCAAGGTAACCTAGCAAGTAAGTGGTTGAACCAGGATGCAGACCAGGTCTGTTTAGTTTTTCTTTCTCCTTCTACATATTTTATTATTTATTTTTATTTTTAACTTTGTCATAGAACATTTTAAACATATATATGAAAGGAGAAAGAGAGAGTGATAGAGTGTATCCCTGTATACATCACCCGTGTCAACAATTACCAACATTTTCCAATCTTGTTTCATCTATCCCTTCTCATTTTTTTCAGTGTTTTAAAGCAAATCCCAGATATCACTTCATAAATACTTCATTATACATCTCTAAGTGAGAAATTTTTTAATATAACCACCATGCCATTAGTACATCCAACAAAATTAATAGTTATTTCTTAGTATCATTTAATATTTAGCCCATTTAAAAACCTCTCCAATCATTTAATGGTGTTTTTTTTACTGTTGGTTTTCTCAAATTAGTATCCAAACAGTTTTATGCATTGCATTTATTTCCTAAGTCTCCTGTATTCATTGACAGTCACCTCCTCACCCTGCCCTCTCCCCACACACACCTACTTTTTTTCTTGTAATTGATTCCATGGAGAAGCCAGATCATTTGTCCAATAGAATGTCTCATACTCTGCATTTGGCTGACTGCTTGCTCTTTTGGAATCCAAGGTCCTAGTGCTCTTAGCTACTACAATATACTCTATTTCTCATTATCTTTCATGAATGTTGTGAGGAGGATATGAAAATTTTCAAGCGACAGCCCATTAACTTTCAGTGGCACAGATATTATAATACTACTTGGCAGTTTTATTCTTTAATAGTACACATCCTTCTTGCTGAATTTTCAGGCTCTAATACTCTTGAAAAACCTTCAAATACAGCTTAGTTTGTCCATGGACTTCAGGAATTTGATTCTTCACTTCTGGACATTTATAGCCTTAAGTCTGCTTTCCTGTGACAACCTAAGAAAAAACATACAAGGTGAAAGTTGTGAGTTACGTTTTATTCAGGGACCTTACTGAGTACTATAGCCTGGGAAACAGCCTCTTAGTTGCTGTAAGGGGACTGCTCCAAAGAGTTAGGGGGAGGAGCAAATATGTATATGAATTTTCTTAGCTGGGAAATACACATACTCAAGCGTACATCTTGGCAAAAGATTACTGCTAACTACAAAGAACAGGTATCTCAAGTTAATAATTTTAGTGCTTTTCTATATATGGAAAAATCAATCAGTCAGTCAATCTTCCTGACCTTGTCTTAGACATGACACTACAAATATAAGCAACAACAATGAAATAAATTTGACTTCATCAAAATTTGGAACTTTTGTACATCAAAGTATCACTCAAGAGAGCCAAAAGACAACCCACAAAGTAGGATAAAATGTCTGCAAATCATAAATCTGACTAAAAAAAATAATATCCATAATATATAAAGAGCTGCAACTCAACAATAGAAAACAACCCAATGCAAAAACGGGCAAAGGATTTGAATGAGCTTTTCTCTAAAGATGTACAAATGGTCAATAAACACATGAAAGTATGCTCATCACCAGACCTCAGAGAGGGCTTCCCTCATAGCTCAGTTGGTAGAGTCCGCCTGCAATGCAGGAGACCCTGGTTCGATTTCTGGGTTGGGAACATCCCCTGGAGAAGGGATAGGCTATCCACTCCAGTACTGTTGGGCTTCCCTTGCAGCTCAGCTGGTAAAGAATCTACCTGCAATGTGGGAGACCTGGGTTTGATCCCTGGGTTGGGAAGATCCTCTGGAGAAGGGAAAGGCTACCCATTCCAGTATTCTGGCCTGGAGAATTCCACGGACTTGTATAGTCTATAGGGTTGTAAAGAGACCCAACTGAGCGACTTTCATTTTCAGCCTATAGAGAAGTACACATCAAATAATGAGATACCACTTCTCACTTATTATGGTGGCTATTACAAACAAGCAAAAAATAGCAAGTGTGGGAACAATGTAGAAAAATTGGTACATTGTTGGTAGAAACATAAAGTGCAACTGTTGTAAAAAGTTAAACATAGAGTTACCATACTGCTCTACTCTAGGAATTTTACTGTGAGATATACATCAAAAAAATTGAAAACATGGACTCAGATACTTGTGTACTAATGTTCTTAGCAGCAGTATTCACAATATCAAATGGTAGAAATAAAGTATGCATCAACAGATGAATAGACAAACAAAATGTGGTGTATATATATACACAATGGAATATTATTCAGCCTTAAAAAGAAATGAACCGTTGATACATACTACAACATGGAAGAACAGTGCAAACATGATAAGTGAAATAAGCCAAACACAAAAGGACAAATGATTCATTAAATGCCTTATATGAGGCATTTAAAAATAGACATTCATAGAAACAGAAAATAGAATAGACTAGAAGTATAAGCAGGGGCTGGCTGTGTTCAGTCACTCAGTCATGTCTGACTCTTTGTGACTCTGCCTGCCATGCTTCTCTATCCATGGAATTTTTCAAGCAAGAATACTGGAGTGAGTTGCCATTTCCTCCTCCAGAGATTCTCCCCGACCCAGGGATCGAGTCAGTGTCTCATGTCTCCTGCATTGGCAGGTGGATTCTTTACCACTGCACCATCAGGAAGTAGGGAGCAAAATCCTAAGTTATTGTTTAAAGCATACAAGTTTTCTGTTTGGAATGATGAACAGTTTCTAAGTATGGGAGGTTATGAGTATGTTGGGAAAAGGAAAATACTGGAACTCTTTGTACTTTCAGCTCAATTTTGCTGTGACCCTAAAACTGCTCTAAAAAATTAAGTCTATGTTTTAAAAAAATTCCTGGAATTAGATTGTGGTGATAATTACACAACATTGTTAATTTACTTAAGGCCGCTTAATTGTATACTTAAAAATAGCTAAAATGGTAAATTTTATGTTATGTATTGTTTACTAGAATTTAAAAAAAGAACCAAGAAGAGAAGTTCTAGCAACTATTTAAAGCTTTATTATCTAGCCATGTGATTTTGAATTAAACATTGCTCCATGTTTAGTAATAACCGTTTTGTTGTTATTCCTGTCTTTTCTGTTCCTCTTACAATCCATATTAGAAAATTCTGTGTTTCTGTCTTCAAAATGTGATATGTTTGGCCACTTCTCTATCTCAGCCACAACCCCTACCCACAGTGTGACTCCCTGTCGCTTCTCACCCGCATTCTGTGGTAGACCTACTAACCTCCCCACTTCCATGCTGCACACTCTGTGCTGTAGCTGCCCTGTAGTCTATTCTCTGGGCAGCAGGTCATACCACTCCCCTGCACAAAGCCCTCCCGGTAAACTATCGTGTATTTAACATGCCAGACACTGCTCTAGGACAGTGACAAAAACCTATGACCTCATGGAGCTTATATTTTAGTGAATTTAGAATACAATGCAAATCCTTAAGTGACCTACAAGTATGATATGGTCCCAGGTTACCTCTCTGACTTCATTTTAGCCCATGGCCTTGTGGAAAACAGTTCTGTAAATAAGATTAGAATTCTGTTAGAAATGAAGTAAGGGGTGAGTAGTTGTGGTTAAAAAATATTCATGCTTATATTGAAAAAACACTTACCAAATTTCCCTCCCCAGTGAGACAACCTATGATGTTATCTGGATCCTGTGTTCAGGTTCAAGATCAAGAGTTTTGACTGATGTATGTTGTCTTCCTCATCAAGTTTGGATATGGCCCCTTGAGGTCTGGCAACCAAAACTTGTCTATATCTAACATATCTAAAAAATATTGGAGAAAAATAGATAACTACAATGAAAGTCTCTGGAAAGGAGAGAATGGATGAAAAATAGAACAGTTATTGTTGATCCATAGCATACATTATACCCAGTGGGGCTGAAGTAAGGAAGACTCCCCCTTTGCTGGTGGTGAAGTGAGTTTCTTGACCAGCCAATTGGCAACCACCAAATTTGTTCTCTCCAGGGATCTTCTTTATTGCCACCATGGCCCCTTGTTCTTCCTGCTAGATAATCTTGCTTGTTCTTATTCTTCATGGCTATACCAGAGGTGGTGGTGGTTGTTGTTTAGTTGCTAAGTCATGTCTGACTCTTTTGCAACCTCATGGACTATAGCCCACCAGGCTCCTCTGTCCATGGGATTCTCCAGGCAAGAATACTGAAGTGGGTATTTCTTTCTCGAGGGGATCTTCCTGATCCAGGGATTGAACCTGTGTCTCCTGCAGTGCAGGCAGATTCTTTACCACTGAGCCCCCTGTAGGTATGGGATAAATGCCTTTCTTGAGACTGACTACTCAGCTTTAGCTGTGGTACAGGTTGGGAGCCTAGAAAGGCAATAAACTGATAGGCCTGGGGATTCTTTGTCAAGTTTCTATAGCAGTTCAGTAGCCCTTGGTTCAATTCCTCCTGCTAGTTCCCACAGCCAAATATTTTTTTCCTAGTCACTATAACCAGAGGATGCAAAGTTCTGATAGGCTAGCCTTAGGTCCTACACCCACCCCTGGAGCTGGTAGGGGAGTTGCTTTTCTCTTAACCCAATGTGTGTGTGGGGGGGGGGGGTAGGGGGTGGGTCCCCGTTTTATCTTATCATTATTTTTTTTTAGTCCATGGGGTCACAAAGAGTTGGACACGACTGAGCAACTAAGCATGTGAGCTAGTATGACTAGGCAACCTATCTATTGATGGGTGGGGCTGTATTCCGGCCTATGGGGTTGCAGAGAGCCAGATATGACTTAGACAACAGCAAGACTCTTGAGAGTCCCTTGGACTGCATGGAGATCAAACCAGTCAATCCTAAAGGAATATTCATTGGAATACTGTTGCTGAAGCTGAAGCTCCAATACTTTGGCCACATGATGCAAAAAGCCAAGTCATTGGAAAAGACCCTCATGCTAGGAAAGATGGCAGGCAAAAGGAGAAGCGGGCGACAGTAGATGAGATGGTTAGATAGCATCACCCACTCAGTGGACATGAATTTGAGCAAACCCTGGGAGATAGTAAAGGACAGGGAAGCCAGGCGTGCTGCAGTCCATGGGGTTCCAAAGAGTTGGACATGCTTTAGCAACTGAACAACAATACATACAATCATTTTCAAGCAGATTATATGCACACTAACATGTTCTTTTCATCAGTGCATTGTTAAACTAAGAATGGAGAAGTAACATATTAAGGAGAAATAATGGGAGACCTATGTTTCTGAATAGATTGAACAGCACAGAAATAGAGGAAATTAGAAGATTCATACAGTTCAGCTCTTTTAATCAGCCAACCAGCTTGCTGGCAACAAGGCAAGTCTTCTGTTGAGAAAGATCCTGTGGAGTAGGCTTGTGGTTGCCAGTGACTTCTGTCTTATCTGTAGCTGCAGTAGGAAGTTGCTTGTTCTTCATTTTTGCTTTAGCCATGTTGCAATCCCCAGAATCGAAGTATTTTTGTCCTTTCTGCAATCATTTTCTTAAAAAATCTGAACCTCTAGGCTTTTGTCCCAGATGAGGATCCCTTGCTATTAATTCTACTTTTTCAGCTTTCTCTGGACTGATCACTTTATCTTCCAATTTCTTCTGCTCCTCTGTGGAGGCTGCCTCAGAGACTTCCTTGAACATATTGCTCCTTCCCCCTTGTCCTGCTCTGCCCCATTTCAAATAAAGATGATATTACCACAGAAGGGGAAATGATGGCTAGGTGAAATAGACAAATAATGTACACTGTAAGACATGCTTTAGCTCTAGTATTCTCCACCCCTGTAGAGAAGACAGATGTTGCTCACATCTGTTGCTTGTGATACATTTCCATGGGTACACTCACAAAATAATGTGAGTGTACCATAAACTTCCCTTTCCTCCCCCAGAAAGCATACTGGAATGTACATATATTCTATCAGAGTGATGCTATTACAGAGATAACCTGAATCTAATTAATTTTAAATGTATCACTTGTAAATTTTGGTACTTTATTATTACAGACAAATTTCTGAGACTAAGTTGGAATTGATTATAACTCATCAAGTGTGTCACAATTGTTATACATTTGTTGGAGGAAGGGTCTCATTTTTGGTACCCCAGTACCACTAGGTAATGTCTTGTTTTGATATCTTGGTAAAATTAACCTTCTTTCTTTGAGCACACATTGCCAAGTGACCAAGGTGGGAACCCAAGACAAGGGGGGATGTCTACTGGATCAAATATATTCTGCACCAAGCAGATAATTACACAGGAAGTATTAGAAATACTGTAGATTTTCCATTAAAAATGCCTCTTTTCCTTGGTGATTCAAGAATCCTGTTTTCTTTCTTCAGAAAATGTAAACTGGATAATTTTGACTTAGAGTTAATTAATTTTCTAGTCTCCCATACTGTCCTAAGTATGAGAGTATATTGGACCATGTTCCCATGGCATGGGGGATCATAGTTCCCCAACTGAGGATCAAACCCATGCCCCCCTGCAGTGAAAGCCTGGAATTTTAACCACTGGACCTCCAGAGAAGTCCCTATTAAGTGTATTCTTCTTACCTTTGTGTACTTCTGGGACAGAAGGGTCAGTAACAACTGAACTATTTTAACTATGGAAATAATGTCTGTTATTAAATTCCCAGTACAAAATTAATCACTTGGCTAAATTAACAGAGAGTAAAACTAGCATTCAGTTCAGTTCAATTCAGTCGCTCAGTCATGTCCAACTCTTTGCGACCTCATGAATTGCAGCACGCCAGGCCTCCCTGTCCATCACCAACTCCCGGAGTTCACTAAAACTCATGTCCACTGAGTCGGTGATGCCATCCAGCCATCTCATCCTCTGTCGTCCCCTTTTCCTCCTGCCCCCAATCCCTCCCAGCATCAATTGGTATCATCCTAAAAGTCAGAGTCTTTTTCTGTAAAACTACGTAAGATAGTTCCTCAGAGAAACTTGAAGCAGCTGACTTTCAGAATGCATAAGCCTACGAAGTGGTGACTTAAAACCTGGAGAAAGCACTAGGCTTCCTTATTCTGCTTTCATTTCCCTTTTTGACATCATTCAGGAGATGTTTCCTCATCTGTGATGGAAGGGAGGCAGCAGGCTAGGGATTTAATAATGTACTATTGCAGATTTCCTCTCTTAAAAAAAAAACTAGTTAAACGTGCAACAAGTATGCCCCATTTCAAAGGAGACTACTGTGCAAAAATCAAGTTTACAGGTTTGGAAGGTTGCAGGGTGAGCTTCATTTTATAACATGCAGCAAGTGTACACAAGGGTAGACTTATGGAATAATGTATTCCCCTAATGTTTTTAAATAGTATGTTTGTTTATAGACTTTTATATATCAGGAGGGGAGCAAAAGAACAGACAAACCTAAGGCTGGCTAAAAAGCCTCAGAAGACATGGCCAAATGGGTGATGCATCAGAAGTGAAGATAAAATATGTAGAAGATGATAATTAGAAAATTAATCCGATAAATATTTATTAGTTTTTGCTTAAACATGTATTAAACAAAACAATACAAAGATAAGTAAGACAGGATTCTGTATTCTCAAGTCAACATAATATGAAATGATCTTATGTGATGGAAATAGAGAATAAGTTCAGAGTTGCATGGTACAGTTTGTTTCTTAACATTATATAGAATATATGTATAACCTGAATCATTTTGCTGTACACCTGAAACTAAAACAACATTGTAAATCAACTTGTCTCTAACATACAATAAAAATTAAATTTAAAAAGTATACAGAAATGAAAAATGGTGAAGTAGCCAGAGAAGACTGGGAAAGGCAATACTTGGGAAGTAGAACTTACAAGGTAGAGAGGCCAAGGGGTGGAGAGAGCCATTTCAGAAAGACACAAATGACTGTGTAATGTGGGGCCTCACAAGACCAACTTGACTCCAGCAGAGGGTGAACATTTCTAAAAATCTACTCTTAATTGAGTAAAATGCTTAAGAATGGATGAGATTGTGAGACAATGCAGCAGGCTACAGAAAGCATTTGTAAAAATGGTGTGATAAAAATGCGTTTTAGGACTTCCCTGGCAGTCCAGTGGTGAAGAATCTGTCTGCCAATACAGGAGACACAGATTCCAGTCCCTGATCCATGAAGACCCCACATGCTGCAGGGCAATTAAACCTGTGCACCACGGCTTCTGAAGACTGCTTGCCCTCGAGCCCGTGCTCTGCAACGAGAGAAGCCACTTAAGAAGCCCAAGCATCGCATCTAGAGAATAGCCCCCTCTTGCCACAACCAGAGAAAGACTGCGTGCAGCAACAAAGACCCAACACAGCCAAAAAATAAACAATAAATAAACTTTTAAAAAATCTGTCTTAAGAGAACAGGGTAGTGATGTACACGATGAAACTGCACGGTAGATTGGATTGAAGGCTGTTGAAATAATTTAAATCATGTCAGTACATATTTATTGAGTTCCTACTGTATCATTGCATTCTATACTGTGGAGGATACAAAAATGAGTAAGGTACACCTAGTTCAGTTCAGTTCAGTTCAGTTCAGTCGCTCAGTCGTGTCCGACTCTTTGCGACCCCATGAATCACAGCACGCCAGGCCTCACTGGCAACTCCCGGAGTTCACTAAGACTCACATCCATTGAGTCAGTGATGCCATCCAGCCATCTCATCCTCGGTCATCCCCTTCTCCTCCTGCCCCTGATCCCTCCCAGCATCACAGTCTTTTCCGATAAGTCAACTCTGCATGAGGTGGCCAAAGTACTGGAGCTTCAGCTTTAGCATCATTCCTTCCAAAGAAATCCCAGGGTTGATCGCCTTCAGAATGGACTGGTTGGATCTCCTTGCAGTCTAAGGGACTCTCAAGAGTCTTCTCCAACACCACAGTTCAAAAGCATCAATTCTTCAGCACTCAGCCTTCTTCACAGTCCAAGTCTCACATCCATACATGACCACAGGAAAAAAACATAGTCTTGACTAGACGGACCTTAGTCGGCAAAGTAATGTCTCTGCTTTTGAATATGCTATGTTGGTTGGTCATAACTTTTCTTCCAAGGAGTAAGCGTCTTTTAATTTCATGGCTGCAGTCACCATCTGCAGTGATTGTGGAGCCCCCCAAAATAAAGTCTGACACTGTTTCCACTGTTTCCCCATCTATTTCCCATGAGGTGATGGGACCAGATGCCATGATCTTCGTTTTCTGAATGTTGAGCTTTAAGCCAACTTTTTCACTCTTCTCTTTCACTTTCATCAAGAGGCTTTTTAGCTCCTCTTCACTTTCTGCCATAAGGGTGGTGTCATCTGCATGTCTGAGGTTATTGATATTTCTCCCAGCAATCTTGATTCCAGCTTGTGTTTCTTCCAGTCCAGCGTTTCTCATGATGTGGACTTCCCTGGTGGCTCAGACGGTAAAGCGTCTGTCTACAATGCGGGAGACCCAGGTTCGATCCCTGGGCTGGGGAGATCCCCTGGAGAAGGAAATGGCAATCCACTCCAGGACTATTGCCTGTAAAATCCCATGGACAGAGGAGCCTGGTAGGCTACAGCCCATGGGATCACAAAGAGTCGGACACGACTGAGCGACTTCCCTTCACTTCACTCTGCATATAAGTTAAATAAGCAGGGTGACAAAGTACACCTAATTTCTGTACTTAAAGGACCAACCGGTACATTTGTATGGCCCAACCGGTTATTTGTATGTCCAATACACAAATAATTGTGAGATTAGATAGAGAAGAGAATGATGAATGATTTTTCTGGTCTCAGAATCTATGAGTTTGCCACAACAGAGCCTCCAAGTACTGTAGAGGCTCAAAAAGAGACATTAAGCTAGGGATAAAGAAAGTTTTTTTGGAAAGAGATATCTTTTGAGATGGGCCTTGAAGGAGAAACAGGCAGTGATGGGGGAAGAAAATTCCAGACAGTGGGAAGCAAAATGATTCGTTGGAGAAGTACTACTTTAAAACTGGGTTCAATCCCAGGTTTTGAAAGGCAAAATATACAGCCTCTCAGAACTGAATTTCCCCTCTGTTGAGTGAAAGTGAAGTGAAAGTTGCTCAGTCGTGTCTGACTCTTTGCGACCCCATGGACTATACAGTTTATGGAATTCTCCAGGCCAGATTACTGGAGTGAGTCGCCTTTCCCTTCTCCAGGGGATCTTTCCAACCCAGGTCTCCCGCATTGCAGGTGGATTCTTTACCAGCTGAGCCACAAGGGAAGCCCAAGAATACTGGAGTGGGTAGCCTATCCCTTCTCCAGGGGACCTTACCGACCCAGGAATCAAACCAGGGTCTCCTGCATTCCAGGCAGATTCTTTACCAATTGAGCTATAAATGAAGATAATAATCGTCCTACCTCACAGCGGTGAGAAGATTAAATAATAATATACAAAGAGTATAGCACATTGGAAAAGGAAGTAGCAACCCACTCCAGTATTCTTGCCTGGAGAATCTCATGGACAGAGGAGCCTGGTGGGCTAAGATCCATGGGGTTGCAAAGAGTTGGACACAACTGAAGTGACTTATCACGCATGCACATAGCACATTCACTGGCATATAATTGGTGCATCCAACAAACGTTAGCTAGGACTGTTGTAACAACAAAGTGTGGAAAAAGTGCAGAGGATAATAAGCATAAATGTCCTTGAAACATGAATAAAGCTAGCTGTTTTGAGTGTAAGATTTATGTATGAGAAGAGCTGCCTTAATCTGACTGCTATAATAAAATACCATAAACTGGGTGGCTTATAAATGTGTGTGTGTGTGCACTCCATCTTGTCCAACTCTTTGCAACCCCATGGAATTGTAGCCCACCAGGCTTCTCTGTCCATGGGATTTTCCAGGCAAGAATACTGGAGTGGGTTGCCATGCCCTCCTCCAGGGGATCTTCCTGACCCCGGAAATGAACCCATCTCTCCTGCATCTCCGGCATTGGCAGGCAGATTCCTTACCGCTGATCCACTTGGGAAGCTTATAAACAACCAAAATTTATCTCCTCACAGTTCTGGAGGCTGGGAAGTCCAAGATCAAGATGCTGGCAGATTCATTGTCTGGTGAGGCTCCCTTCCTTGTTCATATATGGCTGTCAGTGAACACATGGTGAGCTGTGTCCTCCAAGATGAAAGGGGTAAGGAAGCTCTCTGGGCTGGGAGTGTTCAACATAAACCTACCATGGTTTGTCATATTAGAAAAGAGTCCATAAAAGAGCACTAACGGCATGCCAAATATAGAGATTCAGGACTCAGAAGCCATTTTGAATGTTTTCACTGACGGAAGACGGGACAATACGAGAAACACTAACTATTAAGCTGCATTGAACTGAAGCACAGAAGATATGGTTAAACCCATGAATTCATAATGATACAAAAATAGTTTAAAGGTTTGCAAGGTTCAGACTGTATTTGGAACTCAGAATAAACTATTTTTTTAAATGTTTAAGATAGGGAAATATAAATACTGACATGTTTGAGAACATTAGATATAATAATGGTATTGGAATTTTATTTATTTCAGAGTCTTTATCTTTTAGAGATACACACTGATATATTTACATGTGAAATAATCTGATGTCTAGTATTTGGTTCAAAATAATCTGGGTAAGTGGGAAGGTAAATAAAGCAAGACTGGCCACATATTGATAATTGTTAAAGCAGGATAATGGTCTCATGGGGCTCACTTTACCATATCTCTATGTTTATTTATGTCTAATTGTCCACGATAAAAGTGTTTAAAAAAAAAAAGCTAGATGCATATAGCTGAGTTTGCTGTACAGCAGAAACTAACACAGCATTGTGAAGCAATTATACTCCAATAAAATTTTGTAATAAAAAAAGCTAAATGACCATAAGCATGTAAATGTCTACTACAGATAAGAATGTTCAACATTGTAATGATCTTGAGTCTCCACAAATTTATAATATGTATATTGAACATATTTATGATACATATATCTTCTCTAGTGGCTCAGATGGTAAAGAGTCTACTTCCAATGCGGGAGACCCAGGTTTGATCCTTGGCTGGGGAAGATCCCCTGGAGAAGGGAATGGCAACCCACTCCAGTATTCTTGCCTGGAAAATCCCATGGACGGAAGAGCCTGGTGGGCCCCCATCCTTGGGGTCACAAAGAGTCCACACTAACACACTCACTCCCTCGTGATATATATAGTAATTCAATATAAATATCAATTTAAATAAACTGACAGAAATTTTCAGAAAGCTTGATAAACTGATTTTTAAAACTCATGTGGAAAAGTTAACAGGCACAAAACATTAAGACAACTTTGATAAAGAAGAATAAACATAAGAGTGACCCACCCTCTTAGACATCAAAACATATTCAAAGCTATTTTAATTAAAACCCTGTGTTATTGAAGGGGCAATAGGAAAGAGAATGCATTAGTGAGCTCAGAAACTGACCCATGTATAAATGGGAATTCTCATCTGGGTGAGAATTAGACAACAGTAGATCATGGATGTGGAGAAGGCGATGGCACCCCACTCCAGCACTCTTGCCTGGAAAATCCAACGGGCGGAGGAGCCCGGTAGGCTGCAGTCCATGGGGTCGTGAAGAGTTGGACATGACTGAGCAACTTCACTTTCGCTTTTCACTTTCATGCATTGGAGAGGGAAATGGCAACCCACTCCAGTGTTCTTGCCTGGAGAATCCCAGGGACGGGGGAGCCTGGTGGGCTGCCATCTGTGGGGTCGCACAGAGTCGGACACGACTGAAGCGACTCAGCAGCAGATCATGGATGAGTTGTGTTGAAAAGAATAAAGTGGTTTTTCCTAGGAAATCACAGAGGAAACCAGGAGTACAGGAACTTATTCTTAATCTCTTCATGACTAAAATTTTCCATCTGAAAGTTGCTGTTTTTAGGTAAATTGAATAATCAAAATGATGAGACTTTAAAGAGTAAACTTGTACTCATGTTATTTTGCTGAGTTTGTTCTATTGATCTCTTTTACTGGGGGCTCTTTTTTGTTGGTTTACTGTACCCACTTCGTCTCCAAAACCATAGTGAGAGAGCTGGAGGTGGCATGCTTACTTAGATTTTAAATGAAACTGAAATGAAAGTTCACTTCCTCATTGTGGATGCCTCATGTGACAAGTTCCAATTTCTTTTTAAAGTCACTTTAGCTGAAGTCTCACTGCTGCCTTTGAAAACTTTGGAGAGAGCCCACCGTCAACATTCTTAGTCTGGGAGCACCTGCTTATTCTGTCACGTATGTACTGTCTGTTCTTTTTCTCCTACTTGGTCCTTAAACCTTACATTGGTGTTTTTAGCTTGCTCTGCCTGCCAGGTTTTACATCGTTTCTTTGAGGAAGTAAACAATCATTCTAGCTCAATTTACCTCTTTTTTTTTTTTACTAAAAAGAATCCATTTTTGAAAAGCTTAATGTTGGCTTGAATATTTCAATCCTGAGGCTAACACATAGCTTTCTTTGGACTATAATTTGAAGATTTATATGGTTAAAAATATAGCTGTTTTGAATTAAAAAGGAGTGGAAAAGAAAGTAGAATCCAGTTTGAGGGAGTTAGTCACTGAACAGTCTCTTTGTATTAAATATAGAAGTGACATTTTCAAAAGTAGTTAACGCTTCTTTTTGAAGCAGATATTTTGATTTTTAGGGATAAAAAGGTAAAATGATCCAAGGATATGAAAGTAGTACATAGGAGTTGTCTTTTTAACTACCTCTGAAGGTTGTGGATGTTTGAATAGACCAGTTAAGGAGAGCTTGTGTATTCAAAATTTACCAAGATAAACTGATTTTTCAAAGGTTTGCCTTCTTCTTAAATATTATTAATATTTTGGAACAGAGAAAAGAGGATTTCCCTTGATTAGATTTGTTGTCAAATCCTGTAAAGTCCCTGCTTCCTTCATCTCCACATCCTCCCAAATTCAGATGTAAATTTGGTTTACCAGATATCAGGAAATTTTTTGGAAATCAAAATGCTATTTAGAATTGGAAGTGGCATTTTAGACAAAGACCTGCAGTTACTCCCTGTCAGTATATAATCCAGAAGGTTTCCTGCATGATTCTGATTTGTAACATTGTCTCTTTGAGACTCTGCGCTGCTTCTTGTTGTTGAAAAAAAAGTACAGTCACATTAGATGCAGCTAATATTGAGTCTTCCGGTGTCCTCTTTCCTTTAACAGAATGAAATGGCTGGGGTGGGCACTCCTGCTGTGCTCGTCTGCAATGGCACAAGTGCACAGAGACCCCACTCTGGATCATCACTGGGATCTCTGGAAGAAAACCTATGGGAAACAATACGAAGAAAAGGTGGATAGGCTGCCGTTTGAGCAATTTGCTTTTACTTAAGTACCCTTACATGTTCTTTAAAAAAAAAATTATTTATTTGACTGCACCAGATTTGGGGGCTTCCCAAGTGGCTCAGATGGTAAAGAATGCACCTACAAAGCAGGAGACCCGTGTTCAATCCCTGAGTTAGGAAGATCCCTTGGAGAAGGGAATGGCAACTCATTCCAGTACTCTTGCCTGGAAAATTTCATGGATAGTATAGGAGCCTGGCAGGCTACAGTTAATGGGGTCACAAAGAGTCGGACACAACTAAATGACTGTCACCAGGCCTTACTTGCGGAATGTGAACTCTTAGCTGTGGCATATGTGATCTAGTTCTCTAAGTAGGGATCGAACTCTGCACCCCGCCCCTGCACTGGGAGCATGGACTCTTCACCACTGGGCCACCAGGGAAGTCCCTCCCCTACATATTTTGGCAAGCGGTGTTTTCAATAAATGTTACACACTCATTTTCTTACCAGATTCTCTTCTTGGCCCTAGAATTTCATCAGGAAACAAAAATTTCCTGTTTTTAGGGCACTTATATTCTAAAAGGAGAGACAGGAAAGAAGTAAATAAATAAGCAGATATATAATGGAGATGAGTTTGAGCAAACTCAGGGAGATAGTGAAGGACAGGGAAGCCTGGTGTGCTGCCATACATGGGATCGCACAGAGCTGGACATGACTTAGCCACTGAACAACAATATGATGCAAACAGTGGAAAAAAATAAAACAAGACCTAGGGGGTTGGAAGAGGGTCTTCGGTGAAGGCTGTGAGGGGTTGGGAGTGATTATCTTACACAAGTGACAGTATGGTCAGGGAAGGCCTCACATCAGAAGGCCCCAGGCCAAGAGGGAAAGAGTGCACGTTTGAGGAACAAAAAGACCTGACTTCAGTCCCTGGCACAGAGAAGCACTGGCAGATGTTATTTCTTGACTCTCGCTTCCCACTTTGTACTTTTGTTTTTATTTCTAAACATACTTCTTAATTGACTTTCATACTTAACCCTGGTGCTTCAAATAACTAAGTCCTGAAACTATGATGATCTAGTCACTAAGTCATATCCAGCTCTTGCGAACTGCCAGGCTCCTCTGTCCATGGGATTCTCCAGGCGAGAATCCTGGAGTGGGTTGCCATTTCCTTCTCCACCTAAAACTATAATATATGAGTTTGTAAGCAAAGATTATATATAAATTTATTTATTTGATGTGATTTTTATATAAAAATGCCTTGAGTTGTTTTCTTAGTAGTGATGAATTTCACCCTCACCCATTCCCCTTTATGGGCGAGGGTGAAAATTACAGGCCTCTAATTTCCATGTTAACCAAAGTTAAATATGCAGTTAGCACCACTATCTGGTTAAATGAATGTTATCTTACTTTGTAATGATTCTAGTCCATTAGGAGGAGTGAAAGCGACTTTTGATTAGTACCCCACTATTAAAATCTCTCTCACAGTTCTCCTCTTTTTTTTTCCTTTCCTATACTTCATTAGATTTGTCTTTATTTTATTTTTCACTCTAGTGGTTTGGAAGTGTATCTGTATATGTATTTTACTAGGATAACAGTAAAATCTTGCTTGAAGGCAAAGGGACTGCTTAAACTTACTACCTAGACTTACTTACTACCTAGAACCAGCACTCAGGCCTTGGTTCTAACACTCAATGAAATTAGATGAAAAGAGTTGTTGCTGACTGCTCACTGGGCTATGGCTTGTTGTGAACTATGGCCTTGTGGGTGGAGGTGAGGGTCAGCGATTCTAAGAGGCACCATGTATATTGCATTCTATGTAAATTAAGCTCCTGGAGGGCAAGAAAATCAGTAGCCTGAATATGAATTTATGCTGGATAAAATTAAGATAATAGGACCAAAGTTATTTTTTAAAGTATGAATAATGGAATGACATCTACATGAATGAAAAAGAAATTGTGAAATGTATTAGAAATCCAATTAGAAACCTCAGAAATGAAAAAATAGAGTCATTGAAATAAGAACTCAGTAAAAGAGGTAAACTCCAAACTGGAAAGAGCTGGATAGAATCAGATCTGGAAGACAGTACCGAGGTATTCACCAAGAAGGCAGCACACAAAAATAAAATGGAAAAACTATGAAAATGTGGATAAGAGAGATGAAAGAAAGTTTGAGGCGCCAAATACATCTGATGGAATGATGATGCAGAAGCAATATTTGAAGGGATACTGGTTGAGAATTTTCCAGATATGGAAAAAAGAATGTTCCTGAATCCTCTAGTCGAAAGTGCTTTCCAGTCAAAAATACTACACAGAGGAAAATAAAGAAACCCATACCCACAAACATGTAGTGAAGCTGCAAAATATCAAAGAGAAAAAGAAAATCATATAAGTTATCGAAATTAGAAACATGACAATAATTAGACTGACAATAGACCTCTAATCTACAATAATAGATACCAGAAGATAATTCAGAAATACCTTCAAATAACTGAAGAAAAACAGCTATAAATTTATAATCAGACTAAACTATGTTTCAAGAGTGAGGGTAGGGACTTCCCTGGTGGTCCAGTGGCTAAGACTCCCTGCTCCCAATGCAGGGGGCTCCGGTTCAATCCCTGGTCAGGGAACTAGATCCCACATGCCACAACTAAAGATCCCGCATGCTCTAACAAAGATTCTGCAGGATTTTTTCTAAGACCTAAGACAGAGTGCAGTTAAATAAATAAATAATCAATTATATATATATATATATATTTTTTTTTTTTAAAGATGTTTTAAAAGGCCTATAATGATTAAGTGAGTACTTATCAGCACTTTCGACTAGAGGATTCAGGAACATTCTTTTTTCCATATCTGGAAAATTCTCAACCAGTATCCCTTCAAATATTGCTTCTGATTAAGTAAGTACTAACTTACAAAGAATATGCTTCAACAAATTGCAATTTCTAAAAAAAAAAACTTTCTAGCATATTAAGGAAGTTCATTGTACATATCTAAAATGATATTAATCACCAAGAGAGCAATTAAGAGGAAGAGTTAAGATTGGTGTGCAATTTTTCCATTACACTTATTTATTCATATTCATTTATATGCATGCTCCCAGACAGATCCACATTTAATGGAATGCTTCATAATACGTATATTTTCATTATTGAACACATTTGTGCAAGATTCAGTATAATGATTTTTTTTTTATTTTAGAATGAGGAAGTAGCACGGCGTCTCATCTGGGAAAAGAATCTAAAAACTGTTATGCTTCACAATCTGGAGCATTCAATGGGAATGCATTCATATGAGCTAGGCATGAACCACCTGGGAGACATGGTAGGTAAATTATAAATAATCCTACATTCATCTTTGGGTAAATTGGATTTCTGTCTCCCCAAAGGCAATTTGAAGGTAAACAACAAAGGAATGTTTTATCTGTATATGAACATAAAATTAGAAAATAGAATTTAGGGACATAAGAATTTGCAGATTCCTTATTGATCTACACTGTGACCACTTTCCTTAATAAATCCCTTCTTTAGGGGAATATTTTAAACTCACAGACCACAGTTAATTTTACTTTTACTAATTCTAGAAAATATTGCCTAAAGACTACTCACAACATTTTAGAATACGTTACCATACTTATATAAATCTAAACTGATAATGTAATATGGTCTACCTGCTTTCTTAATGGGGGAGTGTGGGTATTAATATAAAGTAACCTTTCATTAGTTGTTAGATTCTGCTCTATCTTACAAAAAATTTTCACTGTGGCCAAAATTAAGAATAATAGTACCCTTTGGAAGGGAACACCCTAAGTGGATTAAATGCAGGAATCTTTTACCGTTCTTTGTCATAAGCAAAATCAGTTTAGTCCACTTTTTAGAGAACCCTTCTTATAAAATTCTGCTTTGCTTTGAAAGAAAAATATACCTCTCTGTAACTTTTAGGTTTTTATCTTTTCCTCTTCTCCTTCCCTATGTCTGACTGGGATGCTAACGGCAAAGTGTAGGACTAAAGAGACCTGGATAATTCACCTACCAGATAGTTACCTATGTTAGTCACAACTACCACTGATTTTTCTCAGTTAAACATATTCACAGTTATAATTTTCAAGATATTGACCAGAGGATATAAGGGAAAGGACAAATGTGTATATCTTTGTAGACAAGTGAAGAAGTGATATCTTCAATGAGTTCCTTGAGAGTTCCCAGCCAATGGCCAAGAAATGTCACTTACAAGTCAAGCCCTAATCAGAAATTGCCTGATTCTCTGGACTGGAGAGAGAAGGGGTGTGTTACTGAAGTGAAATACCAGGTGAGTATTATCATCTTAGGCCTCTGTACCTCAGGCAGAGGTCTCTCTTCCTTAAATACTTAGTCTAGCTGTATCATTTAGCAGTGAATCTCATAGTCCCTTAGGTTACTTTCTAAATGTGTTTGCTATTCTTATCTTCCCAACTACACTGTGACCTTCTGAAGGGCCTGGACCACACATCATACTTTTCTTATTTCCCATAGTGCTGAGAATACCAACAGTTAGAGTCATTTTTGACTAAGCGAAAAACTGTGAATTTAGCAAATAGGTCTTTAAAAAAGACTTTTAGTGTTCATACTATCCATCAACTGCACTGAACCCTCCACCAGTCAGTTACTTGAGAAATAGTATCATATGTGTGAGAAAATTTCAATCAAAAAGTTTATTCCTCCATCTCACTTAGGAATTTCAGGATTGATAGAGAGGAAATAACTAAAGCTAAATGTGACCTGTAAATTGTACCAGTCAAGTTAGTTCTTGACTAGGCTTACATTGCTAAGATAAGAAATATGGGCTTTATAAATGTGTTCCTATATTTTTGTATTTCCTTTAATTTGCTTATAAAAAAAAGCTACAAAAATCCTAAATTAATTAGGGATAACTAAGGATAAAAGTTAGTTAGCCATTGCAGGAGACACAACAGACGCGGGTTCAATCCCTAGGTTGGAAAGATCCCCTGGAGATGAGCATAGCAATCCACTTCAGTATTCTTGCCTGAAGAATCCCATGGATAGAGGAGCCTTGCAGGCTCCAGTCCATAGGGTTGCAAAGAATCAGACATGACTGAAGCAACTTAGCACACAAGGATAAAACATATATATCACCTTGGAGCTCAGGATAAGGGAGAAGAATCAATGTCCTTCAAAGTTGCCCCAAGCCTGTGACCAAAGAAAAATATATAAATTAGGAAACGAATGATACTGCTAATTTCATAATTCTTTTCCATCTAGATATTTTTCTTTCAACTAGTTTTGAATTTCTCAGTGGAATTCTCTAAAAGTTTGAGAAGACCCAATAACTACCCATCTAAGTGTTCACTATAAATATTAATAATTTAATGAGCTCCTTTCTCTGAGTACTTACATTTCAATGGGTGATTTTAGTTTAACCAAAAGCAGACTGAACTTGCTTCCTTCCAAGAGACAGCCAAGTGGAATGAGAGGAGGAGAGGGAGTGTAGTTATGATGTGGCTCAGGCCCCTGTGCACCTTTTTAAACTAAAGCAGCTTTGTGTTTTTCTATTTATGCTTCCTGGTAAAATAACTTATGATCAAAAAAATTCTACAGCTAAAAATGTCCAAAAAATGCTACATTTGGCAGGAGGAAGGGTGTTTTAGGTCAAGGGAATCATCCTAGGTCCTCTCAAAAATCCCTTTCCTGTTGGCATCTATCTCCTCTATTATGGGGTAAAAATAGCTGGTATTTGGTACATGCTCAGTAAATACTATTTCTTAACATATTTGAATACGGCAATTATTCCGTGAGGTCAGCCATTCATAAATATTTATTAAAGTTAGACCTTGTTCCGGAGAACAATCATTGCCATGGTCTAAGGGGAGGGGAAACGGTAGAGGGGGAGGTTTTCCTGAACTGATGAAAGTGCTGACATGTTGGGAGTTGCGCAGTTTGCATTATGGAAGCCATCCTTGCTAACTATGATTGCCCTTGCGACTTTGTCTCTGTTGTAGGGTGCTTGTGGGTCTTGCTGGGCTTTCAGTGCCGTGGGAGCCCTGGAAGCACAAGTGAAGCTGAAAACAGGAAAGCTGGTGTCTCTGAGTGCACAGAACCTGGTGGATTGCTCAACTGTAAAATATGGGAATAAGGGCTGCAATGGCGGCTTCATGACAGAGGCTTTCCAATATATCATCGACAACAATGGCATCGATTCAGAAGCTTCCTATCCCTACAAAGCCATGGTGTGCCTGCAAGTTAACTTTTTGTGCTGCCCCTTGACCTTATGTTATCCCTCCAACTCACTGTACTAAACTTATCACCAAGCCGAGTGCTTGAGAAGCAGTGCTGCGTGGTATGTATGTGTGTGTGTATGTGAGAGAGAGAGAAGGAGAATGAACCTCAATCAAGAATCCCTAAATTCTTAAGAGTTCTCTTTCTTATGCAGCAGCCTTCTTAATTTATCAGTGGCACAATAATTTAAAACCAGCAGGTGGAGTTCATGCTTAAAAATGAATTTTCAGCAAACCTTCCTTAAAATTCTTTGTAACTTTTTTGTCCTCCAGACTCCTGTGCTCAACCTTATTCTCAGATCATCAACCACACAATTCTTCTACCTTACTAAAAAGTGAAATAATGCTTTTCTCTTCCTCCAAGTCTCACCACACGTTTTGTTAAATGATATGACAGAAAATTTAGAAAAGATAAAAATATCACTCAAACTCTCCTACCTTAACCACTATTATTTTGGTATATTTCTTTCAAGTTCTTTTTCCTATAAGGCATTTTTTAAAACCTAGTTGTATACACAACAAACGTGAATTTGCAACTTCCCCGTTCTCACTTGAGATATGGTATTTTTAAACCAATATTTGGGCTTCCCTTGTGGCTTAGAGGTAAAGAATCTGCCTGTCAATGCAGGAGACATGGGTTCAGGAAGATCCCCTGGAGGAGGGAAAAGCAACCCACTCCAGTGTTCTTGCCTGGGAAATCCCATGGACAGAGGAGCCTGGCCACCTATAGTCCATGGGGTCATAAAAGAGTCAGCCACGACTTAGCAACTAAACAATCAAACCAATATTGAATCTGCAGATCATCTTGCAGGCATTATACCATCAAAAAGATTTTAAAACTCTAGACTAGAGTCTTAATGTAGTGTTTCCCTAACAATCCACCTAGAATCTGAGAGACTTTACCCTGGCAACTTTTGTACACATGAAGATGTTCACAATTTAAAGCAATAGAATAGTTCTATATTTCCTCCGTTACTGGTGAAACATAGAGCTATTAGCATTTAGAAGATTTTATATTTCTTTTTAAAAAAATAAGAAAGAGCCTTAGATACTTGAAAGGATGAATGAGGAAAGAAAACATATTTGCAATCCAGATCTAGGATAATGTCAATTTATAAAGAAAGTTGAAGTTCACTTCTTTATCTGACTTATCCTTTCCCCACAGGATGGAAGGTGCCAGTATGATGTAAAAAATCGAGCTGCCACGTGTTCAAGGTATATTGAACTTCCCTTCGGCAGCGAAGAGGCCTTAAAAGAAGCCGTGGCCAATAAAGGACCTGTGTCTGTTGGTATAGACGCGAAACAGACTTCTTTCTTCCTCTACAAAACTGGTAAAAACCTAGACATATTACCCTCATGCTTTATACTGCCCTCGCACTGCAGGAAAGAATGTCCACCTTCCCTATCACTCTGCCTCTGAATGCTTAGACTAGGTTAAATGGAATCCTCCACCTCATTTCACTTCATATACGTATTTTTACACCCAGTTCTAATTAGTAAAATAAGACTTGAAAAAATTTACTAAGACTGCATGCCAGGTCCTATGCTAAATTCTTTCTGCACATTATCTCATTTAATCCCCATGTGTGCTTGTTGTTCAGTTGTGTCCGACTCTTTGCGATCCCATGAACTATAGCCTGCCAGACTCCTCTGTCCTTGGAATTTTCCAGGCCAGAATGCTGGAGTAAGGTGCCATTTCTTCCTGACCCAGGGATCAAAGTTATACCTCTTGCATCTCCTGCATTGGCAGGCAGATTCTTTACCACTAGTACCACTTGGGAAGCCCCTTAATCTTTATAATAACCCTATTTACAGGTGAAAAAAAACACGTCTTAGACAGGTTAACCTACCTAAAGTCATACAGTCTGCAGGTGGTCAGCTGGGATGAGAAACTGCTGCCTGAGTCCAGAGCCTGAGCGCCTAGCCTCTGGGTCCACTGTGGAGTGTAGGGGCAGCACAGCAGAGTACCTGGAAGCCGCCCACTAAGCACAGAACATCAGACTAAACAAACTAGAAGGTTATCATCCTGTTTTAAAGCCTCACCTTAAAGATCATTTAATGCAGTAAAGGATGAAAATGCATAAGAATTTAGGAATATCTACAAAGAAATACAATAATATAAGTTAAAAAAATATTAGGGCTCTTCCCCAGTGGTCCAATGGTTAAGAATCTTCCTTGCCATGCAGAAGATGTGGGTTTGATCCCTGGTGGGGGAATTAAGATCACATATGCCATGGAGCAACTGAGCCCGTGAACCACGACTAGAGAGTCTGTGCACCCCAACAAAAGATCCCATGGGCTATGACGGGGACACGACACAGCCAAATAGATCATTTTTTTTAAGTGGAAAAAGGTGGCAGTTCATCAAAGGAGCTTTCTGAGGGAACTGTGATTAACTTGATGCCAAACTTTGTGAAACCAAAAAGCAAACAATAGAAAAACCCAGTTGTGACAACTATAGCATTGAGAGCAAAGAACCATGAACTCTAAATAGTTTAAGCATGAGAGTATATATTCCTCACATATATCCAAAACTGGCTAATAAGATAGTGTCACATGCCGCTTACTCTTTTTCTTTACTCATGTGTTATTCTCAGGTGTCTACTATGACCCCTCCTGTACTCAGAATGTGAATCACGGTGTACTAGTGGTTGGCTATGGTAGCCTTAATGGGAAGGACTACTGGCTTGTGAAAAACAGGTAATGTACTCATACTTTACTGTATATTTAATTAAAATTGGTATCTGGACACAGGCACTTCTCTGTATCTTAATTTCTCCAAACTTAATATGCCCAGGGAACCCAGTACCCTCCTCACCATTTTGTTCCTTTTCAGAAATTCCCGTCTCACTCAAAGGCAACACAACACAACATAGTTACCCCGTTAGATACTATGAATTTGTCTTAGATCCTCCAGAACTAATCAAGCAATAAGTCAAATTAATTGTATGTCATGTCTGTTCTTGATCCTGCTCCCTCTCCACTTCTTCTATTTATTGCTCTAGTTCAGAGATCTCTTGCCTGGACTATCCCTGTAGCTTTCTAGCTGGCCTCCTTTATTTAAAAACCATTTTTTTAATTAAAAATTCTTTTGTGCAATTTTTAGAAGTTACTTTCCATTTATAGTTTTTACAAACTATCAGCTATGTTCCCCAGTTGGGGTAATACATCCTTGAGTCTGTCTTACACCCACTAGTTAGTAACACCCACTCCCCTGCACCCCCACGGAAAACCACTGCTTTGTTCTCGGTATCTGTGAGTCTGCTTCTTTTATGTTATACTCATTTGTTTATTGTATTTTTTAGATTACACATTCAAGTGATATCATATAGCATTTATTTTTCTCTGGCTAACTTATTTCATTCAGCATAATGTCCTCCAAGTCTACCCATGTTGCTGCAAATGATGAAATTTCAATATTTTTTATGATTAAGTAGTATTCCATTCAGAGAAGGCAATGGCACCCCACTCCAGTACTCTTGCCTGGAAAATCTCATGGATGGAGGAGCCTCATGGGCTACAGTCCATGGGGTCGAAGAGTCGGACATGACTGAGTGACTTCACTTTCACTTTTTACTTTCATGCATTGGAGAAGGAAATGGCAACCCACTCCAGTGTTCTTGCCTGGAGAATCCCAGGGACAGAGGAGCCTGGTGGGCTTCCGTCTATGGGATCACACAGAGTTGGACATGACTGACGTGACTTAGCAGCAGCAGCAGCAGTATTCCATTATACATATATTCTTGATTGCTGAGCTGCTTCAGTCATGTCCCCCTCTTTGAGACCCTATGGACTGTAGCCTACCCAGCTTCTCTGTCCATGGGATTCTCCAGGCAAGAAAACTGGAGTGGGTTACCATTTCCTCCTCCAAGGGATCTTTCCAACCCATGGATCAAACCCACATCTCTTTGGTCTCCTGCATTGGCGAGACAGGTTATTTACTATTAGCACCACATGGGAATCATCTGTTGATGGGCATTTAGGTGGTTTCCATGTCTTGGCAACTGAAAATATGCTATGAATATTGGGGTGCATGTATCTTTTTGAATTAGTGTTTTTGCTTTTTCAGGATTTATACCCAGGTCTCCTTTATTCTTAAATCTGTCCCATATACTACTTTCAATCTGGTTTGTCTAGACTATAAGTTTAGAATTTTATCTCTTAGAACCAGTCAGTGTGAGATGAGTGTTCCTGAGTAGAAAAGACAAGTCACCTCTGTTCGGTCCCTACCTGTCTGTCAGCCTCAGTTCCTGGCAGTTTGTCTCACACTTTTCATTCTAGATTATTGAAACATACACAGTTACAGTTCCTATTCATATCATTTTATCTTCAATATCTTTGCATCTTGCTTGTTTTGGTCCCTCTGCCTGCAATATCCCTTTTCCTCACTTGGTTTATTCCTTCTTTTCCTTCAAAACTAGCTTAGTCATTATCTATACCGGAAAGTTTTCCCTAAATCCTTGGGCTGGGCAAAATGTCTTTTTTTTTTTTTTCTATGCAAATAAACTGTCCTTTGCATTCTAGAGTATTTTACACAATATATTTAAATTGTTCATTCACCTAACTATCACCCAAGTATTCTATGTATGCCTCTGGGGCAGAGATTATGTTTTGTCTTTGAATTCTTAGCACAGTATGTGGCACCCAACAGCCCCTCAATACATGCATTAGCAGTCTTCTCCAACACTACAGTTCAAAAGCATCAATTCTTTAGCTCTCAGCTTTCTTTATGGTCCAACTCTCACATCCATACATGACTAGTGGAAAAACCATGGCTTTGACTAGACACATCTTTGTTGGCAAAGTAATGTCTCTGCTTTTTAATATGCTAAGTTTGTCATAGCTTTTCTTTCAAGGAGCAAGTGTTTTTTAATTTCATGGCTTCAGTCACCATCTGCACTGATTTTGGAGCCCCCCAAAATAAAGTCTGACACTGTTTCCATTGTTTCCCCATCTATTTGCTATGAAGTGATGGGACCAGATGCCATTATCTTAGGTTTTTGAATGTTGAGTTTTAAGCCAGATTTTTCACTCTCCTCTTTCACTTTCATCAAGAGGCTCTTTAGTTCCTCTTCACTTTCTGCCATAAGGGTGGTGTCATCTGCATATCTGAGGTTATTGATATTTCTCCAGGCAATCGTGATTCCAACTTGTGCTTCATCCAGCCCAGCATTTTGCATGATGTACTCTGCATTTAAGTTAAATAATTCAACCCCTAGCAGCCCTCAGATGTTTACGGAAAATACATAGTCTACAAATCATAAATAAACAAAAAGGTACTTTTCTACCTTTTCCACCTTGTGGCTCACAAGGAATATGGTAGTCTTTGCATAGCCCTTTGGGAAATAGTTGAAGTGATTAATATCTTGGTTCATTTAAAACCTATTCACAGCACTAATCAGCTTGGGTCCAAACCAGTGATAGCTTTTTAAAATGGAGCAATACTTTCACTTCTATATATCTTATTTACTCCCTACAGTAGGTATACTAAATTCTCTTCTCTACTGAAGTTTCTTCTTGAAGATCATACATCTTTTAGAGTTTTAATTCAAAACCTCTTCTCAGCACTTGCTAATTTAATAAGCATTTACTAGGCATCTTACAATGGGATAGATAGTATCTAGGCCATGGAAATATAAAAATTCGTAAGAAGTTATCCTATTCTGTAAGGGCTCACAGCCCACTCGAGAATTAGAACAACAAAATACAATACATCATGATATGATGTGTCTAGATTTTAGAATAAACTCAAGGGAAAATTATTCTCTATTTTTAGTAATACATTACCATCTTCAGATTATCAAAGCCTTGGTATCATCTTGTGCTCTTCCTTCTCTCCCTAAACCCACACAGCCCTGTCCCTCAGGACACTTTCTGTGGATGGGTTTTCTCTTTTCCTTTGCTAATGACATTATCTAATTCAGATTCAATTCACTCAGCTGTGGAAATTTCTTCTTAAAATATGTATCATCCAAACCTATGGTAAAAATTGTAAATAGTCCACCATTTTCATCAAAATAAAGCCTAAACTTCTGGCCAGTCATTCAAGGGTCTCCACTAAGTGACTTCAAACATAGCCTTCCAGACGTTTCTTCCACTATATTTTCATGTACCCATACTCACATTCTGGCCACAGTGAACCACTTTCTCATCATTCCCTAAATGCAGAGACACTTAGCTATTTCTAATTTGTTACTTATGCCATTTCATCTTTCTGAAATGGCCTTAAAGCCCATTGCTGCCTATAGAAACCCCACTGTCTGTGGTCAAATGGGCACCCTCATACATTCTGGTGGAAGGATTGTAAAATTTTTACAATTCTTCTTGAAAGCAATTTGATAATATGAATCAAGAACTTTCTAACTGTTCATATTCTTCATCCAGTTATTTCCATTTCTTGGAATGTATATGAAGAAAATAATCCTGAATTTTGGGAAAACTTCATACCTGATTTATGTAAATGTAGCATTTTTTTCTTTAATAGTGAAAACTAGTAAGCAACCAGAAATACCTAAAAATAGGTAGTATTAAATAAATTATGATATAATCAGCCCATGTATTAGAAATTATATTCATTGAAATCATTATCAGTAACTGAATAAAATAATTAGAATATATGTTTAAATGGAAAAAATATATAAATACAATATTTATATTCAGTATAAGTATTAAGTTTATAGCTCATTTCTCTGATATATATTATATTAAAGGACCAGAAAGAATTATACCAAATGTTAATAATGGTTGTCCTGGGGACTTCCCTGGCAGTCCAGTGAGTTAAGACCCCATGCTTCCCCTACAGGGGATGTTGGTTCCAACCCTGGTCAGGGAACTAAGATCCTACATGCCATGCACGGCTAAGGAAAAAACTGGGATCCCAAATGCCTTGTGGCACAGCAAAAAATAAAAATGTTGTCTTTGTCTTCCTTTATGTATTTTTGAAATTATCTTTAACAAATCACTTATTATTTTTAAAATTATTTTAAAAACTTATTAAAATTCTATTTATTCTTCAAAACGTACCCTGAATGGTATCTTCTCCATACCCCATTCATTAACTCAGAATTATTTCTCTAACTTCTAGCTCTAGCAATACTTTATGGATTCTATTATAGCATTTAGCAAATTGTTCAGTTCAGTTCAGTCGCTCAGTTGTGTCCGACTCTTTGCAACCCCATGAATCGCAGCACACCAGGCCTCCCTGTTCATCACCATCTCCCAGAGTTCATCCAGACTCACGTCCATTGAGTCCGTGATGCCATCCAGCCATCTCATCCTCGGTTGTCCCCTTCTCCTCCTGCCCCCAATCCCTCCCAGCATCAGAGTCTTTTCCAATGAGTCAACTCTTCGCATGAGGTGGCCAAAGTACTGGAGTTGCAGCTTTAGCATCATTCCCTCCAAAGAAATCCCAGGGTTGATCTCCTTCAGAATGGACTGGTTGGATCTCCTTGCAGTCCAAGGCACTCTCAAGAGTCTTCTCCAACACCACAGTTCAAAAGCATCAATTCTTTGGCGCTCAGCCTTCTTCACAGTCCAAGTCTCACATCCATACATGACCACAGGAAAAACCATAGCCTTGACTAGATGGACCTTAGTTGGCAAAGTAATGACTCTGCTTTTGAGTATACTATCTAGGTTGGTCATAACTTTTCTTCCAAGGAGTAAATTCTAGCTTCTATTATAGCTATTTCTAAAAATCATGCTCTGCTCACTAAAATATAAACTCCTCAGTGGTAGAATAGTCTCTTGCTCCTGTTTATATCTTCATTTCATACGTTGATTCAACAAACATATATTGAGCACCTACCATGCACCAAGTATAGTGTTAGACAATGAAAAATACAGCCTTTCTCTATCATTCTTCAAGATTGATTTTTGGCGGGGGGGGGGGGTGCTTCCCTGATAGGTCAGTTGGTAAAGAATCCCCCTGCAATGCAGGAGACATCAGTCCGATTCCTGGGTTGGGAAGAGTCCCCTGGAGAAGAGAAAGGCTACCCACTCCAGTATTCTGGTCTGGAAAATTCCATGGACTCTAGAGTCAATGGGGTTGCAAAGAGTCAGACATGACTGAGCGACTTTAAAAAATTAAAAAAAAAATCCCTCAAGATACTCATGCTCTAAAACGTAGAGTCAAGGAAACAGGCAGATACAGGTGACCATCCCAATAGAATGCAATAAATGCTAAGATGGGGGTATGCGTCCATTGCAGTGGAAGCACAGAAGGGTTCCTGGCCTAGCTTGGGGAGTCTGGGAAGGCCTTTTAGCCAGATTATTTGACTGAATCTTGAAGGAGGAGAAAGAAATAGCCAGACGAAGAAGGGTAATCAGAACAGAGGAAGGTAAATGTGCCAAAGTCCAAAACTGAGAGAAAGTAAATGAGTTGAGAACACTGCAGCCTGTTAGAAAGAGATGTGAGATAGGAAGGGAAAAAGTTATGAACAACCGCAACAATTGCTGGCCCAACAAAGATAGATTGGACATAATCATGAATTACAGGCTCCACAGAGGTTTACTCAAACAAAGCCCTCTTAATATTATCAAACTTGTTCTTAATGCTCTCCTGAAAGGTTAGATTCTATGTGATTTCCAATGATACCAAGTTAACCTTCAGTAGAAGAATGTGGAGGTCTTCCTCTAATTGGCCTCTTCTTTTTTTTTATTTTCCTGTTGTTTCTACTTAATCTTTTTGGTATGTATATAACACTGTTCTATGTTCCTGAATTTTTCTCCCTTTCTGGATATAAGTAATTAGCTCCTTTTTATAATACAGTACAGCATAATAAATAAAAGCATTAACTTTGAAGTCTGGGAGACCCTACTTAGAATTTACTGTCTGTGTGACCTTAGGCAAGTTATTTAACATCTTATTTAATATCTTGAATAAATTTCAGTTTTCCCATTTGTAAAATGGGACTAATAGTCTCAAGATTACTATAAGGATTAAACAAGGTTATATAAAACATTTATCACATAGTATCTGGCACAGATCATGTATAAGAAATCATAGTTATTATTTTTTATTATTCCTCCTTTAAATTCCTATTAAGAGAATATGATCTGATATAGAAAACTATGCCCTCAGCAATATCCCAATGTAAATGCAGTTATAAGTTTTACAGAATGTTTTCATAATGTCTAGCAATATATGTAAATGACTTAATACCAAAATATACTTGAGTAAAAATTATTTTATGGGAGCCAAAATAATGTAAAATACCTGATTATAAACCCTCTGATGGTTTGACTGAATCCAGGAATAAAGCTGGAGCGTATAAGTAAAGAATGATGAACTACATATTTCTCCAGGGACATCTCCCTAAATATTAGGCACTAGAGATTTTTGAGGTTAAACTACCTAAGAAGATCCTTAGTTATTTGGATAGTCTATGTTGCCAATGATGGGCAGATCTATAAATTTAGAAAGCTAGCTGAACTAGAGATACAACTGCTATGGACTTAGAAAAATTTAGGAGCCTGACAAGGACACATTGGTCAGACTGCCCTCAAGATGGACCAAGATTGTCTTTGCAGAAAAAAGGGAGGAGTTTTATTTAATATGCAGATCAATGAGAAATGGAGGCTCCACAGTTATTGGGCATAAGACAACTTTGACCTGAGGAAAAAGTTAAAGGTATTAACTATGTGCTCAATAGATCTTTAAACACACATGTATTCACATACACACAGTCATGTAAACATACACACCAAAAACTAAGTGCCTAGGATGCCTTGAAGCAATACCTGGTGACCTCTCTAAGATAAACAGTTGTGAAATAGATGGGCTTCTAGGTAATGCAGTAAGTTGATGGAGTAGGTTGGGAGTGGGTACAGAAATGACTCCTCTTTATCCTTCCTGCTAAGTCACTTCAGTCGTGTCCAACTCTGTGTGACCCCATAGACGGCAGCCCACCAGGCTCCCCCATCCCTGGGATTCTCCAGGCAAGAACACTGGAATGGGTTGCCATTTCTTTCTCCAATGCATGAAAGTGAAAAGTGAAAGGGAAGTCACTCAGTCGTGTCCGACTCTTTGCAACTCCATGGACCGCAGCCTACCAGGCTCCTCTGTCCATGGGATTTTCCAGGCAAGAGTACTGGAGTGGGGTGCCATCGCCTTCTCCGTCTTTATTTTTAAGTTATTAAAATATAAACTAGGAAAAAAGAATACTCCATTTTCCGTTACTGAAAACTTGTCTGATCTTTCAAGAGATCCTGACTTTCAGTGTAGAGTTAGGGTACAGGTTTTACATGAAACATTATAAGAATCTATATTAAATTCATACATACTGCCTCTTCTCAATGGAATCAAAGGCTGAAATAAGATCTAAAAGAAAAAAGTTACAACCTAGTGATTTTTCTTAGAAATTTCTATATAAAGAGATTAAGAATATGCTTATTGATTTATAACTCAAGACAGGTATTTATTACACCATTTCACTGAAACCACTCTTGCCCAGATTGCCACTCACCTCCATCTTGCCTCATTAAACACTTTTCAAGTCTCATCTTACCTGCCCTTTTAACGTTTGATGTATAATTTCTCTCTCTGTTCTGAAACTCTTTATTTAATTTCCAGAGGACCGCATTCTTCTGGCTTTCCTCCTCCTCTGCTTCAGTCTCTTGAGTTCCTTAGTTCCTTTTTTTACTTCTTACTTCTAAACATTAGACCTCAGTTCCCTATCTCTCTCAGCTCACTCCTCAGATGATCTCATTTAGTCTTATGGTTTTAAACATCATGTATGTGCTGAGGACTCTTACCTTTATAACTTGAGTGTTAGACTCCATGTCCAACTGTCTACCATTTGACCTGTTCACCTGTGCGTCTCTGCTGCTGCTGGTATGTCGCTTCAGTCGTGTCTGACTCTGTGTGACCCCGTAGACGGCAGCCCACCAGGCTCCCCCGTCCCTGGGATTCTCCAGGCAAGAACACTGGAGTGTCTCTAGGCCTCTTTAATTTAACATGTTCAAAATAGAACTCTTGACTCTCTGCTACTGCCCCAATTTCCTCCATCTTGGTAAATGCCAACAGCATTTACTCCAGGCCAAAACATTAGAGCCATCTTTTCTTTCTTCATATGGTATCCTACGTCTAATCTATCAGCAAATCCTGTCATTTCTACCATCACTAAATTACCCCAAATCGTATTACGTCTCAATACCTCTACTGTTACCACTCTAGTTCAAGCCACTGTGCATCTCTCTTGGTCTACTGCAATAATCTCCCAACTGATAGTCAATTTCCCTCTCCTTTGCCTATAGTCGATCCTCTACATAGTAGCCAGAATGATCTTTTTTTAATCAAAAAAACCAATTTTATTACTCTTCTACTCTAACCCCTCTCATGGCTTCCTCTACACTCAGAATAAAACCCATGATAAGTAAAGCATGACATTATCTGGACTCAACCTGCCTCTCCAACCACCTCTCCAAATCCTTTCTCCTCTCTCACTCAGCTTTGGGTACATTAGACTTATTGCTGTTTCTCAGACATACCAAGATTATCCCCAGCTCTTTCCCCAGGTCTTTGCATCACTTGTACCTTCACTTTTCTTAGGTCTTTGCTCAAATATTTCCTCAGATAAGCATCCTCTGACTATATTATCTAAAATGTAGCCCTGGGGAATTCCACGGCAGCCCAGTTGTTAGGACTCGGTGCTTTCACTACTTGCCCACGTTTGATAACTGGCCAGGGAACTAATGTCCTACAAGCTATGTGGCGCAGCCAAAGAATAAAATAAAATATAGCCCTGACTCCCAACACTTTGCATCCCCTTACCATTTATTTTTCTTTATACTGAAAGAAGGTGGCAGTTTTAGTCGCTCAGTCATGTCCAACTCTTTGGAACCCTATGGACTGTAGCCCACCAGGCTTCTCTGTTGATGGAATTCTCTAGGCAAGAATACTGGAGTAGGTAGCCATTCCCTTCTCCAGGTTCTTTATGGTACTTATATCATATTACATATTTCTTTGATTATTGTATGTTTCCCCTGTAGAATGTATATAGGCTTTAAAAAGACTTTGTCTACCTTGTTTACCTCCATAATCCTAATGCCTAGAGTAGTGTCTGGCACAGCCTAGAAAGTTCAAAGCTGTAATTTGTTAGAAAGGAAATCAGCATGTATTTTAGAAGGAATTTCTGATGTTAGTGTCTATAGTATGCAGGGAGAAAGTAGAGGGACCAAACACCCTATTTTGTTACCAAGACGTTTCCCAGGCCACAAGACTTTGTGATTTTTTAAAATGCTATTTCTTTATTATTACTTATTTACTTTATTTTTGGCTCTGCTGGGTCTTCATTGCTTTACACGGGCTCTCTCCACTTGCAGTGAGCGGGGGCTGCTCTTCCTTGCGGTGGGCAGGGTTCTCATTGCAGTGGCTTCTCGTGTGGAGCACAGCCTCTAGGGCACCTGAGCTTCAGTAGTTGCAGCACACAGGCTTAGCTGCTCTGCAGCATGTGGAATATTCCAAGACTAGGGATCAAACCCATGTCCCCTGCATTGGTCAGTGGATTCTTATCCACTGCACCACCAGGGAAGCCCATAGGATTTTATTTTTAAAACCAGGACAATCCTAGGCAATATGGAACTGTTACTCACCCTAGGAAAAGCACTACATATTTTTGAAGGGGTTGGATTCCCCTTTGAGTCTTATACTTGGATAAAAACAAAAACAGCCATCTCTACTTGTCAAGCATTTACTACAGACACTGTGCAAGCACTTTAAATACATTTTCTCATTTAATTTCTAAGGTAATCTATAATATAGGCATTTTATCCCCTTAACACAGGATAGGAAGCTCCTGATACTGGGAGAATTAAGAAACTTGCCCGAAGTTGAACAGTTTGAGTGAAAGGTCTATAGAGTTAATAAAAGTAAACAACTTGGTAAGGACTGAAATGAACATTTGGAACTGATCTTGCACAATTCTGAAGACAAAAATTTGTCCTCAAATATTTATCTAGCTTGAGGTTTTTAATCAGTTGTATTTTTAAAAACAGAGTTAGCAGTACTCAGCCAAAAAGAGATCTGGGATGTTCTACAAAGTTGGGCCAGTTGACCTTCTCTGGGACTGGGACTGAATTGAATTGGATATTGAATGGGATCAAGGACTGATCAATCTCACTGACTAAGTTCATATTACTAGTCATAAGAGCCTCCATCAACTTTCATTACCAGAACTTAAGTCTAAATTCAGTTTATCTAAAATTTTTACCTATTTTTTAGGCAGTAAAAGGATCCTGGATGTTCTGGTTTGAATTCCATTCCCTATACTACCTCACTCACAGGAAGAATGTAGAGAAAAGGATAGTTTAAAAGTTAGTATAGGCTTTGGCATAAAAGCCTAGATTTGAACCCTTGCTTTGCAATTAACCACTTGCATGACTTTGGGCAAGCCACTTTACCTCTGCCTGTTTTTTCTTTAGTAAAAAGAAGATAATATACCTACCTCATAGGATGATGATTAAATGAGATAATATATGTTAAGCTACTTAGCACAGAGTAAGTGCTCAATAAGTGGTGGCTATTGATACTAATAATAGCTTAGCCAGAGTTTATTATTGCTTTTGCTTTTCGAACTGGATACTGAAAACCTGCATCCATTGATGAGAGGTGACAGTGGAGTTTGGATTTTATTCTCAAGGTATTAGGGAGGCATTCAAGAATTTTAAATGGGAATGGCAATAAATGAAAGGAATCAAAAAAGGAGCCCAGTGAGTTCTCTGGAGGTCCAGTGGTTAGAACTTGGTGTTTTCACTGCAGGGCCCTGGCTGAATCCCTGACCAGAGAACTGAGATCCTCCAAGACATGTGTATGACGTGGGTGCTCAGTCGCTCAGACATGTCCGACTTTCTGGGACCTTTTGGACTGTAGCCCTCCAGGCTCCTCTGTCCATGGGATTTCACAGGCAAGAATACTGGAGTGGGTTGCCATTTCCTACTCCAGAGGATATTTCTGACCCAGGGATCAAACCTGTGTCTCCTGCATCTCCTGCTTTGGCAGGCAGATTCTTTACCACTGAGCCACCAGAGAAGCCTGTGGTGAGGCAAAAAAAAAAAAAGAAAAAGCCCATAAGAGAGTTTAAGAAAGAGTGATCAGAAAGAGAAGAGAAAATCAGGATACAGTAGTATTTTAAAGCCAAGAGGGAAGTGAGGTGAGAGTTGTAAAAGTGAAAATCACAGTTGTGTCCTACTCTTTGTGACCCCATAGACCATACAGTCCATGGAATTCTCCAGGCCAGAATAGTGGAGTGGGTAGCCTTTCCTTTCTCCAGGGGGGTCGTCCCAACCCGGGAGTTGAACCCAGGTCTCCTGCATTGCAGGCAGATTCTGTATCAGCTGAGCCACAAGGGAAGCCTGAGATGAGAGTAGATAACTGTGTTAAATGGTACGAGAGAGAGAGAAATAACACCTGAAGATTGTCTAGTGAATGGCTGATACATAGAACATTTAAGGCCTATTGAAGAACAGCTACTTTAAATTATGCCACTTGTCTTTTTCCAATAAGCCAGCATGTCTTAGTTTCTCCACTGCAGGCAAAAACACAACCTTCCTTTGAGTACTGAGCAAAAATTTGCAACAACTTCCCTTTGCCTAGGGAGTTAAGCAAGTTCCTCAGTCTGCTGTTCTATGCTCTGTATAACTTAGCCCCAAACCAACCTTCTATCTTCTTTTCCCACTGGTTTCCTAAGGATGTTTAATTTTCTTTTCAACTGAATTCCTTGCTGCTCTTCAAATAAAATCACAGTAATCTGAGCTTTTATTTGTATGCTAGTTATAGCACAGTTCATACAGAGTATGAATTTTGCCTTATATTATAATTACCTGTATAATTATAATTATATAATTATAAAATCTCAGAATAATAAAGAACCTCACAAGTCATTTCTCTTGCAAGGATTTTGTCAATTTTTTTACTAGTATGTGAAAAAGGGAGAAAAAAATATTTTGGTGAATCTTTCATAAATCTAAATTTATTTGATTCAAAGGACTATCCTTAGAGATCATGTCCCCTCAAGTTTTGTTTTTGGTGTTAAAATTTCCTTTCTTTTACAATATGATGGTGATAATAGAGTTTTTCTTTTTAATGTCTGCTGCTGCTGCTGCTGCTGCTAAGTCGCTTCAGTCGTGTCTGACTCTGTGCAACCCCATAGATGGAAGCCCACCAGGCTCCCCCATCCCCGAGATTCTCTAGGCAAGAACACTGGAGTGGGTTGCTATTTCCTTCTCCAATGCATGAAAGTGAAAAGTGAAAGTGAAGTCGCTCAGTCGTGTCCAACTCTTAGCGACCCCATGGACTGCAGCCCACCAGGCTCCTCCATCCATGGGATTTTCCAGGCAAGAGTATTGGAGTGGGGTGCCATTGCCTTCTCCTTTTAATGTCTAGTACTTGCTAATTTAAAAACTGGTAACTTTATGTCAATCTGCAAAAGTTTTTGAAATTCTTAAAGTCTGTGAAATGTTAAAGTCATGAACCACTGATCTCCTCTAACCCTTATCTGACCCAGAAATTCCCTCTCTAGCAACATCTCTAACAAGTTATGTAAACCTCTGATTGAACACTTCCAGTGCCAGGGAGCTCATCTCCTCCCAAAGTAGCATATTCCATTTTTTTTTACAGATTTAACTGTAAACAAGTCTGAGCTCCACTTCAAAAAGGTGTTTGAGAGCTACTCTTTTAGAAAACTCCTGTCCTATGCCTTTTCCCTAGTGATCTCTCAAAATATTTCTACATGACACTCTGAAGAAATTGAAGTTTGATAGGAAGTCATCGACTTTGATCCTGTTATACAAAAATACTTCAAGATGGGGCCTTGGAAAATATAATAAAACTCATTCTATGCAGAAGCAGGAGGATTTATAGGTTTGTAATGAAACATACTATTTTCCTAGGTATTAAATTAGGTATTAATCTGTTCAATATAGCAATAAAACCTATCAAACCATCCTTTGAAAATTGCCTGAAAGCACTGGGGAAATTATTATATATTGTGTTGTTCTAATTTTGCTTTATAGATTCTCTTATATAATCACTTTAGGAGAAAAGCCATCTAAGATTGAAAATTGATAATGTGGTTTGTTTATATTCATTTGTAATTTTGTGTTACTTCTTTTTCTAAAGCTGGGGCCTCAACTTTGGTGACCAAGGATATATACGGATGGCAAGAAATAGTGGAAATCACTGTGGGATTGCTAATTTTCCTTCTTATCCAGAAATCTAAAGGACCTCTTTGTTTTATAACAATTCAAGAAAAAAGAACCACTTTCTCACAATTTAATTTTACCTGCTGTGACAGTAGAAATAAGTGTGATATGATCAATATATATTTACTGTACTAACAGAAAATATAGCTTGATTCATCTACTTTTTTTAGCTTTGCAGATCTTGGGGAAAAGTTTGCTAAGTAAATTAATAATGTATAATAGATATAATTGTATGAACGTTAGTCAACTGAGACAATCTGTCGTGTTTATCACTCTCTTCTTTGTCCTTTTAAGTTCCCTAATATGCTGTTGAAACTTGATGGCATATAGATGCTTAATAAATATATATCTTTTCAACTCTGTATCATTACCACATACCATTCTCTTTTATTCTTAAGTAACTATTATAATCTGTTATAAGAATATAAATTGTATGCTGCTGATGTGCTATGGCAACTTTATGGAAGAAACTATTAGATTATTAATGTCCTGAGATTGTATCTTTGCACATAAAAGGATTCAGTAAATATTTTAAAATCAGCAATGTCAAAGAAGACAAATGCTAATGAGACAATCTATTTTCAAGCACTTTGTAAGAATTATTTTATTGATCAACAATAAATATACTAATTCAAATTATTTTTACCTAAGTCATTAGCAATTTGGCCAGTACCTTTTGAGGGCAAAAAGTCAACCTGAATAAATAAACAAACTGCATTTCTTTAAAATAATGCATTGCCCATATTTTATCTAATTTGGATTGATATTCCTCACACCTGCTCCAGATTAAGAGACAGTTCCTGAAGAGGTAGCAGGAACTTTAAATTGTCTAAGTTCATGTCTATGATATGAAAAATGGATGGGATGATGCCATCAGTATATCATAAACTGAACTTAAACTAATCTTTGGTTCCCTTGTCACAAAGTACACTTTAAAGAAAAAGAATTGCTCACTATAAAAACATAGTAGTAACATATGACTATCATCAAAACTGTAGAAAAACATTGTAGTTTAAAAGTATTTAGTTGACAGCACTTCCCTGGTGATCCAGTGGCTAAGACTCTGAGCTCCCAATGTAGGGGACCTGGGTTCAATCTCTGGTTAGAAAACTAGGTCCCACATGCCACAAGTAAGACCCTGCCCAGACAAATAAATAAATAAATATTTTCTTTAAGTATTTTTAAATTTTTATTTGCCCACAATTTTTTAAGCACTGTAAATGGAACAAAAACATAGGTTCTTAATCTTTGTCAGTTGATTAAACCTATGGGTACCTTCTCAGAAAAGTTTTTAAATCCTTAAAATAAAATTCATAGGATTACAAAGGCTACTGATTATATTAAAATATAGTTCTTAAAATTTCTGAATATAAATTTGTGCTATAGAAATAAACATGCTTCTTTCAAAATGCATTAAATAACAAGAGCTCATGACTATCTTAATTTTGAAATAGTGACAAATATAAATGATATTTGAAGGTATCTGAAAAAAACTGTAATATGGTATAGAAATACCTGAGTTTTCTTTTAGTGACAGAATTACAAGTATTATTATTACTGTGGTTTATGGACTGTGTTCAGAATTGAAGGAAATGCTTTCAATTAGAGATTACTGAAAATAAAGGTATCATTTTTTTTCTCCATAAAAATCCACAAATTTTATGAATTCTATCCATAGATCCTTTAGGAATCTGTGGATCCTAGGTGAAGAACCTCTGAACTAGTAAGTAGACTAATGAAATATATAACAAAAATCTTTATTGAATGTCTAACACAAAGGGGAAATTTCAGCCATAAGTAATTTTAAACTTACGGAAATAAAGAGCCTTTTTTTAAAAATAAAAAGCTTACACAAAGGAAAGTTCAAATCAAAAAAGAAATTAAAAATATTCTGGAAGCTGTATATAGGGTGATTTGAAGAAAATAAAAAGAATAGTAGCTAGAAAATACTATAGTAAGTATACATGTGTGGTGATAAAAGTGAAAGTTACTCAGTTGTGTCTGACTCTTTGTGACTCCATGGACTGTCCTTGGAATTCTCCAGGCCAGAATCTTGCATTGGGTAGCCTTTCCCTTCTCCAGGGGATCTTCCCAACCCAGGGATCGAACCCAGGTCTCCTGCATTGCAGGCAGATTCTTTACCAGCTAAGCCACAAGGGAAACCATAAGGAAAGCCCAAGAATACTGTAGTGGGTAGCTTATCCCTTCTCCAGGGGACCTTCCCAACCCAGGAATCAAACCGGGGTCTCCCGCGTTGCAGGTAGATTCTTTACCAACTGAGTTATGAAGGAAGCCTATGGTGATAAAACCCTGGACAAATGTAATAACTGTGAAAAAAGGAAAAAATTAGAAACAAATCGAGAACAAAGAGCACATCTAGGATTTAAATGGATAATAAAGGTAAAGAAACAAAAGTATTTAAGCATTCCAGAACTAGGAATCCACTGAACAATCCCGTTAAAAACATATAAGAAAGGGGCTCCCCAGTGGCTCAGTGGTAAAGAATCCACCTGCCAATGCAGGAGACATGGGTTTGATCCCTGGTCCAAGACGATCCCACATGCCACAGAGCAAGAAACCCCGTGTGCCACAACTACTGAGCTCCATTGTAGAGCCCGGAAATCAGAACTACTGAGCCCATGTGCTACAACCACTGAATCCCCTGCAGAGAGCCATGCTCTGCAACAAGAGAAGCCACCACAATAAGAAGCTGGCACACCACAAGGAAGAGTAGCCCCCACTCATGCAACTAGAGAAAAGCCCGTCTGGCAACGAAGATTCAGCACAGCCAAAAATCAACAAATAAAAATTATTTTTAAAAATATTAGAAAAATATGAAGACAGACATTATTTCTTTGAAAAGAATGATCCTTTCCTTACTCTTCTCTAGACAAGAATCTTGTTGATGCTTCATATACACGTTTACACTCTAACTTACATGTCTATCTTTAAAAACAAAAATAAAAGCAGCTCTTAAGCATACAATTCTTCTGTGTATTCTTGCCACCTCTTCTTGATATCTTCTGCTTCTGTTAGGTCCAGACCTTTTCTGTCCTTTATCGAGCCCATCTTTACATGAAATGTTCCCTTGGTTTCTCTAGTTTTCTTGAAGAGATCTCTAGTCTTTCCCATTCTGTTGTTTTCCTCTATTTCTTTGCATTGATCACTGAAGAAGGCTTTCTTATCTCTTCTTGCTATTCTTTGGAACTCTACATTCAGATGCTTATATCTTTCCTTTTCTCCTTTGCTTTTCACCTCTCTTCTTTTCACAGCTATTTGTAAGGCCTCCCCAGACAGCCATTTTGCTTTTTTGCATTTCTTTTCCATGGGGATGGTCTTGATCCCTGTCTCCTGTACTATGTCACGAACCTCATTCCATAGTTCATCAGGCACTCTATCTATCTATCAGATCTAGTCCCTTAAATCTATTTCTCACTTCCTTTGTATAATCATAAGGGACTTGATTTAGGTCATACCTGAATGGTCTAGCGGTTTTCCCTACTTTCTTCAATTTGAGTCTGAATTTGGCAATAAGGAGTTCATGATCTGAGCCACAGTCAGCTGCTGGTCTTGTTTTTGTTGACTGTATAGAGCTTCTCCATCTTTGGCTGCAAAGAATATAATCAATCTGATCTCGGTGTTGACCATCTGGTGATGTCCATGTGTAGAGTCTTCTCTTGTGTTGTTGGAAGAGGGTGTTTGCTATGACCAGTGCATTTTCTTGGCAAAACTCTCTTAGTCTTTGCCCTGCTTCATTCCGCATTCCAAGGCCAAATTTGCCTGTTATGCCAGGTGTTTCTTGACTTCCTACTTTTGCATTCCAGTCCCCTATAATGAAAAGGACATCTTTTGGGGGGTGTTAGTTCTAAAAGGTCTTGTAGGTCTTCATAAAACCGTTCAACTTCAGTTTCTTCAGCATTACTGGCTGGGGCATAGACTTGGATAACTGTGATATTGAATGGTTTGCCTTGGAGATGAACAGAGATCATTCTGTCATTCTTGAGACTGCATCCAAGTACTGCATTTCGGACTCTTTTGTTGACCATGATGGCTACTCCATTTCTTCTGAGGGATTCATGCCCACAGTAGTAGATATAATGGTCATCTGAGTTAAATTCACCCATTCCAGTCCATTTTAGTTCACTGATTCCCAGAATGTTGACGTTCACCCTTGCCATCTCTTGTTTGACCACTTCCAATTTGCCTTGATTCATGGACCTGACATTCCAGGTTCCTATGCAATATTGCTCTTTACAGCATCGGATCTTGCTTCTATTACCAGTCACATCCACAGCTGGGTATTGTTTTTGCTTTGGCTCCATCCCTTCATTCTTTCTGGAGTTATTTCTCCACTGATCTCCAGTAGCATATTGGGCACCTAATGACCTGGGGAGTTCCTCTTTGGTATCCTATCATTTTGCCTTTTCCTACTGTTCATGGGGTTCTCAAGGCAAGAATACTGAAGTGGCTTGCCATGCCCTTCTCCAGTGGACCACATTCTGTTGAAGCAGAAGATATTAAGGAGAGGTGGCAAGAATACACAGAAGAACTGTACAAAAAAGATCTTCAAGACCCAGATAGTCATGATGATGTGATCACTAATCTAGAACCAGACATCTTGGAATGTGAATTCAAGTGGGCCTTAGAAAGCATCACTACGAATAAAACTAGTGGAGGTGATGGAAGTCCAGTTGAGCTGTTTCAAATCCTGAAAGATGATGCTGTGAAAGTGCTGCACTCAATATGCCAACAAATTTGGAAAACTCAGCAGTGGCCACAGGACTCGAAAAAGGCAGTTTTCATTCCAATCCCAAAGAAAGGCAATGCCAAAGAATGCTCAAACTACCGCACAATTGCACTCATCTCACATGCTAGTAAAGTAATGCTCAAAATTCTCCAAGCCAGGCTTTAGCAATACATGAACCGTGAACTCCCTGATGTTCAAGCTGGTTTTAGAAAAGGCAGAAGAACCAGAGATCAAATTGCCAACATCCACTGGATCATGGAAAAAGCAAGAGAGTTCCAGAAAAACATCTATTTCTGCTTTATTGACTATGCCAAAGCCTTTGACTGTGTGGATCACAAGAAACTGTGGAAAATTCTGAAAGAGATGGGAATACCAGACCACCTAACCTGTCTCTTGAGAAATCTATATGCAGGTCAGGAAGCAACAGTTAGAACTGGACATGGAACAACAGACTGGTTCCAAATAGGAAAAGGAGTACGTCAATGCTGTATATTGTCACCCTGCTTATTTAACTTATATGCAGAGTACATCATGAGAAATATTGGACTGGAAGAAACACAAGCTGGAATCAAGATTGCCGGGAGAAATCTCAATAACCTCAGATATGAAGATGATACCACCCTTATGGCAGAAAGTGAAGAGGAGCTAAAAAGCCTCTAGATGAAAGTGAAAGAGGAGAATGAAAAAGTTGGCTTAAAGCTCAACGTTCAGAAAACGAAGATCATGGCATCCAGTCCCATCACTTCATGGGAAATAGATGGGGAAACAGTGGAAACAGTGTCAGACTTTATTTTGGGGGGCTCCAAAATCACTGCAGATAGTGATTGCAGCCATGAAATTAAAAGACGCTTACTCCTTGGAAAAAAAGTTATGACTAACTGAGATAGCATGTTCAAAAGCAGAGACATTAGTTTGCCGACTAAGGTCCGTCTAGTCAAGGCTATGGTTTTTCCAGTGGTCATGTATGGATGTGAGATTTGGACTGTGAAGAAGGCTGAGTGCCGAAGAATTGATGTCTTTGAACTGCGGTGTTGGAGAAGACTCTTGAGAGTCCCTTGGACTGCAAGGAGATCCAACCAGTCCATTCTGAAGGCGATCAACCCTGGGATTTCTTTGGAGGGAATGATGCTAAAGCTGAAACTCCAGTACTTTGGCCACCTCATGTGAAGAGTTGACTCATTGGAAAAGACTCTGATGCTGGGAGGGATTGGGGGCAGGAAAAAGAAGGGGACGACAGAGGATGAGATGGCTGGATGGCATCACTGACTCAATGGATGTGAGTCTGAGTGAACTCCGGGAGTTGGTGATGAACAGGGAGGCCTGGCGTGCTGCGATTCATGGGGTCGCAAGGGGTCGGACACGACTGACGCGTCTTTCACTTTCATCAGGAGGCTTTTTAATTCCTCTTCACTTTCTGCCATAAGGGCCACGCCACTACCAATATTCAATTCATCCTCCTACTAGCCAGAGTGAGCCTTTGAACATACAAATTAGATAATATCGTTTCCAATTGTAATCATTTAATATCTCCCATTACAGCTTTAAGGAGGCACAAATTTCTTAATGCAGACTATTCAATTCTGCATATCCTGGCTTTCTTTTCTCATCTGGAGACAGTTTTATATATTTGCTATGCTTTTATCATAGTGGCCTTCCTTCAGTTTCTGAAGTATTTTCTACTTTAGGGCCTTTGCAAGTATTATTTTCTCTGCCCAAAATACTTGTCCATACCCCTTTGCTGGTTGTAACTCAAAAGACATTTCCTCGGCGAGATCTTCCTATCTAAATTAAGCTTCTCTGCTCTTGACTTTCTCAATGAATTCAGTGTTTTTCTGCCATAACACTTACATCAAATTGTAATTACAATTACATTGTATATTGATGTATGTTTCTCAAGAGGCAGGTCAGGTGGTCTGGTATTCCCATCTTTTCAGAATTTTCCACAGTTTATTGTGATCCACACAGTCAAAGGCTTTGGCATAGTCAATAAAGCAGAAATAGATGTTTTTCTGGAACTCTCTTGCTTTTTCCATGATCCAGTGGATGTTGGCAATTTGATCTCTGGTTCTTCTGCCTTTTCTAAAACCAGCTTGAACATCTGGAAGTTCATGGTTCACGTACTGCTGAAGCCTGGCTTGGAGAATTTTGAGCATTACTTTACTAGCGTGTGAGATGAGTACAATTGTGGGGTAGTTTGAGCATTCTTTTGCATTGCCTTTCTTTGGGATTGGAATGAAAACTGCCCTTTTCGAGTCCTGTGGCCCCTGCTGAGCTTTCCAAATTTGTTGGCATATTGAGTGCAGCACTTTCACAGCATCATCTTTCAGGATTTGAAAGAGCTCAACTAGAATTTCATCACCTCCACTAGCTTTGTTTGTAGGATGCTTCCTAAGGCCCACTTGACTTCACATTCCGGGATGTCTGGCTCTAGGTGAGTGATCACACCATCGTGTAGGAGAGCTTAAACAAGAAGACAGAACACAAACTTGTCCAAAGAGAAAAAGTCAATATAAGTCAGTACCTGGATAAGAAGTCACCTAAGCAGCCATTGTCATAAAACTAATATATATCACATCCATTCTCCTAAGGGTTCATTTATATTTACCTGTAAGTCATTTGTTCTCCTCTAAGTTCCCCTCTGTCTCTCTCTATCCCCTACTAAGATGGCATATTAACTTCACATTCTAACCACATCCTTGAGTCACATTTCTTTATGAATTCCCATACAAATATATATAATTAAATCTGTGGTTTTTTTTTTCTATTGCCCATCATATTGTTGTCAGCTTAATTTTCAGACCCCAAGTATTAGACTAAGAGGGTAGAGGAAAAGTTTTCCTTCCCTAACAATTTCAAATAACAAATAAGTTGTATAAAAATTGATCAGTAGAATATAGATATGTGTATGTTGGCAGTGCTTGTGTAATATAGTTAAGAATTTATCAGTTTCTAGACAGCAAAAATGCTATGTTCCCTGGAGTACCTAACAGCTATTATTAAACAATTCAGAGGCATATGCAAAATGGTACTATGATTAACACTATGCATAGTTGAAGATTGTTTTATGGTGAATATCTGTAAGAGCTGAACTTCTTAGTCTCAATCAACATTTTAAAAAGCAGTAATAGATTTATCAAGAGCCTCACTTTAGGCTCAGTTTTATCAATAGTTTCATCAAGAGCCTTTTGATGAAAGTAAAAGAGGAGAGTGAAAAAATTGGCTTAAAACTCAGCATTCAAAAAACTAAGATCATGGCATCTGGTCCCATCACTTCATGGCAAATAGATGGGGAAACAATGGAAATAGTGACAGACTTTATTCTCTTGGGCTCCAAAATCAGTGCAGATGGTTACTGCAGTCATGAAATTAAAAGATGCTTACTCCTTGGAAGAAAAGCTATGACCAACCTAGACAGTATATTAAAAAGCAGAGACATTACTTTGCCAACAAAAGTCCAGCTAGTCAAGGCTATGGTTTTTCCAGTAGTCATGAATGGATGTGAGAGTTGGACCATAAAGAAAGCTGAGCGCTGAAGAATTGATGCTTTTGAACTGTGGTGTTGGAGAAGACTCTTGAAAGTCCCTTGCACTTCAAGATCAAACCAGTTAATCCTAAAGGAAATCAGTCCTGAATATTCACTGGAAGGGCTGATGCTGAAGCTGAAACTCCAATACTTTGGCCACCTGATGCGAACATTGGAAAAGACCCTGATGCTGGGAAAGATTGAAGGCAGGAGGAGAAGGGGAGAACAGAGGGTGAGATGGTTGGATGGCATCACCAACTCAATGGACATTAGTTTGAGTACGTTCCAGGAGTTGGTGATGGACAAGGAAGCCTGGGGTGCTGCAATCCATGGGGTCACAAAGAGTCAGCCACAACTGAGTGACTGAACTGAACTAACTGAATAGTTTTACGTCAATGATAATTATTTTAGTTGTTTCTTCTAGTATTTACCTTCCGATAGATTTGTATTGTTATTTTTTACTTATCAATTTTAAATGGTATCTATATGCTTATTATTATGGTAGTTGATATTTTAGATCTCTTGCACCAACACCACCCATTTCTCCACTCTCATCCTCAAAACAGACTCACTGATACAGTTGATTAAACCAGTAGTTAGATATTGCATTGAAGGGGTTCAATGTGCCAACCCTAAATGTGCCATTCTGGTGTATTGCCTATTTTGAGTTAAGGGCACTTGAAAAACAGTGACTGCACAAAGGACATTCTAATCTTTCTTCTTTTTCTTAAAAGTAGGAGATCAAATTCCCATAGGAAAGATGTCCTTTCTCTACCAGAATGAAAGAAACATTCTTTATCAAGGACATGCTGAAATAAATCTGTACAAACTTTGTTTAACTAACCCTCACATTCCTAATCATTTCTCTACTCATTTAACTATCCCAATGCATCCCCTGTTGGGAGCCAGCGTGAGGAACTCCGCCCATGGCAAAGGTCATGAGGAAGGAAGCTTGGCATACGCAAAGGTGTGATCAAGCCTCAGGAAACCCCTGTTCCTGAGCATCTACCCCCAAAACCAGAGTACTTTACGGGAGCTCTCCCCCATAACCATTCTCTCAGAGAAGGAGTTAACTTGCAGCTCCAGTTAATAAAAATTCCTGGGCATGACAAGAGTGTTTCAACTTATGAACTTTGAAGTTTCTCTGGCCTGCCTGATCAGGCTCGTCCAGCCGCATGTGATTGTTTACAGCCTCCCAACTGTGAGAGGCACAGGATGTTTTAAAACTTTCTAAATACAGACTCTTTTGAGAAGTTAGAAGATCATTAGTATAGTATAGTGGGTTGATTAGGAATCATATTGGTGAAGGGTTTTTTCATGCCAATAATTACTGCTAATTCCCTGCCCTGGGTGTGACAAGGATGTCTCAGGTCAAACCTCTCTGCTGGCAGACTAGCTGTGTGACAACCTCTCAACCATAAACAGCACAGAGAGTTTGGAGTATTAGCATAGGGCTTTTTTCATTGATGAGTCAATGATTGCCATCAGGCCTCCATATCCTTAGGCACCTGGGAATATATTAATCAATGTATTTGGAATATAGAAAAGGAAATATAGTAGTTTTTTGATGTTAGCAATACTAGACTTTTGAGTTAATGACTCTTCTCTTTTGTTATAGATCACTGTACTTTGTTACAAATCACTATGCTATGTAAAAATATAACTTTATCACTATCTTAAGACAAAATAGATCTTAAGGGAAACACTGGTGAAGGGTTTACATTTGTTGAGCCAATATTTGCTGCTAAATCTCCATATTCCTGCCCTTATAATAAATATAACTAGCATATAGGAGAAATAAGTATTAACCTTTAAGACTAATCATGTTAAACCTTAGGTTAAGTAAATTCCTTTCTTGATTGTAACTCACTACACCCTCACCCTATAGGAATGCAACTTTATTTGGAGGGTGGCGCCTGATTTAAGAAAAAATCACCCCTGGAAAAATAAGTTTTCTGGTTAACTGACCGGTGTCAGAAAGGGCCATAAAATGTCAGCAGACCTCATGGCTAAAAGATGATGAAACTCATAAGACCGTTGTATAATTTTATATGAAGCACCTGATTGTGACAAGGGTCAGGTCTGCTGACCCCCGCGTGACTCTGTATTCATCCCTATGTATAACAAAAAGATATATAAACAAACCTGAAAAATAAAGAAATTGGATCAGTTTCTGGAAAGACTGATTCTCCCGTGTCATTTCTTTCTCGCTCCCCATTTTCCTGGCTGAATTCCCATCTGAAATGTGGGTACTCACCAAGCCTGCTAATTCTGCCTGGGCTTCTGAGATCGGACCGGGGAGGCCTCAGTGCCTCCTCTCCTTTGGGAGAATGGAAAGACGCCTGTGGCCTACGTAGGTGGTGATTGGTATTCCATGTAAACCAGTTGTTCAGCCTCTTTTCTCCACTAATTCTCCTACTACACTATCTGTTTCTAATCTCCCTCTATATCTGGATGCCGATTTTTCCAGGACACCGATTCCGTCCCCACCTTTGAATTACCCTGGATCCACTGGGGCTGGATCCCGGCAATCCCCTCTTTGCCTAGTCACATTTTCACAATTTTACTACTTGCCAAATCAATACATAAGCATTCAACTCTGCTTCTTTGGGTCCTCACTTTTCTTCGGAAGACTCCCATGTACCTGTGAAAAACATATAATTAAAACTTGTATGTTTTCTGCTGTTGATCTGCCTTCTGTCAGTTTAATTCATAGGCCCAGCCAGACACTCTAACAACTCTAACAGAGGAGAAATTATTCCTCCCCTACAACATTATTATGATTCTATCATTCACAGATGAGCTATTTACTTTTTCACATGTTTTTTTGTTTTTTGTATAGTTGTTAGTGACTCAAAAATAAATTTAATATGAAGCACTGTATCATAGGGCTTTCCATGTGGTGCTAGTGGTAAAGAACCTGCCTGTCAATGCACGAGATATGAGACTCAGGTTCAATCCCTGGATGGAGAAGATCCCCTGGAAGAAGACACAGCAACCCACTCTAGTATTCTTGCCTGGAGAGTCCCATGGACAGAGGAGCCTGTCAGGCTACAGTCCATAGGGTCACACAAAGTCAGACACGACTGAAGCGACCTAGCACACATGCACTGTGTCCTAAAGTTAATATGTCATCATTAGATGGTCTAGTGACTGCCCATCTGCCAGCACTGAAATTACTTGTGAGCTCATCTCAGGAAACCAATTTTACCCTAAAATAGAGTAATACTTGTGTTATCCTCACAAAATTCTTGGAAGAAGCAAAATAAAGTAACAGAAAGATGAGGTAATGAATGTGAAAGGTCTTGATAAACTGTTGACCTGAAACAGACTGCCAGATATTTTTCCAGCAAAGATGGGTTTATTTGGGATCAACAGAAAATTGCAATTCCAATGGTTTGCAACCAGGGCCAGCCATGTGCAAATCCTTAAGTAGCATAGGGAGGACAATGCTTTTACAGAGAGAAACTGGAAGTTGGGAAGGCCACAGTAAGCAAAGATTCTATGACTTTTCATTGGCTGAATCCCTGTAAGGAAAGAAGTGAAGTACTTCTTCCTATTGACCTCTGCTGTCTCTCAGGGCATGAGAACTCTCCATTCTGATCTCCCAACCTCATTAAGTGAGGCTTCTGTTTAATTTTTTACAAAACATTAAGTGTGAAAGTGAAAGTGAAGTCTTGTCCGACTCTTTGCCACCCCATGGACTGTAGCCTACCAGGCTCCTCTGTCCATGGGATTTCCCAGGCAACAGTACTGGAGTGACACGACCAAGCGACTTCACTTTCACTTTTTACTTTCATGCATTGGAGAAGGAAATGGCAACCCACTCCAATGTTCTTGCCTGGAGAATCCCAGGGACGGGGGAGCCTGGTGGGCTGCCGTCTATGGGGTCACACAGAGTCGGACACAACTGAAGTGACTTAGCAGCAGCAGCAGTACTGGAGTGGATGGCCATTTCCTTCTCCAACATTAAGTGTAAGGGAAATAAAAAGCAAAATAATCAGACCAGGGGATTTTCACTATTTTTGACTGTGAATACAGAGTTCTAGTCTTCATTCCTCTCCGAATTGACTGTGAGAAAAGCTTTTCATATCTAGGGTGGCTGTTCTCTAACTGGTAAGGCAAGTAGACCTACCAAAGACTATGAATTACTAATATACGTCTACACTACTGACACTACTTGGATATATGCTGCTAAGTCGCTTCAGTCGTGTCCGACTCTGTGCGATCCCATAGATGGCAGCCCACCAGGCTCCCCTGTCCCTGGGATTCTCCAGGCAAGAACACTGGAGTGGGCTGCCATTTCCTTCCCCAATGCATGAAAGATACATACAACAATCTGCAAACTAAGTTTGTATTACTAGACAATCTTTAACTACCTACCAGCTCTGAGTATTATTTTGCTTCTAAATGAGACATTAATTACACTCAAGCTATTACTGTCCCCACAGCACAGACACAGCAAAGTAGAAATATCTAGATAGGAGACTGCTAGAGCAACTGTTTCCTGAAGACACAGGAGACTGTAAGCTGGGAAGGCACGCAATATGTGGTAGATCCCGTAACAAAATCAAAAGTGTAAAAACAATTAGAAATTAACATGATTAATTAAATGGCTGTTGAGAACACTTTGTTCACTGTAAGACGGTTATGTACAACGGGAGGGCTTGGCACACACAATGAACCTTCCCCGCGGGCACGTGGCTTTTGCGAAGCCTGAGAAGGAAACCTTCAGACTCTCGGGTTTCCCAGCGAGCCTTGCGCTGCTCTTGGCGGGAAAGGTGACCTGAATCTGGGGTCAAACTCTACTGTCTCGCCTGCGCAGGCAACCGTTGAAGGAATGGGCATGCGCGACAGACGGAGCGCGTGCCGTTTCTTTCCGGTCCCCTGGTTGCTGTCGGCACGACTCTCAGACGATACGTAATACATATTTGTTTCGTTTTTGTTTTCATTCTTTTCGTCTTTTGCTTTATAATGTCTTCTCCGTTACCTCCCATCTACTTTTGAATTTCTTAAGATCTTAGTGGTGAAACATTCAGGGGAGGGAGAAAATGTATACCCGCTTTTTTTTCACAGAGGTCTTGAGATTAGGTGAACTCTGGCATCCAGTCCAGGCCTGACAGGATAACAGTAAATGGTCACGGTAAATAGACTCTTCCGTGAATTCTTCTAGATGAATTGTCTGGTTAAGAAAAATGAAATTGGGACCAAAAAAAAAACCCTCAAAACTTTTATCAAAGAAATGAGAAATCTGAATCAGTCCAAAAAATCTAAAATATGTTTTACTGCTGTTTTATGGTTGTTCCACTGCTGCTGCTGCTGCTGCTAAGTCGCTTCAGTCGTGTCCGACTCTGTGCGACCCCATAGACGGCAGCCCACCAGGCTCCCCCGTCCCTGGGATTCTCCAGGCAAGAACACTGGACTGGGTTGCCATTTCCTTCTCCAGTGCATGAAAGTGAAAAGTGAAAGTGAAGTCGCTCAGTCGTGTCCGACTCTTCGCGACCCCATGGGCTGCAGCCTTCCAGGCTCCTCCGTCCATGGGATTTTCCAGGCAAGAGTACTGGAGTGGGGTGCCGTTGTTCCACAGAGTAGAACAATATGTTATATCCAGAGCCATGCTCAAGTTCCGGGAAGGAAAGTTACGTGATTTGGTCATTTGGAAACTACCAATTTAAAACAAAAATTAAAAGATTATTTTAAAGGATTTGGCAGGGGCAGTTTTTCATTACCTACCTGTACAGTGTTATCAATGTTTGAATACTGCGAAGTGAAGAAAATAGTAGACTGTGCTTTTAAAAAAAAAGCACTCTTTTAAAGCGCTTTCATAATAATCCCTTTAAAAAAAAAAAGACTTTTAAAGAGCTTTCTTAATAACCCATTTTTGTGTCAGGCTTGCTAGTCAAGCGGCTTGAAATTAACAGTTTACTTAATTCTATAGCAAAATGAACCTCTGTTTTCAAAGATTCTAAGTAAGAAAAAAAGAGTCCCATTATTTATTCCCATAAAACTCTCTTGACTTTACATGTAGTGAACCAGATTAGAGATAAAAATAAGATCTGAAGTTAAAGCTTGTATTTCTGTCACAAGGTTGGATTAAAGAAAATATCAGAAGATGGCCACTGCACAATTACAGAGAACTTCCATGGTATGATTTCTTGTATTTTAATATATTTTAATTTAGCTAATTTTATTGTTTCTTGAATTATCAAGTGTTTTTATGTTTGAAAAAGTTGAACCTTTGAGAGTTTAATGATGCCAGTAAACTCCATGTTGTAAGAAATATAGATATTTGCTAAACTAATTTGAATTAATGGAGAATTTTATTGGATGCTTGATGCATTGAATTAAATTGCCGCTTCAAATTCAGCTTGCATTATCAGGTATCAGTGAATGCTATTACGTTGCCTTGATGAAATTATCGCTAATATTAGTCCTCTCCTAGAACATGAATTTTTATGCCCCACAGATATAAAATTGTCTTCTCTTCACATATCTTGCACTACAGTTACCAGTCTGTGTTAAACCCAGTAAGTGACTAAAGAGAAAAGAAGGAAAAAATTAGATAGAAAAGTCAGTGCTATCTATCCATGTGTTATGCAGTTAACCTACAAGGGGATTTCTAATGATATTTAAGCAGTTTTTGCCTGTTACCTTTAGACTGCCACCCTGGAAACTCCCTCACAGTGTAGAAGCCATCCTGATTTTCTGGGGATTCTAACCACCATGGTTAAGAATTTTGGAGAAGCACCATGTTTATGCAAAAATATAGATCTACTTTAAGTTCAAGAAGACTGTATTTTTATTTTTTAAAATATTTATTTATTTTAATTGGAGGTTAATTAATTTACAATATTGCATTGGTTTTGCCATATATCAACATGAATCCGCCACAGGTATACACGTGTTCCCCATCCTGAACCCCCCTCCCTCCTCTCTCCGAGATTGTGTTTTTAGTAAAGCTAAATAAAATGTTTTTACTTTCCCTTGAATTTTAGAGTGCACTGATATTTCCTAATAGGATATCAACTGAGCAGCAGTCTTTAGTGTTAGTGAAGAGGCTCCTAGCAGTTTCAGTATCCTGCATCACATATTTGAGAGGAATATTTCCAGAATGCGCTTATGGAACGAGATATCTAGATGGTAACGTAATGTTTATTTTAAAACTTTCTTTAAATATGTTATTTTTTAGTTTGACTTGCTCTAAAATGGTAGTTTTTTACTTAAAGGGTTTGTTTTTATAATAGCAGCTGTATTGAGATATGATTTGCATATCCAACAATTCACTGATTTAAAGTGCAGAATTCATTGATTCTGGGTATATTCACCACTGCTGCTGCTGCTGCTAAGTCGTGTCAGCCATGTCCGACTCTGTGCGACCCCATAGACGGCAGCCCACCAGGCTCCCCTGTCCCCGGGATTCTCCAGGCAAGAACACTGGAGTGGGTTGCCGTTTCCTTCTCCAGTACATGAAAGTGAAAGGTGAAAGTGAAGTCGCTCAGTGTGTCCAACCCTCAGCGACTCTATGGACTGCAGCCTTCCAGGCTCCTCCGTCCATGGGATTTTCCAGGCAAGAGTACTGGAGTGGGGTGCCATTGCCTTCTCTGTTCCCTATTCTAAACATATAAATAAATGAAATAATGTAATATGTGGTCCTTTGTAATTGGCTTCTTTCACTTGACATAATGTTTTTAAGTTTCATTCATTTTGTAGCTTGGATTACTGCCTTTTTTTTGCCGAATAATATTCCATTATATGAATATACCACATTTTATTTATCTACTACCAGTTGATGAATATTTGGGTTGTTTCCACTTTTGGCTTTTCAAATAATGCCACAATTATATACAAATTTTTGTTTGGACATGTAAGTGATTTTTCAAAGTATATTCAATACCTTTGAAAGCACTTAATCATAAAATTTTCCCTCATCTCTCAAGTATAATATCACCTGACATTACTCTTATAATGATGAAATAAATAGGTAAAAATATCCTATTGCTTATAGTCTCCTACAGTGGTAGTGTATGTTCTTGTAGTGTTATTTTAAAGAAGTAAAAGTAATACAGCCATTTTATACTATAATAATGATTTACCATACATCACGTAATGTGTACCTTATATTGTTCACCAACTTTGTTGGCAATATGTTAAGCACCATGTTAATGTGTGATATCTTGTTAGTTCATATTACAGGCCTATAAGTTAGATACTATTCATGTTTTTCACATATGAAACCTGAGACTGACTGATCTTAGTCCTTTCCGCTGTATTACTAATTGCTTCCTTGCAGGGCTCTGTCTGATAGCCTTTTAACTTCTTGGCCTTTTGCAAGTATTTAATTGGGATAAGGGGCCAGAGCAAATTTTCTAAGAATCTTAGATGACAATTTCATGAAAACATTGTATCTAAGTGTTCTATATCTTTTAAAATGGAAATTTTTTTCTCTCCACCAACATTCATCCTAGGCAATTATGATGCTATTTTATAATAAGGATAAAAAGATGATTTGTTTCCATGCAACCTTTCTTTCTTTAATTTTATTAACATCAATCATCTGGAAGTTCATTGCTATTAATAATAAACCTGTAATATACAACTGAAGAAAATAATCTTCATTTAAGTTTTTTGATGCTTACTAATCTTAAGTATCTCTGTATCCTTACTTTTGTATTTAGATCTTTGTGTCAAAATTCTGAGAGAAGATAAAAATTGTCCAGGATCTACACAGTTAGTGAAGTGGTAAGTAAAATAAATAATGAAAGAAAATTATTTTTCTTAAATATTTTTTTGGTACCTTGTATACATTTAAGTGTTTAACCCAGTTTTAGTGATTTCCCCCTTTTATGCTGGATACCACTTCTGCAGATCTTTGGATTTTTGCATTAAATTTTTCTTTATTTCATGCTCCATGTGAGCAGGCTTAATTTTCCTATTTTTGTTTCTCTGTTTTCCTTTTTTTCAATCCCCTATTGACATTTTATATTTCTACCACATTGTTTTGTTTTATTGTTTAAGCTAGTAAATAAGGGAGCTTCATTATTAATAATAATTGTATATTAGTAATGAGATAATGAGACATTAAAAGAACTATTTTCTGGAAGTGAATTCAGTCTAAAAATGAATCCTTATTTATTTTTTAGGATGTTAGGATGCTATGATGCTTTACACAAAAAATATGTAAGTCAATATCTCTTTATTCTTTTTTCATAGTTTATATTCTACAAATGTAAAACAGTTACCATATAGTAAAAGATTAATTTAAACTAACTTGGGTATAGGCCAGCCCAAAGCTAAAAGTTTGAATATTTTAAAGATTCATATTCAACTCACTTAAAGCTAACAGAATTATTACTTAACAAATTTTGACAAGCCAGTTTTGATTATTAGCACTCATTTGCCATACCCTTCTCCAGGAGATCTTCCCCATCCAGGGACTGAACCTGTATCTGTCATGTCACCTGTACTGGCAAATGGGTTCTTTACCACTAGCACCACCTGGGAAGCCCCATTTGCATTAATAACATATATTAACTTATAAAAACTTAATGAATTAAAACATCCTTTGAAATAGTTCTTTCATTAGTTTCACATGCCTTCTAAAATCATATTTATACTAATAATGTAATAAATTATTCTTCATGAGAATTTAAAAATAAACTTACATGTAGTCTAGGTTAAACTGTGACAAGGTTTTATATATACTTACTGAGCTTACATTTATATCAACAAAGCAAATCTAACTCTAAAAAATTATGAAAAAGATAAAATTTTATCCATGGTCACCAGCCTTCTTCATTAAGACATTATGTTTTTAATATTCATTAAATGAGTGCCTGTTCTGTGCTAGGCACATATATTCTAGGTAGGAGCTGGAAAGTTAAAATGGTCAACAAGACAAAGAGGGCCTCTTCTATAATGGGGAAACAGCCAATAAAACAAGGAGATTAGATAACATCCAATTGTGTTAGATGCCATTAACATTTTAAGAAAAAGAATGTGGCAAATGGAGAGATGGTGTAACTTTAGATTGGGTAGGTGGTCTGAAGAGCTTCTCTGAGGAGGTGATACTTAAGCTGAGACTTGAATTAGAGGAAACCAGTTAGGCATTGATATTGGGAGAATATTCCTGTCAGAGCAGCAAATGCAAAGAGTTGGAGGGGAATTTGGCCAGTTCAAGGAAAAAAAAGAAGGCCAGAATGATTGGAGTGTGATGAGCAGAGCAAGAGAGTGGCAGGAGATGAACCTGTGGAGAGCCAGGGCCAGAGCATTCAGGGCTGAGTAGGTAGAGCTTGGACTTTATTTTAGGTACAATAAAAGCCATTTGAAAGATTTGAGTAGAAATGTATCATCATTAGATTTATATTTTAAATTAAAAGAAAAATCACTTTGCTATTTAAAGAATATGCCATCAAAGGAGAAAAAGATTGTAATTAAGATCAATAACACTTAATCCATTACAGAAGTACTGATGAAAAATAATGGTGTCTTAGACCAGGATGGGGCTTTGCTGGTGGCTCAGTGGTAAAGAATCCTCCCACAATGCAGGAGACCCAGGTTTGATCCTTGGGTCAGGAAGATTCCCCAGAGGAGGGCGTGGCAACCCACTCTGATATTCTTGTCTGGAGAATCTCATGGACAGAGGAGCCAGGCAGGCTACAGTCCATAGGGTTGCCCAGAGTCAGACACGGGCTGAAGCAACTGAGCACACACACATATAGACCAGGATGACAAAGGAAAAAAAATGAAAAGATTCAGGATGTATCTGACAGAACTGATTGGATTTGTTGATAGATTGGTTCTGGAGTATAAGGAAAAGATCCAAATTAAGGGTGACTTGGATTTTGGCAGATTACTAGAGTGAATGATTTCCTGTGATTCTCTATTCTGTTAGGCCCCAAAGTCTCTTCCCTTTACTCAACGAGCAGGGCCCTGAACTGTTTTTCTCAAAACCAGTTCTCATATTGGGTAAGATTTAATGAGTTATTTCACAATATGTATTTTCCTTTTAACTGGCAGTAATGCCTCATTTGCTTAAGTCAGTGATAGAAATTTCGACTTTCAATAAGATAGCTAGAAATAAATATTTGGGGGAATAGGGAAGGATATTTGAGATACCGCTTTACCTGCAACAAATGAAGTTTGTTTTTTCTGAGATTATTTTCATTAGGAACAAATGTTGAAATAGGACAAATAATTCTTATGATCCATCATGCAAAAATATAGAATAAAAATAAGATTTTTGTTCTTTGTTATATTTCAGCTGAGGATGGTTGTTCTAGCTGTAAGTATTTTTAAATTGTATGTTCCTTATAAAAGACTGTTAAATTCAGCATTGCTTAATTAAATAATGCTGAAACCATCTATTTATTATATCATTTGATACAAACCACTGATCTGTTCATTAGAAAAAAGTAATTTTGTTGTGAGTGGGTGGGTTGTTCTGTATTTTGCTTTACTGAATTCATTTAATATTTTAATCAAAATATCCAGTTTAGTTCTCCTTATATGTAACTTATGTAACTCAGTTGTAAATTGTTTTTAAATAGGTGTACACCAATCCAGAAGACCCTCAGGTATGTTTAAGTTAGTAAAGAAACATAATGCCTCTAATATCTATAAGTAACATAAAAGTATAATAGTTTCTAATGCTTTAACTGTACTTTTGTCAATGCACTTTCACATATATTTTCACATTTGAACTTCATAAAGACTTCTGAGTTAAGACAAGGCGTGTATTGTTACCCTTAAACAGATTAACGTCTTTAACTACAAGGGAGATTTGTGTGACTGATTCAAGGCCACAAAGATACAAACCATTAGAAATAACCTAAATCTCCTGACTTCTGATCTTTTACAGTGTTCTTATTTTTAACGGTCTTCTTTTTATAGAATTATAAAAGGAGTTGAGTTTTAGAAAAATAAGATGCTAATCCTTGATCTTTGACTGTAAACCCTAATCCAATTACATCTACCTGTTCATCTGACAATTAAAGAAAGGGTTATAAGAAGTGAAAGGGAAAACCAGAGAAACAAAACGGTATACTTCCCTGCTGATCTAGTGGTTAGGAATCCGCCTGCCAATGCAAGGGACACAGGTTTGATCCCTGGGTTAGGAGGATCCTATATGCCCTGGAGCTACTAGGCCAGTGCTACACAACTTCTGAGTCCACGCACCTGGAGCCTTTTCTAAATTCTTTTCTGCCTTTTCTAAATCCAGCTTGTACATGTGGAAGTTCTCAGTACATGTATTGTTGAAGCCTAGCTTGAAGGATTTTGAACATTACTTGCTAGCGTGTAAAATAAGTGCAACTGTATAGAAGTTTGAACATTCTTTGGCATTGCTGTTCTTTGGAATTGGAATGAAAACTGATCTTTTCCAGGCCTGTGGCTACTGCTGAGTTTTCCAAATTTGCTGGCATATTGAGTGCAGTACTTTAGGAGCAGCATCTTTTATGATTTGAAATAGCTCAGCTGGAATTTCATCACCTCCACTAGCTTTGTTTATAGTAATGCTTGTGCTTACCATATAGTAAGGATTTAAGTCCTGTGCTTAACCATTCTGTTAGTGGAAAAGATGTGCTGCCTCCCTTACCTGCCTATTAAGGAGTTCCTTCCCTCTGGTATGTAAAACATAAATTGCAGTGAGTGGGGAATAAGTATCTTACCGGCACTGAAGTCCCAAATCCCAGGCCCTGGAATTGACTATTTAGGATTGGAAAGTTTCAATGGATGAATATGGATTATCATGCAGAAAGAATTATTAAATGGTGAGACATAAAAAAATCTATACATAGCTACTTAGCCACCAGTTCAGTTCACTTCAGTCACTCAGTCATGTCTGACTCTTTGCGACCCCATGAACTGCAGCACGCCAGGCCTCCCTGTCCATCACCAACTCCCGAAGTCCACCCAAACCCATGTCCATCGAGTCGGTGATGCCATCCAGCCATCTTATCCTCTGTCGTCCGCTTCTCCTCCTGCCTTCAATCTTTCCCAGCATCAGGGTCTTTTCCAATGAGTCAGCTCTTCACATCAGGTGGCCAAAGTACTGGAGTTTCAGCTTCAACATCAGTCCTTCCAATGAACACCCAGGACTGATCTCCTTTAGGATGGACTGGTTGGATCTCCTTGCAGCCCAAGGGACTCTCAAGAGTCTTCTCCAACACCACACTTCAAAAGCATCAATTCTTTGGTGCTCAGTTTTCTTTATAATCCAACTCTCACATCCATACGTGACCACTGGAAAAACCATAGCCTTGACTAGACGGACCTTTGTTGACAAAGTAATGTCTCTGCTTTTTAATATGCTGTCTAAGTTGATCATAACTTTCATTCCAAGGAGTAAGCGTCTTTTAATTTCATGGCTGCAGTCACCATCTGCAGTGATTTTGGAGCCCAGAAAAATAAAGTCTGACACTGTGTGATGGGACCAGATGCCATGATCTTAGTTTTCTGAATGTTGAGCTTTAAGCCAACTTTTTCACTCTCCTCTTTCACTTTCATCAAGAGGCTCTTTAGTTCTTCTTCACTTTCTGCCATAAGGGTGGTGTCATCTGCATATCTGACGTTATTGATATTTCTCCCAGAAATCTTGATTCCATCTTGTGCTTCCTCCAGCCCAGTATTTCTCATGATGTACTCTGCATATAAGTTAAATAAGCAGGGTGACAATAAACAGCCTTGACGTACTCCTTTTTCTATTTGGAACCAGTCTGTTGTTCCATGTCCAGTTCTAGCTGTTGCTTCCTGACCTGCATTCAGGTTTCTCAAGAGGCAGGTCAGGTGGTCTGACCCATCTCTTTCAGAATTTTCCACAGTTTCTTGTGATCCACACAGTCAAAGTCTTTGGCATAGTCAATAAAGCAGAAATAGATGTTTTTCTGGAACTCTCTAGCTGTTTCAATGATCCAGCAGATGTTGGCAATTTGATCTCTGGTTCCTCTGCCTTTTCTAAAACCAGCTTGAACATCTGGAAGTTCATGGTTCACGTATTGCTGAAGCCTGGTTTGGAGAATTTTGAGCATTACTTTACTAGTGTGCGAGATGAGTGCAATTGTGTGGTAGTTTGAGCATTCTTTGGCATTGCCTTTCTTTGGGATTGGAATGAAAACTGCCCTTTTCGAGTCCTGTGGCCACTGCTGAGTTTCCCAAATTTGTTGGCATATTGAGTGTAGCACTTTCACAGCATCATCTTTCAGGATTTGAAATAGCTCAACTGGAATTCCATGACCTCCACTAGCTTTGTTTGTAGTGATACTTCCTAAGGCCCACTTGACTTCACATTCCAGGATGTCTGGCTCTAGGTGAGTGATCACACCATCGTGATAGCCACCAGTATTATATATCAGATTCGTAACTATGATATTTTCTATTTTAGACAATTTCAGAATGTTACCAATTTAAATTCAAGTACACCAGTAATGGACCAGTCATGGACTTCACAAGGTAATTATTATTCTATAGTTCTCTCTTCATATTGCAGATTACCACTTATTCATAATAATACTGTACAGCTAAACTTTAGAAATAATTCTGAAATTCTCGAGCATCCCTAATGTACTATCAAAGATACAAAATATCTTTGGAGTGGCTGCAAGCCAGAATTCTACAGATAATTGTATATATTTTAATTGTGAAACAGAGCCAAAGAGTAGGAAATCTATTGTATGCTTATGTGATTAGAAATACAATAAAATTCATCATTTGTGTCCTTTAAAAAGTCTTACATAAAATGTGTATTAACATATGTAAATTAATTTAGAATTATAATATTAACAATGATATTAAATTTTTTATAATAGTGGTATTAAACACATGAAATTGTAACTTTTAACAACTTGATACATTAATAAGAATAAGAATCTTAAGTAGTAAAACATGAAGTTATGTTATTAGAAGCCATGGATGTCATAAAAGAAACTGTGTGATTCTCTTCTAGTAAAAACCAAAGCAGTGAACCTAATATGTCATCTGCTGACACCAAGAAAGCAAGTATTCTTCTCATTCGCAAGATTTATATTCTAATGCAAAATCTGGGACCTTTACCTAATGATGTTTGTTTGACCATGAAACTTTTTTACTATGATGAAGGTACTATTTCCAGATCATCCTGTTTTAGTTGGTACCTGTATATTTTCTTATTAATGAAACAGTTGGTTTACATCCCAAATATTTTTAGGCACCTAAATTTTTTTATATATATAATATTTTAATTATAAAATTTATATTTTATGTTGGTATTTGAAAAAAACGTACACTTCTCCAGTGATAAGAACATGTCCATTTGAACCTCAGCCTCATTCATAACTAAAGAAATGAAGCAATGACTTACCAGATCATACAACTTATGAAATCATTATTGGCAGGGATGTAGGGGGAAGCAAGCACTTTCGTATACTCTTGATGGAATGTAACCATTAATGTGCCATATAACATTTTAAGAGGACTATTTGGCAATATAAAAATTTTAAATTCTCTTTAAAATATTTAAAATATTAAATTTTCTTTAATCCTGAAATTCTGTAGCTAGAAAAGTATCTTGGGAATATACAAAGACAAATATGCAAGGTTATATGTTTATGCATTATTGCATTTGTTAAATGGAAACAAACTGGAAATTTAACATTGAATGTTCTTTATTGGAGGATTGAGTAAGTAAATTATAGTGTATCTATATAATAGAATGCTGTGCAAGCTATTTAAAAGAATGTGCTGTTAAATTATTATCCAAAAAATATTAAAGCAGATTTAAAAGTGATGTTAAAAGCAGCTAGGTACAGAAGACTATGACTTCATTTGTGTTTTTTAAGAATATATATATATATATATATATATATATATATAAAACATGCATAGTATCTTCTAGAAGAACACAAAGCATCAACAATAATAACTAACATTTAGTGAATACTTCCTCTGTGTCAGTTCTGTTCTGATCATTTTATAGACTTCAATACCACAGTGACCCTAGGAGGTTGGTGCTAGTATTTTCCCCTCTTGACAGATGAGGAAACTGAATCAAGAATGACAAATAGTTTCCTCAAGTCACATAGCTAGTCAAGTGTAAGGAAAAAAATTTACCTTTAAGGAATAAAATAGGAACTTTGAGATAGTAGGAGACTGCATTTTACTTATTATTGTATGTCCTTCTATACTATTTAAAACTTCTTTAATATGCAGTATATTCTATAATAAAATTAATATATTTTCTTCAATTTCATGAACAACATAGTTTATACTTACTTTTCTGCAGTTACACCCCCAGATTACCAGCCTCCTGGTTTTAAGGATGGTGATTGTGAAGGAGTGATATTTGAAGGGGAGCCTATGTACTTAAATGTGGGAGAAGTACCAACGCCTTTTCACACCTTCAAAGTAAAAGTGACCACTGAGAGGGAACGAATGGAAAACATTGGTTCAGGTATATTATCACCAAAACAATTAAAAACACCACTTCAAAAAATTCTTACGGACAAAGATGATTTAGAAGATGACCAGGAGCATTACATAAGTGTAAGTATACTTAAGGAGTTACAAAGTACAGTAGTAATGAATGTTTTATTGAATTCTGAGTACTTCAGTAGCTATAAATACTTATGATCACCATAAACTCAAGTTTGAAAGGTACCATAAAGAAGGTTTAGGCTTGTGGTTTTAAAACTTTTCACGTGGGTGCGAAGAATATTATTCTCAGAAATTTAAAAGCACAACTATTGTGAATGAAGTAGGGAATGGTCCTAGAGGCGCAGCCATTCACCGTCTCACCTACCCTCATGGTGGACTCTTAAGAAAACCCCTTTGTCTGGAGCATAATTTGAAAACCATGGAATCCCCTGGTGGTCCCGTGGTTAGGACTTGGCACTTTCACTATCTGGGTCTGGGTTCAAAAAAAGAAAAGAAAACCACTGAATGACTCCAGTCACCCAGACTAATGCTGAAATCTTTTCTTCAACACCCTTATTAAGTGCTCATGTAAGCCTGTGGTTGAATTTCTTCAGGGCCTGAAAATCAGTGTCCTGAAGGAGCTTGGAAGTTCCTGGAAGTCAGGAAAAGTGTCTTATTCAGCTTTGTATTTCTTCTGTACCTAGCATTTAGAGTCAGAATGTATTCTCAATATTGGTTGAATGGATGGATGAATTGAACTATTTAAAAAAGATTTTTTTAAAATTACAGCCTCATTCCCAGAAAATCTTTCATCATTATTGTTTGTTCTTTAATCTCACCTTTGTGGTTTTCTCTCATTTTATTCTAAATTATGATCACAGTTCTTATGATAGGGACTAACTATTCTGTTTTAGGCTCTGTAGCCAAATCCTTACAAATAGAAAACTCAATTTTCAACCAGTTCAGTCAAGAAGGAATCGTCTTCCTAAAACCTAAATGCCAGTCTTGCTTTATAAACAAAAATGGCTGGGATTTATGAAGCATTCTTTAAAATATTTAAAGCTCTTTGACGTATGTCACAAGGAGAATAATAAAGTAGACATACTTTATATGTCTTTTTATGTCATACCATAACTGTGCTTATCCTTTCCCAACTCCCTGAAGAGGGTTCAGAGTTTATACTAGTATCTATACAAAAATTTCAGAGCTACGGAAGTTGTAGCTTATTGTGTTACCATGTCTAATTCAGTGCTCTCAAACGATAGTAAGATCTGGGGTTCTTAGAGTCATCATACATTTTTCAGAAAGTTGTGTATTTTTACTGTCTACCTTAAAGCAGTCTTACAAAGTAAAGAAAAGTAGGATTTTATACTTTGGATAAATAAGCTGCCTTATAATAAGTATAAGACCACTTTATTTGCAAAAAGCGTGAGGTCATTGTAGTGTTATATTATATTTAACCTTCATGTAAAACAAGCTCGTTAATAAATACTACCCAGTTGCTTTAATTTCTTTTTGGAATGTGTCCATTTTTTTCCTTCATGTCATTATGTAGGATGAGTTTGACACTGAAACTAAAATGGAAGAACCGGAAAAAAACCCTGGCTGTTCTGTACATAGAGGTGAGAAGTTAATGAAAATGTAAATTAATTCATTTCCAATTCAATTTTATACCATTTTAACTCTTTTATTTATTTTCTTAACAGAAGCAGGTTTGGTTTGTGAGGAAGATGAAATGAAATCTAAAGGAAGTCCAGATTTTTCAATTTCTCATTCTCAGGTATAAACTTCATAGTTCTATCTCATTTTTAACTTGAATTTTTTCAAAAGACAGATTCTTATATGCTTATCTGATTATTTCTCAGATTTTCTTATATTCTAGGTATTTTAGATGAAAATTAGTTATTAAGAATGCTTACTAACAAAACTTGGGAATTATATGTTGAAAAGTTTTGAGTGCATTATTGTTTGATTTGTTTAGGAATAAACCTAAATACTGTTCAAAGAATCTCAGAATTTCAGAGGTAAATAGTATCTTAAGCAATTATTAATTTAAATCAACCACCTTTGTATTTGCAAATGGAGTGTATAATACATTTTTGTTGCCTTGGAGCAGAACATGTTTAATTTTGTTTTTCTAAATATAGTAAAATCCTGAAATAACATTTAGAAAAAATCAACCTGAAAATAATGGGGCTGATGATTGCCTACCTTCTTCTGCACAGCCCTTCTCCAGTGGGTGTGGGCTGAAGTTCTTTTCTTCTGAAAGAGTGGTATCTAGTGATAATTTCAATCTTTCTCAATTCAGTGAATGGTCAATGTACAGTGTACAGAGTCAGTTTCAGTATCTTTACCTTTGTACTTTTTATGACAGTAAGAATCAACACAAAATTATTGACTTTAATTAACTCAAAATAGCAAGACCCTAAATTTTATGTGATTGAGTTTTTGACCCCCATTATTATGAAAAGCTTCTCTTGTATTGTTTTAGTGGTTTCATGTAATTATTTTCTTTTCTAGGTTGAACAGTTAGTCAGTAAAACATCTGAGCTTGATGTGTCTGAAAGCAAAACAAGAAGTGGAAAAATTTTTCAGAATAAAATGGTAAAGGCATCTCTTTAGATTTGATTTCATTCTAACCTTGTAATTTTCCCTGTAGTTGAGTTTATTTTGCTTTGAATACTTCATTTATTGGACCAACATTTAGTAAGCACATACTATTAATATGTGTCACTTTACTAGGTACTGGAAATATAATATGCTCTTAGCTTAAAGTTTAGTAATTTGAGGTAAACAAGCAGTGATATAGCACTATGATAGCAGTCAGAATAGGCTACAGAGACACAAAGGAAAGAATGGTTAATTTCACTGAAGGTGCAGTGGAGAGGGAAATGCAGAGGAGCTTTGAGAAGTGACACTGTCCTCCAGACTTCCTCAGGATAGTGACACTACCCTCCTCTATTCCCAGACTCCCAGGAAATTCCCAGGAATGCTAAAGTGTTCCCATGCTCTATCTTGTGAGTAGGTTATCTTATTAATAAGACATTAAAAATAATTATACATTAAAGTATATATACATACATAGCTTACATAAAGGGAATCTAATATTTTAAAGAAAAAACACCACTACTTTATTTTAGTTTTTTATCTGAGTTGTACTAAACTGAGATTTGGGCTTCCCAGGTGACACTAGTGGTAAAGAACCCATTTGCCAATGCAGGAGACGCAAGAGAACACGAGTTCCATCCTTGGGTCGGGAAGATCCCCTGGAGTGGGAAGTGGCAACCCACTCCAGTATTCTTGCCTGGAGGATCCCATGAACAGGGGAGCCTGGTGTACTGTGGTCCATAGAGTCACAGAGGAGGACACAACTGAGGCAACTTAGCATGTATGCAAATAGAGGTTTATATTTTATTTTAGGTCTTTTAAGTTACTCTCCAAGGTTCAAAGGTGAATAAAAAGCATTCTATAAAATATATGAGCTATTATATCAGGGAATTCCCTGGCAGGCCGGTGGTTATTACTCCATGCTTTTGCTGCAGGGGCACAGGTTCAATCCCTGGTCAGGTAGCTAAGATCCCACGTGCTGTACAGCTCAGCAAAAAAAAGATATCCAAAGTTAGGAAACAAATGGCACACTCTTAACAGTGGTATGCTGAAGGATTTCTTTCCCCCTCTTCATTCAGTGACATTATGTTTTTCCTACCTACCTTGAAACTGGACATAATGAAAGTATTCACAGCATTGTTGTTGTTCAGTTGCACAGTCATGTCTGACTCTTTGCAACCCCATGGATTGTGGCATGCCAAGGCTTCCTGTCCTTCACCATCTCCCAGAGTTTGCTAAACTCATGTCCATTGAGTTGTTGATGCCATCCAACCATCTCATCCTCTGTCATCGCCTTCTCATGCCTTCAGTCTTTCCCAGCATTGGTATCTTTTCCAACGAGTCGGCTCTTCATTTCAGGTGGCCAAAGTATTGGAGCTTCAGCTTAGCATCAGTCCTTCCAATGAATATTCAGGGTTGATTTCCTTTAGGATTGACTAGTTTGATCTCCTTGCTGTCCAAGGGACTCTCAAGAATCTTCCCTAGCACCACAGTTCAAAAGCATCAAGTCTTCAGTGCTCAGCCTTCTTTATGGTCCAACTCTCACATCCATGCATGACTACTGGAAAAACCATAGCTTTAACTAGACAGACCTTTGTCGATAAAGTGATGCCATGCTGTCTAGGTTGGATGTAGCTTTTCTTCCTAGGAGCAAATGTCTTTTGATTTCATGGCTGCTGTCACCATCTGCAGTGATTTTGGAGCCCAAGAAAAAAAATCTGTCACTGTTTCATTTTTTCCCATCTATTTGCTATGAAGTGATGGGACTGGGTGCCATGATGGTAGTTTTTTGAATGTTGACTTTTAAGTCAGCCTTTTCACTCTCCTCTTTCATCTTCATCAAGAGGCCCTCTAGTTCCTGTTTGTTTTCTGCCATTAGGGTAGTATCATGTGCATATCTGAGGTTGTTGATATTTCTCCCAGCAATCTTGATTCCAACTTGTGCTTCATTCAGCCCAGCATTTCACATGATGTACTCTACATATAAGTTAAATAAGCCAGGTAACAATATATAGCCTTAACATACTCCTTTCCCAATTTTGAAGAAGTGCATTGTTTGATGTCCAGTTCTAACTGTTGCTTCTTGACCTGCATACAGGTTTCTCACGAGGTGGTCTGGTACCCCCTTCTCTTGAAGAGTTCTCTGTAGTTTGTTGTGATCCACACAGTCAAAGGCTTTGGTATAGTCAATGAAGCAGAAGTAGATGTTTTTCTGAAATTCCCTTGCTTTTCCTATGATCCAGGGGATGTTGGCAATTTGATCTCTGGTTCTTCTGCCTTTTCCTAATCCAGCTTGTGCATCTGAAAGTTCTTGGTTCGTGTATTGTTGAAGCCTAGTTTGAAGGATTTTGAAGATTACCTTGCTAGCATGTGAAATGAGCACATTGTACGTGGTTTGAATATTCTTTGGCATTGCCCTTCTTTGGAATTGGAATGAAAACCGACCTTTTCCAGTCCGTTGGCCATGCCTTAACTCAGGATTTATTTCTCCCAGAGAACTGGTTGTTAAACATTTACCAGAACACCACTGATGATAGTGCCATTTTTAGGTGTCCTTTTTTTCCCACATTCTTGATGGAAAGTTAGAACTGGCAAGCAAGAAATAAAAGAATTCCAAAAATTACTACCTCTAGCAGCAAAATGTTATTTCTAGGCAGCTTCTATTTAAGATGAGTATCCTTTACTATCCTTTACTCCACCGAAGTACTCCTAATTTTGTCAATAGTGACTGAATTATGGTTAGAAACAGGCAGGAAGTGAAGATATTTAATATATATAGTAAGGAAGTTATTGAAAAGTACATTTCAAGCATCAGAAAATAAATATGTACTTTCAGAGGATAATACTATGAAAATGAATAACTTGTCATCATCTAATATTCATTTTAAAAATTGTATGTGTAGCATTATTCACAATAGCCAAAAGATGGGGAAAAACCCTAAATGTTCTTAACAAATGAATGGATAAACAAATGTGGTATATCCATACAGTGGACTATTATTCAGCCGTAAAAAGGAATGAAGTATCAGTCCATGCTACAACTTGGATGAACCCTGAAAACATTATGCTCAGTGAAAGAAACCAATCATACACACACACATGGAAAAACATTATATGGTTCCATTTATATGAAAGTCCAAAATAAGGATTTCTATAGAGACAAAGTCTTAATGCTGGTGAAAGAATGAGGGAATAGTGGAGTGATAGTTTTAAGAGTACAGGATTTCTTTTTAGAGGATATATTGTGTGCTCAGTCATGTCCAGCTCTTTGGGGCTTCATGAACTGTAGCCCACCAGGGTCCTCTGTTCATGAAGTTTTCCAGGTAAGAATACTGAAGTGGGTTCTCATTTCCTACTCCAAGGGGATCTTCCCAACTAAGGGATCAAATTCAGGTCTTTTGTGTCTCCTGCATCAACAGGCAGATTTTTTTTTTTTACCACTAGTGCCACTTGGGAAGCCTTTTAGAGGATGAAAGTGCTCTAAAATTGACTGCTGTGATGGTTGCACAACTCTGTGAATATACTTAAAATCACTGAAGTTTGTATATTTTAAATGGATGAATTTTATGTATCTGAATTATATCTCAGTAAAGTTTTTTTTTAAAAAAACTGCATATAGTTGCCTGTGGTTGAACAATCATGCTGATTGTTCTTTGAGAAATAACCAATTGGTAATTATTCTATCTTTGTGGAGGCTAATGGAAATCAACAAGTAAAATCTAAGGACAATCGGAAGAGAACTCAGCTTGAATCTGGGAAAACAGTAAGTCTTATAATAATATATAGGTTGAATGAAATGGCAAGTATCAGAATATTATTCCTGTAGATTAAGTTAATGATAAATATGATATCCCTGGATATACCTCAAAGCTCTAGTTTTCAGATCTTGTTTAAATATATTCGATTCTAAAAAATTGGGTCATTTTAAAATAAAATGTGGTACATTGTTTTATTAATTTTCCCATGTAAACATTTACTGTCTTATTCCATGAATGATTTGAAATAGTTGGAGGAATGTATAAAATAAAAATCAACATCAGGAAAAATATGAATAGGATAAGAAAAAAATGAAAGTACAAGAATACTCAGGCCATTTTATTTATGTAGAATTAAAATTGGGCCACAGATTTCATCTGAGCTTTCTACAGATTAAAACTGAAGTAGAAACAAGTTAAGTTACTAAATCCACATGTTCTCTAAAAATATAGCATCTCTTAGAAAATTTTTCTGACCTAAATTCTATAACAAGTTGTATTATATTTGGAACCTTATTTTAGCAAATCAGATGATGTATTTGTCATTTCTGAGATAAATATTTATATGTTTTCAACCACAATTTTGAGTATTATTCGGTTCAGTCGCTCAGTCGTGTCCGACTCTTCTCACTCCCCTCAAAATATTTTACTGTTTTGAGTTGGTGGTTTAGTTGCTAACTCATGTCCAACTATTTGCAACCCCATGGACTATAGCCTGCCAGGCTCCTCTGTCCGTGGGATTTCTCAGGCAAGAATACTGGAGTGGGTTGCCATTTCCTCTCCAGGGGATCTTCCCAACCCAGGGATCAAACCCAGATCTCTTGCATTGAAGGCAGTTGCCTGCACTGGGGGCAGATTTTTTACCAACTGAGCTACCAGGGAAGTTCTACTATTTTGAGGACATAATATCAAATCTTCTAAGTACTCCAGCATCCCTAATGAAAACCTTATACTTTGCAAAACTGTATTCAGCAGCCATTAGGAGATATAAATAACAAAATTTTAAAAGGAAGAAATGGAGGGAGGAAGGAAGAAAGGGAAGAAGGAAACTCAGACATAAAAAAAACCTCTAAAATTAAAGATATTTAAACTGGAAAGTATTCTTAGTAATTGTTTTCTTTTGACAGGTCCTTCATCCCTTTGATTCTTCTAGTCAGGAGTCAGTGCCAAAAAGAAGAAAGTTTAGTGAACCGAAGGAGCGTATATAAAATTTTTTTTTTCTGCATGTTTGCAGAGTTCTTCACAACATTTAAACTAAAGGTCGCTATATTGCTATTTTAAGGTGTGTTTGTCCTACCTCTGAAAACTTATATATGGTCTTAAGCAGTCAGCACACTAAAATGAATCCTTAACTGACTATCATATTGTGATCCTTAATCTTATCCGAGACAAATTCAAGAGAACTTCTGTATAAAAACAGAAGTACCAGTGTCATAATTCTATTAATTATCCTCTCGATATTGATGTATCTCCCATTTTGGCAGACAGTTCCTTTAAACACATTAATTTTTTAAGGCCCTCTAAAAGCCATTTTTTGAAGTAAATGATGTTTATTTTTGTATTAAATTTTTCTAGAAATTTACTTTTTACCTGTTAAAACTACAGTTTAACACGCTGTTAATTGTCTTATTAAAACAATGTCTTCAGTACTTTGACACAGTGTATTAACATGATAATATATAATGTACAATTTAAAATTGGTGTTTTACCTTTTTAAATAATTTTTACAAGACAAAATGACTGATTTTAAAATCTAGCATTTTTGGCAGCATAAATAAAATATTGTTCAGCATCTAGACTCTTTCATGGCTTCTACTTTTTATTTAAATAGTAGAAAATGTTTAGGCACTAATTTTGAAATCATTTTGGTAGATATTTTTTTCAAGAGTTGAGCACACTTCCTAGAACTTTTGGATGGTAATGTGAAAGATACTGTGCCTTCAGTGAGAAACCTGGGACCCGGTTCTAGACTTTAGTATTTCCTGTGCTCTAGAAAAGGAAGGCTTAAAACTTAGTCTGTTTGCCTCTTGCATTTTCAGCAGCCATATTCTAAAAAAATATACATTATCCATGAACTTGCCAGTGAGAAACAGTAATGGGAAATGTTAGTATGAATGCTGTGGTAGAAATGTGCCTATCCTGTTTAATGTAAACCAAATAAACGTCCACAAACTGACCCAGATCGGGCTTTTCTGGAACAGGAAAGTTAGGGATAAGCTAATTGTCGAAAACAACCAATTTTTAAATGTTTATGTATTCTTAGCTTTATTGGATCCCAACTCATCTCACCTAATTGTCCCAGTATACACTGCTACAGAACACACCTGCTACACTGAGATTGCCCAACAAAAACCTTTGTAGATCGGAAGCTGGTGATAGCTCACTAAACGCTTTGATTGGCCGGTTTAATGGGGGTGGGGATCGCAGCCCTCTTTCCTCTAGCTACCAAGTTTCTTTCATTGGATTGACCAGCTGTCAGGTTAAACCCAAACCTGCCTCCTTTTGGTCGTGTTTGTCTGGAGCGCAACACAATAGCTGGGGGGAGAGCCTCCCCTCGCAAGCTCTAATTGGCTGAACTCAGCCTCGGAGGTTTCTGATTGGCCCAATGAAGAAACACCAAGGTAGGTTGCCTAGTGATCCTGAGGAAGCTGATGTGTTATTCCTTCTCTGCATCGAAGGATCAGGAAGTTTGTTCTCTCTGCGTGGCTGAGAAGTTTTTCACCTAGCAGGACGGGGGTAGTTGGTGGGGGTGGGGACAAATGTCCCCATAAAATAGAGCGCAAGCTGCAACCTGCGTTTGGCTGTAACCCAGGAGTAACGTCAGGTAAGCAACGGGGGAAATACATCTAACGTCCAAAAAAAATCTCTCCAAATATTTTACTTTATGGAGAGAAGGAGGTTCATATTTAATTTGGGGGCCATCGGTTTTTTTGTTTGTTTTTTAATAGGCTTTTTAACTAGTAAATGTCCAGGGATGATTAATTCTTCAAAGAAAATCCCCACTCCTTTTTTTTTTTCCGCCCTGAAGAGACTAAGTTTCTTGGATTGGATTAGAAAATAAGCCCTATTCACAGTGCCAGATAGGGTTAGTGCCCAGAAGCATTTATTTCATGGTTCTCTTCTTTTTTCACTCCTACGCCTGCCTCCCACCAAGAATTATTTGAAATACAGCCTTGAACAAAGAATCTTTTGTAAGTCACTTTATTTATGTTTTAAATGTTCTCATGTGTTTCTGAGTATTCATTTTAATCAGTATATATTTGTTGAGCAGTTACAACGTTAAAGACATTTGTGTTAGTTGCTATGGAGAATATAAATACCCAAGAAGACAATATCCCTGCCCTCAAGAAGTTTACAGTTGAGAGACAGCCATACCAAAAGAAAGACTATAATAAATACTTTAAAGGAAGTAAGTATAAATAAAGTTGTTTGAAAGTACAGCTGAGAGAAAGACCTAGCCATGGGACACTGGGTAATGGAAAAGCAGATTCCCTGAAGACTACAGTGGGTCCTCAGTAAGACTTCAAAGAATTAGTAGAATTTAGAGAGGAAGGGAAGGGGGAGAGAACTCCATCCTCTACAAAGGAAGGCATGACATGTTTGTGAAATGGCTTAACAGTACATTTGGAGTAATGGGAAATATTGCTAGAAGATAGAATGAGATCCAGTCATAGAGGCTCTTGAATGTGCTCTTTTGACCTTGAAAAAGCTATTCTTTTCAATAATTGCTGGTTTAAAATACTTACTGTACTTCACCTTAAGAACTGGCGTTTAGGTTGATGTGAAGTATGCTAACTTTAAACTTTATCACACATGATAGTGGAATTTTTCTTGACTGTAGATTTTTTAAACGGCCGTTGTTGTCAGTCGTTCAGTCGTGTCCAGCTCTTTGCGATCCCATAAACTGCACCACACCACACTTCCCTGCCCTTCACCATCTCCTGGAGTTTGCTCAAACTCATGTCTGTTGAGTCAGTGATGCCATCCAACCATCTAATTCTCTGTGGCCCCTTCTCCTCTTGCCCTCAATCTTTCCCACCATCAGGGTCTTTTCCAGTGAGTCAGCTCTTCACATCAGGTGGCCAAATGAACTCCATGAACAGTATGAAAAGGCAAAAAAGCAAAAACCTATAGTGCATGATATAAAAAGGCTGATTTTTTTGTATTTGAGAAAGAATTTGCTAATCTTTTAACATTCTCTTGCCGGTACTTTTTGTTGTCACCTGTTTATGTATTTGCAAGATGATTAGCCTAAGAATAGAGATGAAAGTTTTTAGCTATATGGAAATGCAATACATGATATTCTGAGCGTTATTCTCTAGACTGATGATCTCCAAAGTGGTTGCATGAAATGAGTCATTTGGGTTTGGGAAGGAAGTATTAGAACATGTATTTCTATTTAGTTTTTCTTAATTTTTTTTTTTTTACTAATTTTTGTGTTTTATAATGCATCGTTGAATATTTTTAGGAATTATATATAGATTACTGTATGCTCTTTGAAGCTGGATGCTCACATTTTTTTGCTGTTCCATATTATTTAACTTGTGGAGAATCCATTTTGTGAAAGGAATCACAATAATGGAAATTCCCTAGGTTGTAGGCTATGCACAAGAAATCAGCAGGCTTAAAAAACAATATCATTTCTCCTGGTCTTTAGAATTACTGATTGGATTTCTTGTCAGTGCTTCCAGTGCAGTTCAACTTGTTATACTTTGGAAAAGATACTGTGTTATCTATCTAATATTTTCTGGTCGTTACTCCTTCCTTCCTTTCTCATTTAAGTTTGTAAATATTTCTTATCTGTATACATTTTTAGTGTGCATGCATTAATATTTAGATGTTTATTTATACAAGCATACATATATTTTTTCAGCACCCTCTCCAGAAACAGGTGAGAATGACCACCTTAACTCACCGGGCCCGTCGTACTGAAGTAGGGAAGAATTCTGAAAAGAGGGTAGAAAGTGAGGAAGATATGAATCAAGACCGAAATCAAGACAATGAGGACATTGGAGACTCTAAGGATATCCGCCTCACCCTTATGGAAGAAGTATTGCTCCTGGGACTAAAAGATAAAGAGGTAATGCAGTTCGGCTTGCTTGGCTGTCTCAAAGACTTAAATATTGGAATGTTTTTAAGAAGTATCTGATAAAATATTTTCATTAATGCTAAACTGGCCTTAGAATTGTGCTTCAGCCATCTGGGGCATGGGGAAGTCTGGGAGGATGGCTGATTCTTGGAAGGTAAAATCCAGAAGTATAATCACTTGAAGTGTAATTACAGAATTACTCCAAAATTTTAAGACACAGTGTAAAGTGTTTGTAGTTTCCCAAGTGAGATTGATGGTGAAATGACCTCTTACTAAACTAAGAAAGGGGACCCACACACGTTGAAGTCTTCTTGAGCTTTAGGGAGAAAAGTCTTTTAAATGAGAAGACAAGGAACATGTGTGGTTAGCTGCTTACAAAAATAAATAATGGGTAGGTTTCTTATAATACAGTAAGAATAACTTCCATTCTGTGGATCTTTAGAAGTTAAAGATCAACAATTGATGAAGATTATTTTAGAAAATATTTTAAAATTAATTGTAGCTTTCTCTTTTTTCTAATTTTTCCCTTATTAATAGAACATTTATTTTATAATGAGGTTAGTTTTGAGATAGCAAGGCTTGTGATATAATCAAATATTTTTTTCGCTTTTCTACTAGTAGTATACATTATCCTTCATTTGTGATTTAACTATTTATTGTGTTTTCCCTTCACTTTCCTCCCTTATGAAGAGGTTATAAAGATAATGTAAGTAATATTTTAAACAATCTACTTCCTTTTCAAGAAGACTTTGGTATATACAAAAAAGGCATATTTATTATTGCCCTCAGTTTTGAAAACATCAAATTTAAATGTTACTTTATATTTAAAAAACACTAAATGTGGCTTTGATAATTGTCCTTAGATAGAAATGAATTGGCTACATACATCTAGTAATATCTCTTCTTTACTACACTGACTCCTCAACTTGAGAATACCCTTGTTTTACTTTGTATTATGCTATTTTATTTTTTTTCTCTATCACTTTTCCCTCTTCTGTTTTTTGTCATGTCAAATTACCAACTTGAACAAGATTACAAGACATTATAGGCATTATAGCCTGTGTATTGTTAAAACTAATACTAGAGACATGCCCATATGTACCTGGCCAAGACACAAACATACCAGAAAATCTTGCCTAGAAGTATATTTTCCTGTTTGCTGAGAAGGTTGGTGAGGCTCTAGTTTTATAAAAGTTAAATAAATGAAAAAGCAAAACTGACTCGTTAAGACAAAGTCAGAGTAGGTCTGAAGTTTAGGTGGTATAAAGACTTTGAGATGTTTACACAGTGCCTCAGAAACATTCACTGACTATAAAAGAAGAATTTAGATATAAAAAGCTGTTTTGTTTGGTTTAGTTTTGAATAGGAATGATTAATTTCCTGCTGAATCTAGATACTAGAATTTTTGCTTTGGTTCTATAGCGAAACTTACTTTGGATTTGTCTTTTGGACACAGAAACTTGTGTTTCTGAGTTTATAATAGTTAATATAAACTGAAGGAAATAGGATAAAAAAATAAAGAAGCTTGTTTAGAGAGATGATCATAGTAGGTGTTAGATATACTGGTAAAACACTGTACAAAGATGGGTAGATAATATCCACCTTTTGAATTGTTCTAATTTTATTTTGGGGGATAGTTGATAAATTTTTAGCTTTCAGTTGACTCAAAAAGAATGAGAAATGATAAATCCTCAGGCATACAAAAATAGGAGAAGTCAAACTTTCTGATTTATTAAAGTTGTAATAGTTGTTCCAAAATGCCAGTAGCATAACTAGCTCTAAAAATATTACATTGATTTCCAGCTCAACTTGTTTTCTTATCTTTCAAACCACTTGTTGATTTATTTAATTAACATTTAATGCGCTTAGCATTATACAGGGCTTCCCAGGTGGTGCTAGTGGTAAAGAATCTGCCTGTCAGTGCAGGAGGCGCGGTTTGATCCCTGGGTTGGGAAGATCCCCTGGAGTAGGAAATGGCAACCCACTCCAGTATTTTTGCCTGGAAAACCCCATGGACAGAGGAACCCGGTGGGCTATAGTCCACAGGGTCGCAGAGAGTCAGACACGACTGAGCAATTAAGCATGGCATAGCATTATACAGATAGTAAGGTAAATATAAAATAAACTAAGCTATGGTGCTTGGGGTTGCATATTTAGGTGGTAAAATTATACAGAGAAGGGGATTACCATATTTGTTAGGGTAGTAGTTACCTTTTTGTGAGAAGTAGAGGAGGAGGTAGTGTTAGTGATGAGAAAAGAGCATGAAGGGGCTTTTCTAACAGTTTTCTGATTCTCTACTTGGAGAAAATTTCATAGATATTCACCTAGGGATAAATCATTGAGTGTTTCACTTTTGTGTACTCTCTTCTGTGTGCATTATATTTCACAATTCAAAAGATTTTTAAAGTAAATTAAAAACACCAAGTTTTTCCATGTTAGAACAGTAAGTGCAGAGGAAGTTGGAGAGAGGAAGGATCATCATAGGTTGGAATAATTGGGGGAAGAACAAAAGGCAGTGAAACTAGCTGGATCTTTAAGAATGGGTGTTATGTTTGTACACTTAGTTGTCTGACTCTTTGAGACCCATTGGACTGTAACCTGCCAGGTTCCTCTATCTATGGGATTTTTTAGGCAAGAATAGTGCCATTTCCTTCTCTAGGGGATCTTCCCAACCCAGAGATCAAACCCAGACTCCTATGTCTCCTGCATTGCAGGCAGATTCTTTATCTACTGAACTATCGAGGAAGCCCATAGATTTACATAAATGGAGAGAACGGAACTCAACTTCTGGATGAGTTAGCAATGGTATCTTGAGCTTTATGAATCTGGGAGATAATTGAGTACCAGTATGACTAAAATATGTACTTCCCTGGTGACTCAGTGGTAAAGAATCTGCCTGCAATGCAGGAGACATGGATTCAGTCCCTGGGTTGGGAAGATCCCCTGGAGAAGGAAATAGCAACCTACTCCAGTATTCTTGCCAGGAAAGTTCTATGGACAGAGGAGCCTGGCGGGCTACAGTACACAGGGTCGCGAAAGAGTCAGACACCACTTAGCTGCTGAAACTACAACCCAAAACAGCATGACTGAAGCAGGTGGTATTCTTAGAAAACAGTGATCTCATTATTTTCTCAAAATTGACAAATTAGCTTCAGATCAGAGTAGAAATGATTTTGAGTGCCAGGCAAGACTTGTAGACTCTCCTTTAAGTAAAAGGGAATCAGCCTAATGAAAACAGCAACATCCATTTCATTTTGGGGTCTAGTTGGAGAATATTTTTGCTCTTATTTTCTTTGGTATATGTTTTGAGTATATGTTTTGGTATATGTGTAATTTCGTGTTTTTACATCATTTGTTTGTGACATGTCAAAAAAAAATTCTTAAATGTTAACCTTTGCATCCCAAAGTTAACTTTTGCTGAAGATTTCCATTAAATTTTCAGTGTAGAACCTAATGCTATAACTTTTTTAGATTATATTTTAAAAAGCTGTAAGAAAATAACATAATGAGACTAATATTTCAAGAATTGTAGGCCTAGAAAGAAATTATAGTAGGTCTTATAGTCCAATTGCTTGTGAAATATTACTGTCATACTTTCTCAAAATTCTTCTGAGGAGTAGCTGCCATAGACTGGTTTAAAATATTAAGCTTCACTGTCTTGTGAAATAATCAGGAAATTTAAATATGTGTTTCAAATACATTTAAAATTAGATGTTTCCTTGGTTCAATAACACTAAGCTTAACTGAGAAAATTAAACTTGAGTTACCAGCGTGACCACAATAAAATAGGTTTATTTCCTGTTGAAATCAAGATCCTGTTTGTCATTATCGCCTTTATTAAAAGTTTTTTTATAGATACTAATATTGATTTATGGACAGCTAATGCTTTCTTTTTTTTTTTTTTTTTGAAAAATATAACTAAAGAACATTTATTTGTTTTTCACCAAGACTTTATCTTAAGGACGTAACTAAACTGCGCCTCCACTCCCCACCCCAATTTGAAGGAGGATTAGTACGGTGGATGTTATAAAGCAGGTATGAACGGTTTGAGGTACTGGAACCAAAGTTAACCGACAAAAACCAACTTCCATCTAAATCATCATAAAAATGTTTAAGTAAAAAAAAGGGGAGGTGCAAAGGGGTTTTCAGATTGAACAAGATAATCACATTTTATCTAATACATTGAATTCTGGCTAGGGTATACCAAAATGGAAACAGGATAACTATAATACAAAACTTCCACTACAGCACACTGCACACACCTGTGTTCCAAGCCCTCTCCCATTCCCCTAATGCTTCCAAACTCAACTATTTCCCAGCCTGTTGGGCCTGTTGATGAAGGAGCACGTAGATCTCTTTAATCCAATCTTTGTTATAAGGCTGGTATGTCTGGGTATCAGCTTGGTAAATAGGGCAGCTGAGGCCTGCCAGGTCATCAATAAAATCAAACAACTGACTGATATCATATGTGATAGAGGGGCTGTTGGGATTCATTCTGTTCAGATTTACTTCATATATTTTACAAACGCCTTCCATACACTCATTCACAGATTCATAGTCAGCGTAAGTTCTGCCTTCTGGTCTCTCGGTAGGCTGTACCAGCAAGATGGTGTGAAACATCGTGCCAAAGTCTCCCGCTGCAGCCGATGCTGACTTCGCTGCCGCACCTAATGCCTTAATTAAATTGCTAGTATATTTTAAATTTCTCACTTATGAAAACCTTTATAACTAAGTTACCTATAAGAAGCATGAACCTACTAATGCTTTTGACTTTTGGTCATAATCTTTTAAATTTGGATAGTGTTTTTTAACCCTCTTCCCTTCCTTGCAAAACTCTATCTTAATAATGCCATTTATTGAGTACTTATATGGACTCTAAAATCAACTGCAATGGTGATAGCAGCCATGAAATTAGAAGACAATTGCTTCTTGGAAGGAAAGCTATGACAAATTTAGACAGTGTATTATAAAGCAAAGACATCACCTTGCCAACAAAGATCCATGTAGTCAAGGCTGTATGGTCTTTCCGGTAGTCATGTAGTCATGTAGTAAGAGTTGAACCATAAAGAAGGCAGAGCACCAAATAATTGATGTTTTCAAACTGTGGTGCCAGAGAAGACTCTTGAGAGTCACTTGGACTGCAAGGACATCAAACCAGTCGGTCCTAAAGGAAATCAACCCTGAATACTCATTGGAAAAACTGATGCTGAAGCTGAAGCTCCAATAATCTGGCTACCTGATGCGAAGAGTGGACTCATTGGAAAAGATCCTGATGCTGGAAAGTACTGAAGGCAGAGGGAGAAGAGGGCAACAGAGGCTGAGATGGGTGGATGGCATCACTGAGTCAGTGGACATGAACTTGGGCAAACTCCGGGAGATGGTGAGGGACAGGGAGACCTGGCGTGCTGCAGCCCATGGTGTTGCAGAGTCAGACGTGACTGACTGAACAACAGCTGTGCAATGTAACATAAAAGCTTTTCACCATATTTCTCATCTCACTGGAGTAAAAATTGACAGTATTGTTCACTGGTATTATGAAAATGTGTTTTCTTTTTTAAATTTTTATTTCTTTTTGGTTGTGCTATGTCTTTGTTGCTGCACATGGGCTTTGTCTGGTTACAGAGAGCTGAAAGTGGGAGGAAGGGGTTACTCTCTAGTTGCAGTGTGCAGTCTTATTGTGGTGGCTTCTCTTCTTACTGAACAAGGCCTCTAGGCACGCAGGCTTCAGTAGTTGTGATGCACAGGCTTAGTTGCCCTGGGGCATGTGGAATCTTCCTGGCCAGGGATCAAACTGGTATCCCTTGCCTTGCAGTGAACCACTGAACCACAAGAAGGTCCCCTGGAAATATATTTTCATTCATTCGTTTAGTCACCAAAAATCTATTGAATATTTCGTATATGACAAGTGCTGAATATTAGAAAAGAACAAAAACAATAGTCCCAGCTTTTGAGATTATTTATAGTCTATGACCTGAGAGTGGCTGGAGAAGTTAGGAGAGGGGTCAGAAAAGTCAGCAGACTGTTGCGCTAAAGTGAGATATATGCATACTATGTTCTGAGTACTGAGGGAACAGAGAAGAAAGATACCTAACTTGGATAGGTGTGGAAAATAATAGGTGGGAGAGGGAAAGAGAAAAGATATTGGAGAAGACTTATGGGAGGTGATAAGTCTTAATCTGAATTCTGAAGATGAGCAAGAGTTAGTCAGTGAAGAGAGACAGTTTCTAGGAAAAAAGAACATCAGTTGCATGTTTGAAATAATTTCAGTGATCCATATACTGGAATAACCACATGCATCCTATTTCCTTTAAATGAACTTAGATGTTATAAAGAAGTACCAGAGTTGGACATCCAGTTGTGTGTTTTATTGTTTAACTTTTCAAAAATTATAAAATACAACCTATCCAAAAAAGTGTTTAAAACACATATGTAAAATTTAACAAGTAGTTTTAAACACTCATGTGCTGTCTTAATTGCAACATGTGGAGTCTTTAGTTGCGACATGTGTACCCTACATCTAGTTCCCTGACCAGGGATTGAACCTGCATTCCCTGTATCGGGAGCATAGTGTCTTAGCCACTGAACCACCAGGGAAGTCCCCAAAAACAAACACTCATGTAACCACCAGCAATAGAACATTGTCAGCATCCTAGAAGCATCATCTTGTGCCCTTCCCTAATCACACGCTGCTCTATCTCCCTATAGTTTTAGCGTGTATAAATCCCTAAATAATATATTTCCGTCTTGCTTGTTTTTTAAACTTTATGTTTTGGGGTTAGTACTGTCATGTATTCTTTTGTTCATTATGTTTGAAATCTATCCATATTGTTGAATATAATTTAATTCAGTTCATTACAGTGTAGTATTTCATTATATGAATATATGGCCATTCTACTAGTAAATGGACACTCAGGAGTCCATTATGAATAGTGCTGCTAACAATATTCTTGTACTTTTACCAGTTATGTTCTTTCAAACAATGTCACCATTCATACCTATAAAAAAATAATAAACTGAATAAAACTTTCATTTTAAATTATAAATCTAAAATATGTTAATGCTTATCTTTTCAAAATTACTAATGATCCTTCATCAATTGTAATTTACTCATTATAATTTATTCGCAATGGGAGATTGGAAGTGCCAGTTTTTTTTTAAGCTGGTTAAAAAAAAAAATCTCAGTGAACAATCTGTAAGTTAAAAACAAAATCAGCTGCAATAAGTTAGTATACAACTTGTGGATGAATGGCTATAGGTGGAGAAAATTGCTCCTCTTTGAAAGTTGCTCAGTCCAAAAACATTTTATTACAATCAAAAGATTAAAAGTATAATTTATAATTTAGGTCACAACCTAGTTTCCTGATTGCACAAAATGAACAATAAATCTCTTGTCCCTGGTATTGCCATTGTGAATAGGGCCAAGTGTATCAGAAAGACTTGTCAGCTTTTATGGTTTTAACATAGGCTGTTACCCCCCCAAGAAAGAACTTTTGTTTTGCTCTTTTTTTTTTTAGTATCTAGTCAAGTGATCCCAAAGGATTATTTACTGTTGGTTCAAAAGGTAATAAACTGGGAGATCAAAGTCCTATTTTAACAGTAGGAAAATATAATTTAAGCTGTTTCATTGAGAGCCTGCCTCTATATATGCTCCCCAGTACCCAAATGCATGCTGTTTTAACATTTCTGGTATTGACGTTAAGACAAAAGCCATCCACTTAAATTTGGACTTTTGGCTCTGACCACTGCTTCTATAAACTTGATGTGAGCCATTTCATCTCTTTGTCTCTCTCTTCATATTTTGTTAGTATAGCAATAGAGTTTTCAAAAAAGTTTGCACTTTCTCTTTCTTGATCCTGCACAGCACATATTATCCTCTCTTTATGGGAGTCAAAGTTAAACTGGAACAATAAATTGCGAAATTTATGTTCAAGTTGAGCATATATATACTGACATGTTTCAATTCTCGTTTCCTTTTCTGTATATTCTGTAACTGTTTTCTTTGTTGTTACCATGGGGATTACATTTAACATCCTAATGTTATAACATTTTAAGTTGAATTTATACCAACTTAACTAACACACAGAAACTGCTTCTCTACAGCTCCACCCCACCCCTTTTAGTTATTGATGTTACAAAATTACATCTTTATATATTTTATGCCCTCAAACTTAAGCTAATTATGCTGCATTAGTCTCTTAAATTATGTACAAAACAGAATATAGAATAACAAACCAAAGTTACACCGATACTCGCTTTTAGACTAATGTTTTAAAGTGTATTAGTCTCCTAAATCATGTAGAAAACAAAAAGTGGAATTGCAAATCATTTTTACTATAATACTAGCTTTTTTAATTGTCCATGTGTTTACTTTACTGACATCTTTATTTCTTCATACTGCTTTGAGTTACTGTCCAGTGTCCTTTCATTTCTACCTGTAGGGTACCCTTTAGAATTTCTTACAGGGCAGACCTAGTGGAAAGGGACTCCCTGAGCTTTTGTTTATTTGGAAATTTCTTAATTTCTCCTTCATTTTTGAAAGATAATTTTGCTGGATAGAGAATTCTTGGTTGACAGGTGTTTTTCCCCCCCTTTTTGAATTTTGAATATATTAGCCCATTGCCTTCTGGTCTCTGAAGTTTCTGATGAGAAATCTGTTGATAATCTTATTGAGGCTCTCTTGTATGGGACAAGTGGCTTCTCTTCTGTTGCATGCAAGATTCTCTCTTTGTCTTTGACTTTCATCTGTTTGATTTTACTGTGCCTCAGTGTGCATATGTTTGAGTTCATTCTGTTTGGAGTTCATTGAGCTTCTGGATGTTTATATGCATACCTTTTTATCAAACTTGGGAAATTTTAGACCAGTATTTCTTCAAATAATCTCTCTGCCCCTTTTGCACTCCCTGCAGAGAGCAAAAGTATACCCAAAGTGTGTATGTTGGTTCACTTTTGTTGATATCCCACAGTTCCCTGGGATATGTTCATTATTCTTCAATCTTTTTTCTTTCTGTTCCTCAGGCTCAATAATTTCAGTTTGTCCTATCTCCAGGTGTGTTAATTCTTCTGCCTGCTCAAATCTTCCTTTGAGTCCCTCTAGTAAATTTTTATTTCAGTAATTATACTTTTAGCTCTAGAATTCCTTTTTGATTTATTTTTAGGTTTTCTTTTTACTGATATTTCCATTTCCTTCATACATTATTTTCCTGACTTTCTACACATCTTCCTTTAGTTATTTGAGAATCTATCATTTTAAAGTATTGTTTACTAGGTCTGTCATCTGGTCTTTCTGGAACAGTTTCTATTGGGTTTTTTTTTTTTTTTCTTTTGAGTGATACTGAACTGTTTATGATTTTTTGACTGAAAATTGGACATTTGAGTGTAATGATAGGTAACTCTGGAAATCAGATTTGCTGGGTTTTGTTTTTTCAGATTTATTTAGGTATAACTGAAAAAAATTGTGGAATTAAGTATACAGCATGATGATTTTGTATATATATACATTGCAATAAGATTATCCCATCACATTAATTAACACACCCATCACCTGATGGATATTTGCCTTTGTGTGTATGTATGAGAGAACATTTATTCTCTTAGCAAATTTTGGTTATACAGTACAGTGACATCAGATATACATCACCGTACATAAAATAAATAAGAATTTACTGTATAGCACAGGGAACTATATTTAGTATCTTGTAATAACCTATCATGGAAATGAATCAGAAAAAAGGAAATATCTGTATCTATTTAACCAAATCACTATGTTATATATCTGAAACTAACACAAAATTGTAAATCAGGTGTACTTTAAGAAAAAGTAGATAGCAATATAGTGTTGTCAATATAGTCACCATGGTATACATCAGAACCTTATTCATTATGTAACTGAAAGTTTGCACCCTTTTACTATCCTCTACCTGTTTCCCCCTACTTCCCAATCCCTGGCAACCACTTTTCTGCTCTCTGTTTCTAGGAGCTCAGTTTGTTTGTTTTTAATTTTACATGTCAGTGATACCATGCAGTGTTTATCTTTTTCTCTGGCTTATTTCACCTCTAGGTGAAATATCTCTGGGGCATAATACCCTCCAGATTCATTCATGTTGTCACAAGTGACTGGATTTCTGTCTTTTTTTAAGACTGAGTAATATTTTTTTCCTTGATCCATTTACCCGTTGATGGACGCTTAGATTGTTTCCACACTTTGGCTATTGTGAAAAATGCTGTAGTTTAATACAGATATCTTTTTGCGATAGTGGTTTTATTTCGTTTGTATATATACACAGAGGTGGAATTGCTGGATCATATGGTAATCCTGTTTCTACTTTCTTTTGAGAAACCTCCACACTGTTTTCCATAGTTGCTATACCAGTTTACATTCCCACCAACAGTATATAGAAATTCCCTTTTCCCCACATTCTTGCTAGCATTTGTTATCTCATCTTTTTAATAATAGCCATTCTAACAGGTATGAGTTGTTATCTCATTGTCATTTTTTTTAATTAACTTATTTAAATTAATTTGTTTGGCTGCATCAGGTCTTAGTTGCAACACATATGATCCTTAGTTTCTGTATGCCAACTCTTAGTTGTGGCATGTGGGATCTAGCTCCTTGACCAGGGATCGAACCCCGATCCCCTGCACCGGGAGCGTGGCATCCCAGCCACTGAACCAACCAGGAAGGTCCCTCTTTGTGGTTTTGATTTGTATTTCCCTTATGATTAGTGATGTTGAGCACCTTTTCATGTGCCTGTGGACCACTTGTGTATTTTCTTTGGAAAATGTCTGTTCAAGTTCTTTGCCCATTTTTAAATTGCACAATATGGTTTTTTGCTATTGAGTTACATGAGTTCCTTGTATGCCATGGATGTTAATCACTTATTGGATATATGGTTTGTAAATATTTTCTCCCATTCCATACGTTGCCTTTTCATTTTATTGATGGTTTCCTTTGCTGTGCAGAGGCTTTTTAATTTGATGTAGTCCCCTTTTAAATTTTTTTGCTTTCGTTGCTTGTACTTTTGGCATCAAGTCCAAAAAACCTGGAGAGAGAGCTTACCTTCTGTGTTTTCTTCTTGTAGTTTTACTGTTTTTCAGGAGTTATGCTTCAGTCTTTAATTCATTTTTAGTTGATTTAAATTTCCCCTGTGTATGTAGTTGCTTTTGAATGTCCTAGTCTTTCGTATCTGACTCCAAAAAGGAGACAAGAGAAAATAAAGAGGAAGAAAAAGACATCAACCCTTTAAATCACCTGGCAGTCACTTCAGCCAGAAGGTGAAGGGCTTGCAGCAAACAAGGGAGGTTACAGTGGTCTCTGTGTCTGCACTTCCATGATCAGAATGCAGATCCCTGTTATTTGGATGGCAGAGTCCATATTGCCTACCCTAGCTCCTAGTTGGAACATATAAGCTGCATATAAGCCACATGCATGGCTGCCTGCCATGGGATTAGGGGATGGGAGATGGGTAGCCTGTGCTAAACTAAAATTTGAAATTGACTAGAATTAACTGTAATTAGTGATCCATGGCTCCCCGTGGAAGTTGCAAACCTTCAAGAGTTTCCCAAGTTCGAAAATACTTATATCAGACAGATTGTACTGATAAAATTGTGTCTTGGTGGGAAAACAGATTTCTGATACTTCCTATAAGGCAACTTCCCAGAATCCCCACATTTCTTTTTTATATATTCTGGCCGTGTTACTATCCCCATAACTTATGTTAAATTCTGCATTTCCTTTCAAAGCCCATTACAAATCAAAAAGTGACCTTGCGGTTCTCTAAATTCCCTTGCATTTATCATACCTCTCAATGTCTTTAGTTACTTAATTTTCTAAGTCTTATGGGCAATCAAAAAGGTACAAAATTCCAGTTAAAGTCCTGGAGATATAATCTTCAAGCATGATAACTATAATTAATAATATTGTATTGTATATATTAAAGTTGCTGAGAGAGTAGATCTTAAAAGTTCTCATCACAAGAAAAAAATTGTAATTAACTATGTTTGATGTTAAGAAGATTTATTGCCAGGATCCTTTCACAATGTGTGTGTGTGTGTGTGTGTGTATATATATATATATATATATATATATATATATCTCATTATGTTGTATACCTGAAACTAATGTAAATTTATATATCAATAAAAGAGTAGTATCCATATAAATTTATAATTTAAAAATTGGGAAGTAAAGGAATAAAGATGGGAGAAAGTGTAGGAGAGATATTAACTCTATCTTTTATAATAAGAAGTCAATTAGATGTTGTCTAAAATTGAAACATTTGAACAACAAAACTCAACTTCTTAATAATCTGTTTTCTTAACCATAGAAATAAGTCTGTTAGGAAAATCTCTTGTAATAAGAAAATGATTGAAGTTCAGTATTTCCTTCAGGTTCACTTTATTTTCTCTTTGTGTTAAATTTTAGTAAAATTGTGTTTATTACATTTTACTTTAAAAATAGCACATGTAGTATGATTTACTCCATTTTTTAAAAATGTGATGTCATGTTACTTGAAATTGACATAAAGAGGAAATTGAGGTTAACTTGAACATTGCTTTTCTTCATCACTTACTTTTCATAAATGTCATTTACTAAAAGACCCAAATAAGGTTAAAAAAGAGCTTGTGGAAAACATAAGACTATGTGTAGACTTTGTTTGGCTCCTAATTCAAACAAACCAATTATCCTAAAAAATGTGTTAAACAATTAATAAAATTTGGAGGCTTACAGAATAGTTTATAGTATTAAGGAATTGTTAATTTTTTAGGTGTGATAGTATTGACGTTTTTGTTTGTTTTTGGCCATGCAGCTTGTGGGATCTTAAAGGTTCCCCAACCAGGGATTAAATCCAGGCTCTTGGCAGTGAACACCAAGTCCTAACCACTGGAACAGCAGGGAATTTCCCAAAAATGTTTTTTAAAAAGAGTGTTGGGATCATGTTTTCTTAAATCATGGTTCCATTTTAGGCTATATTCTATTGATTCCTTGTTAGGAAAAGTTATGAAATTTTCTCACAGTTTCTTCTACCTCTGTGCCTCAGTATTTTATGAAAATTTATAGTGTGTGATTCTTGCCTGGAGAATCCCCATGGACAGAGGAGCCTGGCAGGCAACAGTCCATAGAGTCACAAAGAGTTGGACACGACTGAACGACTTCACTTTCTTTTCTATAGTGTGTGCATTCTGTTCCATAATTTACGCAAATGTTCTATGAAGGAAAGCCCCAAAACTGTGGTGAGAGAAGAAGCAGATGGGAAAATTGGTGGGTATTAGAAAAGATATGTGTAGTATATATATAAAGAAAAATCTGGTTTTATATATATATGCAAATAATAAGATGATAGAAGTTATGAACAATTATTTTATATGATTCTTTTTTCTTTCTGTATTTTCTAAAATGTATGTATACTGCTGAGTAACATTGTGGGAAAAGAAAGGCATATAAGTTAGTTACTGTTTCTGGTGCTACAATCATTTTTTAATTGTTTAGAATAAAAATTAAGGACATTTTTACTGGTCAGAATGAGGTGTAAAGCTAAGGTAGGAATATTCAAAGCTAACCAGTTTTCTTTTATTTTGGATTTCTTTTTCACTGACAAGGGACTGTGCTTAGTCACTCAGTCGTGTCTGACTCTTTGTGGCCCCATGGACTGAAGCCCACCAGGCTCCTCTGTTCATGGGATTTCTCAGGCAAGAATATTGAAGTGTGCTGCCTTTTCCTACTCCAGGGAATCTTCCCAACTCAGGGATCAAACCCATGCCTCTTGCTTCTCCTGCTTTGGAAGGTGGATTGTTTACCACTAATGCAACCACTGTGTTATTTGTTTTTATTTTCTGAACTTTTGATAGTGGCTTTTATTTAAAAAAAAAAAAAAAGGAGTTCCCTGGGTTGCTTAGTGGTTAGGATTCCTGGCTTTTACACACACACAAAACCTCAATTGGCAGCCCTGAGAAAACTAATAAACTGATTATTATGATCAGCTTTGCATCTTCCCACCCAATGTTCTGAGTAATCCTAAAAGGATATAGTCTTCATGTAGTTTATTGAGAAATTACATCCATTTTTCTAGGTTTATAATCCATTCTTCCCAATCATGCTGAAATCATCTGTTAAAAAATTAGAATAACATCCAATAACGTCATAGTTCCTTATTCCCCATTATGATTAAGCAGAGTGAGCTTTTAGTAATGCTTAATCTCTTTTCTAAAATGTCTCTTTTGGCTCTGTAGACATAGAAATATTAATTGGAGTTAGAATGAATCACATTAATTTATAAAAGAGGAAAATAGATCAGATCTTGGAGCCATTCATTTAATAGAGTACTTTTTTTTTTTGAAACATTTATTGAATTTGTTACAATATTGCTTCTACTTTCTGTTTTTGGATTTTGGCCATGAGGCATGTGGGATCTTAGCTCCCTGGCTGGGGATTGAACCTGCACCCGCTGTATTGGAAGGCAAAATCTTAACCACTGGACCACCAGGGAAGTCCCTAATAGAGTACTTTACAGGAAAATAGTAGATTAACTCTTCTTAAAGTTAATTTTTAGAGGGAAAAAATGAAATAAAATTCACTTTGCTTGTAAAACTTGTTTTCTTGTATAATTTTTGATAATCCTAGAGATCATCTTACAGACATTGGCCTTTGGAATTGGGCATGTAGGAAAGGCTTCAGGAAGACACAGCAAAATTCCTCTGTAATGGAAAGTGAAGCAATTTTTTTTTTTTTTTAGTTTTTTATTTTTAAAATTTTAAAATCTTTAATTCTTACATGCGTTCCCAAACATGAACCCCCCTCCCACCTCCCTCCCCATAACATCTCTCTGGGTCATCCCCATGCACCAGCCCCAAGCATGCTGTATCCTGCATCAGACATAGACTGGCGATTCAATTCTTACATGATAGTATACATGTTAGAATGCCATTCTCCCAAATCATCCCACCCTCTCCCTCTCCCTCTGAGTCCAAAAGTCCGTTATACACATCTGTGTCTTTTTTCCTGTCTTGCATACAGGGTCGTCATTGCCATCTTCCTAAATTCCATATATATGTGTTAGTATACTGTATTGGTGTTTTTCTTTCTGGCTTACTTCACTCTGTATAATTGGCTCCAGTTTCATCCATCTCATCAGAACTGATTCAAATGAATTCTTTTTAACGGCTGAGTAATACTCCATTGTGTATATGTACCACAGCTTTCTTATCCATTCATCTGCTGATGGACATCTAGGTTGTCTCCATGTCCTGGCTATTATAAACAGTGCTGCGATGAACATTGGGGTGCATGTGTCTCTTTCCATTCTGGTTTCTTTGGTGTGTATGCCCAGCAGTGGCATTGCTGGGTCCTAAGGTAGTTCTATTTGCAATTTTTTAAGGAATCTCCACACTGTTCTCCATAGTGGCTGTACTAGTTTGCATTCCCACCAACAGTGTAGGAGGGTTCCCTTGAAGCAATTTTAATGTTGAATCTTCAGATTGGGGGGAGAGAAAGATTTTTTTCTGAGATTTTTTTTCCTAATAAAATATTTTTTTAATTTGGAAAAATTAGAAAACCACCTTTTAAAGTAGACAGTATTTTATGTAACTGATAATCTTGAATATGAAATTGTATATTTGCCTGTTTTTCATTCAACTTTAAGGAGTTTCTAACATTTTTTAAAGCTCCTTTTAATGATGCTTTACGCTTCTTTGGTTTCTTTCCTCTTTTTACCCCAAGGAGGCAACTTTAAAATCTTTAACCTTCAGAGTTGTCTTAAGGTGTGTCTTTAAAGAGGTTTGAACAATGATCACTTGACTAAGTGGAAATTCAGCGCAAAGGTGTTGACTCTCAGAATTTATTGAAATCTTATTGCCCAAACTTTTACAAGAATAAAATAGCATTATCAAAAGTTTCAATATGTATAATCTTTGATTCAAAAATTTCTTCTAAGAATTTATTCAACAGAAGCACACATACAAATGAATTATTTCTTTACAGCATTTTTTTATAACGGCAAAAAACTGTAAGCAACCCAAACATACATCAATAAGAACTTGAATAGATAAACTATAGTGTATCTAAAATGCAGTACTATGCCCATAACAATGGTTGAGGTAGCTGTGTGTTTAGTGATGTGGAAAGATATCCAAAATAATGCCTAAGTGGAAAGTTGCCACTCAGTATAATCATATTTCTGTATGTAATATTAGCAAACATATAATACAATACATTATGCATATGAAGTCTAGAAAATATCCACTAAACTGTTATGTGGAAGTGATAAGATTATGAGACTTCTACTTTCTAAATTATACATTTCTAAAATATCTCTTCTTTTTTTGACAATTATGTATTACATTTATAATCAAGACAAAGTCTGCTATTCAAAGATCTCATTCTGCCAGTCCTCCAGTATTTTCTGTCGATCATGAAGCAGTGTGCAATTTTGGTTTCTCAGTAGATTCTAAAATTCTTCTTTTTTCCCTCATGTATATAGCCTTTGGTAATTAAATGTAATGATTGAATAGTAAACTTCAGTATGCATATGCTAGATCATCCTGCACACTAAAGCACACGGAATCTCCATTATACATGGCTTGAGAATTTACCAAGACAGCTAGATAAATTGAGAGGAAAATGGACTTCAGAGTTATAACTGTATTTTAAAGTCTTCATGTATATTCTTATACTTTTTTACTATTATGACATGATTCAATAAAAAGTTAAAAAACTGATTTGAAGAGTTTTATATAGTGTGAGATACTATGTTGGGAAAGCGTGCTATTGAAAAACACAGTTTGTACATCCTGGCCATTGTTTCTTCATTTGCAGCACTTCTCATTTATAGTTCTGTTGACAATCTGATATCGTTGTTACTGAAACAGAAGTTATATGGTCAGGTAGAAATGAAAAAACAAGGAAAACTTTCCTCTAATTGCTGTATTACTGGTTGAAATGTTTGTACACCTGTTGAGCTTCATAGTCAACAGGATTAAAAGTTATACCTAAGTAAATTATATATTCTACAGTAAAGTTATAGTTTAACCTTAACTAGGCAGCTAACTTCTATAAAGCCAAGTATTACTCAGGAGGTGGGGGTGGTGGGTAGGCTTACTCCCTCCTTAAAGAGGAGTTATAAAGATTACTCTTGAAGTAGCCATGAGGCAAGCAGTGAAGAGAACTAATCCCACCTTTGAGTCTAAGATCAGACCCTCAGGAAATTTGGATAAATCTAGGAATGCTTATAGTTCAGGCTGAGCTTTTACCAAGTTAACATATTTACTTTAAATCATAAATTTGTGCTTTCCAGAAACATTTATTGAGAAATACTGTCATATATTCTCTCCTTATATAGAATATATAATAAATTTATATTCTACTGAGGATAAGCAGTTGATTACAATATGAAATAATAAACGATAGAGGAGAAGTAGGCCCACACACACACACCCAGGTGAGGAACCTAACCCAGAGGGTGGAGTGGAGGAAAAGATAATGTTGGAGAAGGTTATGTGGAAGATGTGACCCTTGTACTCAATCCTTAAGAACAAGGAAGAGCTAAGTAAAGAAGAGTTTTGTTTCTTCTAGACAGAACTGTGTGTGCAAAGGCCAGTAGGCAAAAAAGGTGCATTAAGAGTACTTAAAATTGTTCCAGAAAGCTGGAGAATAGTGTTCTAGGGAAAATATGCCAGAGAGAAACAAGTAAGCAGCCTCCTGATTTAAGTGCAATAAGGGAGACCCAGGTTCAATCCCTGGGTAGGGAAGATTCCCTGGAGAAGGGAATGGCAACCCACTCCAGTATTCTTGCCTGGAGGATTTCATGAACAGAGGAGCTTGGTGGGCTACTGTTCATGGAGTCAAAAAAAGTTGGACAAAACTAAGTGACTAACACTTTCACTACTACTTTCACTAAGAAATTTGGATTTGACTGGGAGGAGAAGAGGGGAAGGAAGTTATATAATTTATTTGAGCTTGAAGGTTATGGGGAAAATGGAATTAGAAGACCTCTAGTTCTGCAGTATAGTGGTAAGGCTTACTTTTTTTTAATGTATTGTTGGAGGAATTCCCTGGTTGTCCAGTTTATAAGACTTGGTATTTCCATTTCCAGGGATCCACGTTTGATCCCTGGTCAGGGAACTAAGATCTCACAAGTCATATGGTGTGCTCCCCTGCCCCCCACCCGGCCAGAACTGTATTCTTGGTAGTCTCCCAGTCCCACCATGCCTTACTCACAGCAGAAGCAAATGCAGATCTTCTCTAAAGGAAGACATCCTCAGGGACTTCCCTGGTGATCCAGTAACTGAGACTCCAAGCTCCCAATGCAGGGGGCACAGATCTGATCCCTAATCAGGAAAGATCCCATGTGCCACATATTGTGGTCGAAAAAAAGGTAAAGGAATACATCCTAAGTTTAGGCCTCCAAAATCTCATAGGTTTATAAAAAATTAAATATGGGCCTCTTAATCAAATGTCATCAAACGTACAAAGAAAAATACACCCATGAGAAAGAATCAGCAGAAGTAACAATGGTTCATTCAAGGACCTTAGATACTAAAATGATCAAACAATGTGAAATGTCTATGATTTTTTAAAGAAAAGAATCATAAAATGAACACAAAATGAATCACAAAAGAAGAAATGATCACAAATGACCAGGTAAATGTGAAAAATAAATGGAACTTTAAGAGATGTAAAGTAGTGGGTCTGATGGTAAAGAATCTGCCTGCAGTGCAGGAGACCCAGGTTCGATCCCTGGGTCAGGAAGATCCCCTGGAGAAGGGAATAGCTACTCACTCCAAAACTCTTGCCTGGAGAATTCCATGGACAGAAGAGCCTGGAGGGCTATAGTCCATGGGGTTGCAAAGAGTTGGAGACGACTGAGCAACTAACACTTTCTCGGGGTTAGTTTAACATATTAAATATAGATGGAGAATAAAAAGTCAGATATGAACTAACTCTTGAAAAAGCAATATAGAGACAATGGAAATGGAAAATATATAGGAGATGTTAAAAGGCATGGAGGTTAGAATAAGAAAAATTGAAAGAATTAAGGGAATAGAGGAAAGCCAAAATTCTTAGAAATAAGAGTTGACATTTTTTGAGAAGTAATAAATGAGCCTACAGATACAGGAAGTGTATACCAAACAGGTTACATAAATTTACACACACTTATGTTGTAGTCAAATGGAAAAACACCAAAAGAGAAAACCTGAAAGGACCAGAGAAAAGAGACAAGCCACCTACCACAATCAATAAGAATGATTGATTTCTCACTGCAACAATGGAAACTAGAAGAGGAGGGCATAATATCTTCAATATGATAAAGACAAAACTATCAATCTAGAATTTTATATCCAGAAAAACAATATTTTTAAAACAATGGTAAAACGAAGACATTTCAGATCAACAAAATAGAATTTGCCTTCAACAGACTGTTACTTAAGGAAATTCTACTTTAGGAAGAAGGAAAATGGTACCAGAAAGGAGATCTGAGATGCAAGAAGAAATGGTGAGCAAAGAATTTGGTAAGCATCTGAGTAAATCTAAACAAGTGCTACCTGTATAAAATAATGATGTCTAATTTGTGAAGTAAAAGATACAATATTGGCCAATTAGGAGAGATTAATATATTGATTTGTTTTAATAGTATATTAATTTTAAATTATCATGCATGTTAAAATTTCAAAGATAACTTCCTAAAGAAAAGTGAATGTATAACTTCTAAATCAATAAAGAGGAAAACTGGATGTTTTTTGGCCACACCATTTGGCATGCAGGATCTTAGTTTCCTACCAAGGATTGAATCCACACCGGTCATGTTACATAACCTCCATAAGCCTTAGTTTCCTCATCTTTAACATGTGGATAATAGTAGAACCTCCCTTACAGGACTGTTGTGAAGATGTAATCATATAATGCATGCAAAGAAGCTTAGCACAAATCTACAACAGTTAGGTGTTCAATATATATTAGACATTACTGTTAAGAATAATGACTTAGTCTTGTTCATGCTTGAAAGCCATGCTAGAATCTGCCAATATCACACCCATCCTCTCTCCAGTGAGAGGGAAAGCTACACCCAAAGATAGCTAAAACGTGTTACACAGTTCAAAACTGATAGGTCTTCCTTGTGTTAATCACAACTCCTTGCTTAGAACCTTCAGAATTCAATATTGCCTTTCAGTAAAAAGTTCAAAGCTTCAAGGCTTTCTACAGCCTAGCCCGACCAACTTGATCTCATGAGTTCTCTTTAAATCCTTGAGTTAAATCTCTAAACATATTTGAGGTCTCCTTCCTTAATGCTTTTGCTTAAAATGCCTATTTGAAGAATAGGTAGAATTTGAATGACTTCCTTCACCTGGAAAACCCTCACTTTCTGCTAAATCCAACCTATTCTTCAAATCCCAGCTCAGGTCCCATAAGAGTTCCTGACTGCTCTAGCCCAAAAGTAATTTATAATTTGAAAATGTATCATCTAAACCAGGCCTTCTATAGTAATTTATACCTGTTTCTTCTACTCCATTTTTCAGTTGAGCCTTTATTTAAATTTTATATTGTCACAGAAAGCTTCCCTCAAGTTTCCAGGTCTTTCCAGCTACATTTTCAGATCCTTAAGATAGTGGCTATTAATTGTATATCTTTGTATTCCCTGTAGTTCCTCAGGAAGGGAAACTAACATGTAAGTGCGTACAATATGCCAGGTATTATGCTAAATGGTTTCTTATATTGATAATATATATCTTATTCTTCAAAATAAACTTATATAGACATTAGTGCCCTTGTTTTACAGATGAGGACATTGCACTTGAGAACGGTTAAGTAACATACATAGGCATTTAACTAGTCAATGGGACAGGTGGGTTTCTACTACACCATCCATCAAAATAGCCTGCAACTAATACATACCTTGGAGGTAAAAAAGCTCAAACAATATACATCTTTCTATTTATTTGTATCCCACTGTGAAATTTAGAATGTCATGGAAGCAAAGAAACCAAAATTGAAATTGAAAATTGAAAAAATTTTCAAAAATTGAAATTTGGCATGCCAGTTATTAACAGCCCAACCATAGGAATTCACAAAGAGCTTGAAGTTAGAAAGTCATACTTTGGGGGGAGGGGTGGATTAAGGAAGTTAAAGAGACTTTTTTTTTTTTCATTTATTCTGTATTTTGCCTTGAGTTCATGTAATGTGATGTGAAATGAATCACAGAACAAAATGGAACATTCTTTGGGTGCTTGCTGCAAGTCCATACCCCTTTCAGAACGTTCTTTCTTTTCTCTTTTCCCCTTTCCTAGGGTTACACATCTTTCTGGAATGACTGCATATCATCTGGCCTGCGAGGTGGCATCCTGATAGAGCTGGCCATGCGAGGTCGAATCTATCTAGAACCCCCAACCATGCGTAAGAAGCGACTACTAGACAGAAAGGTAGAGCATCCTCTATGAATATCCTCTTATGAAAGGGCAGATACCAACAGTCCATTTTGGAAGAATAGGAAGATTTGAGACGCCAGAATAAAAATATCACTTATTCAGTTGTCCCATTGTCAGTTCAGTTCAGTTCAGTTGCTCAGTCGTGTCCGACTCTTTGCGACCCCATGAATCGCAGCACACCAGGCCTCCCTGTCCATCACCAACTCCCGGAGTTCACTCAGACTCAAGTCCGTCGAGTCTGTGATGCCATCCAGCCATCTCATCCTCTGTCATCCCCTTTTCCTCCTGCCCCCAATCCCTCCCAGCATCAGAATCTCTTCCAATGAGTCAGCTCTTCGCATGAGGTGGCCAAAGTACTGGAGTTTCAGCTTTAGCATCATTCCTTCCAAAGAAATCCCAGGGCTGATCTCCTTCAGAATGGACTGGTTGGATCTCCTTGCAGTCCAAGGGACTCTCAAGAGTCTCCTCCAACACCACAGTTCAAAAGCATCAATTCTTCAGCGCTCAGCCTTCTTCACAGTCCAGCTCTCACATCCATACATGACCACAGGAAAAACCATAGCCTTGACTAGATGGACCTTAGTTGGCAAAGTAATGTCTCTGCTTTTGAATACGCTATCTAGGTTGGTCATAACTTTTCTTCCAAGGAGTAAGTGTCTTTTAATTTCATGGCTGCAGTCACCATCTGCAGTGATTTTAGAGCCCAGAAAAACAAAGTCTGACACTGTTTCCACTCTTTCCCCATCTATTTCCCATAAAGTGATGAGACTGGATGCCGTGATCTTCATTTTCTGAATGTTGAGCTTTAAGCCAACTTTTTCACTCTCCTCTTTCACTTTCATCAAGAGGCTTTTGAGTTCCTCTTCACTTTCTGCCATAAGGGTGGTGTCATCTGCATATCTGAGGTTATTGATATTTCTCCTGGCAATCTTGATTCCAGCTTGTGTTTCTTCCAGTCCAGCGTTTCTCATGGTGTACTCTGCATAGAAGTTAAATAAGCAGGGTGACAATATACAGCCTTGATGTACTCCTTTTCCTATTTGGAACCAGTCTGTTGTTCCATGTCCAGTTCTGACTGTTGCTTCCTGACCTGCATACAGATTTCTCAAGAGGCAGGTCAGGTGGTCTGTATTCCCATCTCTTTCAGAATTTTCCACAGTTTATTGTCTAACAGGTTTAATTATCCTGTAGCAGAGAGAGAAATCTAAGTATCCTTGGTCTAAAGAGTTGTAAGAAGTTCATGGTTTTGTCTTCCCTTTTTATGCAGAAAAGTCAGATCTAAGATGGTGTTGATTATTTTTCTGTATTTATCTATAGCTGTAATATTATGAAACAGTATTATATAATGAGGAGGTAAACATGTGGGTCAGATGCAGTCTTAACTCTGGTCAATCTCAGATAACCATTCCGTTTCCCTCCTTCCAATTATTTTGCAAGTCCTCTCTAGCATGAGTTATACGACTCTCTCCATTTTCTTATTACTTGTTTTTTCCACTCACAACTTCACTGTCATACTTAGCACTCTAGTGAAACTACCTTCTTAGGTGTCACCAGCTAATTTTCAGTCTTCAATTTATTTTTCTTTTTTAACCTGTATGTGGTGTTTGACACTTTTGACTACCTCCTATTTGAAATTTCCTCTCTTTTTGACCTTTGTTATATTACATCCTCTTGCTTCTCTAGCGGTACCCTATTTCATTTACTTCTCCATTCCTTGATATCTAAATCTCAATTTATATCACCTTGTATCCTTTTAGAGATATCATTTACCTTTACAGCTTCAGCTATCACACCCTTATGTTATTAATTTTCAAATTACTAGACCTGTCTTCTTTTTCCACCTCCAAGGACATAGTTAATTATTGTCCAGACATTTCAACTTGGCTATCCCATATCAGTTAAAACCAAGCTTCATCAACTTTACCTGAGTTTCCTATCTTTACTAATTGTTTCACAAGTTGGTTTTCCAGGCTCAAAGAGTTATTATTGAATCTGTTTTTCTCCATTACCATTTATATCGTTTGCCACTGGGACCCAGTTCAAATGTTATTTTTATCTGTCCATACTAGATTTTAAATTTCTTGAGGAAACAGAGACAATATGTTATGCTGCTTTGCTTTTCCTATGACATTTAACCCGTAGCTCAGATGGTAAAGCGTCTGCCTACAATACCAGAGACCCAGGTTCAGTCCCTGGGTCGGGAAGATCTCCTGGAGAAGGAAATGGCAACCCACTCCAGTATTCTTGCCTGGAAAATCCCATGGCTACAGTCCATGGGGTTGCAATGAGTCGGGCATGACTGAGTGACTTCACTTCACTTCACTTCACTTCATATATATAACATATTCACTGATTTTAATTTGAATGAAATAGATGAACCAGAGTCTCTTGTTTCTTCTTTTCTGAAAGGTACTGCTAAAGTCAGACAGCCCAACGGGTGATGTTTTACTGGATGAAACTCTCAAGCACATCAAAGCAACTGAACCCACAGAAACTGTCCAAACATGGATAGAGCTACTCACTGGTAAGATGATGCAGAATGATTTTTAAAATATCCCACATTTTATAATCTTTACCCTACTCTTAAGGTTGGGAGAAGAAGTATAGAAATTCAGGGTACTGAGTAAAATGTATATATTTCGCTTTTAAACTGTACTAATGAGGAACCAAAAAAGGCATGATTAATCAATACATAAAGTTTCCCAAAGCTTCACCTTACCTCTGTACACCTCATAAGCTCACAAGAAATTTTTTTAACATCTGTGCTAATGTATAATTCACATACAGTTGTTGTATAATTCACATACAGGGTCATCATACAGTTGACCCATTAAAAGTATACAATTAAATGGATTTTAGTATATTCACACAGTTGTGCAACCATCATCACAACCTAAGTTTAGAACATTTTCATCATCCCCAAAATAAACCCTATGCTCACTAGCGGTTTTCCCCATGTTTCCCAGCCCTCCTGCCCAGCTCCGACAACCACTAATCTACGTTCTATCTCTGTAGATTTGCCTATTCTGGATATTTCATATAAACGAAACCATACAACTTTTGGTTTTTTGTGACTGACTTCCAAGGATAATATTTTCAAGGTTCATCCATGTTGTGGCATGTATCAGCACTTCATTCCTTTTTTCCTCTAAGGCAAGTTCAAAAACTTTAATATGAATAACTAAGCCTATGGCATAAAATTATAGGAGAATCTTCCGCAAGGCACTTTGAGGTCATAGCCAGTGTCACCTTCTGGAGCAGTTTTTTTTAACTGAAGTTTTTATTGAGACATTTGTATTGAGTTGGTTAAAAAGTTCATTCTGTTTCTTCCATAACATCTTACAGAAACACTCGAAGGAACTTTTTGGCCAACCCAATATATTGACATGCAGTTGTAAGAATTAATACAGAGAGATCCCTTTATATGTTTTGTCTAGAATCCCCCACTGGTAAAATTTCTCAAATTTTTAGTGTATGATAATCAGAGTACTGAAATTGATATGATTCACCAATCTTGTTAGAATTTGCCTAGGTTTTTTGTTTTTTTTGTTCTTTTTGGCTGCACCACGTGGCATGTGGAATCTTAGTTCCCCAACCAGGGATCAAACCTTGCCGCTTGCAGTGGAAGCACAGAATCTTAACTGTTGGACAGCCAGTGAAGTCACAAATTTCCCCAGTTTTAATTTGGCTCTTTATTTCCAAATAATATTTCATTGGATGGTTATACTACTTTAGTTATTTATTTATCAGTTGATGGACATTTGAATTATTTCCTCTTTTTGACTAATGTGAACATTCATAGACAAGTTTTTGTGTGGACACATTTTCATTTCGGGGGTATATAGTTAACTTTATTGTGGTAAAATACACATATTATCTTAATCATAAGTGTACAATTCAGTGACATTAAAAACACAGTGTTATATAACTGTTACTTCTCTCTATACTCAAAGCTTTCTCATCATCCAAATATCCCTCTTCCTCCCTCTCTTCATTCCCTGGCAACTTCTTATTTACCTTCTGTCTCTATGAATTTACCTGATCTAAGTAACTCATATAAGTGGAATCATACAGTATTTGTCCTTCTATGCCTGACTTACTTGATAGCTAAGCATTTTTTCAAGGTCCATTCATCTTACAGCTTACATCAAAATCTCATTCATTTTTATGGTTGTGTAATATTCTGTTGTATGTGATATACCACCTTTTGTTAATTTCATCTGTTAATGAACACTTGGGTATTTCCATCTGTTGGCTATTGTGGGTAATGCTGCTGTGAACCTTGTGCATATATCTGATAAAGTCATTGCTTTCCATTCTTTTGGATGTATATCTTGGAGTAGAATTATTGGGTCATGTGATAGTTCGATAGTTTAAGAAACCACCAAGCTGTTTTCTACAGAAGCTGCAGTCTTTGATATTCTTACCAGCCATGGTAAGTTTCCAGTTTCTCTACATCCTCATTAGCTCTTGTTTTGTTTATAATTATAGCCATTCTAGTAGATACGAAGCAGTATCTCATTGTGGTTTTGATTTTCATTTCCCTAATGATTAATGATGTTGAGCATCTTTTCATGGATGATTTATGTATCTTCTTTGGAGAAATGTCTATTCAGGTCTTTTGCCCATATTTCAATTGGCTTCTGTTGTTTTTGTTGAGTTTTCAAGCTCTTTCTATAGTCTCAACAGTAATCCCTTATCAAATGTATGATTTGTAAATATTTTCTCTCATTCTATCAGTTATCTATTCACTTTATTAAGAGTAACTCTTGATGCACAGAAGTTCTTAATTTTGATGAAGTCCAGTTTATTTGTTGCCTGACTTTTGGTGTCATATCACTGAAATCTTTGCCAAATCTAATGTCATAACGATTTTCCCAATGCTTTCTTCTAAGAGTTTTACAGTTTTAGTTCTTAAATTGGTTCTTTGATCCATTTTTACTTAATTTTCGAATATGATATAAAGGTTCAGCTTAATTCTTTTGCATGTGGATATGCAGTTTCCCAGAACCATTTGTTAAAAATACTATTCTTTCCCCCTTGAATGGCCTTGGAAGTCTTGTTGAAAATCAGTTGACCATATCTGCAAAGGTTTATTTCTGGACTCTCTATTCTGTTGTATTAACCTGTATGTTTGTCCATACCGTTTTACTTACTGTAGCTTTGTAGTAAGTTCTGAAGTTGAAAAAGTATGAATCCACTAATTTTATCCTTCTTTTTCAAAGTTGTTTGGCAGTTCTGGGTGTTGTGCAATTCTGTATGAATTTGAGGATCAACTTTTCCACTTCTGTGGAAAAGGCTGTTAGAATTTTATAGGGATTGGGTTGAACCTGTAGATCTTTTTGGGTGGTTATTGCCATTTTAACAGTGTTAAATCTTCCTGTCCATTAAAAGACACTTAGGCTGTCTTTCCATTAATTAGGTCTTCTTTAATTGTTTTTCATCAGTTTTATAGTTTTCAGTGTACAAATCTTTAACCTCACTGGTTAGACTTATTCCTAAATATTTAATTTTCTTACACACTGTTATAAATGGGATTGCTTTCTTAATTTCATTTTCAGATTATTCATTTCTGATATACAGAAACAACTGATTTTTGTGTTTTCATCTTGTACCCAGCAACTTAGTTGAGTCTGTTAGTTCTAGTTGCTTTTTGTGTATTTGAGGAGATTTTCTATGTATAGGATCATGTCATCTGCAGACAGAGATAAACTGTAAGGCTTTCCTGAATACTCTTTATTATATTGAGGAATTTTTTTTTTATTCCTAGTTTCCTATAAGTTTTTATAATGAAAGGGTGTTTGTTTTTGTATGTGGGTTTTTTTAAAAATTATATTAAATGATGTATTATTGATACATTGTTTGATTTTTATTGAAATATAATTGGCATAAATGTTATATTAGTTTCAGATGTACATCATGTTGATTTACTATTTGTGTGTATTGTGAAATAATTACCACAATAAGTCTAGTTAGCATCCATCATCACAAATAGCTTTTTTTTCTTGTGATGAGAACTCTTAAGATCTGTTTTCTTGAGTGCTTTGAGTGCTTTGTCGCTTCAGTTGTGTCCAACTCTGTGCGACCTTGTGGACTGTATGTAGCCCACCAGGCTCCTCTGTCAATGGATTTTCCAGGCAAGAATACTGGAGTGGATTGCCATGCCCTGCTCCAGGGGATCCTCCCAACCCAAGGATCAAACGCGCGTTGCTTATGTCTCCTGCATTGGCCGGCAGGTTCTTTAACACTAGTGCCGTCTGGGAAGCCCATTTGAAAGTCTGTTTTCTTAGCAACTTTCAAATATATAATACAATGTTAGTAACTATAGTTACCATGCTATATATTACATCCTCAGGATTTATTTATTTTATAACTGAAATTTTGTGTTTTTTGATCTTCACACATTGTGGCATTCTTCCCCTTTCCACCCTTAGCAACTACCAATCTGTTCTGTGTATCTAAAATTTTGGAATTTTTTGGTTTTGTTTTAGGTTCCAGATACAAGTGAGATCATACAGTATTTGTCTTTCTCTGTCTGACTTATTTCACTTAGCATAATGCCCTCAAGGCCCATCCATGTTGTTATGAATGGCAAGATTTCCTCTTTTTATGGCTTATTAGTATTCCAATGTATGTATATGTGTATGTGTATATGTGTATGTTTGTGTGTGTGTATACCACATTTTCTTTACCTGTTCATCCATAATTGATATTTTAGTTGCTTCCATGTCTTAGCTATTGTAAATAATGCTGCAGTGAACATGGGTAGTTCACTGCAGCATTTCAAATTAGTGTTTTCATTTCCTTTAGAAAAATTCTGAGAAGTAGAATTACTAAATTATATGGTAGTTATCATTTTAATTTTTTGATAAACTTCTATACTGTTTTCTATAGTGACTGCACCAATTTACATTCTCACCAACAGTGCATGAGGGTTCCCTTTTCTCTATGTCCTTGCCAACATTTGTGGTTTTTTTTAATTTTTAAAATATTCAGATATTTATTTTTATTTATTTACTAATTTGGCTGCACTGGGTCTTAGTTGCAGCATGCAGGATCTTAACTGCAGCATGAGGCATCTAATTCCCCAACCAGGGACCAAATTTGGGTCCTCTGCATTGGGAGGGTGGAGTCTTAGCTACTGGACCACCTCGGAAGTCCCTATCTTTTTAAAATACTTTTTATTATATATTGGAGTATAGCCGATTAATAATGTTGTGATAGTTTCAGGTGGCCAGCGGGACTCAGCCAAACATATACATGTATCTGTTCTCCCCCAGTCTCCCCTTCCATCCAGCCTAACAGGTAACATTGAGCAGAGTTCCCTGAACACTTGTTATTTTTTATCTTTTTAATAATAACCATCCTAACAAGTGTGAAGTGATATCTCACTATAGTTTTGATTTGCAATTCCTTGATGATTATTGACGTTGAGCACATTTTCATGTGTCTTTTGGCCATTTTTATGTCTTCTTTTGAAAAGCGTCTATTTAGATCCTTAGTCTATTTGAGTTTATGTGACATTCCTGGAATAAATTTTACCTGATCACAGTGAATAATCCTTTTATCATGTTGTTGGATTAAGTTTGCTAATATTTTACTAAGGATTTTGAATCTACATTCATAAGACTTATTGGTCTGTAACTTTCTTTTCTTGTGATGTCTTTATTTGGCTTTAGTATGAGGATAATCTTGCCTCGCAGAATGAATTAATGTGTTCCTTCTTTAGATTTTTGGAAGACTTTGCGAAGGATTGGTGTTAATTCTTCTTTAAATGTAAGGTAGAATTCACTGATGAAGTCATCTGGCCCCAGACTTTTCTTTGTTGGGATGTTTTGATTTTTGATTACTGATTTCATCTTTTTATTTGCTATAAATCTGTTGAAATTTTCTTTGTCAGTTTAAATAATTTGAACTTTTCAAGGAGTTTGTCCATTTTTCTAGGTTGTCTAATTTGTTGGTTTAATATTATTCACAGTATCATTTTTTAATATAAATATATTTATTTTAATTGGAGGTTAATTACTTTACAATATTGTATTGGTTTTGCCATACATCAACATGAATCTGCCACAGGTATACACGTGTTCCTCATCCTGAACCCCCCTCCCTCCTCCCCGCCGTACCATCCCTCTGAGTTTTCTCAGTGCACCAGCCCCAAGCATCCAGTATCATGCATCAAACCTGGACTAGCGATTCATTTCATATATGATATTATACATGTTTCAATGCCATTCTCCCAGATCATCCCACCCTCTCCCTCTCCCTCTCCCACAGAGTCCAAAAGACTGTTCTGTACATCTGTGTCTCTTTTGCTGTCTCGCATACAGGGTTATCATTACCATCTTTCTAAATTCCATATATATGCGTGAGTATACTATATTGGTGTTTTTCTTTCTGGCTTACTTCACTCTGTATAATAGGCTCCCGTTTCATCCACCTCATTAGAACTGATTCAAATGTGTTGTTTTTACTGGCTGAGTAATACTCCATTGTGTATATATACCACAGGTTTCTTATCCATTCATCTGCTGATGGACATCTAGGTTGCTTCCATGTCCTGGCTATTATAAACAGTGCTGTGATGAACACTGGGGTACACGTGTCTCTTTCAATTCTGGTTTCCTCGATGTGTATGCCCAGCAGTGGGATTGCTGGGTCAGAAGGCAGTTCTCTTTCCAGTTTTTTAAGGAATCTCCACACTGTTCTCCATAGTGGCTGTACTAGTTTGCATTCCCACCAACAGTGTAAGAGGGTTCCCTTTTCTCCACACGCTCTCCAGCATTTATTGCTTGTAGACTTTTGGATCGCAGCCATTCTGACTGGCGTGAAATGGTACCTCATTGTGGTTTTGATTTGCATTTCTCTGATAATGAGTGATGTTAAGCGTCATAGTATTATTTTATAATCCTTTTTTTAATCCCTGCAAGATCCATTGTAATGCCTTCACTCTCATTTCTGATTTTTAGTTGTTTCTATCTTTTTTCCTTTGGCAGTCTAGCTAAATGTTTGTGAATTTTGATCATTTCAAAGAAACAACTTTTAGTTTCTTCAATTTTGTTGGTTGTTTCTCTGATCTCTCTTTTTGTATATCTCTTCTCTAATCTATTTCCTTCCTTCTATTAACTTAGGGTTTATTTTGCTCTTCTTTTTCTAGTCCATTAAAGTATAAAGTTAGGAGATTGATTTTAGACTTTTTAAATTTACGCATTTACAGCAAATTTCCCTCTGCTTTCACTGCATCCCATATACTTTCATATGTTGTGTTTTCATCCATTTCTAAGTATTTTCTAATTTCCTTTGTGATTTCTTCTTTGACACATTGGTGTTTCAGTTCAGTTTAGTTCAGTCGCTCAATCATGTCCGACTCTTTGCAACCCCATGAACCACAGCACGCCAGGCCTCCCTGTCCATCACCAACTCCCAGAGTTCACCCAAACTCATGTGCATCGAGTCAGTGATGCCATCCAGCAATCTCATCCTCTGTCGTCCCCTTCTCCTCCTGCCCCCAATCCCTCCCAGCATCGCGGTCTTTTCCAGTGAGTCAACTCTTTGCATGAGGTGGCCAACGTATTGGAGTTTCAGCCTCAGCATCAGTCCTTGCAGTGAACAACACCAGGACTGGTCTCCTTTAGGATGGACTGGTTGGATCTCCTTGCAGCTTGTTTAATTTACACATATAGGCAAATTTTCATTTTCCTTCTTTTATTGATATCTGATTTCTTCCCACTATGGTCAGAGAAGATAAGATACTTTGTATGATATCTGTCTTTTGAAATATATTGAGATTTCTTTTATGGCCTAACATACGGTGTCTCCTGGAGAATGTGCCATGTAAATCTGAGAAGAACATGTATTCTGCAAGTAGGGTGATACAAAACTGTTTACTTCTGTCTGTTCTGTCCATTTTGCTTCATGTATTTTGAGTCTGTTATTAGGAGTGTAAATATTTATAATTGTTTTATCTTCTTGTTGTACTGAACCTTTTATTAATATATAATGTCTCTGTGTCTCTTTTGTATGATTTAAAGTGTATTTTGTCCAAAATTAGTATAGACATCCTTTCTCTTTTTTGGTTACTATTTGAATGGAATATCTCTTTCCATCCATTCACTTTCAACCTGTCTGTGTCCTTTGATCTAAAGTGAGTCTCTCATAAACAGCATATAGTTGGATCATGTTTTTTAACCCATCCTGCCAATTTTTTCTTATGATTAAATAGTTTAATATGTTTACATTTAAAGTAATTACTGGGGCTTCCCTGGTGGTCTAGTGGTTAAAAAATCTGCCTTGCAATGCAGGGGACACTGGTTCGATGCCTGGCCTGGGAATATCCCACATGCCATGGGGCAGCTAAGCCCATGTGCCACAACTACTGAAGCCTGCATACTCTGGAGCCAGTGCTCTGCAACAGGAGAAGTCCTCCCACCACAACTAGAGCATAAGCCCCTGATCGCTGCAGCTAGAGAAAGCTTGTGCACAGCAACAAAGACCCAGTGCAGTCAAGAATAAAATAAATAAATAATAAATAAAGTAATTACTGATAAGGAGACACTACCATTTTGCTATATGGCCTATAGATTTTTGTCCTTCATTTCCTGCATTACTATCTCCTTTTATGTTTGGTTGATTTTTTTATAGTGAAACATTTTGATTCCCTTCTCATGTTCTTTAGTGTATATTCTATAGACATTTTCTTTGTTGCACCATGGGGATTACATTTTATATCTTAAAGTTATGACAACCTAATTTGAATTGATACCAACTTAACTTCAATAACACAAAAAGTCTGTTCCTATACAGCTCCATTCCACTCTCCGTTTTGATGTCGCAGATTATACCTTTATAAATTGTATGACCAATAACATAGGTTAATAAGTGTTCTTTAATGCATCTGTCTTTTAAAGTATATAGAAATTAAAAAATAGTTTTTTAACTATTTAACTATTTAGTTTTTTAACTAATTAACTTTTATAGTTGTCCATGTATTTAACTTTTATTGAGTGTCTTTATTTCTTCATTACTGCTTCAAGTTACTTCTAGCTTTCCTTCATTTCAACCTGCAGTACTTTTTAGCATTTCTTGCAGGGCAAGTCTAGTGGTGACAACCTTCCTCAATTTTTATTTACCTGCTACTAAGTCACTTTAGTCATGTCCAACCCAGTGCGACCCCATAGATGGCAGCCCACCAGGCTCCCATGTCCCTGGGATTCTCCAGGCAAGAACACTGGAGTGGGTTGCCATTTCCTTCTCCAGTACATGAAAACGAAAAGTGTAAGTGAAGTTGCTCAGTCATGTCCGACTCCTAGCAACCCCATGGACTGCGGCCCACCAGGCTCTTCCGTCCATGGGATTTTCCAGGCAAGAGTACTGGAGTGGGGTGCCATTGCCTTCTCCTTATTTACCTGGGAAAGTCTTAATTTCATTTTTCAAGGACACTTTTTCTGGATATAGAATTCTTAGGTGACAGATTTTTTTCTTTGAGCCCTTTGAGTATGTCAACCCACTGTCTTCTAGCCTCCAAAGTTTCTGATGAGAAGTCTGGTGATAATCTTATTGAAGATAACTTTGTGTATGACAACTCACTTTTCTCTTCCTGCTTTTAAGATTCTTTATCTTTGTAAGCTAAATTAATGCTGGAGAGGGTGTGGAACAAAAAAAATCTTCCTATGCTTGGTAGGAATGTAAATTGGTGCAGCCAATATGGAGGACAGTATGGAGTTTCTTTAAAAAACTGAAAGTAGAGTTAAGTACAATCTGTCAGTCACACTCCTAGGCATATATATCTGAGAAAACTAATTCAAAAAGATACATTCAACCCAGTGTTCATAGCAGCACTATTTACAATAGTCAAGACTGGAAGCAACCTAAATGTCTGTCAACAGCTGAATGGATAAAGAAGATATATAGATATGGATATATAATATGAATATTTCTCAGTCATGAAAAAGAATGAAATAAGGCCATTTGCATCAATATGGATGGACCTAGAGATTATCATATTAAGTGAAGTAACTCAGACAGAAGAAGATAGATACCACTTTCGGATCCTCCATCTGTGGTGGAACCGCTGCCAAGATGCAGATTTTTGTGAAGACTCTTGACAGGGAAGACCATCACTCTCAAGGTTGAGCCCTCGGATACAATAGAAGATGTAATGGTCAAGATCCAGGATAAGGAAGGAATTCCTCCTGACCAGCAAAGACTGATCTTTGCTGGCAAGCAAGTGGAAGATGGACGTACTTTGTCTGACTACAACATTCAAAAGGAGTCCACTCTTCATTTAGTGTTGAGACTTTGTGGTGGCTCTGAGAAAAGGAGGAAGTCTTATACCACTCCCAAGAATAAGCATAAGAGAAAGAAGGTTAAATTGGCTGTTCTGAAATACTATAAAGTGGATGAGAATGGCAAAATCAGTCACCTTAGCCAGGAGTGTCCCTCAGATGAATGTGGTCCTGGAGTATTTTATGGCCAGTCACTTCAGCAGACATTATTGTGGCAAATGTTGTCTGACCTATTGTTTCAACAAACCAGAAGACAAGTAATTGTATATTGGTTAATAAAGATATGAGCTAACAAACAAACAAAGACAAATACCATATGATATCACTTATATGTGGAATCTTTAAAAATGATACAAGTGAACTATTTATAAAACAGAAATAGACTCATAGAAATAAAAAACAAACTTATGGTTACCAAAGTGGATAGCAGAAGTGGGGGGAGGGTAGATAAATTAGGAGTTTGGGACTAACAGTTAGCTCCACTGATAAAGAATCCACCTGCAATGCAGGAGACCCCGGTTCCGTTCCTGAGTCAGGAAGATCTAGAGGAGAGGGATAGGCTACCCACTCCAGTATTCATGGGTTTCCCTGATAGCTCAGACAGTAAAGAATCTGCCTACTGTATGGGAGACCTGAGTTTGATCCCTAGGTTGGGAAGATCCCCTGGAGGAGGGCATGGCATCCCACTCCAGTGTTCTTGCCTGGAGAATGCCCGTGGAGAGGAGGAGCCTGGCAGGCTACAGTCCGTGGGGTCACAAAGAGTTGGACATAACTGAGTGACTAAGCACAGCATATATAAAATAAGTAGACAATAGGGACCTACTACATAGCACAGGGAACTATATAGTCAGTCAATTATAATAACCTAGAATGGAAAAGAATTTAAAATATATATGTGTGTGTATGAAAATCACTGTCTTGTCTGACTCTGCAACGCCATGGACTAGCCTGCCAGGCTGCTCTGTCCATGGCATTCTCCAGGCAAGAATACTAGAGTGGGTAGCCATCCCTTCTCCAGGGGATCTTCCCAGCCCAGGATCGAACCCAGGTCTCCTGCACTGCAGGTGTATTCTTTACCATCTGAGCCACCAGGGAAGCTCAAATATATGTTTGTGTAACTCAGTATCACACATCTAAAACTAATGTAACATTGTAAATTAACTATGCTTCAATTTAAAATTGGTTTTAAAAGATTGTTTATCTTTGGCTTTCAATAGTTAGATTATAATTTATCTTGGATGTTTTAGTCAACATTGAGCTCATTGAGTATCTTAGATTTGTAGATTCACATTTCTCATGAAATTTAGACCATTTTCAGCTATTATTTTTTCAAATATTTTTCTGCCCTTTCTCTCTTCTCCTCTGGGATTCCTACAATGAAAATATTTGTCCATTTGATGGAGTCTCAGAGGTTCCTTAGGCTTCATTCACCATTTTTGTTGTTTTTCCCTAAACTTTATTACTTCAGTTGTACTATCTTCAAATTTGTTAATTCTTCTGCCTGCTTAAATCTGTTTTTGAACCCATATAGTATATTCTTCATTTTAGCTGTTGTATTTAAGCTCCAGATTTTCTTTTTGGTTCCTTTTTGTAATTTCTATCTCTTTATTGGTATTCTAATTTTGTTCATAATTTTCTTATCTTTATCCATGTCTTCCTTTAGCTATTTGCTAAAGAAAGCATCATAAAGAAACATCTTTAAAACCGCTGTTCTCAAGTATTTATCTAGTAAACTTGACATCTGGCTTCCTCAAGTACAAATTTTGTCTTTTTCTTTTGTTCCTTTTAGTGGAACGTACCTTTTTCTTTCACTATGTGCCTTGTAATTTTTTCGTTGTTGAGAGCTGGATATTGAAATCCTATAATACAGTAACTCTGGAAATCAGACTTTCCCCATTCCCCAGGTTTTGCTGAGTTGTTTGTTGTTGTTTTGTTGATTATATTATGGTTTCTCTGTGTTGTAGATCCAACTGAGGTGAAAGCTTCAGATCTCAGGTCTTTTCCAAGGTTGTACTTCAGAGATTACATGTTTTCTTAAGCAACCACGGGTGCTTTCTTAAATACTGTGTACATGCAGTTGTTTCTGAATGTAAAAAAAAAAAAAAAAAAAAGCTTCTCTTTTAAATCCCCTGGAAGCTGCTTAGCTGGTGGGGATTGGAACAGTGGCAGCCTTTAGCTGTATGTCAGCCATCAAAAGCTACAATCCATAACCAGAACACTGGTCCTGAGATTTCAAAGACAGGGTCCTTATTGCTCATCCTGATTCCAGTAGGCTACACCAGAACTACAGATTTCTGTTCCCGCAGCTACCTTTCATGGGACTAGGGGCTAAGTAGTCACTGCTGCACTGAAGGCTGAAATTGACTGAAATTGATATTGACCACATTTGCCAGCCTAGCTTCCCCTGGAACTGACAAGTATTTGTGGAAGCTCAAGAGTTCCAAAAATAATTGTTTCAGATAGATGCTACTAGTATAATTATTGTCTAGGTGGAAAGATGAATTTCTAATGCTTGCTGCCATTATCCCAGATGTAATCTGTCAATGATTAACATTCTAAAGAACCTTATCATCTATAATCACATGGACCCCAGCCTTGTCTAACTCAATGAAACTATGAGCCATGCCATGTAGGGCCATCCAAGATGGACGGGTCATGGTGGAGAGTTCTGACTAAACATGGTCCACTGGAGAAGGGAATGGCAAACCACTTCAGTATCCTTGCCTTGAGAACCCCATGAACAGTATGATAAGGCAAAAAGATAGGACACTGAAAGATGAACTCCCCAGGTCCCTAGGTGCCCAGTTGCTACTGGAGATCAGTGGAGAAATAACTCCAGAAAGAATGAAGAGACAGAGTCAAAGCAAAAACAACACCTAGCTGTGGATGTGACTGGTGATGGAAGTAAAGTCCTATGCTGTAAAGAGCAATATTGCGTAGGAACCTGGAATGATAGGTTCATGAATTAAGGCAAATTGGAAGTGGTCAAACGAGATGGCAAGAGTGAACATCGACATTTTAAGAATCAGAGAACTAAAATGGACTGGAATGGGTGAATTTAACTCAGATGACCATTATATCTACTACTGTGGGCAAGAATCCCTTAGAAGAGTAGCCATCATAGTCAACAAAAGAGTCTGAAATGCAGTACTTGGATGCAGTCTCAAAAATGACAGAATGATCTCTGTTCGTTTCCAGGGCAAACCATTTCAGTATTACAGTAATCCAACTCTATGCCCCAGCCAGTAATGCTGAAGAAGCTGAACGGTTCTATGAAAACCTACAAGACCTTGTAGAACTAACACCCCAAAACGATGGCCTTTTCATTATAGAGAACTGAAATGCAAAAGTAGGAAGTCAAGAGATACCTGGAGTAACAGGCAAATTTGGCCTTGGAGTACAAAACAAAGCAGGTGAGAGGCTAACAGAGTTTTGCCAAGAGAACACACTGGTCATAGCAAACACCTTCTTCCAACAAAACAAGAGAAGACTCTACAAATGAACATCACCAGATGGTCAATACCAAAATATAAATTGATTATATTCTTTGCAGCCAAAGATGGAGAAACTCTATACAGCCTGCAAAAATAAGACCGGGAGCTGACTGTGGCTCAGATCATGAACTCCTCATTGCCAAATTCAGCTTTAAATTGAAGAAAGTAGGAAAAACCCACTAGACCATTCAGGTATGACCTAAATCAAATCTGTTACGATTATATAGTGGAAGTGACAAATAGATTCAAGGAATTAGATCTGATAGAGTACCTGAAGAACTATGGACAGTTTGTGACATTGTATAGGAGGCAGTGATCAAGACCATCCCCAAGAAAACGAAATGCAAAAAGGCACAATAATTGTCCAAGGACGCCTTACAAATAGCTGAAAAGATGTGAAAGGCAAAGGAGAAAAGGAAAGATATACCTATTTGAATGCAGAGTTCCAAAGAATAGCAAGGAGAGATAAAGCCTTCCTCAGTGATCAATGCAAAGAAATAGAGGAAGACAATAGAATGGGAAAGACTAGTGATCCCTTCAAGAAAATTAGAGATACCAAGGGAACATTTCATGCAAAGATGAGCATAATAAAGGACAGAAATGGTATGTACCTAACAGAAGCAGAAGATATTAAGAAGAGGTGGCAAGAATACACAGAAGAACTATACAGAAAAGATCTTCATGACCCAGATAACGACAATGGTGTGATCACTCACCTAGAGCCAGACATCCTGGAATGTGAAGTCAAGTGGGCCTTAGGAAGCATCACTACAAAGCTAGTGGAGGTGACAGAATTCCGGTTGAGCTATTTCAGATCCTAAAAGACAATGCTTTTATAGTGCTTCGCTCAATTTTGGAAAACTCAGCAGTGGCCATAGGACTGGAAAAGGTAAGTTTTCACTCCAATCCCAAAGAAAGGCAGTGCCAAAGAATGTTCAAACTACTGCACAATTGCACTCATCTCACATGCTAGCAAAGTAATGCTCAAAATTCTCCAAGCCAGGTTTCAACAGTGCATAAACCATGAACTTCAGATGTTCAAGCTGGATTTAGAAAAGACAGAGGAACCAAAGATCAAATTGCTAACATCCATTGGATCATGGAAAAGCAAGAGAATTCCAGAAAAACATCTATTTCTGCTTTATTGACTATGCCAAAGCCTTTGACTGTGTGGATCACAACAAACTGGAAAATTCTTAAAGAGATGGGAATAACAGACCCATCTGCGTCCTGAGAAATCTGTATGCAGATCAAGAAGCAACAGTTAGAACTGGACATACAACAACAGACTGGTTCCAAATCAGGAAAGGACTACGTCAAGGCTGTATATTGTCACCCTACTTATTTAACTTACATGCAGAGTACATCATGAGAAACCCTGGGCTGGATGAGGCACTAGCTAGAATCAAGATTGCCAGGAAAAATATCAGTAACCTCAGATATGCAGATGACACCACCCTTATGGCAGAAAGCTAAGAAGGACTAAAGAGCCTCTTGATGAAAGTGAAAGAGGAGTGAAAAAGTTGGCTTAAAGCTTAACATTCAGAAATCTAAGATCATGGCATCCGGTCCCATTACTTCATGGCAAATAGATGGGGAACAAATCGAAACAGTGACAGACTTTATTTTTTTGGGTTCCAAAATCACTGCAGATGGTGACTGCAGCCATGAAATTAAAAGACACTTGCTCCTTGGAAGAAAAGCTATGACCACCCTAGACAGCATATTAAATAGCAGAGACATTACTTTGCCAACAAAGGTCTGTCTCATCAGAGTTATGGTTTTTCCAGTGGTCATGAATGGATGTGAAAGTTGGACTATAAAGAAAGCTGAGTGCCAAAGATTGATGCTTTGTTGGAGAAGACTCTTGAGAGTCCCTTGGACTGCCAAGAGATCCAACCAGTCCATCGTAAAGGAACTCCATCCTGAATATTCATTGGAAGGACTGATGTTGAAGCTGAAACTCCAATACTTTGGCGACCTGATGTGAAGAACTGGTTCATTTGAAAAGACCCTGATCCTGGGAAAGATTGAAGGTGGGAAGGGGACGACAGAGGATGAGATGGTTGGATAGCATCACCAACTTGACGGACATCAGTTTGAGTAAGCCCCAGGAGTTGGTGATGGATAGGGAAGCCTGGGGTGCTGCAGTCCATGAGGTCGCAAAGAGTCGGACACGACTGAGCGACTGAACTGAACTCAACTGGTCAAGTATATCCAGTTTGTCACTAGGGATTACTTCAAATACTATTTTTGGGTCCCCACTTTCACCCCATACTAGATTGTAAATTTCTTGAGGACAGGAATAGGGACTGTCTTACATTCCTACCACCAATGTGTGAGTTTCAGTTCCTTCACATCCTCATCGACACTTGTTATTCTGTCTTTGTAATTTTATTTTAGCTATCCTAGTGATACATAGTGGTATCACATTGTGATTTTTATTTGCATTCCCCTAATGACTAATGATGGAGAAGGCAATGGCACCCCACTCCAGTACTCTTGCCTGGAAAATCCCATGGACGGAGGAGCTTGGTAGGCTGCAGTCCATGGGGTCGCGAAGAGTCGGACACAACTGAGCGACTTCACTTTGATTTTTCACATTCATGCATTGGAGAAGGAAATGGCAACCCACGTCAGTATTCTTGCCTAGAGAATAGAGAATCCCAGGGATGGGGGAGCCTGGTGGGCTGCCGTCTATGGGGTCGCACAGAGTCGGACACGACTGAAGCAACTTAGTAGCAGCAATGACTAATGATGTTGAACGTCTTTATATGTGTTTATTGGCCACTTGTATATTTTCTTTGGAGAACTGTCTGTTCAAATCCTTTGCCCATTTTTAAATTGGGTTTGCTTTCTACTATTGAGTTGTACTTTTAAAATATGTTCTAAATACAAGTCTAAATACAAAATTTTTCTCCAGTTCTGTGGGTTGTGTTTTCAGTTTCTTAATGGTATCCTTTGAAGTACAAGTTTTTAATTTTGATCCATTTCACCTAATTTTTTTCTTTTGTTACTTATAATTTTGCTGTAATTAAAATTGTAATAAAATTGAATTTATTTCAGTTGAAAATAAAAATAGTTTAACTTTTCTAAGCTAGATGCCTTTTATTTATTTTTCTTACCTAATTACCCTGCCTAGAACTTTCAGTATGGTGCTGAATAGCAATGATGAGAATGGACTTCCTTGTCTTATCCTTGATCTAAGATGACAACATTCAGTCTTTCCCTGTTAAGTAATATGCTAGCTGTGAGGTTTCCATAAATTCCTCTATCAAGTTCAGAAAGTTTCTGTCTATTCCTAGCTTATGGAGTGTGTTTATGATGTAAGAGTGTTGGATTTTATCAAATGCTTTTCTTTTGTCTATGGAGATGATCATTTGGTTTTTGCTTTTCATTTTATTGATTTTCGTATTTTAAATCAAACTTACATTTCTGTTTTAAGTCCCCCTTTTTATCGTATTATGTAGTTTAGGGATAGGGTTGTTTGTTTTTTCCCTTCAGCTGAGCCATACTGCTTGTAGGATATTAGTTCCCTGACCAGGGATTGAACCTATGCCCTTGGCAATGAAAGTGCACACTGGACTATCAGAGAGTTCCCTATGTCTTTATTATATTGCTAGATTTGTTTGTACATATTTTGTTCAGTATTTTTTACCTATATAGATAAGAGATACTGGTCTATAGTTTTCTTGTGAAGTTTTGTCTCATTTTAGTATCAGAGGAATACTTACTGTTTAGACTAAGGAAGTATTCCCTCCTCTGCCTGTTCTTTTTTTTTTTAAGTGTTTGTGAAGGATTGGCATTAATTCTCCATTAATGTTTGGTAGAATTACCAGAAAAGCCGTCTTGACCACACTTTTCTTTGTGGGAAGTTTTAGAGTTACTATTCAATCTATTTACTTGTTATGTGTGCTAAGTTGCTCCAGTCATGTCCGATTCTTTGTGATCCAGTGGACTGTAGCCCACCAGGCTCCTCTGTCCATAGGATTCTCCAGGAGAGAATGCTAGAGTGGGTTACCACGCACTTCTCCAGGGGATCTTCCCAACCCAGGGATCAAATTTGCATCTCTTATATCTGCATTAGAGTCTTCCCTGGTGGCTCAGATGGTAAAGCATCTGCCTGCAATGTGGGAGACCCAGGTTCGATCCCTGGGTTGGGAAGATCTCCTGGAGAAGGAAACAGCAACCCACTCCAGTACTCTTGCCTGGAGAATCCCACGGGCGGAGCCACCTGGTAGGCTACAGTCCATGGGGTCGCAAAGAGTCGGACATGACTAAGCGACTTCACTCATATCTGCATTGGCATGTTGGTTCTTTACCACTAGCAGCACCTAGGAAGCCTTTTACTTGTTATTGTGTGTGTGTATTAGTTGCTCAGTCGTGTTTGACTCTTTGTGACCCCTTGGACTATAGCCCACCAAGCTCCTCTGTCCATGGAATTCTCTAGGCAAGAATACTGGGACATTTGGGGTATGAGTGCCATTCCCTTCTCCTCAGGGGATCTTCCCAACCCAGAGATAGAACCCAGTCTCCTGCATTGAAGGCAGATTCTTAACTGTCTGAGCCACCAGGGCATTATTTGTTATAGTTCTATTGAAATTCCCTCTTTCTTGTTGAGTCAGTTTAGGTAATTGTATTTCAAGGAATTTGTCCATTCTTCTAGGTTGTCTAAATTGTTGTCATACTGTTTTAATTTTTGTAAGTTTAGTAGTAATGTCTCCTCTTTCATTCCCAATTTTAGTAATTTTGAGTCTTCTCTTTTCCTTGATCACTCTGGGTTTGTCAGGTTTTTTCATCTTTTCACTGAACCAGAGTTTTATTTCATTAATTTTCTCTATTTCGTCTCTATTCTATTGTTTCCTTTATCCTGCTTGCTTTGGATTTAGTATTTTCTTCTTTTTCTAGTTTTTTAAAGTTAGGTTAGGTTATTGATTTGACATCTTTTCTAATACAGGACTTCCCTGGTGGTTCAGATGGTAAAGTATCCACCTGCAATGCAGAAGATCTGGTTTGGGAAGAACCCCTGGAGAAGGGAATGGCTTCCCATTCCAGTATTCTTGCCTGGAGAATTCCATGGACAAAGGAGCCTGGCAGGCTACATCCATGGCGTTGCAAAGAGTTGGACAAGACTGAGTGACTTTCACTTTTTTAATATGGCATTTGGATCATAAATTTCCCTCTTTATACTGCTTTAAGCTGCATCCCATAAGTTTTGGTATATTCACTCAACTCAAAAGTATTTTTTAATTTTTTCTTATGATTTCTTCTTTGACTCATTGGTTATTTCAGAGTGTGGCTTTAAATTTCCACATATCTTTTTAATTTCCCAAATGTCCTTCTGTTATCAATTTATAATTCCATTGTGATTGAATAGCATACTTTGTATGTTTTCAGTTCTTTTAAATTTATTAAGGCTTGTTTTATGGCCTAACATATGGTGTATCATGGAAAATGTTTCATATGCACTTGAGAAGTATGTGCATTCTACTGTTATAGGGTAGAATATTCTATAGATGTCTTCTGAAGTCTAGTTGGTTTATAGTCTTGTTCAAGCATTCTATTTATTTTTCCCATAGGTGAGACCTGGAACCCTTTCAAATTACAGTACCAGCTGAGAAATGTAAGAGAGAGAATTGCAAAGAACCTAGTAGAGAAGGGTATTCTAACCACTGAGAAGCAGAATTTCCTCCTATTTGACATGACTACTCACCCAGTGACCAATACAACAGAGAAGCAACGACTAGTGAAAAAACTTCAAGATAGTGTCCTAGAGCGGTGGGTAAATGACCCTCAGCGTATGGACAAGCGAACACTAGCACTGCTGGTGCTAGCCCACTCCTCCGATGTGCTAGAGAATGTCTTCTCCTCTCTGACAGATGACAAGTATGATATGGCGATGAATCGAGCCAAGGACCTAGTAGAACTGGACCCTGAGGTAGAGGGGACAAAGCACAGTGCCACAGAGATGATCTGGGCTGTGCTGGCAGCCTTCAATAAATCGTAAGCCAGCTGTTGGGTTTCTCCTTTTCCATTGCTGGCCAGTGACTATCAGAGACACCATCACCGAGTTTTGTGTGATGAGATGTTTTCCATCATTTTTTTTTCCTCTTGAATCAAATTTGTTATTTGGGGAAAGCAACTTCAGGGCTTCTCCATAGACCTTGTCTCTTATAAGCAGGCTTTATATCTCCCTATACTTCCACTCCAGAGGTGAATAAGTTGGGTGAACCAGCACTCACCCGGTAAACATTCTCTCTCATTTCTTGGCTCACTTCCATCCAGTGTGCTTTTGGATTATCAGGAATATTTCAGTGAGATTTGGATTTCTCTAGACATAGAATGTGAATGAGATGTAGAGCAAACCATTTATCTCATTTTTTAAAGTTTGTTTTCTGTCTTATATGTTTTCAGCCTATCTCTCAGGCTCTGCTAAGTAATGTAGCTTATTGAAGTAACCATCTCTTTGAATAAGGGGCAATGGAAATAAAACTGATTTTTGGAGCAGATGGTCTCTGAGATATAAATGTTATGTTCCACTACTGATTTTCTCATCTTTCCTTTTCTAAATTAATGAGACTATTCCAAATGTGATTACCTGGTTCTCGCAGTCCTAGAACCATAAATATATTCTCTATTTTCTCTCAGTATTGTCCTACTCCATCATTCATTAGAACAGAAATCTAAATTTTTTAAAAAATGTATCTCTTAACCACCTCTTTTATGCAGTCACCAATACAATTTGCAAAGAAGGAAAGTGGTATCAGAATTTCTACTCTTTAGCACATCACTATCTGAATTCCTCCAGGCTACTTCAAGTGTCTCTGTTCTGATTGAATTTAGGGAGTTATAAATTTCAATTGCTGAATAGCACCATCCTGAGTCCAGACAATATATCTAAACTCTAGATCGTGTTACCTGTTTTGGCTTCCTACATAAACTGATGGGTGTGCGTGCTCAGTCACTTCAATCGTGTCCAATTCTTTGTGACCCTATGGGCTGTAGCCTGCCAGGTTCCTCTGTCCATGGGATTCTCCAGGTAAGAATACTGGAGTGGGTTGCCATGCCCTCCTCCAGGGGATCTTCCCTACCCAGGAATGGAACCCGAGTCTCAGTCTCCTGCATTGGCAGGCAGGTTCTTTACCACTAGTGCCACCTATTCTGTGTACATTTAGAGGTCCTGGAAGTAGTTTTATCTATTTAATCCACAGATGCCCTCCTAGTCATTAGTCTTGTCTCAACACAATCCTTTGTCTAACTCATTCTCTAAAACATTTTTTAAGTCAGTAGTAAATGCAAAGAGAAGCTTATTGAGAAAAATCATATTCAGAAGGGCAATTTTATGTTAAAAGCATCCTATATAAAGTCCAGCATTTGGGAATATAAAGAGGACAGGCACCAAACTGTGCTAATGTCAAGTATTTGTTAATGCTGATACTTGAATGGATCTTGCCTCTTGACCACTACAGACAAAGAGTCTATCAAAGGGCTAATACAGATGATCCAGACCTGATATCAAATTTTCCTGATCAGAAGTAATTAAATGAATGATTGTAACTTTCCCTCCTCTAAAATTGTCTAGCCCCACAAAATTCCCCAACTCACTTAACTTTTTTTCACTTTAGGTTATCACTTAGGTGACTAAAGATAAAAAGTTTAAATGAAACAAATTCCTAAAAAATGTGAAGCTGAGAAGAGCTTCAGTCTGGCTCCCTAAAACTATAAAAACCAGTCCATGGATGTCTCTACCTGACTTAGTTTTTCTTTCCATTTGAACAGTTTGGCATGAATTTAAACCAGGTTTTTCTGTGGAGAGTTTCAGCTTGATTGGGAGAGTGGAAATTGAGTTCTTTCTGGCAACTCTTGGTCAGTGTTTATTTTTATATTGTATCTCATTAAGATGAGGATGTCTTCAGTTTGAATCTGCATAATGTTCACTGCAAAACACCATTTAATGCATATGGCCTTCGCATTTCTGTGTAATAAAGATCAATTATTGGCTCCCTGGTCTCTCTGTGCAATTTTACAACTAAAGTTATTTTAACTTGAAATAACTTTTCATACAAGGCCAGTAACACTCTCTGCTTACCCTAGGATACCAGCCTCTGTTTCATTCTGTGTGGAAAACTGTGTATGCATGCTCAGTTGCTAGGTCATGTCTGACTCTTTGTGAGACATGGGGCTACCCATGGACTGTAGCCCACAAGCTCCTCTGTTCATGGGATTTCCCAAGCAAGGATACTAGAGTGGGTTCCCATTTCTTCTTCCAGGAGATCTTCCTGATCCAGGGATTGAACCTGCGTCTCCTGCATTGGCAGGCAGATTCTTTACCACTGAGCCACCCAGACTCCCTTGTGGAAAATTAGGAATACACAAATATACATATATATACACTATATATATATATACACACATACTGGAGGGCAGGGTACATTAAATCTAACTCAAACACCAGCTAATGTAAAGTCTGAAGAATAGTGTCTCCATCTCAAGCAAAATAAGTTACCCAATTACATCATTATTACCAGGAAGAGAATGAGTATATTCTAGTCTATTAATAACTACTTGCAAGTGACACCTGAAGTTACTGAAGAGCTGAAAGTCTTTAAGTTCCAAGCGTAGGTAACAAACCTAAGTGTAACAGAGTTAACAACATATGAAAAGAAAGATAATTGACCTTGTTATCGGCTTACTGTTCTTCTGTCTTTTATAATGTCTACAGCATAAAGGGGGGCTTCCCAGGTGGTGCCAGTGGTAAATAACCCACCTGCCAATGCAGGAGACATGAGAGACTCGGGTTCGATCCCTAAGTTCGGAAGATCTCCTGGAGGAAGGCATGGCAATCCAACCCAGTATTCTTGCCTGGAGAACCCTATGGACAGAGGAGCCTGGCGGGCTGCAGTCCACAGGGTCACAAAGAATCAGACATGACTGAAGCAACTTGGCACACAGGCACACAGCATAAGGAACAACATGAAATGTATTTACTAGAATTGTCTACTTCCTTGCTATTTGTATTTCAGAGAAAGTATAAAAACAAAGTATAACAATGTTTATCAAAATATGGTGCATCAAAGTAACTTTTGTGGGTGTAAGTACTTTGCCAAAATAGGCGTTCCTAGTAAATCAGTCACTGGGGTTTAGGGCTTAGGAAGCTGCATTTAAAACATAGTCTCTAAAAACTTATATGTTAAAGTTTGAGAACACTGTTTATTTTTAATTCATTTGGCTGTGCTGGGTCTTCATTGCAGCACACAGACTTGACTAGCTGTAGTGCACAGGCGTTACATAGGACACAATCTCAGCTCCCAACAACTCACATTTAAGTGGGAAAATGAGGTACTCTGTGAAAAATGCTCAAGTAGAAGTATAAACTTAATTTTTAGAAGCACAAAGGAGTAGCATTCTTCCTGGGAACATTAGGAAAAACTTACAGGAGTATATTTACTCGAGTGGCTTTCATGTATTGAGTACTTCTGCTATGTTAACCACTTCATATATTTTCTCATTTATTCCTCAGAATTCTAAAAAACTAAAATTCTAAAATTCTAAAGAAAATTCAGAGGTAGTGAGGTTTGCCTAAGGACACCATGCAGAGGTTGAATTCAAATGCATGCTCTTAACCACTACTCTCTCCTTCCTCCATTTAAACTCAGTCTTGAAGAATCTTCTCAGGTTGAGAAGGAAGAGCTGAGGCTATTCTGGGCTAGGAAAACAAAATATAAAAAACAAAACACAAAATGTACAAAATAGAGTTTCCCTGGTGGCTCAGTGGTAAAGATCCACCTGCCAATGCAGGAGACGTGGGTTCAGTCCCAGACGTGGGTCCAGAAGATCCCACATGCCAAGGAGAAGCTAAGCCCATGGGCCACAACTATGAGCCTGTGCTCTAGGACCTGGGAACTGCAACTGCAGAAGCCCACACACCCTAGAACCCATGCTCTGCAACAAGAGAAGCCACTGAATGAGAAGCCTGTGCACCACGACTAGAGGAAAACCTGCTGCAAAGACCCTGCACAGCCAAAAATAAAGGAACTTTTTAAAAATGTACAGAATAATTTGTTACATGCTAGAATTTCATGAATTGTGTGTGCTTTTCTTATATATTTCCAAAAGAGATCATTCTAAGAGATTATATTCAAATTGTAGACTAAAGAAGGGTTTTCGAAACTAGCAAAATTTTTTGTTCACCTTCTTTTATTCCTTCTCTGATGATTTCTTGTGTAAAAATTTCTGATACATCATTCTTCTGCCTTAATAGCTTAACACTTCTTACAGGTCAAGTGTGCTGGACATAAATTCCCCAGTTTTTGTCTGAGAAAGTCTTCGTCCTTCACTTCAGAAAGATAATTTTACTGGTTATAGAATTCTTGATTCATGGGTGGTTTTATTTTTTGTTTTTGTTTTATAACACTTCAAATATTTCACTCTACTTACTCTCTTCTTGCGTGAGTGTTTTCTGATATCAAATTTTAACAAAACTATGAAGAATTTTAATTGAAAGATTTTTAAAAATTTGTTCCTCCCATTTTCTATATAGCTAACATACATATATATTCATATAATTTCTAAAAATGTTTTATTCCCTAAAAGAATAAAAATATTAATTTTAAAATAATCATTGCTTTAATGATGAAATAAGTTAGGTAGAATGGATTTTTTTATATTTTTCTATCACCTATTACATGAGTGCATGAATCTTTGTTTTGCATCCCCAGTTCTTCTCAATGCCTTGGTCTGTCTTCCTTTTCTCCTCAGTGAGTTGCAGGTGTATATATAATTTGGAAAGAGACACAACTTCTTACTGATATGAGAAAGGGAGCCATCCCTCCCAGAAAGCAATAAAATTCTCACAGAATGCAAGTCAGAAAACCAAGGGTCACTTCCTGGCAGAAATCTTTTTCTAGCAGCCCAATTCACTGCCATTAGTTTTTCTTTACATTTCAGATTGTAAAAAAGTAGATTCCACTAGGGTGGAAGGTGGGGAACAAGTACTCCATAAGAACTCTTCAAATAGACAAGCTTTTGTGTAGATTTTTCCCCCTGAATTTCAATAATCTGCCCACCATTTTGTTTTTCTCAACCTACGTGAACCTCCCCAAGTATAAAAGAATATTTTATCTAAACTTAATTTAGAAACTCAGCTAGGAATCAAGAGGCTTCTTCTCTCCCTTCAGAAGGGCTTCTTGACCAAATCCCCATATATTTGCCACATAAGCAAGCCTAGTAGATGTATATCATTCTCGTGATTTGATGGGGCGGGGGGGAATTCAAAGCCAAAGTTTTCCTCACATTTCAGAGATGTTGAGATCCCACTTCCAATCAAAAGCTGAGTACTTCCTCAAAGATTTCTGGACATTCAAAGCCATGATATTAATATAATACCTCAATATACTTGTGGGTTAGCCTTAATATTTTTTTCAAAGTTCCCTCCCAGCTGTGTCACCCCAGGTTTTTTGAACTGCTAGGTAAGGCTAGAAACTTTAGTTATCTAAACTCTTAGATAAATTAATTTATATTGATTGAATTCCTTTCCCTTTGAGAGCAGGGAGGAAGAGATGTTCATGATCAAAGAGGGGAAGACTAGAGAAGGTAACAGTAGTTGATCATATTCTAAACATTATGAATATTTAAAAGCCTGAACAAATACTTTTCATTTTAACATGATCCTGTGTTAAAAATTAGATGACAATTCAGCCTTTTGCTTCTAGACTCCATCTTACTCTTCACATTAGATACCTTTTTAAATGGTTTATGAAATTAACAAGAGAAAAGTACATGCTGCTGCTGCTGCTAAGTTGCCTCAGTCGTGTCCGACTCTGTGCGACCTCATAGATGGCAGCCCACCAGGCTCCCCCATCCCTGGGATTCTCCAGGCAAGAACACTGGAGTGGGTTGCCATTTCCTTCTCCAGTGCATGAAAGTGAAAAGTGAAAGTGAAGTCACTCAGTCGTGTCCGACTCAGCAACCCCATGGACTGCAGCGCACCAGGCTCCTCCATCCATGGGATTTTCCAGGCAAGAGTACTGGAGTGGGGTGCCATTGCCTTCTCTGAGAAAAGTACATAAATCAAGATAAATAAAAATATACAACTCAATAATAGTGAGCATTCCCATGTAACCAGCACCCCAGTCAAGAAACAAAACATTATCATCTCCCAAAAAGCCCCCTTCTTAACCTCTCCCAATCACTATATCCCTCTCTAGAGGTAACCATGATCTTTTTAATACGATAGACTGGTTTTGCCTTTGAACGTTATATAAATGAAATCATACAGTATGTATTTTTTGTGACTGTTATCTATTTTACTTTGAACATTTTGGGTTGTTCTATGCTGTGCTTAGTCACTCAGTCATGTCTGACTCTTTGTGACCTCGTGGACTGTAGCCCACCAGGCTCCCCTCTCCATGGGGATTCTCCAGGCAAAAATACTGGAATGGGTTGCCATGCCCTCCTCCAGGGGATCTGGAGTGATTATAAATAGAGTGGCTATGAACACATGTTTTGGTGAATATGAGGATTCACTTCAGCTGGATATATCACCTAGGAGTGGAATTGCTGGGCCATAGGGTTTGAATTACATTTAGCTTTAGTACATAGGGCCGATAGTTTTCCAAAGTATGGTTGTTCTAATTTAGGCTCCCATCAGCCATACTACAGAGCTCTTATATTGTCAAGTCATAAATTTGGGGCACATGCTTGAGTTGAACACAAATCTGAATAAATGAAAAGTGAAGTCACTCAGTCGTGTCTGACTCTTTGCGACCCCATGGACTGTAGTCTACCAGGCTCCTCTGTTCATGGGATTTTCCAGGCAAGAAAATGGACTGGGTTGCCATTTCCTTCTGCAGGGGATCTTCCCCACCCAGGGATCGAACCCAGGTCTCCTGTATTGAATAAATGAAAGTGAAAGTCACTCAGTCGTGTCCAACTCTTCGTGACCCCATGGACTATACAGCCCATGGAATTCTCCAGGCTAGAATACTGGAGTGGGTAGCCTATCCCTTCTTCAGAGGATCTTCCCAGCCCAGGGATCGAACCCAGGTCTCCTGCATTGCAGGCAGATTCTTTACCAGCTGAGCCACGAAGGAAGCCCAATAAATGAAGGCCACTGTTAATTCCTGTGACAATGTTTAAATTAATAGAAACTGGACTACTTTGTAGGCTTCAGGGGGTCTCTATACCCTGAAAATATGTACAATATTTTTGCATGCATGCACTTTGGAGAGAGAAACACAGATTGTATGAGATTCGCAAAGATAGATTTTGAATACTTTGGAAAACTGATGGCAATGTACATGAAAGTTAAACATAATCCAGTCCTTCACACTCACACTAAGAACGACTTATAGGAACCCAGCAATCAAGAAGCTATTTGTGCGGGTGGCGGGGGGGAACTATTTTCCTGCAATTAGCAAACTGTCCTACGTTGGTTATGGTGTGTTGACAGAGACAGTCTGAATAGCCAGATTTCCTGTGGTTAACAGAGAAAGATTAGCACCCTTGACCACTTAGTTTTCCTTTTATTTTTAGCAGGTTAAACTTTTGCTAAAATAATTTCATAATGCTTTGATAACCACATATTTTGATAACTACATAACATTTTTTTGATAAAATGTACATACCATACAATATGCCCATTTAAAATGAGTAATTTGATGGGTTTTAGTATATTCACAGCATTGTGCTATCACAACAATTTTAGAACACATCATTACCCATGTCCATTAGCAGTTATTCCCTATTTCCGCCAGTCCTAGGTAAACACTAATGTACTTTCAGTCTCTACAGATTTGCCAATAAGTGGAAACACATAATATGTGTCTTTTGTGACTGCTGCTTTCACTTTGCATAATGTTTTAAGGTTCATCCATGTTGTAGTATGTATCAGTGCTTCATTTATTTTCATTGCCAAATAATATTCCGGCTTCCCTGGTGGCTCAGAGGATAAAGCGTCTGCCTGCAATGCAGGAGACCCGGGTTCAATCCCTGGGTTGGGAAGACCCCCTGGAGAAGGAAATGGCAACCCACTCCAGTATTCTTGCCTGGTGAATCCCATGGACAGAGGAGCCTGGCGGGCTACAGTCCACAGGGTCGCGAAGAGTCGGACATGACTGAGCGACTTCACTTTCACTAATATTCCACTGTATAGAAATACCACATTTTAGGACTTCCCTGGGGCTCCCGTGGTTAAGACTCTGCTTCCACTGCAGGGGACATGGGTTCTACCCCTGGTTGGGTAAGTTCTGCATGCTGCAGAGTGTGGCCAAAAAATAAAATATTGTTCCCCTCACCACTGTGTCAAAAAATAAATAAAAGTGGATATTTTTTTAAGAACCAAACTCTTTTAGAAAAAAAAAGAAATATCACATCTTAGTTGATGTCTTTAGAGTATAATGTGTCCAAAACAAAATCTCTATTTCTTCTCTTAAACCTCCTACTTTCAGATGTCCCCATATTACTAAATGGTGCCATCATGCACCTAGCTGCTCAGGCCAAAAGCTTTGAAGTTATCCTGTATTCTCATAACAGCAAATTTCTGTTGGTTGTACCTTTAAAATTCCATGTCCAGCTATTTTCAACCTTCTCTGTAGTTACTACCGCCTAGTCCAAACCACTGCCATCTTTCCTCTGCAACTGTTATAAAAGCCTAATTGATATCTTGCTGCTGCTTCCACTCCTGTTCCCCAGAGCAGCCACAGTGATCCATTTAATACTTGTATCAACTTGTGTTCCACCCCTGCTCAGCAGCATCTAAGGGCTGCCCATCACACAATAAAATCCAAAGCACCAAAAGCCATCTACTCCTTGCCTACATCTCCTCTTTTACTCTAGCTCTAGCTCCCCTGACTGTCTTGCTGTTTCTCAGATACACTGTAAATACATTCCTGCTTTGGGAGCTTTGCATCTGCTTGTTCCCTCTGTGCCTGGACCAATTCTCCCCAGAGGTAGCTGCTTAGCTTACTCCCCACCTTATTCAGATTTCTGCTCAAACATCTCAGGGCAAAGGAGCAGGCAGGCCTGGGAAGAGTATCACTGTTGGGTTTCTTGGGCAGCCAACCCAAGAAAGGATTGAGCTTAGTTAATTCCCTGGTATTCTGAGTCTGGTCCATTGGAGGGTACTATTGGCATATGTATTAAACTCAGACATTTCTGTCGTTTCACTTTTTATAATGGCCATTCTTCCATACAATCTTGCTTCAGTTCAGTTCAGTTCGGTCGCTCAGTCGTGTCCAACTCTTTGCGACCCCATGAATCGCAGCACACCAGGCCTCCCTGTCCATCACCAACTCCCGAAGTTCACTCAGACTCACGCCCATCAAGTCAATGATGCCATCCAGCTATCTCATCGTCTGTCGTCCCCTTCCCCTCCTGCCCCCAATCCCTCCCAGCATCACAGTCTTTTCCAATAAGTCAACTCTTCGCATGAGGTGGCCAAAGTACTGGAGTTTCAGCTTTAGCATCATTCCTTCCAAAAGAAATCCCAGGGCTGATCTCCTTCAGAATGGACTGTTTGGATCTCCTTGCAGTCCAAAGGACTCTCAAGAGTTCTCCAACACCACAGTTCAAAAGCATCAATTCTTTGGCGCTCAGCCTTCTTCACAGTCCAACTCTCACATCCATACATGACCACTGGAAAAACCGTAGCCTTGACTAGACGGACCTTAGTCGGCAAGGTAATGTCTCTGCTTTTGAATATGCTATCTAGGTTGGTCATAACTTTTCTTCCAAGGAGTAAGCGTCTTTTAATTTCATGGCTGCAGTCACCATCTGCAGTGATTATGGAGCCCCCAAAAATAAAATCTGACACTGTTTGCACTGTTTCCCCGTCTATTTCCCATGAGGTGATGGGACTGGATGCCATGATCTTCGTTTTCTGAATGTTGAGCTTTAAGCCAACTTTTTCACTCTCCTCTTTCACTTTCATCAAGAGGCTTTTGAGTTCCTCTTCACTTTCTGCCATAAGGGTGGTGTCATCTGCATATCTGAGGTGATTGATATTTCTCCTGGCAATCTTGATTCCAGCTTGTGTTTCTTCCAGCCCAGCGTTTCTCATGATGTAGTCTGCATAAAAGTTAAACAAGCAGGGTGACAATATACAGCCTTGACGTACTCCTTTTCCTATTTGGAACCAGTCTGTTGTTCCATATCCAGTTCTAACTTGCTTCCTGACCTGCATACAGATTTCTCAAGAGGCAGGTCAGGTGGTCTGGTATTCCCATCTCTCAGAATTTTCCACAGTTTATTGTGATCCACACAATCTTGCTTAAGCACTGACAAATTATACAGTGTTATTCCAGTATATCTCATCTCTCACACTCTGAAAAGATTTAGATCTTCCCTTGAAAAATTCAGACATAAATAAGAAGAAAGACCAAAAGACTAGGAATAAACAAGTAATTCAGGTTCTCTTTTCTCCTCACTTCCTCCCTCCAGTGTGCTCTTCTCCCTGTATTTGCTTCTCTGTGAATGGTACCATCCTTTACTCAGGAATTTGGAAGTCATCCTTAGTTCTCTCCTCACCTTCACTTCCCACATCCAATATCATTTGTCTCTTCAGCTCCCCTCCATTCACACAGGCCTGCCTTTGATCAGGCCTCTCAAGTCTTGCCTGGATTACCGCAACCCTAGAGTCTTCCTCTCCACTTCAGTTCAATCTCCACAGTTACCTCTTCCGAATCCCAAATCTAACAGTAGTATTTCCCTGCTTAAATCAGACAGTCCCCCTTTGTCTTCATGAAACCTCAACACTTCAGCATGACTTGCAAGTCTTTCCCGGGACCCCAGCAACCAGAACAGCCTCATGTCTTGCCATTCCATAGGGGTTCCAAATCAGCCTTATTTGCAGTCTCTCCTTAGGTAATTTTGTGTTTCTTTTTAAATACGGACTTCCAGACCCAAGTGCAGAGATGCTGATTCAATTGGGGTGAAAGAGGGCTGAGGAAATCAGCCCTGTATTTTTATAAAGTTCCCTTGGGCTTCCCAGGTGGTGTTAATGGTAAAGAACCTGCCTGCCAATGAGACATGTTTGATCCCTGGGTGGGGGAGATCCCCTGGAGGAGGGCATGGAAACCCACTCCAGTATTCTTGCCTGGAGAATCCCATGGGCAGAGAAGCCTGTCCGGCTACAAACAGTCGCAAAGAGTCGGATGTGGCTGAGCACAGCACAACTAGCTTCCGTCCGCTCCGACTTTAACTTCTCTGTGCCTTCTCTCTTTTCATACTGTTCAAGGGATTCTCTCTTGGTTCTCCTCCTTACCACTCTGATCATTTATATCTGTGGCCCTTGCCAACTTTTCCTTAGTTTCTGTTCTGGGGCCTCTTTTCTACTTTTTTCAATGATCCCATCTAATCCCACAACTTCACTTATATTTTTGTGCGTGTATGCTAAGTAGCTTCAGTCATGTCCAATTCTTTGTGACCGCATGGACTGTAGCCCACCAGGCTTTTCTGTCCATGGGATTCTCCAGGCAAGAATACTAAATTGGGTTGCCATGCCCTCCTCCAGGGGATCTTCTCAACCCAGGGTTCAAACCTATGTCTCTTACAACTCCTGCATTGGCAGTTCGGTTCTTTACCACTAGCACCACCTGGGAAACCCATATTTATGTGAAGAAGTCCAAATTTTATTCATATTTGGCTTCTACATTTATCCCAAACTCCAGATCTATATGTCCTATAATGCTAAAATTTCAGATATGGAGATCTGAGTTCACTTATCCTAAGACTTCATTGCCTGGATATCTCCACCAAATGGCTCACTGGCTTTGAAAAAGTCAGTGTTTTCAAAACTGAACACCTCATTTTCTATCTACTTCCAATTTCATTTCCAAATTGATTCCTTTCCTTGAATTTGTTTCTACAAATAGTCACATTGAGGCACATGGCCTGCTTATTCCCTATATTCAGTTTGATGCTAATCTAGTAGATTCCATTGCCACAGACTTTCTCAATTAGAATCACTGTTTTCTATTCTAAACTACCTCGTTTGTAGATTAAATACTAATTACTTCCCAACCAGAGTACTGCAGAGGACTCCTAGCTAGATTGTCCCCCTCTAGTATCTTTCTGTTTGGAATTCTAAATGATTTTTTATTCATTACCACTAGATTAATCTTCCTTAAGAACAATTCTGATCTGCCACTCTCTGGCCTAAAAGCCTTAAATATCCCTCCTAGATAACTAAATTATCCACTGGTTTCTTATCCTGACACTCAAGCCCTCCATGTTCTGGACTCAGTTCTAGTTTTCTAGCTTTCATACTGACCCCATCACCTAGAATGTCCTTCCATCACCTTTACCTGGCAAAATTAAAGCTGATTTCAAATACACAGCTCCATCATTAAGTCTTCTTTTCTTGGGGGGTGGGGGGTCGGGCGGGGGGGGGGGTGGGGTGGGTAGGGTGCTTAGTCGCTCAGTCCTGTCCAACTTTTGCAACCCTATGGATTGTATGTAACCTGCCAAGATCCTCTGTCCATGGGATTCTCCAGGCAAGAATACTGGAGTGGGTTGCCATTTGCTGAATGTGAACTTTCCTTTGAACCCCTTTACCACTTTATTAACATTTTAATTTCAAGCTGACCAGATTTTGCCTTGTATAATAATCTGTGTATTCTAAGATTCTCAGATTTTCCCACTAGAAATGTACTTAATTATACAGAAAAATGAACAGATAGCCCTAAAGCTGCCACAACAGGTTCCCTGGAAAATTAAAATTTAATATCAATTCTTCAGTGTTAGTATTAGACTGTTTTAATATAAAAATGACGTTTTTTAACTAACACTCTAGGAAGATGAGTCTCTTTTAATCTCGAAGATTTGGGTACACCTAGCATACTGTGAAAACCCTCTATGGCAAAGACTGCCTTACTACATATATATTCCTTGTAAAACTAAAACAGTACCATCTTCAAACACTCAATATGTTCGCGAGTATTTACGCAGTGTTTACCATGTACCTAGACCTGTGCTGTTTCAAGGAGCTCAGTTTCCATGGGATGGCACTGAACGAATAAAAAAACTGTACGTTAAGAGTTAAACGATGAAACGTAAGCCATCCATATTCTGCTGGACCATTCAGTCTCTCCATTCCACACCCTAAATGACACACTGGAAGAGTGAGGAGGACCACTTTAAAGTCCACTCTGACCTTCCTATTATTTTCTGGAGATTGATAATTTTCTGCTACTGCGCGAAGCTTAATCCTCTTCACCTGGAAATAAAAGGTTTCCAGCCTTTCGCTCTCCAATTCGAAGCTCAGAAAAGCCCCCTGGGGGCGACGAGGTAGGGCGGCAGAAAGTCTGACCCCCACGAAAGGAGCGAAAATGCCAAAGCTACCAGCACCACCCCTTAACCTCCCCCACGTGCTTCCAATTGGTCCTTGTGAGTCACTCTCTTCCCAGATCGGCGTTCCAGCTTGCCCGTCGCCTCCATAGAACCCACATTTAGCCAGCAACTATTGGTAGATCGTTACGTCATTGCCCTATCCACAGCTCCCACTGGCTCCCATAGGAAGGGGCGGTCGCAACGTCACAGGCAAGGGCCGCCATTTTGACTGAGCAATCCTAGTGACAGGAGCTGAAGAAGCAGTGCTGGTTGTCCCGTTTCCCCTCCCCCTTCCCTTCTCCGGCTGACTTCCCGGGTCCCCCACACTCCACAGTCCCGGTCCCAGCATGTCCCAGAAACAAGAAGAGGAGAACCCTACGGAAGAGACCGGCGAGGAGAAGCAGGTGAAATGGAGGGGGTGCGGTGGGCGAGTTGGGGGCGATTGTGATGGGGCGGGAGGCGGTCTCCCACCAGTGCGGATTGGTCGCCATGGTCTCGGGCTCTGCAGGGGTTGGCCACGTCTTGCGTCATGCAGGGTGAGTTTCAACAGGGCCTGCTGCTTTGGCTCTGGTTAGTTGGCTGGGTTGTCAATCAGTATAGTACCCTTCCTGATTGGTCAGTAGACCTACTGCTAGGCCTATTGAAGCTGTGCTGTAATTGGCCGAATCTGAGCGTGGGGCGGGTGTTTGAAAAGAGTGGGTGAATGAAAGGGGGTTGGTGGTCTCCGGATGAGATGTATGTTATAGGTTAGTAGGGGTAAAATGAACCAACAGCCAGGCTGGGTCCTGCATTCTGTATCCTAAAGATACAGGTCAAGATATAGACGTTTAAAAAGGGGTCAGCACCGGGGGAAGGGAGAAGAGTAATTATCATGGCTAATTTAAGACTGCAACTTTCTCAAAGAGATATTTTGATAGCTGGAGATGGTCTGTTGGCCCACCTTCAAAGAGGACCTTACAAAATTGAAGAGGGCTAGAGTTTCAAACAGAATAATGGAGATTAACCTAGGAAAGACCCCTAGAGAGTCATGAAAAGAAAGACGCCACCATATTTCCCCCCGACTTCTAAGATAGTGGGGACTTATTTCACCCGCAATTCTGTGATGAAAACACGGCAACTTCTGTAGGTGTTTTGTATTTGATTTATAACATTTAGTACTGGACTCGGGTTCATTAAATACCCCTGGGTTATATATGGGCCAGGTTTTCAAGGCAAAGGAATGCAATTCCACTAAAAAGAACCACAAATTGGCTTCATGTCCTTTTTTAAAAAGTCAAAGAAGAGGGCGACAGGGCCCACAAAAAAGGGAGGCAGAGAGTAACAACAACAGTAAGAGACCCTGCAAGTTAATTGGGCTCTTGGCTTGTTCCCAAACCTCCATCACTAGGGAAGGTGTTGATTTTTTGACAGAGGTGGTGGGTAAGTACTAGTGAACCCACTATATCTTAATTTTCCTGAGATTAATTTCTGTTTACTTGTCACCTTCCTACTACAATGTTTATGGAAACAATGCTGTCCATTATTGCTTTCCATTACTGACCATTGCTAAGGTGCTTTCTGGAGAAGGCCACAGAGCTAGCCTCCATAGAGAGATTTATCAAAAGCCTAGCTTAGGAGGGAACATCTCAACAGTTATCCCTTTCAATTTCCCATTTGACCTGTACTGTATTTTACAGACAGCTGGAGATCTCCCTACTAATCTTGCATCACCAGAATCCCTGCTAGCTCTGTTCTGTCTTTCCTAGCTTCTGTTCTAAGTGAGCTACTGCTTGCTCTTTGATTAAAGTATTGTTCTTCAGTATTACCTTTAACTCAGTACTCACAGGTCACTGGGGTGGTTCCCTAGGTGTAGTGTGACAAACAGTCACACTTATATTTTTTTCTCACAATACAGTCATCTTGAGCTTCAGGGATTTGAACAAAGGTCTGGCTTTATTTAAGAGTGTGAATAGCATGTTTACAAATGGGTAGATCTCCAGGAAAAGGTAATAGTGTAAAAGTTAGCAGATATTGGAAGCATTGCTTCTCAGTGTTTAATTTTACTGGCCCCATTTGTTTCCTCCAGGACACCCAAGAGAAAGAAGGTGTTCTCCCTGAGAAAGCTGAGGAGGCAAAGCTAAAAGCCAAATATCCAAGCCTGGGACAAAAGCCTGGAGGCTCCGACTTCCTCATGAAGAGACTCCAGAAAGGGGTATGGAGCACAATCTCTTACCCTCTTACTTTGGAACCAAAGGGGCTTTAGGGATGAGATCTGTGGAAGTTCTGCTGAACACTGATATGAAGGTTTTGTTGTTGGGAAGTAGTAAAGAAAAATTAGAAACTTGGTAAAAAAAAAAAACCCACAAACCCAAGGCAAATACTGTAAATTCCTGAAAGGGTATCAGTTATTTTCTGATTTCCCTCAGGATACTAAAGCTTAATGGAGGGGCATGTAGGAATGGCCTTGGAAGAGTGAGGGAAGGATGTCAGAGTCTGGAATGCTGACAGCCTCCAGATGTTTGCCTGTTTGGATGGTGGGAGTTTTAGGACTGCAGATGTAGGATTAGAGCTAAATTTTGAGGTGCATCATTTCCGAAGAAAGGCCCAGAAATCTGTCCTACAGATTTCCTCAACTTGAAATGATTTCTTCAGGCCCTTGAAGTTAGCACCAGCCATTAACTATGGTGCCTGAAGAGACTCACTGGAAAAGTCCAGAGTGGTCCTTCTCCCAAGGGAGAGTCTTACCTTCATAGCCTTCTAGCTCCTCTTCGGGTTCCTCAGTCCTCAGAGGTACCTAAAGCTGACTGAGGGGTTGTCAGTCGTTAACCTGCAGTGTATTTCTCTATGCAGATGAAATGGAGAGGGAAACAGATCTCTGTGGAGAATCCCAGTTACTGAGTCTTAGTCACAGATGATGAAGTGATGCTGATTTGCAGCTTACCTTGCTGTAAGCAAGACAGGCGTAGGCAGGCTCTCCCAGCCATGGAACATGTGTGGGAGTGGTTGGAGTAGGAGGAAAGTACATTATCCTCAGAAACAAGCCCAGTTTCTATTCATAGTCTGAGAGAACAGTTTCTTGTTTTGAGGTTGTTAGCTTGAGGTTGATCATCTACTGAGAGCCCCAGGTTGACCCTTTATATATCTTATTCATTACTGTTTCCCCAGCACCAAGCCCATTGGAGGCTAATAGGTCCTATATAAACCTTTGGGATTAAAGTCAGCAATATGGTTGAAACATTGTGGACTCATGGAGCTGTAAAAGGCTATAGGAGCTATCTCTTAACTCCAAAAATATACACCCTAGCTGGGAAACTGCTTACAAATGTGAAAAAGTCAGAAGACATTGGGGAGAAAGCATAAATATAGTTAATACTAAGCTGTGTATACATGAGGCTAATCAAAAAAGACTTGAAAGATCTGAGTGTGGATGCAGGTTTATAGGGTTTATGGTAGACCTGAGTCTCCTGGCTTTTGAGGAAGACCAGAGCTCCTCACTCACGTAAACCTCCCTCTTGTCTCTTAGCAAAAGTACTTTGACTCAGGAGACTACAACATGGCCAAAGCCAAGATGAAGAATAAGCAGCTGCCCAGTGCAGGACCAGACAAGAACCTGGTGACCGGTGACCACATCCCCACCCCCCAGGATCTGCCCCAGAGAAAGTCCTCGCTCGTCACCAGCAAGCTTGCGGGGTAACCTGGGTCCCCTCTGCCCCCCTTCTCACCCACTGGACTTTTCTATATCATAGGCAGGGACATAGGCACCTAGCTGTCTCTTCTCAGCTTGCTCGCCAGAAATGACTATGCTGCTTCTGGGGGCTGCTGAGACTGTAACATGGGCTAAAGAGAGGCTCTGAGTTCACTGCTTTGGTTAAATTGAGATTTCCACACTCTCGTGTGGCCCAAGTAGGGGCTCAGAAATAGGAGCCTAGGATTGGATAATGCTGCAGACTTTCTTTTTCATTTGTGTGAGAAACTGGGGAGATGTCATTTCTCCTTTTGGAAGAGAATGTGTTCCAAAATAGGTGAGGCTAAGCCTTGGGAATAATATGACAGGTCTAACATCCCGAGGCTAACCTGATATGATTGGGAAAGATAGATTGAACGAGATCTGTTTTCTGTGCTTTAAGTGTTTTGTCCTTTGGGCTGCTATTGCTTTCATGTTTTCATTATGGCAGGTTTAGCAAACCCTCAAAAAGAAAAACTGATGTGCTTGCCTAAAACCCTAAAGCCCACCTAACCTTCTTTGTTCAGTATCTTTTACAATTTGCCCTGGCGAATATTATTCATGTAAAATGGGCACCTTCTCTCTCTCTTCCAGCATGTTGCTTTTTGAAGGTATCATGGGATAGTGGAAAGAACAGTGGGTTAGCAGTCAGGATATCTGGGTTCTGTTTCCATTCAGTTCTAGACAGAACTGACCTGTAGCCTTGGTAAGTCACTTCACCTCTCTGGATTTCTACTTCTTCATCTGTAATATAGATCCAAATGTAGATCAGATTGATTCTGATTCTAACATCCTGAAGAACTCTGTGCTATTCATTGTAAAACCAAAAGTGAGGAAGGACCATAGGGGAGACTACAGAGGAGAACTCATTGAAGACCATGTGAGGAGAGAAGTTGAGATTTAGAGATTATAAATGCGGACAAGAGGACCTCATAAGTGTCATGGTCTTGAGGGTCAAGAAAAAAAAATTCTAAGAAGCTAGCCACGAAGGCTCTTGCCTCTGCTCTCTCTTCTTTCCTAAAATCTGGGCCTTGGCTGCTAGAAGGCTGCTCTGGGAGCCAGGCTGTGGGCCTGAAGAAACATGCTCAGTCATGCATGTGTGGAGTCCCACATTTCAGATGTTCTCAGCTGCCCAGGTGTATTGTTAGGGAGACAGGAAGAAAAGGGAAGAAAGGTCGCTCTGGGGCTTAGTGCTGCTGTGGGGCTGGAGCAGCAGGTTCTCAGGAGATGATTCACCTTGGAGAAAGCTAGAGAAGGCAGTTAGGGAGAAATAGAAGGAGCACTGAGAAACCTCTGCCTTCCTGGAGCTCAGCTCCTGTGCTCTGAGAGGTAGCAACGCTGATCATGAACCAGGTGGAGGGAAGAGGGGCTGCGAGTGGCCAGCATCGTCTATCTGATTATCACTAGCTTGGCCTGAACCACACTGAATGCAGTCTGCTAGTTAGGACAGAGAGGGCCAAGTGAGAGCTAGCAGTTCAAGAGAGGAAGAGTCTGTCTTTAGTCCTCTCTTGACCTCTCAGCCCACCAGTTCTGATATGCCACACATCTGGCCCAATGAGAACAACTGATGAACTTGCTGATGCACACGTGGGGCCTTGGGGTGTGTCTACACGTCTTTCCTGACCAGCCGTTCACTTTTCAGGCCGTCATTCAGATTGGATAGGAAAAAGTTGGTGAGGAAGGAAGGAGAGAGCAGGATGCCGTGATGCCCTGGCCCCTAGGGCAACTCCTTGACTGTCACTTGTAATTGTATATAATTTTTGTGTTTCTTGCTTCATTTCCTCATGCTGTCTTCCTTAGTCTAAAGTCCATGTGGGAAGGGGAAAATGCCGAATATCCTTGTATAGTTTCCTCAACCGTCCCAGACATGTTGTACATAGATATGTCATGTTATTATATATATAAATATATATATAATTTTGTACGTTTTCTTCATCTCCGATCTTTTCGAATTTTGTACTCTTTTCTGTCTGAGCTGCTCTCTCTATCAGTCAGTGTGAATCCTCAAGACTGAAGTCACAGTGAGTCTCAGTTTCAGGAAGGAATAGAAGAAATAGGGAAATCAGAAAGACTATTGGTCTGTCTTTCCACCCGGTCATGGAAACAAAGATGCCACCTGCTTCCACAGCATGAAGTGCATATCTTCCATGGCAAAAAAGGGTCATTTTGAAATTCAGTTTGGTTTGATTAAACCTAGAATATTAAGTCCATTCAAAACACGTGTGTTGTCTGGCCCTGGCCTCCATGCAGCTGCCGCCTCATCACTCTGTGCCCGCCAACCCCAGTCCGTCCATCTCCCCTGTGACAAGTGGCTCTGGCCATGCCCCTGAAACTGAGCCTGCTCTGAAAACCTCGTTATTTTGATCTTTGTTTTCTTGGGTATCTCCAAAAAGACAGAGAACAGTGTTGTAACTAGGCGAAGACCAAAATTTTCCTCTTCTTTAAAAAAAAAAAGATAACTCTCTGGATAGGATTAAGAGATGTGCCGCGTATCCCCAGTGATTGATAAGTGTGGGAGAATGATGGGGTAGAGACTGGGGTGGAACTTAGGGTTTTTTCCCTTACTACTTGACAGTGTTTTCTTTCTCTTCTTCTGTGTTCGTCCGCAGTGGCCAAGTCGAATGATGCTGCCCGGGGCTCCGCCAGATCCTGAGACGCTGCCCCCTGGGTCCTGTGCTGGCTCCTGCCCCTCCCTGCTTTTGCAGCCAGGGGTCAGGAGGTGGCTCGGGTGCGGGCTGGAGAGGCAGAAGCCCCTGCCCGTCGGTGTCCCAGCGCATGGAGCCCCTTGGGCCGAGCACCAAGACCTTGACTCTTTTTTGTTTTTTCTTTTTTTTCCAAGTAATTGTTGGGAGACATCTCAGTGAAATCCTGGGGGTGGGGTGGGGTGGGGGGTTGAGAGGGTGGAGTGGGAGATGTGAGGGGTTATGAATTAGGACTTAGAGTTGATAACACAAACATTCCTAACTATCCTCCTTCTTGGCCTTGTGGCTGGTGTGGGGTGGGGGTGGGTTGGGGCGAGTGAAATGGACTAAAGGTGAGGGGTTCTAATTGAGCTGTGTAGAAGAGTGCCTTGCTAGCTTGGATATGACTGGGACTTGATGTCAGATAAACTGTCTAAATATGAAAGATGCGGATGACTCCTCTGGTTCTGCAGAACAAGCTAAGAACTGAATGTTAATTGTTTGGGTGGGGAAAAAAATGCTGTCTTTGAAGTAGATTTGCTGTGGGAAGAAGGGCAGTGAGTGTGGGAGAAAGGGGATGAGTGTGGGGAGCTCCGCAGAGCCCAGGGGACTTTTTCAGTATTTGAAATAAAAAACAAAGAAGAAGATCCACGGGAAAAAAAAAAAAACCAACCCAGAAATTCTCTGCAGCAGTTGGTGTGTTTTATTGGGGTTTGGCAAAAGGGAAGAAAATAAGACTGAAGATACCATTCAGGAGAAGCTGGTGTGGGGTGCTGAGCCTCTAAGGAACAGGGGCCCTTCAGATGGGATGTGTCTGGGTTCTCCGTTTCCATCATTTAGGGAGAGGGTGCAGGGACGTTGGCATATAGACCAGGACTTCTATAGCTAATGCAAAGATGAATCTTCCTCAGGTTCTGACTCACAAAATGAGGGGTTTGCGGTGTTTGATCTGAAGGGTTTATTGACCCCTGAAGATCACTCCAGGCTAAGCATGAAAGGAAGCCACTCTGTTTTCCCTTTCAGTCTTCCTTTTCTTCTCAAGCTCCTGTGTCTCTGAATTGTAACCACTAGTGATCTGCCTTTCTGCTAGTGGCCAGCAGGAGGCAGAGTCACTTCTTTCCTCATGATGTGCTAACCATCGTTGGAATCCTGCCACTGAAACGGGTTTAAAGCTACCTGTGAGTGTAATATACAAAAGAAGTGTTGCCAAAGGAGAAACAGACTCACACTTTTCTTCTGTCACACTCACACCAATCTACTATGTGTGAAGATGGAAACTTGCCCATTTGCCCAAGGAGATTTTAGGCATAAAGGAGATTTTATGAGTAGGAGATTTTACCATAGTTATCTTCTCAAATGAGCATGCATCAAGGAAGACGAGATATTCTAGAGACATTTCTATCACATTGAGAGGGTGGAGTACTTCTAAACTAGAGAAGGAATGTTGTTCTCAGCGTGTGATTCATTCTCTCTTCTTAATCAGAAACTTTCCAACTAAGTTTTCAGCTTCTCAGGAAGCTGACTTGCTCTCTCCTAATTTAGTCAGGGGACTGCAATGCCTCCTAACCATCAGCCTTTCTGAACAGCATGCTAGACACTGAGCTAGGTGGTTTGGAGATACATTAAAGAAACGCATGCCCCACCTTTAATGGCATTTCTTATCTAACTGGAAGAAAATACATGAAAAAGTTTATACACTTCAGTAGTATAAACTTACATCTTAAAGCTAGGAGATGTATGTATGTATGTAAAGCTAGGAGTGTTTATTATGATGGGGTTTCTTGAGTCTTATTCCCCTTAAGCCAGTCCCATGACTTCTTTTTGAGCACATTGTCCCTACTTTTATGTTTGCCAAGTGGCAACAGCTGGGCAATAAGGTTAACAAGGCTCCAAATGTGAAAGCATCTAGTTAAGTTCCATTTAATATAAAGAGAAGGGACGTTGACATAGAAATAAGTTATTTATAAGTGGCAGTGCTAGTTTACTGAAGACCTTGAGTTAACATCTCTTAACTTTTAGGCTTTTACATGCTTTTTCCATTGCTCTTGGCTTTCCTGGTCCTTAGGTTTAAGCTGTAGCCTTAGGAATCCTGGGGTACCCAGAAATGGTCATTGCTGTTTCTATTCCAGTTTAAAACCTGCCTTTCCTTTTCCTTTGCTCTCATACAACAGGGCTAGGCAGTCAGGAAGTCCGATTCTGCAGTGCTTCAAAAAGCTGTTCTTGCTCATTGTTTTAGCTTAGTGTTTTATCTTTATTCCAAAGAGTAGATTCAAGGGTTCTGCCACTCCTCCAGCATGGTTGAATGATAATTGTGTTGACAGGTCTCTCAGTAGAGCCATCTGATATGCAGGGTGGCAGGGATGAAGTCATCATTATTATTGTCCAGCCACATTTATTTTAAGCTGATGTGGCCTGAGCATGGAAAACACAGGCAAAAAGAAAATAGCTGGGAGAATTGCCATTGAAGATACCTACTGTTGGTCTGCCAGCCACACCCACACTAGCAGCCCTTCTGTGCATAGTGCCCTCTACTGGACCTTGAAGGAGGTCAACAAGGAAAGGAAAGATCTCTTCCCTTGGAAGCTAAGGTATGACAGTGGCATGCAAATAAAAGCAAATTAATGTAATAAGATCCCACAAAGCATATGGGATCTTAATTGCCTGACCAAGGATCAAGCCCATGCCCCCTGTGGTGGAAGCACAGAGTCTTAACCATTGGGCCACCGGAAGGTGTCCAGATTACTGTAGTTCTAAGCAGAATTCCTGTGAACTAAGAGGAGAGTCAGGAGATGAGTTGTTGGCTGAATTTCCTTAGAGGTGGATGACTGACTTAAAAAGATAAGCCCCCCCCATGCTTGGGCAGTGATATTTTAATTCACAAGTAATTGGGAAATACTAGCAGTTTTTGACTCTTTGCAATTGGAAATACTAGGAGAAGGCAATGGCACCCCATTCCAGTACTCTTGCCTGGAAAATCCCATGGACGGAGGAGCCTGGTAGGCTGCAGTCCATGAGGTCGCTAAGAGTCAGACACGACTGAGTGACTTCACTTTCACTTTTCACTTTCATGCACTGGAGAAGGAAATGGCAACCCACTCCAGCATTCTTGCCTGGAGAATCCCAGGGACGGGCAAACCTGGTGGGCTACGGTCTGTGGGGTTGCACAGAGTTGGACACGACTGAAGTGACTTAGCAGCAGCAGCAGCAGCAGTTATTGAGCAAATAAGCAGTGTAAGAGATGGTGTCTGCCCTGGAAGAACTTGAAGACTCACTGAGATAGCACTTCTACATATAATGCAGGATAGTGGTAAAGGAATTCAGAGAAGGGAAAGGGCTGGAATCATTAGGTAAATAGTAGAAGAAATGGAAATTGAACTGGGCTTTAAAAGATGGGTAGTATTAAATAATCTAGTTTAATTATTAGTTGATAAGTGCCTGTAATATGCCCCCTGGAGTAGGAAATGGAAACCCAGTCCAGTATTCTTGCCTGGGAAATCCTATGGACAGAGGACCCTGGCAGGCCACAGTCCATGGGGTTGCAAAAAAGTCAGACACCACTTAGAGACTAAACAAACAACTTGCAAGGAGATTCCACTCTGGTGCGGAAACTACACCTGAGGAAATCATGCTGCAGTGTTAAGCTTGCAGCGATAGAAGTTAGCGACATAGAGGAATAGGGACAAATATTTAATAGTAGTTACATCTAGCCCATTGCTAAGTCCTTAATTTACATCACCTCATTTAATCCTCACAACAGTTCTACGAAGTAGCTAGTACTGCCATTATAGACGTGAGAAAACTAAATCAGTAACTTGGCCAAATCACACAGCTTCTGAGAGTGGAGGCAGAACTCCAGTGCCTGCATGGGATGGCGAAGACAGTGATCAGGAAACGCTTCTGCTACCTGGCCTGTTCAGTCCCTGGTTAGGGAATTAAGGTCTCACAAGCCACATGGCACACCCCAAAAGAAAGTAATCAGGAAAGGTTTCATGGAGCAAAGTCCAAAGGAGAAACGAGATTTTTCTAGAAAGGTGCGAAAGGGCATTTTGGTAGCAGGACCAACACTAAGAGAAGCATGAGGCAATGTGGAATCTGCTGAGTTTGCAGTACAGTATCAAGTGAGTCCTGGGGAGGGACTGGAGACCAGGCCAGAAAGGCAGACAGAAGGATATGATTTGCAGGCAGGCATAGGAACCACGGAGGTGACTGCAAAGAAGAATTCTAGTTCTGTGTTTTAAATAGGTCACCACCCAATCGTGTGGAGGTGAAATTTAGTTTAGTCTGTCAGTCATGTCCAACTCTTTGTGATCCTATGGACTGCAGCATGCCAGGCTTCCCTGTCCTTCACCATCTCCCAAAGCTTGCTCAAACTCACGTCCATTGAGTCAGCAATGCCATCCAACCATCTTGTCCTCTGTCATCCCTTTCTCCTCCTGCCCTTAATCTTTCCCACCATCAGGATCTTTTCCAATGAGCCGGCTCTTCGCATCAGGTGGCCAAAGCATTAGAGCTTCAGCTTCAGCACCAGTCTCTCCAGTGAGATTTAGAAGTGATAGATTTAGTGATGGACTGGTTCTAGCATCAAGTTTCCTGATTTTAAATCCTGATTCTGATACATTTGAATGACTTGAGACAAGTTTCTTAAACTCTCTGCTTCAGTTTACTTATTTTATAAAATAGGAATGATGTAGTACCCACTGTACGGGATTGCTGTGATGATTAAACAAGATAGAGCATGTAAAGCCCTTACTTCAGGGATTGCAGCAGTGCCTAAGGTATGGTTCCTGCCCAGGGAGCTTACAGACTATTGAGGGATATACTGAGGATAAGTGGACTGACAGTAATTAGAGTACAAGGATTCGGAGCTAAGATAGGGAAGAGCATAAAATGCTCTGGAAGTACAGAGTCTGGGCACCTAATTTGAATAAATGGGAGATCAGCCAGGAAAATCCTTACACGGAGAGTAGCTTCTGAGCTGAAATACGATAAGAGTAGTAGGACTTAGGGAAAGGGGTTAGATTGGGAAAGGGGGCCTTCCAGGTGGAAGGAACAGTCTGCAAAGATGCAGAGGTATTATAGTCTGGAAACTTAAAATAATTGAGTAACTGTAGCATAGTAGGCTGGACCTGGGTGGAAGTAACGAAGGGTTAGGTCACAAAGGGCCCATTAGGCTTCATCCTGGAGTCAGTGTGAAGATGCTGAATAAAGATTTTGAGCAAGGAAATGACATGATCAGATTGGCCCCTTAGATAATCTTTCTGATTGTAGTGTCAGGAGGAGACTGGAGATGGTAAAATGGGTGTATTAAGAAAATACTAATGGGATGGAATAGGAAAAGGCTACTGTGAAAAGGAAGATGATGAATTCAATTTGAGACATAAGTTTAACAAACATCTAAGTGGAGAATTCTGTACTTGTAAACTGTTAACCATGGGTTAGTTGAGGTACAATAACAACCTGTATGTAGCTACAGTACTATAGGTTAGATATGATGAGGAAATAAGGTAATGATAGTGGGGATGAAGAAGACTGAACAGACTCAAAAGATACATGAGAAGTACAATCAACAGAAATTGATGTGAGGAGTGGGACTCGGAAAGAGACGGGACACTATTAAAAAAATTCTGAGGTTTCTGGCCTGAGTTACTGGGTAAGCTATGATGCCGTAATCCAGAGAGAATACAGCTGGAAGAGCAAGTTTGGCATGGAAGACAATGAGTTCATTTTGCAGAGGAGTTGATGTGAGGTGCCTGTAGGACATCCAAGAGTAGGTTACTCGATTCATGTTAAGTTACTGGATTTATGCATCTAGAGGTTGGAGAAAATTTCAGAATAGGAGATACAAATTCTGTAGACCTCAGGATACACGAGTAAAGCTATGGACAGGGAGCAGAAAGACTGACACCTGAAGGAAACAGAGAAACAGGCTCACTAGAATAGAGTCAGGATGATGGGGTGCCTAAGAACAGAGTTAATGGAAGCAGTCAGTAGTGTAAAGTACTGTTACAAGTTAAGTTTAAATCTCACTGTGTAATAAAGTGTTGGTCGCTCAGTTGCATCCAACTCTTTGTAACCAAATAGTCTGTAGCCTGCCAGCCTCCTCTGTCTATGGGGTTCTCTTGGCAAGAATACTGGAGTGGGTTGCCATTCCCTTCTCCAGGGGATCTTCCCGACCAAGGGATTGAACCCGTGTCTCCTGCATTTCAGGCAGATTCTTTACCATCTGAGCCACCAGGGTGCCCCCAAATTTCAGGAAAGCAGTGCACCAAAATTGTGAATAACTTTCAAGATTATGGTTTAAGGAGTGTATGTATGTTTCTACTTTCTGTACTTCTCAAGATTTTGACAATGAGCATCTATTTGATGATTAGAGGTACTTTTAATTCTAAAAACAAGAATAAAATCACAGTTTTTGTTTTTTGGTTTTTTTTCTGATGGATGAAAGGGTGTCAGTTTGATTTACCAGTTAGTAATCTTTTGGGACCAGTTTCAGTGTATTGTAGAGGTAGAATCTTGCTTGTAAACCTGAGTGGTGTGTGAAGGTTTTCTTGTCTGTTGTTGTTTTAGAATGGGAATGATAGACATGGATATTTACCAAGTAAAAGAAACAAGTAAAAGTAGAGGCATCATAGAGAAGGATGATAACCAAAAAGCAGGGCTCCAAAAAGGGTGGGATGTGGAAACAACTCAAGTGGATGTGGCTAATTAAACAATAGTTCAGCAAACATTAATTGAGGACATATGTGCTATCCTCTGTACAAGGTGAGGTACTGAGGTTAATCTAGTTAGCAAGCCAGCTGAGTAAGAAATTGGTCTAAAGCAGAAGGGCAGATGCCTCATCCTGCTTGAGACTCAAGGTGAAGATACAGAACTTTGTTTCCAAAGCAGAAATAGAGACACAGACATAGAGAACAAACTTATGGACCCCACAGCGGGAAGGGGTAGTGAGAAGAACTGGGAGACTGGGGTTGACACAGGCACAGCGCTGTGTATAAAATAACTGATGAGAACCGACTGTAGAGCGCAGGGAACTCCACTCAGTGCTCTGTGGTGACCTAAATGGGAAGGAAATCCAGAAAAGAGGGGAGACACACACACACACACACACGTGATTCTGCACACACATAGCTGATTCACTTTGCTGTACAGCAGAAACTAACACAACATTGTTAAGCAGTAAAAAATGATTTAAAAAAAAGATACAACAACGGGTAAACTCACAGCTGTTTGTGAATAGGGGTCGGTAATTTATAGGAGTCCTTGTCTGACGGCTTTCTTGTTCTTTGTGGGATAGGATGTGAAGTTACTACTTGAGAGTTAGGAAGGTGGGAGTTAGGGGACTTAAGAGTGGCCACAGTATTGAAGAGAGGATGAAAGGGAGGAGGATGAAAGAGAGATGACAAAAAGTAGTATTATTAAGTAAAAGAATTAGGAAACAGTGTTGAGGATCTAACAGAAACCATGAGCGTATAATCCTTGGAACGCGTGGCCCACTGGAATGGTGGTGGTGGTTCAGTCACAAAGTCGTGTCAAACTCTTTGCAACCCCAAGTACTACCGCACACCAGGTTTCCCTGTCCTCCACCATCTCCCAGAGTTTGCTCAAGTTCATGTGCATTGAGTCGGTGATGCTATCTTACCGTCTCATCCTCTGCCACCCTCTTCTTTTGCCTTCAGTCTTTCCCAGCATCAGGGTCTTTTCCAGTGAGTTGGTTCTTCACATCAGGTGGCCAAAGTATTGGAGCTTCACCTTTAGCATCAGTCCTTCCAATGTATCTTCAGAGTTGATTTCCTTTAGGATTGACTGGTTTGATCTCCTTGCAGTCCAAGGGACTCTTGAGAGTCTTCTCCAACACCACAGTTCAAAAGCATCAGTTCTTCAGCACTCAGCCTTTTTTATGGTCCAACTCAATGATACCGTTGGAATGGTATCAGTTCGTTTATTTCTGCTGTTTTCTCTAGCAACACCTAGCTGCCTGGGTACAAGAGCAGAGAAGACTTATTATTGTGTAGATCCTGGATCATGATTTATAGACAGATGAAGAGGACTGGCAGAGGAACAAGGGGATAGAAGGTGTTCTGAAAGAAGGAATACTTGGTTCAGACTGGGTAAGAAGGTAGGCTAAGGAAAGTATGATAAACTCAGGTCAGAGAAGTCTTAATAAGGTCAAAGAGCAGATGATTTAGAAGTGATAAAGCTGGAAGCTCGGGACATGGTGTCAGAATGATGTTGGCGTTTAAGATTTCAGAGTTGGAACTCTTCCATGTCATGACAAGGGCAATAGGAACAGGCGTTTCAAGTGGAGTAAAGGTAAAGATCGTTGGGGTATTAAAGAGCTGAGGGAGTTTCCATATCAAGCTGCCAGGGTAGGTGGCTCCTGTGTGTTTGAGCTTTTGTTCTCTCTTATTAAGCCTAACTGTATTTTTTTATATAAAAGGAAAGTTGAGGTGTCTTAACTTAGAAAACAACAGTAGCAACAATAAAAGAATTACGGGCTTAGAGTGTTGGGTCAGTAAATCAAGGTGTTTAAATGAATCTAGAATTATGCAAGACTAGGGAGGAGAAGATGAAGCCAACTTCCAGTCCTGGTATAGGAGTGACCGAGAATAGCAGAGAATATGAAGGAGAATTTAGCTTGACAGAATGAACTCCAAAGTAGGAGGGGTTGCATGCAAATGTCTTGGAAAAATAAGGGCCTGAGGAAGGCACTAGGGAACTAGGAGTGTCTCAGTTCCCCCCCTTTCTGATATAGGAGGGGAAAACCATGTAGGTCTGCAAATAAAGCCATGTTTGAGGGTAGCTTCAGTGTAATTTAAATGAGTGGGTTGAGGGAAATTCTCTAAAGAGGAGTTTCTGTGTGAGGTATCAGAGAAATGATGGGACCAAGGTTGAAAGTAGGAGAGTTCTGCATTTGGGGCAGAGTCCAAAGATTGTAGAGATGGCAACCACTTGTGCAATGAATTAGCCTTAAGGCTCCCAATTTGGTTCAAAAGTTGTTTGGTGCCAGTCTTGACTGAAGGCCTCACAGGGCTGTGGAGTGCAGCGTCCTCAGGCCTGCCTCTCAAGGTTCTGAGGGGAAGATTAAGCTTTCCGTCTCTGAAAAGACATTCTGGGGAAAAGGAAATGGAATAGTAGTTTGAACAGTGATCAGAAAGAGGAACAAGTAAGCTAGATTAAAGGAACAGCTGGAGGAGGGTCCTTCATTCACACCTTTATCGAGTATTGGCCTCCTGCCAGGACTCTGTCATGCTCGTTGCTCCATCCCCAGTATCAAGTGTTTGGCACATATGTGTTCAATAAATATTTGTTGAAGGAATAAATTGTTCACTAACTTATGTTCAGATTAGTCTGTGAGTATTTGGAAAAAAGTAAAGAGTTTGACCTCTTTCAACAGTCTCTGAATGGCAGCAGTAGTGGATAAGCCAGGAAATGAAACTTCTGAGAGAACCATGTTGGAAGGTCACTCCGCACACAAAGCTGGGTCTCCCTCTTGGAAAACTTTTAGATGACCCACATGACTAAGAGCAGGTAAAGGTCAAGTGCTCAGAACGCCAACCAAGGATTGCTTTTTCTGTGAAATATTAACTTCTGACAGGAAGAGAGCACTCAACACTGACAGCCACATTGTGGTAAAGTGGCCCCTTCAGGTAAGAGAAGAGTTTTGGTATAAACGGAAGTTTTTGTGACAGAAACACTTAGTGTTTTTATAATAGATGGACTTTTTTTGATTTTTTTTTACTTCTTCTGATATATTTATCATGGGTAGATACTAGAGAGTAATACAAAACATGAACTCTTGGTTATTAAATCTTTATTATTATATTTAGATTGAAAAGGCTGAACACAGTACAAACACTTTTCTCAAATTATTCATGTCAGCTGCTAGAGCAACAAGTATTGTTCGTGATCGAGTACCAGCTACCTACCTACCTTACAGTCCCAAACCCAATTAGTAACATCAAACTGATACTTGCACTACAGTATTTATATTTGTAACTGCATATAAAACTCATGGTAGAAATTCAAACACAAGTAGACCTAGGAAGGAAATTTGGGGCAGGTAGCAACCCACTCCAGTGTTCTTGCCTGGAGAATCCCAGGGACGGATGAGCCTGCCGGGCTGCCGTCTCTGGGGTTGCACAGAGTCGGACACGACTGAAGCAACTTAGCAGCAGCAGAGATAACTTAATCTGCCTTCATACGCAGTCTGAATCAGGTGGATTCCTTGAACTGTCTTTCACAGCACCTTTAATCACCCCACTTAGATACCACCTACTCAAAATAAACAAGGGCTCCCCAGGTGGTGCTAGTGGTCAAGAACCTGCCTGCCAACGCAGGAGACATGAGACTTGGGTCAGGAAGATCCTCTGGAGGAAGAAATGGCAACCCACTCCAGTACTCTTGCCTGGAAAATTCCACGGACAGAGGAGCCTGGTGGGCTACAGTCCGCAGCATAGGGTCACAAAGAGTCTGACACGACTGAATCGACTTAGCATGTATGCATGCAAGTATACACAGGGAAGTCGTGGCATCATTCAGTGATCATGAGTCCTGGTTTGACATTAAAGTCCATGTCTGAAGCATCTATTATGATAAGGAAAGTCTGAATCACCCTCAGACTTCCCTCTATTACATTTCTGAGTCATTTCCTTTTCTACTGACCCAAACTGGGTACATGCAGAAACTATCCAAAAGTACAGAGTTTTGGAACCACAAGAATGTTTGACATCATTGAGTTCAGTGAAACTGTGACCAGGAGATCGTGCCTTTTCCCCAGTTGCACAGGCTCTGTCAGACAGCTCAAGGCCCTCTTCTCTAGAAGCTGATCGCACAGCAGATTTGGGACTCCAGCTGAAATTTTTTGTCATTGTTTTTAGAAGTAAACAAAATACTCAAGTTGGAAGTCTGAGAGGAATTCAGGGCCGAGGGAAACAAGCTGGTGTCTCATGGTGCTCCCTTCAAGTAATCTGACCTGTCACTGGTGCTCCCACAGGGGACCAAGGAGAGGACTTAACGTAGGACCAGCATGTTATTACTTTCCACCTTGGGACTATTAACATTTTGGATCAGATACTTTGTTATGGGAACTGTGCTGTATATTTCAGGATATTAACAGCCTCCTCATCCTCTATGCGCTAGATGCTCAGTGAGGACAATCAAAAAAGTCCCCAGACATTGCCATGTGTCCCCTGGGACCCCCTGGTTGGGAGCCACTGTGCTGACGAAATGAAGAGGCTCTTGTAACTCATGCCTGGGGCTGTTTAACTCTCTCAGCAGTGCCTGTTGTTATTCCTTCACCCTTGTGCCTGGATTCTCTCTCACCTTTCCCCTGGGGCCCCTAGGCCTTCATCAGATGGGATCCTCAGATGGGTGCCCTGAAAGTGGCACCTGTGGTGAAAATGGGAAGCAAAAGTGTCTACCCTTCCCCTCTTGCACCAAGGGGATCCCCCTGGCTGGATAGGCATTTACATAATTGGTTAAAATAAGACAAAACGTATGCAAGGCTTAACTCTCAGCTGTAACTGCTGTGAATCAAGGAGAGAGCAGAACTTTAAGCCCCTTTCCTATCTTGACAGTGGGCTGAGAAGGGGAGATAAGGGCATACCAAGGGAATCTGCCCTTTCTGCACAATTTCCCCTTGACTCAGCTGTCCTACTTCCCCTCCCCAGCCCACACTCATCCTCACCAATGCCCGTATTTAGCACTGCAAGCCTGCATTGTCATAAGAAGACAGAAACCAGATGGTTGCTATGAAGATTTGTTTACATACACACACACACACTCTCACACACACCCTAGGGCATGGCCCAGACTGAGCAATGGTGATGAGTGGCAGTTCTTCCTGGGATGTGTGTTTTTCTTTCTCTTAATTTGCTCTTACCCCATTACCTCTCCTTTTCTCCCCACGTTTTCATGCTGCTTCTTCCTGCTCCCAGATAACACTTCCTACTGACCAGTACTGTTCTTGAACATCTCCTTTGCCTCAAGAAATCACAGTTTAAGAACAGAATTACTTAACCTCCACCCCTTAATCTGTAATATGAGGAAAATTATTATATAAACCTTAGATGGCTTTTGCTAGAATTAAATTAGATATATATAAAGAAACTTGTGACTGACAAAGTACATTCTCAATGAATGGAATTTGTTCCTGTGCTAAACTGAAGCCTGCTCTGGGGCACCTAGGAACCAGCCACAGGTGCCTTTGGAAATCTTGGCTCCTGCTTTCTCTTTGATGGAAGAAGAAAGCTATTGAGGGAGTGTCCTTTGTCCTGTAGAATGATGGAAGAGCAGAATTGTGTGTGGGGGGAGATTGCCTTGTTTTTTGCCTTTGTCGTACGCAGTTGGAAAGCTGTTTGGGGAAGGAAAATCTGCATATATGATCTCTTCCCCTCTGCAGTCTGAAATGAAGGCTATGGGAAAGAAATGACACAAGACGTAAAACCATTGCCTGGCTGAAATGGAAGCACAGAAAGGAGGCAGAGTGCTCTCTGGGCCTTGGGCTCTGTCTGCTCGTCTCCAGCAGACCCCTCTCCAAGAGGAGCCTGCCCATGTCAGAGTAACAGGCTAGAGCTTATTCCTACTATAGATTCTGTGCACGGTGTCTTGATTTTGGAGGGGAGAAAACAAAAACCTGGAATTTTCTGGAACTTCCCTGGTGGTCCAGTGGCTAAGACTCTGTGCTCTCAATGCAGGGGGCCCAGGTTCCAACTCCTGGTCAGGGAAGTAGATCCCAGTTGCCCCAACTAAGACTCAGCACAGCCAAATAAATAAAGAATTCTTTTTAAACTGGAATTTACTAATATCAGATAGAGAGCAGGTACTTCCACCCATGAAAATAGGTAAGATTTCTCTTCTTCAGCTTGAATTTAGTGTGGAACTATGTTCCTACAGGAGGTCTGAGTTCTTCCCAACACACTGAGGAAAACAGAAGAAAACATTATGTACCTTGCATTTTCACCTCTGTCCTATTTTTACAGATTAAAAAAAAAATTTTGATTGAAAAAAGAAAGATAAATTCTAAATTGAGAATTGTGGTTACATCTGGAAGGGAATTAGAGGAATGGAATTGGAGGCGATAATCAAAGGAAATTTAGTCTCATCTGTAATGTTTTGCTTTGGTTTACAAAGAGTATTTCTGTATTAACTATGTGATTAAAATTAAATTTTGAATAGTAAGACTATTTGACAAACTTTTAATGAAATGCAGAAAAGGTAATTTATTTAAGGTCATTTGATAATTACAGACTCCAGAGTCCATGGCAGCCTACCACCCCCATCCCAACCCAGAGCACATGTCCTATGCATACCTTCATTGAGAACTAGGTTTGGAGCCAAGAGGGAGTCCTGAGCTTTCCCTCTCAAGGGCAGTGGGGTCATTGTAGTGGACCCTAGACGTTAGCTTGCTTTTTTTTTTATATATCACTAAAGGGAAGTATAATCAAACCATGTCTGACCAAGTTGATGACAACCGTATGACTTGGTCTGTGAAGTATGACTAAATCACACAGACTCAAAGGGAATAGGGAAGGATGTAAAGCAGGACTGATAAAGGAGATTGTGTTTTGCACTTAAGATTTTAATTGGATGTTTCAGCTGGGGTACCAAGATATAATAGATATGGAATTTCAAAGGGTGACACCAGACAGAAGTGCAGAAGTTTAAAGGAAATTACCAAGGACCAGCTCCACCATTCTTGAACTTTCTTATCCATTTAAAGAGTATAAAAAGTGAAGATAGGGTTTACAGGGGAGATTTCTTTTGAGAGAGCTAGGACCCTGTCGTGAGTCATATCCAATCTGGGGGAGAAGGTGTAGGCAGTACTCCCCTCTTTTCACTGAAGCATCTGATGTTTGTTCCTGGGTAAGAGGTCATCGTTAGACTGTGTATGACTCACGGGAGAGGAATTTCAAGGCAAAAGTTGGCTAACAAGGGAGTCTGAGGTAACAGAGATACATTTCGGAAGTAACTGCACCCCCTTCTGACAAAGGGTCAAATATACATGAATCCTGGGAACCGAGTATGGAGCCAGTTTCAATCCTGCTCAAGAGAACTCCTGGAAACATAGTGGGACTCTTAACAAAAGGTTCTGTGTAGAATGGACCTCTGGAAAACAAAAGGATAAGAGAGGGCGTGGCGGCCGTAGAAATACGTTGTGTCATGTCACTTAACTTCAGGGAAGCTGATACTGCCTTTGGAGGGCCCAGCAGGAAATCCTCTGATGGATCCACACAAATGCCCAGGAGACAGTCGGCTTCCAATGTCAGCATGAGAGCATGAAGCCACCAAGAACTTTCCTCCCACTTTCTTCCGCTCCCTTCTGGAGGTGTCAGTGTCAGCCTCTAGGAAGTAGAGGAAAGGCCAACTACTGCCCTTCCACACAGCCAGCTTGCCAGCTGTATTGGTCCTAACTGTGGCGGGGGGGGGGGGGGGGGGGCCGGTGTGGGGATACGCGCTCACCTATAATGAAGACTAATTAGTTTGTTCAAATATTTCTAAATCATGAGTATGTTCTGCTACTACAGAATTGAACTTTAATTTTTATTACATCCCTTCAATTGGTACTTGTTAAACATTCCAACTATCATATTTGTAGTTATTCTATGAGACATTTAATTGGCACTCATGGAATGAGATTATTCCTTCCAGTTTGTAGTCTGAAGTGCTTTTGAAAGGCTAAGATCATCTCCACAGTAAAGCTACTCAAAAGAAGGGAGTTTTAGGGACTTGGGGTTTGGTAAATCTGGCTGAGACCAAGGGAATTTTAAAATAGACTCAAAGTCATTTGGGACCTTGAGGATCAACTAGTTCTAATTCCTCCTGAATTAGTCTTTTCCGCAGCACTCTGCCAAGTGATCATTTAGTTTTTTTCTTGAATAATCCAGTGTCTCAGAATTTACTACTATCTTCACCCTCTTAAAACTCTTCAAGTATGTGAGGACAACTTCTCTATAGATCTCATTTCACTAGTCTAAACATTCTCCCTTCCTTCAGTTATTGCTCTTTGACCTGGAATGGACTTCTGGCATCTCCCTGACTACTTTCTGGATGAGTTCCAATGGTGTCAGTATGCGTCTCTCAGTTTGGTCCAGATGTGACCTGACTGAGGCAAGAAGAAATAAATCCTCACCTCCTGGCTGTAGACGTGGACTGGGAGAGAGCCTAGGTCCTCTCAGATTTTCTTCAGTGTGAACCCTATCACACCGTTGACTCATTAAAACTAGTTAAAGCCTAGGGGTGTAATGTTGGGAATCAAATAGAGTTGTTTTATAAATAATATATGAATACATTTGCATTATAAAACTTGTAAATAATAGAGATTAAAATCTTCATTCAGAAAAACTACAAAGGCAGTCTTCCTTGATTGTTTCTCAAATCCTGGTCCTTTAGTTATACATCCTTCCAAATTTTTTTCTGCCTATTTACATGTATATATACATTTAGAAATATGTAGTTGTATAGGATTTTTCAAACATACACAGTACCAGATGGTTTGTGTTACTCTATATCTTTTTTCACTATAATTCAGGCATTTTTTCATATATGTACATACAAAGCTATCTCACTCTTTGTAGCTGCTATAGTAAGGGTCCCATAATACGAATGTATAACAGTTTAACCATTCTGTTGTTGGGACATAGATTGTTTCTATTTTTTGTTATTACAGAGTTTCACAGAAAATTGAACAATAGCAGACTCCATTGTCAGACTTCACAGAGGAGAAGTCTGAGTTCTATATCTCAGGCCAAAATGAGAAAAATTAAAATTGAAATATAAACCAAGTTTACTACCCCTTTCAAGTTTACTGCTCCTCACTGTTGTTTTTCTCAAGAGCATCTCAGCTAGTCTTGGCCCTTTGGTCTTCCAAGTAAGTTTTGGAATCAATTTATCCATTTCCTTATTTGGAACTACATCCAACCTATACATCAGTTTGAAGGAGAACTGACATTTTTACAGTTATGAGTCTTCCTGTATGTGAACATGATTTGTGTCTGTTCGGTTTTCTTTAATGTATTTCAATAGAATTTTACAATTTTCTCCCTATGGTTTTACACAGAGTGAAAGAGACGGCTAGTTATGCTTCCTTTCTTCTACAGCAGCAGAATTCCCAGTTTTTAGCTGGGTACACAGACACTCAGAATAAAGACTGTAGTCTTAGAATAAAGACTCTTGCAGGTAGGAGACCATGTAACTAATCTCTAGTGGTGTGTGCCTGCGCTCAGTCGCTCAGTCCTATCTGACTCTTGCAGACCCTTTGGAGTGTAGCCCTCCAGGCTCCTCTGTCCATGGGGTTTTTCAGACAAGAGTCCTGCAGTGGGTTGCCTTTTCCTTCTGCAGGGTATTTTCCTGACCCAAGAATCGAACCCATGTCTCCTGCATCTCTTGCATTGCAAACGGACTCTTTACCACTGAGCCATCAGGGAAGCAAGAGTTTTGAGCTAACAGGATGTTAACAAAAAAGATACACAACTTCAGGGAAGTGTCATTAAAGAAAGCTAGGTACCCTTTGCCTACCCTTTTCTACTTCCTGCTGGTTAGAATGCAAATAGCATGTGTAAAGCTAGCCATCTTGGACCATGAGGTAGAAAAGTATGTTTGAAGATAGCAGAACAGCATAATAGAAGGAATATAAGTTCCTGATCATATGGAACCACCATGCCGACTCTGGGTTTGTTCGAAAGGAATAAGAATGAATATTGGATAAGGCAAACAGCAATGTCTGTCACACCTGAAGGGCTACTGAACCCTAATCTATGCTAGTGTTACCTGTGGAGACTAGGGCCTGAAATTATGATTTTACAGGCAAAGATGCTGGATTAAGTGTTAAGGATGGCAAGGTAGGGAGATACTGATACTAAAGGCACAGTATGAAAGAATACAATATTCAGTAAGAAGTATAGAAAATGTCAAAGAAGTTCAATTAATGATTTTGACATTAAAAACATGAGATCAACCTTTTAAGTGTGTAATCAACAATGATCTTTAGAGATTATTTATGGGGGAAGGTTTAGGGAAAGTTATGTGCATTTTAGAAATAAGATGACTATATGATCTTTTAATATCATGTTAGAGCATTTTCAGATAAGTCCACCAGAGAGTCATGAGATTGTCTTGGGGGATGTAATTCTGTTTGATTAGCACCCAGGTTTTCAACCTTCAAAAATTAGAGGGTCATGTGATAAAGTATGATATGAAGAGGCCTTAGAAATAGCTTAAAAGCAAAAGATTAGACTCGATTTAAAGAGAGAACAAGAGGCTCTAGGAATTCTAGAAATTTCTAACAGCCGAGTAGAGAGTCTTCCCAAACTTGAGTTATATATAGGGCCTCCAAACAAAATAAAGACAAAATGTTGCTTTACTAGGCTGAGGAATAAAAGAGTAATTAAGAGAGACAGTAAGAATAAGAGCAAGGGTTTTCTAATTAGAAAGGGAGAAGGCAACATGAGGGGCTTCCCAAGTGGCGCTAGTGGCAAAGAATCTGCCTGCCAATGCAGGAAACAAGAGACGTGGATTCCATCCCTGAGCCAGGAAGATCCCCTGGAGGAGGAAATGGCACCCTACTCCAGGATCCATGCTGGAAGAAATCCATGGACAGAGGAGCCTGGCGGGCTGTAGTCCATGGGGTTGCAAAGAATCAGACACAACTGAGTCTGAGCACAAGCATAAGCCAACATGAAGTATGCCAATTTCAGGCCCCAAGGACTGGAGAACAAAGCTAGTAGCGTACATCTTAGATGTTATACTAAGACTTTTCTTTTTCTATTTTGAAAGAAATGATGTAAATGAATTCTCTGAAACAAAGCCTCATTTTAAAGAGGAAATGTGCTCACAGTTTGGGGACATTTCAAAGGATTCAGTACACGCCTACAAGAAAGAATGGCATAGTCAGGATGTCAACAATGCTTTTCCCGTTAAGAACTGTGGCCAATATAACTATCCTAAGAACAAGAGTCCCTTGGACTGCAAGGAGATCCAACCAGTCCATTCTGAAAGAGATCAGCCCTGGGGTTTCTTTGGAAGGAATGATGCTAAAGCTGAAACTCCAGTACTTTGGCCACCTCATGCGAAGAATTGACTCATTGGAAAAGACCCTGATGCTGGGAGGGATTGAGGGCAGGAGGAGAAGGGGACGACAGAGGATGAGATGGCTGGATGGCATCACTGACTCGATGGACGTGAGTTTGAGTGAACTCTGGGAGTTGGTGATGGACAGGGAGGCCTGGCGTGCTGCGATTCATGGGGTCGCAAAGAGTCGGACACGACTAAGCGACTGAACTGAACTAAAGAACAAGAGCCGTTCTTGATGTGTGTGTGTGCTTGCTCACTCAGTCATGTCCGATTCTTTGCAACCCCATGGTCTGTAGCCCACCAGCCTCCTCTGTCCATGGAATTTTCCAGCAAGAATACTGGAGCAGGTTGCCATTTCCTTCTCCAGGGGATCAACTCGTGTCTCTTGCTAGGCAGGTTCTTTGCCAGCTGAGTCACTGGGGAAGCAGAGATCTTCTAACTGAACTAAAATTCCCCGAGGACAAGCCCTCCTGGACATGCTGGAAACATGCTGACTCCTTGCCTCTGAGCTGTGTAACCCTTCCCCCCACTGGTTAGAGTAGTGCTTCTCTAGGGCCATCCAGAGCAGTCTGGAAGGTGGTCTGCCTGTTGATCTTGTATAATATGGATGCCTATTTCATGATAATGTCACACTGTGTTGTTTCATCCTCTTAGTCATCAAGCCCCATAGACTGCCTCCACAATGTCATGTTATTTTTTCCATTTCCACAACCACTACCTGAGTTCAGGTCACCATTAATTCTTGCCTATCGTATTGCAGTAGCCTCCTAATTTAGTTACTTCCAATCCTTTCTCTCTGCATCCATTCTAAAACCAACAATTTGAGTAATGAACCTAAATTAGAGCTTAATATCATGGTAATGTAGTTCTTGTTGTTGTTATTTAGTTGCGAAATCATATCCAACTCTTTGTGACCACATGAACTGTAGCCCACCAGGCGCCTCTGTCCATAGATTTCCCAGGCAGGAATACTGGAGTGAGTTACCTTTTCCTTCTCCAGGGGATCTTCCTAACCCAGGGATCGAATCCACTTCTGCGTTGGCAGGCAGGTTCTTTACCACTGAACCACCAGGGGAGCCCACTCTAGTTCTTAGAGGTCCCCAACTGCCTAGAAAAGGTCTAAGCTTTTCAACTGGTTTTCAAAGTCCTCAATAATATGACCCCATCCTGCTTTTCTAGCCTTTGTATATCCCATATTAATAAACATTCATATTTATCCATTCAACAATGGGGTGTTTGCCATGGGTCAGGCATAGCTAGGGTTTCAAAAGAAAACAAGGTATCCAAGCGGATTGCCAGTGGAAAAGGTGAAAAAAACTGAAGAGTAACTAGCAGAAGAAGGAACACCAGGAGACTATGGTGCCCAAAAAATCACATGAAGAAAATGTTTCAAGAAGGGAATGATTAAGTACATATTAAATACTGCTAAGTTGAGTAAAATGAGGACTCCAAATCAACAATTGGAGTTTGGCCATGTGAAGGTCATTGCTGACATTGACAAGAATAGTTTCCGTGGAGTAGTTGGAATGAAAGCTTGGTTGGGGCGGGTTCAAGAGAGAAAATATAGGAAGTTGAAGGTTTTTGCTACACAGGGGAACATCAAGAATTTAGGTTCTAGGGACTTCCTTGGCGGCCCAGTGGTTAAGAATTCAAGCTTCCACTGCAGGGGGCACAGGTTCAATCCCTGGTCAGGGAACTAAGATCTTGCATGCTATGCAGTGCAACCAAAAAAAAGAGAATTTAGGTTCTGGGAAGTCTTTCTAAAGATGTGAGGGAGAACATCAAGTTTGTTTGTTTGGTGATGGAATTATTCAATATACAGAGAGAATTGATACAGGGGATAACTTCAAGTATTTGGGGAGGCAAAGAAGATGGGATCCAGTGCACAAGCAGTTGATCTGAGATAGCTGAGAAATTTCAATCATTTTAACCATAGTGATGGCAAACAGAATGGAAATAGGAGTAAATAAGCAGACCTGGTGGTAAGAATTAAAGTTTATCTCTTGTGACTGCTTCCATTTTCTCAGTGAAGTAAGTTAACAACTGAGAGTGAGGAAAGGAGGAAAGAATACAGGAGGCTTAAGGACATAAGAGAGGATGTGCAATAGTCATCTTGGATCACAGGAGACTGAATTGATTAAGCAAATACAATCAGATTACTGAGCACTTGAGATTTCTAGCTATAATTAAGGTGACACCTGCAATGCATTTCCTTTTTTAGCCTCTGAAGAAAAAGCTTTCACACAAAATTTTTTAAATTCATTTTTAATTGGAGGATAATTGCTTTACAATATTGTGTCGGTTTCTGCAGTGTATCAACATAAATTGGCCACAGATATATGTATGGCCCCTACCTTCTGAATCTCCCTCCTAATTCCCACCACATCATTGAGCATACAAATTTGCTCAACCACTCTCCCCTTCATCTAAAACTGCATTCTAGAAAGCAGATCAGAAAATACTTCCATGTCTTCTTCCTCTCTGTTGCCTAGCCCAAAGCAAATTTTCCAACCACTCAACTCCAATATTAAGCTGTTGATGCCTCCTATAAAGCATAAATTCCATCTCACATTATGGTTAGTTGCTGTACAAGATTGGAAGCTCCTTAAGTAGAGAAACTAAATCTTATTCACTATAACCACAAGATGTTTCTCTCCATCCTCTCTACCACATATTATAAATCCCCCTGATTTTAGGCCTTGCCCAAATACATAATTGTGTGTTACGAATGTCCTATTTTCTTACTAAACAGATAGTTTCAGAAACAGGAAGCCTGCTCACCTTTCCTGCTTATGTCCCTCAAATATTTTGCTCTTGAATTTTAGCTATTATTTTTACAGGTCCTTTAACAAAAAGAAGTTGCTTCAATAAATGTTAATTCATACATATGGTATGTATCAGGATCCTTGTCCTCAAGGAGTTTACCCCTAGAGTCAAATGTCTTAGAGGAGGTGTTGACAGACCAAGGCTTGTAGGTAAATAGCACCAGAGTATAGAGATGCGGAATGGGAGAAAGCAAATGGGGAGACAGAAATAAAATTTAGCTGGAGCAGAACAGTTTTGTTTTGTCAGTTTACATAAAGTGATTCTATAGGGCAGTCCTCAGCTTGTTTAACTTATATGAGAATACATCATGAGACATGCTAGGCTGGATAAAGCATCAGCTGGAATCAGGATTGCTGGAACAAGTATCAATAACCTCAGATATGCAGATGACACCGTCCTTATTGCAGAAAGCGAAGAGAAACTAAGGAGGCTTTTGATGAAGTTGAAAGAGGAGAGTGAAAAAGCTGGCTTAAAACTCAAAATACAAAAAACTAAGATCATGGCATCCAGTCCCATCACTTCATGGCAAATAGATGGGGAAACAATGGAAACAGTAACAGACTTTATTTTCATGGGCTCCAAAATCACTGCAGATGGTGACTGCAGCCATGAATTTAAAAGATGCTTGTTCCTTGGAGGAAAAGCTATGACAAACCTAGACAGTATATTCAAAAGCAGAGACATTACTTTGCCAACAAAGGTCTGTCTAGTCAAGGCTATAGTTTTTCCAGTAGTCATTTGGATGTATGGATGTGAGAGTGGGACCATAAAGAAGGCTGAGCACAGAAGAATTGATGCTTTTGAACTGTAGTGTTCAAATCTGGTGTCCCCTGAACTGCAGGGAGATCAAATCAGTCAATCCTAAAGGAAATCAACCCTGAATATTCACTGGAAGGATGCTGATGCTGAAGCTCCAATACTTTGGCCACCTGAGATGAAGAGCCGAGTCATTAAAAAAGACCCTGATGCTGGGGAAGACTAAAGGCAGGAGAAGGGAATGACAGAGGAGGAGATGGTTGGATGGCATCACCCACTCAATGGACATGAGACTGGGCAAGCTCAGGGAGATGGTGTAGGACAGGGAGGCCTGGCTTGCTGCAGTCCATGGGGTCGCAAAGAGTAGGACACGACTGAGCAACGGAACAATAGGGCAGTCCATTGAGCCTCCCCATTTCCAAGGAGCTGAGGATGTGCAAAATAACTATAGACGCTCCCAACAGTGCCTTCTTATTTAATCCATATTATCTAAGACTGTTGTTCCCCATATTAGCAGAATTTACTCATCCCTTTTCCTCAAAGTCTGAGTGACTCTATCGTTAAGGCTTTGGGAATGGGGGGAAAAAATCTCTTGCACAAAAACAACAGCAGCGGTTCGCATATCACGGCTTAGGGAAGCACAGAGAGAGCCATTAATAGGAGGCCCAGGTGGGCGCGAAGCCAGAGCGCAGGCCAACCAGCTCAGGCGCCGGAGCCGCCGTTTTTGCGTAACCCGCCGCGAGAGGCTCCGGGGAGCCGGAAACCCCGCCCTGCCCCAGGCCCCGCCCCTGCCTTGACCCCGCCGGTTAGGTGCCGTGCGCAACCGCCGGAAGCTTTCGCTGCCTTCCCCATTTACGGGATGCAGATAAAGTGTTTTTTTTTAAGAGCTGCTGACGCCATTGCGTAGGACTCGCCCTAAAACCGTGATCTCGGAGCGCCTCTCTCAGAGCTTACTTCCGCTCTCTTCAAGTTAGGAATCGGGCTCAGCCTCCAGTTTTCTCAGGCGGCAGCAGCAGAGGCAGCGGTTCGCGATGTTCGGCCTCAAGAGAAACGCAGTAATCGGACTGAACCTCTACTGTGGGGGAGCCGGGTTAGGACAGGGCAGCGGCGCTTCCTCTCCGGGGGGGCGGCTTTTGGCTGCGGGGAAGGAGGCCACGGCGCGGCGAGAGGTAGGGGGAGGGGAAGCCGGCACGGTGATTGGCGGAAGCGCCGGCCCGAGCCCCCCGGCCACTCTTGCGCCCGACGCCCGGAGGGTCGCGCGGCCCTCGCCCATTGGCGCCGAGGGCCCCGACGTCACCGCGACCCCCACCAGACTGCTGTTCTTCGCGCCCACACGCCTCGCGTCGCCGCCTGAAGAGATGGAATCCCCGATCTCCGACGCCATCATGTCGCCCGAAGAGGAGCTGGACGGGTGCGAGCCAGACCCTCTCGGGAAGCGGCCTGCCGTCCGGCCTTTACCTTTGATGGTCGGAGAAGCCAGTAACAACAGTCCAGGCTCGGACGGCTCGCTGCCCTCGACGCCGCCCCCATCAGAGGAGGAGGAGGACGAGTTATATCGGCAGTCCCTGGAGATTATCTCTCAGTACCTCCTGGAGCAAGCAACCGGCACCAAGGACGCGAAGCCCCTGGGCGGGTCTGGGGCCACCAGCCGGAAGGCGTTGGAGACCCTGCGCAGAGTCGGGGATGGGGTGCAGCGCAACCACGAGACGGCTTTCCAAGGTAAGGGGGTTAGTCCTGGACGTCTTGCTGCCTTTTTTCCCCAGCTCTCTGGACTCACCCATCTTCGGTGGGTGGAAACAGAAACGAGTCTGTATTGAAAGGACTCTTCTATTTCTGAAACCCGAATATTCTGGCCGTGAGTCATTGTTTCCGCCCACTTAATTCTTTTGGAAATGGCAGCTCTGTTCAAAGCCCGGAAAGGGTGGGATGTCAGTTTTCAAGTGGGATCGCCCAGAGTGCTTGCTGTAGAGCCCGAATAGCAATTTCCCTCGCCGTGGGTGGGCAGGCGAATCGTGCCCTGGTGTAGACAAAAGCAACCGTGGGAACCTGCGTGGTTTTCTTCCTCTCAGGCATGCTTCGGAAACTGGACATCAAAAACGAAGACGATGTCAAGTCTTTGTCTCGAGTGATGGTTCATGTTTTCAGTGACGGAGTAACAAACTGGGGCAGGATTGTGACTCTTATTTCTTTTGGTGCCTTTGTGGCCAAACACTTGAAGAGTATAAATCAAGAAAGCTGCATCGAACCACTAGCAGAAAGCATCACAGATGTTCTCGTAAGGTCAAAACGAGACTGGATAGTCAAACAAAGAGGCTGGGTAAGTTTCATTTAAGGTCGAGTAGGGGACTTGGAGTGGAAATGGATGAAGGATTTTATAAGAGAAGGAGGATATCTAAAGGTTTTTTAAGATGCACAGCTTAGTTTTCAAGGCTCTGATTGTGGACCTCTGGTTGCATGGTGTTGATTTAAGTAGTTGGCCCGTAAGGATGGTGGGTGTGTCTTGAACTGTTGCATCAAAAATCCTGATTTTCTTAGGCTGTTTTATTGTTTAAGTCTTTTGCTTCGGGTATTTTATTATTCAGCTGGTTACTCCTCACCCCAGTTAATTCAGATTATGAAGAAATGAAAGAAGAATCCCTTGGGGATGGTAGTTAATACATTCTGGAGCGGGCCCCACCTCCCTTTAATTGCATAATGTGTCTCCTTTGCAGAGTTGGGGGTAAATAATTGGTTCGTCATTAGGTTTGGAGGGAAATCTTAGATATTTTAATTCATCTTTTCCTTGTAAGTAGTGTTTTTAAGTCAGTAGGAGCCTGTGCTTGAAAATGTGCTTTTCTTTTTCGTTTTCTAGGATGGGTTTGTGGAGTTCTTCCGTGTAGAGGACCTAGAAGGCGGCATCAGAAATGTGCTGCTGGCTTTTGCAGGTGTTGCCGGAGTAGGAGCTGGTTTGGCATATCTAATAAGATAGCCTTTTAAGTGCAATAATTGATTCTTCAGCCACGAAAACAGCCACCGAAATCACCACCGTGGATTCACACGTGTTTATGAAGTTGGACGTCAGGCTGTGCAGGCCATCACCTAGCGATGGATAAAACCAAGTGATAGGAGGATTGTGGCTAACAGTAATAAACATATGAGAAAAGTGATTTCCCTTGAAGAGTCAGTATCTGAAAGAAGCTGAGTTCCATTTCAGCAACAGGCAACCTTTGGGAAGCTATGGAGATGGACGTTTTAGTGAAGACAGTAGAGTGGAGAGACTTAACCTCTCCTAAAACAGGAAATTGGCCAGTGGACAGGCTAGTCATAGATATGCCCACTGAATTCATAAACTTCTATAGTGTTAAAATAGAAGCACTAACAACGCCAGTGGCATATGTAAAGTTTAAGCTGCAAGTAATAAAACTATGACAAGAAGCCTCAGTACTGTACAGCAGAGTGTGAACTGAAGCTTTTTCCTCTGTAGCTTTCCCAAGTGGGATTCTTCAATAGACCAAATGCTCAGGATGTTTATACCTGTTCTACTTTGAGGGATTCTTATTTGCCTAATGTCATGGCCAAGAATACTGAAAATTTGAATAGAATTACAAATTTGGAATGTTCAATTTTGAAATTTGTTTGGGGAAATTGGTTTATATTTTTGGAAATTAGTATTAATCAAAAAGGAGATAAAACAAAATTTTACTTTCATTTTTTCATACCCTTAAATTCTGTTTCTATAGTTAACCTATTTCTTAACAGCTTTTCTATTCTAATCTTTGTTCTAGTCAATACTAGATTGTATACAGAACCAGCTGATGTAATTGTATGCAACTTGGTGTAGTACAACAATTCTGATAACTATGCAGGCTTTAATTTTCCTATCTTGATTTGGGTAAGTATTTCTTAAACTGCTGTTTGGGGTTTTTTTAACCTGGGACTGAGAAATTAATGGAAATTAATCCTTTCACTTTGTTACACCTGGGTTTTCAATAATTGAGTCACTGTTTTAAGGTTTATTTTGGGGGGTGGAACACACAGGCTGATGACTTTCAGATGATGTGCTCTGATTGGGCAGCTACTTATTTTGAGTTCCTTCCATTTGACCTAATTTAACTGGTGCAATTTAAACTGAGTTCATGAGCTCATCTTCAAAGCTTTTGCTAAAAGATTTTCAGCTGTTCAAAATGGGATTTGTAAGGAATATGTATAAAAAGATCACATCAGGTGGATGAGAGACACTTGACCCCCTATTTGCTTTATAAATTGTACAATAATGGCTTGGCAAAGCAAGCTATAGTCTAACCATGGTGCTATTATTAGGCTTGCTTGTTAAAACGAAGGTCTAAGCCTAGCCTGTGAATAAAACAAATAGTTATTTCATTTTTATTAATGATTCTTGAACTTTATTTCCTCTCCTTCCTTAAAATATTTGCTGCTTATTCTGCTCCCTCTTCACATATTTATATTAGTCCCTACAAATTTACCTTGCCATTCCTGAACTCTTATTAGCCCTTTTAGTTTTTGGCATTAGGAACCTAAGTGACTGCCCACGGAGTCCACCGACCTTCCTCATTTTTTAATTTTATCTTAGGAGATGGCAGTACAGTGGATGCTGACAGTAACAGTCATGAGGTGAGAAGAGTCCCTTCTTGTACTAGTATCTTACTGGGTGTTGCTTAACTCTGGGGAGAAATTTTCAAAAGTCCCCTTAGGGGTTTTCAGAGAAGGGGACAACTTCTTAGGTGATTTTCTCTAGGTACCTTTGCATTTGAATATGCTCACTTAAAATTGATGGGCTCTTTTGTTAAACCTCAAAGTTATATAAAAGTTACTAGTAAACCGAAGAAAACTACAGTGGAACCAGGATCATTTGAAAACTTGAGCCTCTGAATGTGACCTTTAGTTTGTGGACTCCAGACGAAAATAGACATGACGAAGAATGTAATAAGGGAACAATTGCCCTGCCTGCCCATCTCTAAGCCTTAAGGTCATCTAGCTAGAGCTATTTTTTTATCTGTGTATTTATCATTGTTGATCAGAAACCATTTATTTATATCATGTCTATCTCTAAGGACCTAAAAGCACTTTATATAGTTAATTAATCTTAAGATCTAGTTAAGGTGACTGAAAGGCCTGTCTCCCCATAGCCAGTTGTGGAAATAAGCACAGAGATGTAAACTGATGGAATTTAGGGGCCCCATTTCCACTTTACTAGGTGTGAGTGCTGAAATGTAAAGGAGGATCTAAAATTGATATTTTGGTCAGCAGCTGGCGATGAGGGTTTAGGGAGCCCAAGTGGTTTGGGGCAAGGTGAGTGCTTCTGTAGGGAGAAGAGGCATATGTTGTAAGTGCTGACTACATATGTGCAGGCAAATCCTCCACAATGGAAAGGGAGGGGCTGCTTGGAAAGATGGCTCTCAGCAGCTTCTGTCTGATGCTTCTCTCAGGGAAAATCCTGCAGTCCTTTAGTGTTGTCTGTACATTCTGTTGGGGGTGAACACCTTGGTTCTGGTTAAAACAGCTAATGCTGTTGACAGCTGTGCCAAGAAAGGTTAGGACCAACAAACTAATGTGGGCTATAAAATGTAGTGTGTTTCCCTAACTTCCTGTTTTTCCTGAGAAGAAGAAAATAAATATTTTATTCAAATACAAGGTGTGGTGTGGGTGTTTTCTAATCAATGCTTGTTTTCCTTCCCCCTCTTAGGCAAGCATCTGAGGGAAGTCAGCTGAGCAAATAAGTACAGTCTAGGTGAATTAACCAGCCAAAGCTCCATAAAGCTGTTTTGCCTTAGAGTGAAGGTCAGTTCCCTTTAGAATAACTCCTTTCATTCAAACTAGAGGTGTTGGGCTCTTAATTACATGTATTACTGTTGTACTTTGGAGCAGTTTCTGTACATTTTAATACAAAAATCAATACCCTGTCCTGGTTTCTTTTAACCACCAGATGTTGGTATAACTTGAAAGTAAGGAGGTTCGTAATAGCGGTTATTGTATCACTCTATCTCACTCAACCTTTTGAGATGATTGAAGGAGCTAGAAGAATTAACATCCAAAGTTAAGAATTTTGATAAGGTGGTTGGTACTAATGTTTCAGTACTTTTCCCATTTCCTCCCAAAAAGGAGGTGTGAATTAGCAAGTCAACTTCAGAAGCACTGTCCTGTCTTTATTTCAGTTACCTTGAGAGAGAGTGGAGTCACCATGGAAATGTGCAAATATGGAGTTTGCATTTTGGTTTTAAGCCCTGACCACAAAATACTAATCGTGCAAACCGGATTCTGTGCTTCCCCCATTTCGTGTTACGTACATCTGGCAGCTCCTCTTTCTGAAGCCTAACTGCCAGAAGATGGTAGTTTATGAAGAAAACTTTTTTACAACTGAACTCATACAGAGGTGTGCAGGGAGAATTAGCAAAGGACATGAGAGCTCGAATCACGATCAGTGTCAGGTTCTGCTGAACAATACTGTTTCTCCCTTTGCTCTGTTGCTATTGGAAGCTATTTCTGTGGCAATATTCCTTAGTTGAACACCTTATAAACTTGGGTCAAATGGTAACCAGTAATATGAGTCACTGAGGGAGTCAGTCAACACTTACTCATTTAAACACCACTAGGCTTGTTCTTTCAGTTCCTGTTTTGTGACTTGAGTACCAGCTCTTCGTACTGTTTCAGAACACTGTTCTTAAAGCAGTTGTGACAGCTGGAGGGTTTTATAAAAGTTTAAAGTGTAATAACTTGCCAACTGGTGTGTAGCCTGGCTCCAGCCAAATGCCCAGAGCACAGACCATTAATTCCTGGAGTTCAAGATGATCAGCTGAGTCAGTCTTAATTTATCCTAGTTCTTTTTGGCCCTACTTGTTCAGTGATTATAGAACTTTATCTTCTGGAACCCTCCCACACTGTTCAAAGGCTTCTCAGTTTCAAGATTTGAAAGCTTGACTCTCCTCCTTTAGTTTCAAAGTTGTTACAGTGTTATCTTAGTTATGTGAAGTATGTGGAAGGATGGGGGTTGGGAATCTGCCTCCAGGCAGATGTAACAGAACTCTTGGAATTTCATGTTCTTTAACTGGTAATTCTTGTGAAGTGGGGGAAAAAAAGTATGGCAGGCTTTTGTTCCCAGCTATACCTGGTATCTCTGGCAGTTCATTTCTGTACCTGTATAGAAAAATAATTCTTGGCTATTGTGAAATGTGTGAGCCAAGAGTACTGCTATGGATTTTACCCTTTCCAAGTATCTATTTCCATGGCTTGTTTCTCCCATTGGGTTTCTGTATTTTTACCAGTTTACCTTCTCTTCCTCATCCCTTGGTTAGGGATTAGGTTACCTTGCTAAGAATATTTCAATACTGCAATGAATTGGGACTTTTTGTTTTGGAACTGAAACATTTAATGAGCTCAAGGCAGCCAGATGTTTGAGATTTGTCCATCACCTGGCAGGGGGACTGCTTACTGGGCACTGCCTACTTTAGGATGCTGGAGTTAGGAAAACTAATTCTTCCCCTCAATAAAAACTGAAGGGTTGGGAGGTTGGGGGCAAGTAGATGTAACCTTTTATATACAGAGTGAAAAAAATAAAACACCTGGGGAACACTGGAAACTTCACAGGTAAATGCACGGTGAACTTTGGGTCCTGGATGAGGGAAAAAAAGCTATAAAGGACTTGAACAGTTGGAGAAATTTTAATGTAAGCAATATGTTAGGTAGTACTGATCAATGTTAAATTTCTTGAGTGTTTTAATTGTGGTTATGTAAGAGAACGTCCTTGTTCTTAGGACATACATCTGAAGAATTCATGCATAACAAATCCATGGAAAGAAAGCAACTGTAGCACAGTGGTAAAGTTCACAATCTAGTCAAAGTGATAACAGACAAAAGGAATTAAGAGTACAGTGCACATGGTGCTTAAAGGTATTGTAAAATATATATATAGTGAAACAAGGGCTGGGACAGGCAGGGAACATTGGAAATTGGAATAGAAAACGTGCACAGAAGTGTAGAACAGGGAAAGAACCTCTAGTGGAGGCTGTGAAAGGAGATTTGTAGATAATTTTTTTACTCATTTCATCTTCCCTCCCTGCCTCCCTTCCCCTTCACCCTGCATGGCAGTGAATACAGGCTCTCTTCTGTCACTTCCATTTAGGGCCTTATGTAGAAGTATTGGAGAACACTGGCAGAAAAAGAAAAGAGAGGTCTCTTTGGTTTTAGAAGTATGAATTTGGTGTAAATGCCATACAGCTGAGTGGATTGTTTATCTGGAAAGTAAAGAAGACAGACTTGGTTGCTTCCTCTATCTTGTTAAAAGTGGCAGTCTTGAACACAAAACCCAAGGATCATAGCCATCGCTGACTGGATCCTGGTGTAGGAGCTGGCGTTGGTAGACCTGCTTTGAATCAAGTTGTCTTAAGAGCACCACCTAAGTTAGTTCACTCACATATTCACCAGCTCTCTTCACCCACTCAGGTTCACATAGGGAAAGGAGAATAACAGCCCCCAAAAGTCATTTAACTGGACCCCAAGAAACTGAATGACGGCGCCACTCTCCCTAATCCTGTTCCTGTGGGAGACTCAATTACAGCTATTCCCATCCTGGCTTAAAAACCAGTTTGCTCTGACTGCCCAGACTTCCCCACAGGCTGCATTCTTGCCCGTGAGCTCATTGTTTTGGCTTCTCTGCCTGTGTAAATCCACAGACTGCCAGAAGTCTCAGTCCCAGCCCCCTAGCTAGCTGAAGCTGCATTCCATTCAGAATTTCACCACCCCCACTGCGGTCACATGCCTGTGTTTATTCAGGTTATCCTGGAACAAGGTGTGCTGGGAAACAGCCAAGAAAAACTGTATGCTGGATTTCTACCTTAATTAGATGAGTTTCCACTTTAAGAAAGGCCTTCAATTCTGGGCCCCTAAAAACAATGTTTTCCAGTTTAGTAGGAGAATCTGGTTTCAAAAATTGTGCTGCACGTTTCATAGGCCTACAGGGCTGGTATGACCCAGGTGTTCAGATTTGGGAATGGGTGGGGGGCGTTAGGTAGGGATTTTCCCTTAGAAACACTCGTGGGAACAGGACGGGGGGACAGCTGGGCTACTGCAAGCAGCAGCTGTTTCACTGCTTTGTTGATTTTCTTAGGCCATGAAAGCCCAGATCTAAGGCAAGGTGGGGCTGAAGGGTAATGGGAAGGGCATTTCTCTTTGTAAAGTTTGGGGTTAATATTGTATGGCCAAGTTGTATACTCCTTTCCTCTCTACTCTTCATCGGTGGTTTTTCTTTTTTTTTTTTAAGCCAAAAACAAAACTGCAGACTGACACTGGGGGAGGTGACACTTTTTTCATTTCTCAGAAATCCTCCATGAGGCAGAGTAGAGAAACAGAAACAGGGAAACAACTTCATGTTGAAATGACGTGAGGTTTTGTCTGTGTGCATGTTTTGAAATGAGGTGGCTTGTTTTCAGCTCTAAGGAAGAGCAGCTCTGCAGAGGAGCTTGGTAATGGCAGAGGAGTGGCTGGCTACCTGCTGCTTTGCCCCTTTCAAAGCTTGGTCGTTGGGGTCAGATCTGAAACAGGGTAGAGGTTCTGTACCCTGTTTTCCCCCTCATGAACCATAATGATCAATCCATTTCACTCAATGCTGTTGAGTGAAAAAAAAAAAACTTACACAAAGTAAGGATTTGGTCAGCAATCTCAGAAGTAGGTTATTTTTTAAAAAGCAATGCAGCTGAGTTGCTTTTAAGTACAGAACACATCAACACAACTTTGATAAAGTTTGTCCTGGGGGGGAAAACATGACTCAGTGAGTAATAGATAACCCTATGCTTGCATGACAGTGTATCTTACACAAAGATGATGTATATTTAATTATTTCATGGGGCTTAAACACTGAATATATTTGAATCAATTCCTCAAACCTTTAAGTTGAAAAATGAAATTTAGACAGGATTTGCCTGAAATGCAGCAAAATCATGAAAGACATTTGAAAACAACAGAAACAGTTTATCCCATCCAAGTTCGGATCACTGCAGCCCAATAACTATTTTGATAAAGTGTGTGCTCTGTGGGAATGAAATTGAATAACAGATCAAAGGAATTAAATTTTAAAGTGAAAATACTAGGTCTCAGGGCTTAATTTTCTCCCCTGTAAACTATATTTGTCTTCCCGATCTTATTACTGCAAAGATTTAAAGAGAGAAGGCTTCCCTAGTGGTCCCAAGGTTGAGAATCCACCTGCCACTGCAGGAGACATGAGTTTGATCCCTGATCTGGGAAGATCCTATATGCTGTGGAGCAACTAATCCCGTGCACCACGACTGCTGAGCCTCTGTTCTAGAGCTTCGGAGCTGCAGCAGGAGAAGCCACTGCAATGAGAAGCCTGTGCAGCAGCAAAGACCAAGCATAGCCATAAATAAATAATTTTTAAAAAGAATACACACAAGTGCTTTTAAAGCAAACGTAAGGGATTTTGGGAAATGTCCCATAAGGACTAACTCCTGACCATGTCCAAGTCATTGAATTCCCGGGGAAAAACCACTAAGAAGCTGGTATCAATAAATAGGAGATCAAATTAAAAGGGTCTGCAGCTGTATTTTGAAGCAGAGGGGACACAAACAGGATTTTCTGTGCCTGGGCATTGTGAGAGTTCAACCAGATGGCAGAAATCCCAGGGGTAGGTTAGCACCCTACCAAATCTTCCCTATCGCCTATTTCTGTGTAGGTCAAAAGCCAAGAATGGGGGGCTTCCCTGGTTTGTTGTTGTTGTTGTTCCCTGGTAGTCCAGTGGTTAAGAATCCACCTTGCAGTGCAGGGAATACCAGTTCCATCCCTGGTCTGGAAGGATCCCACATGCCTCAGAGCAAATAAGCCTGTGCGCCACAACTACTGAGTCCAGACCCTGGAGCCCTTGAGCTGCAACTGCTGAGCTTGCATTCCTAGAGCCGGTGCTCTCCAACAAGAGAAGCCCTCGCAGTGAGAAGCCTCTGCACTGCAACTGGAGAGGAGCCCCCGCTCGCCGCAACCAGAGAAAGCCCAAGAGCAGCAACAAAAACCCAGCGCAGCCAAAAATAAATAATTCTTTAAAAGAGCTAAGAACAGGTTTTGCCTTTTTAACTGGTTGGGAGAAATTTGTGACTTTAAAATTACATGCAATTAAAATTTCAGTGTCAAAGTTTGGGACAGCCCTCTTGGCAAAGATCCCGCCTGCCAATGCAGGAGTCCTAAGAGATGTGGGTTCAATTCCTGGATTGGATCAGATCCCTTGGAGGAAGAAATGGCAACCCATTCCAGTATTCTTGCCTGGGGAACCCTATGGACAGAGGGGCCTGGTGGGCCACAGTGCATGGGGCTGCAAAGGGTCGGGCACAACTGAAGTGACTTGGCAGTGGTTGAGCGAATAAAGAATCTGCCTGCAATGCCGGACACACAGGAGATGCAGGGTTGATCCCTGGGTCGAGACGATCCCCTGGAGGAGGAAATGGCAACTCACTAGTATTCTTGCCTGAAAAATCCCATGGAAGAGGAGTCTAGTAGGCTACAGTCCAAAGGGTCACAGAAAATCGAACATGACTGAGCGACTAAACACGCCTCATAGGACCTTAGTATTGAGTAAAATCACATTTGGGGGGGTTCCCTGGTGGCTCCCCACGGTAAAGACTGCCTGCAATGCAGGAGACACAGGAGATGCTGATTCAGTCCCTGGATCGGGAAGATCGCCTGGAGAAGGGAATGGCTATCTACTTCAGTATTCTTGCCTGAATAATTCCATGGACAGAGGAGCCCAGTGGGCTAGTCTATGGGGTCACAAAGAGTCACAACTGAGCTTTGTCACAGTTTGAAGGAAACAGAGTCATGATCATTTGTTTACAAATTGTGCAGGGCTGCTTTTATGCTGCAACAGCAGAGTCAAGGGTTGCAGCAGAGCTTGATGGCCTGCAAAATTGGAAATATTTATACTCTGGTTTTATTTTTTTAATACACCTTGCAGCATGTGGAATCTTTCTTCCTCAACTAGGGATCAAACCCACACCCCCTACACTGGAAGTGTGGAGTCTTAACCACTGGCCCATCAGGGAAGTCACATTTTTGGTACTTTAGAAAGAGGTTGCCCTCTCCTCTGCCTGAGCTAAAAAGGAGTCAGGATGTCATGAAAGAGTCAGGCAACCAAGAATCAAGGCAAGGGGAGGGAGGAAGAAATGAAAGAAGGGGTCTGGTCCTAGGGTAGATTAACTCTGCCCCCTCCCATCAAGGGCAAGGTCTTTGCCACGTGGCCTTTTATTCTAGGGAAACCAGGGACACACACATCCTTCTTTTTAGGAGTAACCTCAGCCTCGCACCTTGTTTCTTTTCCTCCTCACTCCAGGTTGTGTAGAGCTGTCTCTTAAGATTCAGGAAAGGCTCAGGGGAGTACAACACATAGGCATACATCCTAACTCCAACCTGGAGCCTTCCTGAAATTGAACCCATTTCTTCAATACTGAGATTCTTTGCCAGGACATTCAAACACAGCTCTCTGGTGCTCACTGAAAAAGTGCTTTGGTCTCTCCAGTACGTAGCCATCTCTGCACCTCCCCTTCAGCTGACGTAGCTGATTGGTTCCCTAGGTTCTGACTGCTATGGCTCATGCATACCTTGTTTTGGACTAACTTGGTGTGTTACTCCCTCCAATCCTTTCTAGGGTCTGACTTCAGCCATGAAACACCCTCCTCTAGAGTTTTCCCCAGTCTCCAGGGTCAAGGAGCCCGAGGTCAGATTGAAGATCTGTACTGTCTAGTTTGGTTAACCCAAACTGTTTATCTCTCTTGTTGACAGACTTAGTCTTAGGTACTTTCCTGAGGCTTTCTACTTCCTGTAGAAGGTGCCTCCCACCCTTTATAGCTGACATCTCTTCATCACCTGCCTGTGACAAATAAGCCCCCCTCTGCTCTAACTTCCCCACCCCGCTGACTCCCAGAACCAGAGATGATGGATTTCAGGGATGCTGGTAGGAGAGAGGGTGGGAATGTGGGAACCCCCACCCCCACTCCACCTCCAAATTATAATCTCTAGCCTGATTCTCCATGCTTTAAGAAGAGGTTTTCCTGATTCAGTTTACTCTGGTGGGGGAGGGTGTTAAGTTCAAATGAAGTCTCTATTTGTAAAACGGGGGAGAAGGGAAAAGCAGAAAATGAAAGAGGATCTGGTTGGAATCTGGAAAGGGATTAACAGTTCCTTGCATTTTATTCTCACTCTCCTCCCTCTGCTCTCCAGGTCTGTCTAGATCCTGCCTCAAGGGCTCTTGAGAGACGGTTTCTTAAGACCCTCTGAGACACTCATGGCATCACGTGGGTCAGCACCTGGGCCCTTGCTCTGGGCTTCACTCTTCGTTACCACAGAGGTTGAATCTGGACCAGTGAAAAGTACGGGTCTCTTCAGACCCACCCCTGCAGCTGTGAGCACCTGCTTGCAGGGAGGCCCCCAGTTGGGGAAGTCTAGAAGCTAAATTTAGTCTGAAGGCTGAAGGGTAATTGGGTGGGTGATTACCCTGGGGAACCTGGGAGGGGGGAGGGGGGAATTCTGAGCCAGCTGAACAGAGACCTCAGAAGTTCACTTGTAAGTCCCCGGATTAGAACCACAGTCATCTTCCCCCAGCACACTCAGAAATGAGAAGCCCCAACAATCTCCTGGCCTTCTGCACGCTTGATCTCTCTTTTGCTCATCAAGATTGTTCCTATCGCCACCCCACCCCCACCTCAACTCTCAGGGGTCTAGTTCCTCTGAGTCCTTCCCTAAATTCCCCCCAGAGCAGCAAGGCTAAGGGCCCCTGCACCACATCTCTGAACTTGGGTTACAGCTTCCTCTCTCCCAAGTCCCTCCACAGGGTTTCAGAGGTCAGCAAAAAGGTGTCTGGCCACAGTAATCCCCTGAAAGAGGCCGGGAAAAGGGGGTGCTTGAGGTCAGCTTCCGCTTCCTGAAAACTTTCACAGTGACTCCCCTTCCCATTCTGACCTCAGTGACCAGAGGAAAGAATCCTTGGGGGCTGCACTGAATCCTAGCTTTAAAATGAAAGGGGAAAGGGGGTAACCCCCCAGATGAAAGCCCACATCCTGAGAAGTCAGAGGCTGAAGGCTGTGAGGGAGCTGGGGGCTATCAGGGAAGGGAGGTGTTGAAGCTGGGTGAGCCTTAAGAGGGGCTGTGGCTGCATTTCCCCACCTGTGATTGGTTCTCAGGCTAAGGCCAAACTCCAAACCTGCCCAGCAACAGTCCTGAGAGGCCCTAAGAGGGAGGAGGAACTTCGGGGAAGTCAGCTGAACTGGGGCCACCGCCCAGCCTTCAGCTTCCAGGAATCACTGGGAGGGCCCCAGCTCTTCACCACACCCTCCCTTGGTCTCAGGACTCCGCCTTCAGCCTTCAGTGTCTGCAGGGCTGGCTCAGGTCCTACTCCCCTGGTGCCCCCACATCTGTGATCCCCTCAGAGGTTCACCAAAGAGGAGCCGTTTGATGCCTGCAGAGACACCAAGACTGGGCCCCCTCGGTACCCTGTTCTGCATTTCCCACCCTGGAGGAGTCAGTTTCATTTTCCTTTCCCCCCATTTTCTTCTGCCTCCTTCCTGATACACTGTCCTCCTGAGATGGTACCTGTAGTCTTCCTTCTCAGCCCAAAGAAAGCCTGCTTCCCAAGGCAACAGAATGACATGAGGAAGCTGCCAGAATGGAGAAGTCCTGTCCCCTCGGGTAGCTCTGGGGTCCTTCCCAGGGTCTGGCTGTGTCTAGGAGTACATGCTCAAGACAGTAGTCACTGAGTTCAGCTGTTTCTGCAGGCCTTTACGATCTTACTTGGCCAGACTTGTGGGGGTGAAGGGATGGGGGAGGGGTCCTCCTGATGGGGAGAGAAGCTCGATTCTATTGCACTTCCCTCTTTCCTAGACGTGGGGACCCCTCCCCCAGAAGTGTGACTTCTACAAGTGGTGATCAGGACTCAGAATTGTAGGGGTGGGGTTGGGGAAAGGATTTGTGTTATGGAAAAGGCTGTCCACGCTCACACCACCTCCAACAAACTGTTTACCTTGAGAGTGGACATGGGCGTTGGGTTGGGAGGAGACCAGGATGAGACATCTCTGAAGAATGTCTTTGGCTGGACATCCAGTACTGCCTTGGCTCCACCCTCGACTCCACCCCCAAGTCCCCTAGAGCCAGGTCAGGCTCCTCCTCCTCCAGCCCTTTCTGCTGGGGGCGGGGGGTGCGGGGTTGGGGGGTTGGTGGGAATCATTTCCTTTCCTCCCACTCTATAAAAAGCAACAAACCAAGAGCTTAATAGGAAAATGGGTAATAGCAGAAAAGATGAGAGGGGCAGGAAGTCAGGGCCAAGGAAAGAGAACAGGAAAAAGGACCCCTGAAAAGGCAGCTGTCATTCAGCTCAGCCCCAGATGGAAAAAAAGTGCTACTAGATTCCAAGAGACTTTACAGAAGGACCCAGCCTACCGAGAAACCCACCATAGACCGAGTAGTTTCTGTTTTGGACCCAAGTGCCCAACTCTGTAGCTAAGCTGGGGGGAGTGGTGACCTCTAGTGGTGGATGACCAACCTGCAGGGCCTGCGATCCCCCAGGACCCTCTGCCTCTGACCAAGGCTTCATTCGGGTCTCAGGTGACTGGGGCTCCTTCATTAGGCATTCTGCGCCCAGACTCTCTCCATCTGGGCTCCAAGCGCTGTTCCCCTTCCCACCCTTCATTCTCATCTCACACAGCTTGCTTAGGTGGCCTGTACAGCTGGGTTCCCATGAGGACAATGAAGAGCCTGTTTCTCATTTGTCATAATCATCTTTAATAAAAATAAATTAGTTCTGGAGTAGGAACCATTTTAGGAGGTGGGGAGCAGAAGCAGGGGCTAGGATGTCTTATTCTAAACTTGCTCTTTTCCATCCTCTGCCCAGCTGGTCTCTGCTCTGGGAGACAGTCTCTCTTCCTGGAAGGCACTCGCTCACCCCACCCCTCATTAGCTATGAGAGGGAGGGATAGAAACTAGGTAAAGGAAGGAGTCAGAGGACAGAGGATGGTTTACATGATACATGGCCCGAACAGGAGAAATGAGGGTTAGGACACAAAATTGGGATTAATGTGGAGGCCAGACTCTAAGTAGCTCGGATTCCCAAAGAGCTGCAAACTTGCTTTCCTCTCATCCCAGAAAACTCTCTTGGAAACAGGCATCATCCCCTCCCGGGGGACTGTGTAACTTCTTTTTGAGAAGTGATACAGATGTATGGGCGCACACACATCCATACGGGCCCTTACACATTTGGGTGCGTGTGTACACACACCATCACACCCCACACAGGCACAGACCCAGCGACACATCGTGATGGTCTCTGTCCATCATCTTGCCAACTTCCATCACCCTGGGGGACGTCTCTAGTGAGACCAGGACAGGCTGGAGAGCCAGAGGATACAGAGTGGGATGATTGAGGGGTGACTGATGGTGGTATGAGAAAACCACAAGGAGAGGGTCTCCTGGACCCTTTTCAGGCAGGCTCTGGGGAAGACCGCTCCAGGGCATGGGCACAAGAGCGGCAACAGGTGGCTGTGTAGTAGGGATAGACGCAGAGCCGGGCCTGCACCACCAGGGGGCAGTGTGGAGAGCTGTCCTTGCATTGGTCATCTGGGGACAGAGGAGGCCATTGGGCACAAGAAGTCACCAAGATCCATCCCGCTGGAGGCGTGCTGCCCACTCCCACTCGTCCTTCCTAATCTCCACCCACATTTCAGCTAACTCACTCTACTGGGGATGGGGGAGAGGGAGCTCTTTACCAGGGCGCTGGCTGCAGGGCTGGCTGTTACAGGATCGTTTCCTGGCGGGCCGCAGGTGAAGAGGGCATCTGATGCTGAGGGTCTGATTGGCAGTCAGGCACTGGACCTCCCTTGTCTGCACGCCGCCCTGGCAGGAGCGAGAACACTGGGGAGACCCCAGCTATCAAATCAGACCTCTGCTGTGCTCCAGGCTCCTCCTGCACCCCAGGCCTCCTCCTCAGAGGAGGAGTTGGGGGCCTCTCCTGGAGTATTATGAACCCCCATGCAGAGGGGCCCACCTCTCCTCCCAGTCTAGGCAGGGGGACAAGTTAAACTGCCCCTGGCCTTAGCTAGTGGGCACAGAGGGATGTCCAAGGAGAGAAGCCTCTCCTCTTCTGGTAGTCCACACTGGGTAGGGCAGGGGAGCCAGGCACTCACCGGACTCCAGGGTGTAGAAAACCACCGGTCCTGGCAGTCCTGCCCTTGACAGGGCTGCAGGGCAGGGGGCCTGGGAAGGTGGGAACAGTTGCTAGGAGAAGTCACGTTGAACTCAGTCCCCAGTTTGGACACACAGATGACGTCTCTACGCTGCGTGCCAGAGCCGCACTCTGAGGAGCACTGGCGGAGGAGGCAGGGAGGGAGAGCAGGATGACTCCTACCTCCTCGCCCCAGGAATCCCACCCTCGGGCCCCTCCCAGGCGCTCAGCTCACCTCCGCCCAGGGCCCAGTGTACCAGCACCACGACACCTCACAGGGCCCCAGGCTGCAGGCACGCATGTCAGGGGGCCGGCTTCCGGGTGCACAGGTCTGCTCACCGGCTCCTGCCCCTGCTTCCTCCTGGCTTATCCCGTGGGCCTCCCCACTCCCAAGGCAGACCACAGAACGTCTCTGGATTCCCGTCCCACACTCTGCTGAGCACTGTTGGGAAGCAGAGTGTGAAGGGGGACGGGGTGACGTCGGGGAGGGGAGGGGGTCAAGGACAGACACCTCCTGGATCCGGGAGTTAGGGAATGCCCTGGGGGACTTTTGTCAGGCAGGGTTCAGGACGTTAGTGTAAGTTTTTCTCCAAGTTCCCAACATTGGCAGTGTCTAGCACACAGCAGGTGCTTGCCCAGTCAATGTTTATGCAACTGCGTTGGGAAGACACCTGAGAGGGTGTCGGGGGAGATGGGGGGCACTAGGGATGTTGGGGCTCAGCAGAGAGGGGGGCCCACCTTGGAGCTCCAGTCGCTGTGGAACCAGGCCGTGGTGCAGGGCCCCATGTCACAGGCCTCTCTGCTGGGGGGCCGCGGGGGCCCTGAAGCACACTCCTGCTCACTCACTTCATCCCCGTTGTTGCCAACACAGCGGACCTGCCGGCTCCTCTGGCCGCGCCCGCATCGCACAGAGCACTGAGGGGACGAGGGGCACAGAGGGCTGGGCTTCCCTGGCTTCCTCACCGTCTTCCCTCTCTGGGGCTTCTGAACCAGGACGGGCCTCTGATGCCTGGCTCAGAGGTTACAGGGCTTCATGGGCTGAGGAGCAGGCTGAGTACAGGACATGTCTTAGTTGCCTTACAGTTGGAGGCTCATATGAGATCTCATTTGTAAAAGTTTCTGCCGATTAATACAGAGTTGGGAAAACCACAGCTCTAGCTCACGGGTGCCCACACCTCCAGGATCCTCCCCATCCGAGAGCCTCCTTGCCCGGGACCACTCACCTGGCTCCAGGGCGAGCGAACCTCCCAATGGCCGCAGAGGCGCAGCTGGCAGGGCTGGGTGATGTTGGGCCGGGGCAGGTGCCCACAGCGCTCCGGGGGCACTGAGGAGCCGCCGCCCCCAAACTCCTGCCGGCAGCGTAGCTGACGGTGCTGGGTGCCCGGCCCACATGAACGGCTGCAGGACGTCCACTCGCCGGCCTCCCAGCTGTGGGCAGAGAGGGGGAAGGGACAGAGACACAGATGGCAAAAACAGAGCTATGTGCAGCTGCCATGTTCAGGAAAGGGGACAACAGACTGGGAGTGGGGACCTGTCAGAGGCGAGTGGGCTTATTTAACATTTGGAGTCTGGGATCCCTTGTGGGGCTCAGGGTTGTCTTGCAGTGGATCAGATGGTAAAGACTGCCTGCAGTGCAGGAGATGAAGGTTCGATCCCCAGGTCAGGATGATCCTCCGGGAGAAGGGAATGGCAACCCACTCCAGTATTCTTGCCTGGGAAATCCCATGGACTGATTGGCACAGCCCATGGGGTCAAAAAGAGTTGGACAGGACTAAGCGACTAACACACACACACACACCACACACATCCTCAGTTGTGTAAGAAACTAAGAGAATGCAGCCAGGAGACCCTGTATTGAGTACAGAGTCCAAGTGAGATCCTACGGGTACAACTATTGTGTCCCTAGGACCCTAGCCCTCCCATGGGGCACACTCACTATGGTGGGCATGGGGGGCCGTGGCAGGGCTCCTGGGAGGCTGGGGGCCTGGCACCCATGGCACAGCTGCGTTCATCCAGCTCGTCTCCTGACTCTCGAGAAACGCAGAGGAAGATGGGGCGCCAAACACCTGAAGGGGGATAAAGGGAAGCCCGGGGAGGTGGGATGGCTCGGCATCCAGTGTCAGTGGGTCCCAGGCACTGAAGTCTGAGTTGGCACAGAGTCAAGGTGTGATGCACGCCCAGGGCAGGGGATCAGGAGTGCCAAGCCGGGAATATGGGCCAAGGGGGCTGGTGTGTGAAGTCTCACCTTTCCCACAGGATGCCGAGCACTCTGAGTGTCCCACTCGTTTCCAGTATCCGGCTGGAGACCCCATGGGTGTCCTGGGAGGGGGTGGGGCGGGCATCTGGGGGATCCTCACCTGCCGCTGGAGGGTGCCTGGGGTGCGGGCAGGGCGGGGCGCTGAAACAGGAGGGGGCTCTACCCTCAAAATTTCTGTGAGGAGAGAGTTGAGTAGACAAATCAGATGGGCCTCCTCACGTTCAGCTTCACCCCACCTCCTTCTAAGTCTGGGGGTCAAAGTCTTACCAGGCTGGAGTTGAGGAACACGAGGCTCCGGAGTGGGGTTCTCAAGGTTCGGGGGAGGTGAAGAGATGACATACTGATAGAAAACACCTGGGTTTTCCTCCTGAAAGATCATCTGGGGAGAGAAAGAGAAGGTAATGAATGTTTGGGGGTGGCCAGGGGCCGTCTGCCGGCCTTCTGCCCATCCTGAGACCCACAGGTTCCCCTCAGAGGAAAGGCCTCCCGCAGCGGTGCGGCCTCCCCAGGCCCAGGCCCCTTGCTCACGTAGACATCCACGGGCTGGGTGGTGGGGCCTTCTGCGGACAGACTCTCCCCAGCGCCCTCCTCCCGGGGAGGACGGTTGTACCGGAAGACAGTCCCGCCGGCGGTATAGGACCCAGGGGGATCCACAGCCCAGTTTCCATTGATGATGGACCGGCCCCCAGGACCTCGAAGTGCTGGAGATGGCAGATCAGGACACATGAGGCCGTCCTGTCCTCCTCTCCTCTCACTTCCCTGCTGGCGGGGAACCCACATACCACCCCAACCTGCACACTCCCCCATGCTCCTGTGGCTTCCTTGTTGCCCCCACCTGGGAAGGAGAGGGAGGGGAGCCCTGACTTCACTGGTGGCTTGTTTCCTGTGCTGAATGGGGGTGTGCCGGGCAGAACCAACTGACCAGGGATGGAGTGGGGACCTAAGGCGGGGGAGCTCAGGGACGCACCAAGGTAGTTGGAGCTGGGCCGGAGCTGGGCGATCTGGAGTCGGGAGGCCCCGGCAGGAATGGATAAGATCTTCTGATAACCCAGAGGGCCACCCCGCTCGGTGAGGTTCCCCGAGACGAGGCGACAGGTAGAATCATCACCCCCACAGACGCCACAGCCATCTGGATGCCGGCCAGAGCCGAGGATGCCATCACAGCCAGGGCTCTTGGGGAAAGCAGAGTGAGGCAGAGGCTGCTGGAAGCCAGACCTCACTTCGCACCCTGGCCTGGGCTTCTTGGAGCCTTCAGCTCACCACGGGTCTCGACCTTTGCTGTGCAAGTGAGACTGTCTCTTTGTCAGCACCCCCATTCCCAGCTAGCCTCCAGGAAGCTTGGACGGGCCCAGGGGGGTCTTTCCCGCTGTTCACATCTTTTGCTCAGCCTCACTTGGCAGGTAAGAACCCTCCTCTTTGCCATCTCTGCCTGGTGTTTCATCATTGTGATAATGAACAAGGAGGCTCTCTCGGTGTGTGTGTAGTAGTTACTAACCCTGCCCCTCTCCCCATGCATGTTCCCCCTCTTCCCTCACCAGACAGCGTCCAGCCACACAGATGTCCAGGGCTCCAGGCTGACACAGGGTCCCGTCCTGGACCTTTTGGGTGTGACGGACATAGAAGCGGAAGCCACGGGGACGGCAGTTCAGCTCACAGCGCTGAGAACCCTGAACTAAGAGACAGGGTAGAAGGGTGGTTAGCTAGGTTCCCTGGCGGGAGGTCAGTTGGGAAAGACTCCAGGACCCTGAGAACAGCCCTTATGCTGGCAATAAGGCATCCTGAGGTTGCCAGGGGCCCTGTCGTCAAAGGCAATGCAACAATTCTGAAAGGTCAGTTTGAGGGTCACACAAAACTCAAGTCAGATCAGCTGGGATCACTGAGACCAGGAAAAGGGCGGGCAACTCTGAAGAGATACCTGAAACTATGATTATGGGAGTTCAGAGCTCAGGAGGGCTTATCTTAGTATCAAGGTGACACAGGCCTAAAACCCAAAGGGTGGTAGCTTGGGACAGAGTGATGTAACATGGTCCAGGGCCAGTGGCACAGCCCCAGCCGGCTGTCACCACTGGACAGGATCTCTCTGCCCACGCCCGGCCCCTATCGTGTCCACTCCACCTCCTGGATGGGTTTCTTCCCAGAGGAGGTCCGCTGAAGAGCACCTCTGAATGCAGCCCTCTCCCAGCCCGACTCCTCGGCTGACCATCCACCACATCTGACAGCAGGGGCCCTGTCTGAAACCCCCACCCCTCTCTGGGCCTGTTCTGTCTCTTCACCCCCGTTGTGGGAAATAAGGAAGACGATGATGCAGGAGAAACACAAGAGCCTACAGAGGAGACAGAGAGGGCTGAGTCTCCTTCCCCGTCACCCCCCAACCTTCAGCCCCCCTGTCCCAGGGATGGCTAGACACCTCACCTTCCGTGAAGGGCTCCCACTGGTACAGTTGGCCCATGAACTCCTGGGAGTCAAAGGCTGCACACTGCAGGGCCCGGGGGTCTGGCTGCTCAGGGGGGCAGGGCTGAGGTGGGGGATACAGAGGAGTCAAAGCTGGGGAGGAAAATGGGGGTGTGGGTCAGGGCTGGATTTGGGGAGTAGAGAGGAAGGTCAGGTCTAGGGAAGAGCTCCAAGCCCCCTGCCCTGAAGAGGTCGGATGCCAAGGCCCTTCTCCCTCAGGTCCAGATCTGACGGGCTAAGGACCCAGACTTGGGGTCAGGGAAGCAGAATTGGAAGTCTGTGAGGGGTCAAAAAAGGAACTCACCGCTTGGCTGCAGGCTCTCAGCTGTTCACTCTCCCCAGAACATCTTGGGACAGGGCTACTGGGAGCAAAGAGGCTCCAGAGTGGGCTGGAGTTGGGACCAGAGCTCAGCAGAGGCAGCCAGCCATCTGGCTGGGGAGGGGCAGACTCTGTGAGGGACCCATGGAGATGCCCCCCAGGTCTCCACTGCTCCCGGCTCTGCTGGCCTCGGCCCCAAGGCACAGAAAGGAAAGGATTAGGGTGCCTGTCTGCCAGCCTGGGACTGGCCCAACCCTGGGAACTTGGCCTTCTTGGCTGAAGGGACAGGTGAAAGGAGCTACCTTCTCCTGGGGATGGGGAATGAAAGGAGGGCTCTGTGCCAGAGGCCTGGGCTCTGGGGTGTGGCCTTGTGGGGGCCGGCCTGGCTCTAGAGGGCACTGCTGTCTGAGCAGCTTCAGGGCTTGGTTCTACTTGGGGTGGGAGGGTGTGGGCAGAAGATTCTGTAGGAGACAGTTCTGTTTTCTGGGTGTGGTTTGTGGAAGGTGGCTCTGTTCTCGGAGTCAGGGATGGAAGATCTGAGGTTTGAGAGAGTTCAGATCTGGGTGGTCTTCGGGGATGCCTGCGGTTCCGATGGAGCGGCAAAGCAAAAGGCACCCTCCCATAGCCAAACATTCCTGGCTTGATGGGGTCTCGAACCCGGGACCTGAGAAGGTGTTGCAGACGTGGAGTCACAGCGCTGGCCATCTCTGACCCGGCCTCCCCATCCTACTTCCTAGCACCAGAGAAGCCTTTCTAAGCCCTGGATCCTTTGCTACCCTTTCCTTCATCCCAAGCCCCGCCTCTACCTCAAGGTACCACCCCTACCTCAAAGCCCCACCCCTCACCTCCTGGCTCCTTGAGTGTCCGGAGCCTCCTCTCTCCCTAATTGAGAAGCAGGACCTCGAAGAGGGCCACCTCTTCCTCGAGGCGGTGGCCTGTATAGGGGAAGGGTTTCTCGGGAAGTCTGCGGTCTGGTGCCTTGACCCCGGGGAAGCAGGGCTTCTGGATGTCTTGGGGGCCGGGGTGGAAGGGGCAGGCCCCGGTGGAGTTGAATTGTAGGGAGCTGACATGTCCGGCTCCGGCGCTGTACCCCAACCCCACAGGGCTGGGAGCAAGAGGCCCACTGGTCCCAAGGACCCCAGACCCCTTCAGGGCCTTGGCTCTCCTCGGAGGGTGTCTGAAGAGAGTGTCCAGACAACACCTAGGTAGACAAAATGTTCAGACAAAATTAGAATGATTTTCGAGGGAACTGTACAGAAAATCTAGTCCATGCTGAGGTTTGGGGCAGTTGTTAACTGACCCAGGGTCATATTCAGTAGCAGAGGTGGGACTTAAAGTGATTTGGCAAGGAGTTAGGGAGTTGGAGAGGCTGGAGGGCCAAGTGTGAGAGAAAGGGGCCAGGGCTTATCAGAAGCTGCAGAAAATGCAAATGTGGTCTGGAGATAGTGGGTAGTGGGGAGACAGAGAGATGAAAGGATCGTAACCTCTAGTCCCTGGCTCACCTCCTGATCCAGGCAGAGCTGAGGGAGGGACAGAAGCAGCATCAGACACAACCAGGGCCTGCAAACCAAAAGCAGGAGCGAAGGTATCAGACAGGAGCCTGAGGAGGTGTTACATCATGCCTCGCCCCCAGCTGGCTCCCCACATCCTGATACCAACTTCTCAGAAAGCAGAAGTTACTCACCACTTCCCCCGGCCCCTCCCAGAGAGGTCCTTTCCCTCACTTCTACATACTGAGTCAGTCATTCCCTCCACCCTGGCCCCCTACCACTTACCTGCCCGCCCACTTATCCATTGCTCCTCCCTTGATGGGCCTGGGCCCAGGGAGGAGGGGACCGGAAGTAAACACTCTACTGTGGCATCTGGGCTTCGGGTGGGGGTTGCGCTCTGTAAGGACCCAAGCCTGGTCCAGTCTCCGGAAAGCTGGGGATTGGGAGGGATGACTTCTCAGAAGGACAACTCAGAGTGAGAATGGAGGGGTGAAGATTGGTCCATCCCTTAATGATCCTAAAGGTGAGAGGGAAAAGGAGCACTGCCTTTGTCCATCTACCCAAGCTGAAGGGGTGGAGGTCTGCCCTCAGCCTCCCAGCTCAGGCGCAGTCCCCTCCTTCAGCTTCAGGAACTTCTCAGCTCCTGTGTCCTAAACAGCGACTGTCTCTAGGCCAGCTCAGACACATGCATCTTTCTTAAGAGGGTTGAGGAGGGAGGTTCAGTGAGGACTTTTCAGACATCCTCTCTGAGCTGCTGACTGGAAGCCCCCTGGGCTTTCCATTCCCACCTGCTTCTCAGCCTTTTCTTGCCTTCTTACCTAATAAGCTCCTTCTGGAACACTTGACACAACTGTGCCTATCTCAAACTTTGCAGCCAAGGGATAAACTAAATGGGCTGATGGTTTATCTCTAGAGAAGCAGGTGATTTTCCCCAGTGATATTTAACTTCCCTCTAGGGGCCAGCCTCTGGCATTGGATCAATGAGGCCTTCCTTCAGGCAAGACTCTGATGGCTGGGGGAAGCTGGGGAGGGGAGATACAGCTAGAGAGGCTATTGGTCCCCAGTCACTCATGGGTCTATCTTCTGAAGAGCCAGGAAGTCCATCCTGCAGTCTCAGCTTGATCACTGGAGAAGTGGAGCTTGGAACCCTCCCCTGGTCTAAGCCTGGCTCTCCCATGGCTCCCCCTGGCCCTCCAGTCCCTTCACAATGAACCCTTCCCACCCCCACTCTTCATGCTGCTCTGAGCTCTGCTTTCCAGGAAAAAAAAAAAAATGTTTCTGTTGGATCTGAAAGGCACCCGGGAGAGGAATCCAAGGAGCTAATGCTGAGGTGGGCCAGCTCAGGGGCAGGAAAATGACAGAGGGAAGGGCAGGAATGTGCTTGGAGGTAGCAAATCCATTCCCCCTCACCTCCCTGAGACCCCAGCGCTTGGGATGTTGAGAAGGATCACAGTGGCGGGGCCTGTGCCCGAACGGTCTCCTCAGCTACTTGGGGTTGTGAAGGGGGTTGCTGATGGCTGCTCCTTCCCTTGGCTGGGCTGACCACTGAGGTCAGCAACTCCGCCCTGATGAGGAGGCGGGTAGGGGCTCCAGAGAAGGGCCAACATTCCACCCAAACCTTCAGCTTTCAGCCTGACTCCCTTCCTGGTGGTTGAAGAGAAGGAGATGGGAGGCTGGTCACTGCCACTTCTTGCTGCTGGGTCCCCTCTCCACTTCCTCTGCCTCTGCTTCTCTCTGCTACCCCAGGCCTGTGTCTAGCTGTCTCTCTCTATGGGTCTACCCAGTACACATAATCCTGTCCTGAGCTGGGTTTGGCTTTGGCAGCTCCCTGGAGAAGTGAGGGGTGGGGGGTGGGGTGACGTGAGCTCCTGGGGCCAGGGCCAGGCCTGGCTCCCTCTCTGGAAAAGTCCTACCCCACCCCCCGCATAGCTGGGCAGGGGGCCGACACATGCACACACAGGCACACACAAACGCTGCAGAAACAGATACACATTTGTGGTTTTCAGTCTTTTCATGTTTTCCGTTTCTCATCTGGTGAGCCTCACTGTCCAGAGTGAAGAAAGGAGAGGTCAGACAGAACTGGCCATTCTTGGGCCCGGCTGACACTGGTCTAGACAAACCTGGGCTCCTCCCTGCCACAACTCCACACTGGCCAGTGGAGATCAAGGAGGAGTGACCTGGGCAGAACTAACCGCTTCACTAACCCCAAGAGACCTACCTCTGGGGAACAGTGGCACTGAGGGGCAGGGGGTGGGTCCAGGGCTCCAGGGCTGGCTGCAGAGTCCTTGTCTTGGGCGAGAACTCCTTGGTCCTCCTTGTGCCACTCCTGGGTCCTGGAGGCCCACCCAACAGGTGTCCTGCCTTTCTAGTCGTCAGGCTGAGCTGGATTCGGGGCACCCACTTGTAACCCTCCCAGCGTCTGTGCCCCCCAACCCAGGACGGAAGCGGATGACAGGGTTGGGGGGATGGGGGAGGAACGCATCATCCAGAAATACCGTTCCAGAGGGGAAGGGCAGGAGGTGCCCGGCGCGTGCCGGGAGCTCCTGGGTGTGTTTTCCAGTTTTATTCTGTGTAGGAATTTTGGCTGATTCTTCGTCCGAGTGATGGGGCCAGCGTTCCAAGAGATCAGAGCCCCCTCCCCAGGAATTGGACCCCAGGGACTGGAAGATCTTCCGAGGCTATAAGAACTGGGGCCGGGGTCGTGGCTGGGGCGCGACCGCGGGGCTCGGAGAACCCGGACGGCGCGGCGGCGTGGGGCGGATGGTCTAACCAGACGGGGGAGAGAGGGCGACCGGGGCCAGGGGTCCCAGGGAAGATCTGTACCTGCTCTGCGCGGCCCCGGCGGCCAGCTAACCCCTCTGCGCCCGGGCGCTCCCTCCAGGCAGCCTCGCTCCGCGGCAGCCACTGCGGCCCCTGGGCCGGGCTACGGCCGCCTCCGGCCGCGGCTCCGCCCCCGCCCCGCCCCGCCCCGCCCCGCCAGCCCGCCCGCCACGCGCCCGGCGGCAGCCCCCCGGCGGCCCCCGAATCCCCAGCCCGCCAGGGCCACCCACCCTGGGCTGCGGGCCTTGGCCGCTCCCGCCCGGCACCTGCCGACCGCTCCAGGGGGCGAGGCCGAGGAGGTCCCAGCCGGGTTCCGAGGGAGCCATCGCGCCAGGGCTGTCCCTCGACCCGGCTGGGGCTCGGGTCTCCGGGACCGCGGTCTCCCGACCGGCTCTGAGTGGGCGGTGCGAGCGCTGCGCCAGCCCGGGCGGAGCGGCCGCGAGGGGCGCCAAGGGGTTGGTGGCGCCGGTACCCGAGCGGCGTGGGCGAGCCCCGCGCCCCACATTGGGGCGTTGCTGGGCTGGGAGATGGTCAAGCCTGACCTCGATTCCACGTTGGTCAGGGCCCTCTCCATCACGCAGCCTCCCGTGCAAGCCCAGTTATCCCTGCTTCTCCTAAATTGGACTGTGAACCATGTGGTTCTGACTGCTCAGGGACCCTCTAAGCCTCGGTTTCTTCATCCATAAATGTTACCTACGGGGCGTAGCGCAAGGAATGCGCTGATTTAGGAATCAGAGGATCTGGATTTGAATCTCCCTCTGTGATCTTGGATGAATGCTTCAACCTTTCTGTGCTGCAGTTTCCTCATCTGTAAAATGGGGTTAACCTGACATACACGAATAGGCTTGGAGATATGTCTGCCTAGTTACTTAGATCAGGAAGAATACATCCCAAACTCGGAACTGGGGGCAGCAGCTGGGGAGGGGTTGGGAGAGGAAAATAAAAATATAAGCTTTCACTTTTTTACTCTGTATGCTTATATGTTTTTGAATGTTTAACCACAGGCATTATCTGTTTTTTATGGTAAAGAAATAAATAATACACGTAAAATGACAGAGTAGATAAAGTCATTATTTTTCTTGTCACCACTATTTTAAAAGTTTTATTTGCCATTTTTTCATGAACTACAGTCATGTACTGTTGGGTCTACTCTCAAGCATTTGAAAGGTTTTATTTATTTATTTTTTTCCAGTGACTTGTCAATATTTTAAAACCAGGATATTCAGTAGCAGGGTATCAGGTGTTCCCACCTAATACTTATTGAGCACTTTCTGCACTTGGTGTGGAGGGCACAGTTAGAACAGCCTCTGGCCTTAAGGAGTTGGGTCTAGTTGGAGACAGACTTGGGAGGTAAGTACTGGACTCAACAGAAGCAAATGTTGTCTCAAGAGATGAGGGAAGTGAAAACATAAAATGCTTTTAAGTATAAGTATTATATCCTTATTTGAAGTTCAATATCTATATTTTATTATAATTTATAAGTTATATAATTTATATTATAAAATTATAATTTTATTATGATTTATTATTATTTCAATAAACCCCTAAGTTTTCTCAAGACAAGGACCATTTAGGCCACTTTGTGTCATCTCTGTTTTTTCATCTTTTGTATTTCTGTTTTGGTTTTTGTATTTGTAGAGTTAATAGAAATATTTGGAATGAAACAGAACAAACAGATGAGTCCCAGGTGCCCAGGCCTGCTTTCTGACTTTTTTTTTTTTGCTTTCTGACTTTAAACTCAGGCTCACTGGGTGGTGGGTAAACTGGCAGGGAATCCCTGAGACTCCTGTTATTTTGTGGGGTGCAGGACAAGATTGCTAAAGCATTTATTTTTAAGTTTTTATTTCTCAAGAATCATTATAAAGTATCCTGGTTTTAAAATATTGGCAAGTCACTAAAAAACAACTTCAGGACACCACAAGTATAACCTAAAACATGTGGATCATTGCAGATTGGTCTGCAGGCCCAGGTTTGTGCCTTTCCTGAAGACATCTTCAGCCTTGGTCTCCTGCTCCTAGAGCTTGGGAAGGTAATGAGTTAATGCCCCCTCCCCATATGGGTGGTTTATTTTGGGACTGCTGTTAACAAGTCCTAATTCAAAGGCACATTTATAGTCCTGGATTTGGAGGGGAAGCCCCTTTGCTCAGACTTTAGAGAACAATACTGATGATGAGATGCCCAGCCCACAGGGCAGAAGATATTTTAGGTCCAAGGACCTTTCCGTGCCCCCAAGTCACATCCCAGCAGCACTCACTTATCAACCGGGGGGCAAGCTGCAGGACCAGAAAGTATGGCCGAAGACCGCAGAGTGGGAAGGGAGCCTGAGGGGAGGGAAAGGTCTGCCTTTGACATTTGTAACTGAGGGTCAGAAATAGACCTTTCCATTAAGAAGTGGCTGCTGACCGAAGAGCTCACGAGATTTATTACAGCTGTCACCTCCCAGGACTTGGTGGTCTGAAAATATTGTATTAGGGAAGGAATTTCCTATGCCTCAGCAGTGTGCAAAGTGCCAGATAAAATTTGTGGACACTGTCTCAAGGATAAAAAGAAATTTCTTAAAAGATTATGCAATAAGTAGATGTTCACCCCAAAGTACCTCTAGGACTATGGACAAAAGAGGGGATAGGCTAAGTATTTTTCTGACTTGGAGTATAACAGAGTGACTTAATAATAATAATATAGTCAACATGTATCTGAGGGCTTCTCTTGTGACTCAGTGGTAAAGAACCCATCTGTCAATGCAGGAGATGTGTGTTTGATCCCTGGGTTGGGAAGATCCCCTGGAGAAGGAAATGGTAATCCACTCCAATATCTTGCCTGGGAAATCCCATCAACAGAGCGGCCTGGTGGGCTACAGTCCATGGGGTCACAAAGAGTCAGACACAGCTGAGTGACTGAACAATAAAACATACATAGCACTTACTACATGTGCAGGCCCCACTGTAACACAGCTGGAAACACACGTGCAGAGAATTCCAGGGACCCAGTTTCCAGCCTTGGCCCTGGTTGAGGAACCGAGATCCCATAAGCCTAGATCCTGCAAGCATTGGGGCACAGCCAAAAAGAAAAAGAAACAAAGACACAAAGAAAAATATGGTAATTTCTCAGTGAGAACCTATTATCTGTTTATGTTGTGTACAAGTGAAGTTTTTGAGAACTATAGCTGAATTTGCTTAATAATCTTTTCTGGTAGTAGATTAAAGAAGTTTTATTTTTGTTGAACCTAATAACATTTGAAACTCATATTTCCTGTGAGATGTTGTCCCCACTCCAATACAGTGCTGATGCCAATACCAATATGTGTAGGTGGCGTCCGGAAATTAGCGTGAAACTCTTGGTTTGTGGTCATAGCACCCATTTTCAGAAAGCCTAGTCTGTTTGCCTTTCTGCCTCTGGGAATCGTGGTTTGCTCAACTCCTTTGTTCCCGAAGAGCCTCTCTGTTCCCAGTCGCTGCACACCAGGCTGGGCTCCAGCCGCTGGTTCCGTGTCCTGTCACATTGTTCTGGCCGTTTTCTTTCACTAATGCCGTTCTTCTGACATCGGCCCAGTTAGCTCACTCCCCACGACAGTTATGAGAACAGACTATTGCGACCTGCTCACTACAAAGGACCTGGAGGTGGGGACCACCTGGCCATGTTTACCGCTGTATCCACCACTTTGCCTTGCACATAGTAGGCATTTAATAAATGCTTGTGGGATGAGCCCTGAATGAGAAATTGTGATCTCTGCCTCAGCTCTGGCCAGGTTCCAGCACTTCCTGGATGCTATGTCAACTCATTTTGGCTGAGCTGGCGCTAGGATGATGGAATCGTGAAGAAACAGGATATGACCCGCTTGGTAAAATGAGGTCCAAGATGAGGATAGGACATTCTGATCACCAGTCACTGCTCCGAAAACATTCAGTTTAGTTAGAAACTCCCAAAGCTAGGGTTCTTTTTAATTTGATTTCCATAGTTCAATCCTTCCTGGTCTGTTAGGCAGGTTCTGGGGTCCTGTTGACAGAGGTTGCCTTGGTACCGCCCTGAGCCATGTGTCTGTCCATAGGCATTCCAAACACAGGAAGTGTTCAGTAAATGTTTATGGAATTGAATGAATTGATCAAACATAACCTTGGCAGCCATTAAGTTTACAAAATCATCAGTACTTTGACAACTATGTTAAGCGGGTTGAACTCATGTACATCTTCTTATATATGTGTATGGGAAACGTGGCCATAAGCTAGAGTTTCTGGGTTAGCCCTCCAGCAGGTTTGAGAATATTCATTCTTTGCTAAATTGGGAAGGTCTTCAAATATTATTCTTCCTCTGTTATAGTCTTAACCTAACCAATTTATAGATTTAATAAAATGATACCCATCACCAGGGATGGGGAACAATTAGCCAGGACACTTCCTCTGACACAAGCCTCCACTTAGTCCTGTCCTTAGGATCTCGGAGAACATTCTCAAGAGCCACACACCCAACTACTAGGGCCTGTGGGGGCTCAGGGCAGTGGGCAGTCTCGAAGTCCCCTTTTGTGCTGCCACTGAGGCTGCTGCTGCAGCCCTGGGTCGTAAAGAGATGAAGTGCTGAAGAACAAGCTCTGATGCAGATTCCATCCCAGTTTTGCCATTCAGTAGCTGTGTGACCTTGGGCATGCTAAGTTTCTGGCTTCTCAGTTGGAGTAACAGCAATACTCCGTTTATGTTCTTCATAGATTATTATAAAAACCAAAATAAAAATGACAGCATGTGGGGACTTCCCTAGTGACCCAGTGGTTAGGAATCTCCCTCCCCCCAAAAATAATCTGCCTGCCAATGCAGGGGACACGGATGTGATCCCTGGCCCTGGAAGATCCCACATGCCTCAGAACAACCCAGCCTGTGCAGCAACTGCTGAAGCCCACTCACCCCAGAGCCTGTGCTCCGCAACTAGAGAAGCGACCACCGTGAGAAGCCCAAGCCCTGCAAGGAGGAGTAAAGCCCTGCTCACCGCAGCTGGGGAAAGCCCGCGTGCAGCAGAGAAGACCCCGTGCAGCCGCAAATAAACAAATAGTAAAAGAGCGTGAACCTGCAGAGTCATATAGAAAAGCCAGCCAGCATTATGATTGATGATACGTTTTAAATTTTATTTTAGTTGATGTGAATCAAAATTGCACTGTGTGAAGGCTTAGACCTGCCCCTTTGCGATGCTGGCGTTCTGTGCTCTCTCAGAGCCCAACAGGATTCCGCAAGGATTCACCAGTGACACAGCATATATTAAATGTGTTCTCAGAGCAGGTTGACAACGGTGGCCCAGCCTCTGTGCCAGGGATTGGGGGAAAGATTATGTTGCTGTCTGGGCAGAAACGATCTTCCTCACTAAGAAATCTGGCAGCAGATGGGCGACCAGGACTGACTTCTGTGATGTCTTCCCAGCTTGGCCGGCTCCTTGTGCCTTGCGGTTCCTGGACCAGAAGGTGAGGTGTGCTGGCACAGATCCAGCAGCTGCTGAAGGCAAAAATGCACTGGGGAGACATCGTCCCGGTATCACAGAGAGAAGGGCAGTGTTTGGGGGAGGCAGGGTGAGGGTTGAGGCCTCTAAGCATTTTGAGAAAACAGAGAAACGGATTGTTTTGTTCTGGAGTCTGGAATTGCACTCAATGTACTGGCCACACATAGAACTATGACCAATTCCAAGATCAACTGCAGATGTGAATTAAGAGCAGGAAACAGTGTATTTTGTCCCAAGTAAGAAAGGTGGCAGAAACCCATCTTCCCGCCCCAGAAAAGCTCCTACAGAGAGAATAAAGGTCCATGTAGTAGTTGGACCCAGTGTCCAACCCCTCACCTGATTCCAGAAGCAAATGAAGAACTTCTCCAAGCAGAGCGAAGGTATACAGGGAGGTAGGCTCTGGAGGTGATAGAAGCCTGTCTGTGGTTTGAAGAGGGCGCCCCTTCAAAGTAACAGAGCAGAGCCAGGAAATCAGGCGACGTGCTGGACGCTGCCTTCCAGAATTTGAGCAAGGTATTTCTACCCACCTGAGCCTTGATAAATGGCTTCTTCCTTTAGTGGCTTGTCACTGGAGACAGCGGATTCTAATCTCAGGACTGCCCCAAGGAAAGGGCTGTGGTAATTCTTCCCACATGAATCTTGCTCTCGTGCTTAGAAGTTTCCCAGACTTTCTAGAGAAAGCCAGCTTGGTGTCAAATTAATTTTGACAGAGTGTGCTGAAGGCCTAAGAAAGGCAGACATAAAAGGGTAGGAATCAGGGTACAAAACTCAAAACTGCGGCCAGAGAGACGGGCAGGGCAGCCAAAGGAGGGGCAAGAATTTCGTACATACCAAGGACTTGAAGTCAGAAACGGAAGAGCCAGGGCTTGCCGTGAGGAAACGCAGTCGAGGCAGGAGGGAGGGCAGGGTTGCCTCTCTGACCACAGGCCCAGGCCCATCTCAGAGACCTTGAGGGCCCTGTGCGGACAAGCAGGGGCCACGTCGGCTCCTACTCCTGAAAAAGGTCTCCCTTCTCTGCTCAAAGCTTCCCTGCTCCTGCAGCTTTAGGCTCTAGTCCAGCTCTTGGCATTCAAAGCCCCTCCGGCTTTGCCACCCAGGCCAAGCCTCCAACCACGGCTTCTGTGCCTTCATGTCTGAAATGCCCACCCCCATCCATCTCCTCTGAGCTTAGAACCTTCCACGCCACAGCTCAGTCTATGAGTGAGCCTCTCACCTCCCAGGACCACCTCTGTCCCTCTCGCTCCTTGGCCCAAAGCCCTGGCCCTGGCAGCCCTCTAGGCCCGGGGGTCTCACACTTAGGAGTGTCTGACGATTGCCTGTGGGGATATTAAAGTATAGATGTCTGGTCCCCAGTCTGGGTGATCTTGTTCCTAAGCTCCACAGGGGTTTTACAAACATCCACAGGCAAGGCCAGCCGGTCTAAACCACTCTTTGGGAAGTTTACCTGTGAAACAGGTATGCAAGAACCATCCTTCATTTCTTACTAACAGCCTCATTTCTGTTTTTAGCGCCCCCTTCCCCTGGGGTGATGGAAATTTAATCAGTCAGTTTAGAGACTTCACACCCTCGCCTGCAGGCATTGGGCAGTCACGTGCTTCCTAGCAAGACTGCTGATGATGGACAAAATGTTTATCCACTGAGGTGAACCTGACAGGTCTCCAGGAGCAAAGGCCGGTTCCTCTTCCTTGCTCTCGCTTTGATGTAGCAGGGTCACGCTCTCCCAGTGGAGGGAAGCGGTGGACGCCTGGCAAGACTAAGAACAGGTGAGCCTATGGCAGTTGTGACTAGAATCCAGTAGGAAGGGAGAGTCAGGAATGGATCCACTCTGTTTATTTAAAACTGACATCTTTGGAACTTCAGGTTCAGGGCTTCCACTGCATTGAGGGGGGGGTGCGGCGGTGGGTTTGATCCTTGTTTGGGGAACCAAGATCCTACATGGAAAAAAAAAAAAAAAGAAAACTGATTAGGACTAATCTTCAAAATCCTAGAGACATCTTTACTCCTTTCCTTTGTTCCAGAATAGTATGGGACTTTAGAGGTCATTTTGCCCAGTCCCTTCGTTTTCCAGGTGAAGAGATTGTGGCAGCTTTTGGCAAGTCCAGAATTAGATTCCTGGCTCGTGTCATGAACATGAAGTCTGTCCTCCTAGCCCAAAGACTTCCTGTCCTTCACGCAGTTACGTGTCCTCATCCATTCTGCAGCCACCCCCTGTCTAAGCTCTCCTCGCCTCCTGCATGGATCACAGTGATGGTGGCCCTTACAAATGTGTGATACTTTGCTTCTGGCATCCATGGAATGCCTTCTTTGCTTATTCCCAACCCTCATATCCAACTCGTCCTCCAAGGTCACTCTGATGCCACCTCTTCCAAAAGCAGGTGCTGCTCTGATCTGTCCTTTCCTCCTACAGCTACATTCAGCACCACACCCCAGCGAGTCACGGCAGGTGAGACAGTAGGCAGGCTGTGCCTCACACTATCAGTTTATATCATTTGGGGAATTTACAATCTAATCGATGTATCACTTAGATTTATAATTTTATAATGGTAATTTATATGTATTTATAAATTTGTTATAAATAGAATTTGTTAAATTCCCAAGAGTAGGGGCTTGCCTTACTCTTCTTGGTTTCTCCTTCAGGGCCTGGCATTGAGGACCACGTGATAAAATTTCAGTTGCTGCTTGTGTGCTGTATGTTAAGGGGAGAAACTTAGCAAAATACTTAGAAGTGTCCACTGAGCCACTGGCCCAAGTGAACTGGGAATACCAACTGAGAAGGAAAAATTTCTGGGGTAATTCCTTGGTGGTTCAGTGGTTAGGATTCCACATTTTCACTGCCAAGGGCCCAGGCTTGATCCCTGGTCAGGAAACTAAGATCTACAAGTCATATAGCACAGCCAAAAAAAAAAAAAAAAATCTGGAGTAAGCAAACTCAAGATTGACCAAGGGTGATGGAAAGAAACCAGTGCAGTGGGCGTCTTCTTCCAGGACAAGAGGGGAGAGTGTACAAACCAAGGACCTGACATCGGAAGTGGGAGGGTAGAGGCTTGCTGCAGGGAGGCACAGGCTGAAGGAGGAAGTAACCGGCTCCCTGCGTGCCCCAGGGCCAGCGGCAGCCTCCTGCAGATGAGCCTGGACCCTGGCTGCCCCACTGCCCCAGTGGGGCTTCCGGAGTGCTAAGATTTTCCTGGGTTGAGAAGCATATTGGTTCCTGTTCTGTGGCCTCACGTTCAGTCCAGCACTGCAGCCTGGCTCCCCAGCTTCCCTAGTCTGGCTTCTGCCACTGCTCCCCCTTGATCCCCATTCAGTCCCTGTTCCTGGACAGGCCCACACAGTCCCCCGGCTCTGCTGGCCCCCTTAGTGCCCAGGGGACTCTGAGACTCACCTGCAGAGCTTCCACCTTGGGCAGCGGGGGCCTCGTTGTTTTCCACTGTAGGGGTTCAGTTACGTTGTTTAATGTGTGAGTGATCATTTTAGGGTTCGGCTCCCTGAGCTTTCCCTTTGAAGCCCTGACAGTCAGTCCAGGGTCAGTATCAGAAAGAAAATTCCTGTTTCTGAGTCTTTGTGTCTTCTCCTCACCTTAGTCCTTGGAAGATGGGTCAGGCCTCTGTCTAGCTGTCCCCCAACCCTCCCACCACAGGGCGGGGCAGGTGCCACAGGAGGGGCGGCCTAGCAGAGAGGGCGACTGTGGTGAAGGGTGAGGAGGGGCGGTCACACCCCACACCACCTGCCATTCTCTCACCTCAGGCCGTCCTCATCTAAAAACACCAGGATGCAGCGGGCAAGAGAACTACACTGGCCCCAATTCTTCCCTCTGCATAGAGCCTCTGGTCTCCGAGGGGGATAATAAAACAATTCATTTTTAAAATTTTGATTTATTTGTTCTTTTTTGGCAGCATCATGCGGCTTGCGGGATCCCATTTCCCCCACCAGGGACAGAGCCCGTGCTCCCTGCAGTGGGAGCGGAGTCCTAACCACTGGGCCATCAGGGGATTCCCTCCAGGAGCTTTTTAGATCCATCATCTCATTTGATCTTCTCCCCAAACATTATAAAGCAGAGGTGGACTGATGGACATTCCTTCCATTTATCAGATGAAAACACTGAGGCAGGACATGATGCCAAGCGCTTAACTTAGGAGACAGAACTGGAGCCAGAAGCCAGGTCTCCCCATTCCTGGCCCAGCACCTTCCTGGCACCTTCCCAAGCCGCTGGCGCAAGGAGAAGGGTTGGCGGCCAGGTTGTGGTTTTCAGAGCCAGCATCCCTGCAGGCGGAGCTCACACTTTTCTGGGAAGGAACGTGCAGCCTTTCCGAGCAGGGAGCTCCAGAAAAGTGCAGGCTGGCCCCTTATTTCCCAGAAGAAACAGCAGCTCAGGACCCCTGCCTCCAGGCCAGCAGCAGGCACCACCACTGCGTGCTCTGCGCCCTCGTGCAACAGTCAGGATGTGGGTGTTTGTTCTCTCGGTCCTGATTGCATCCCATTTGAGGCAGGACTGTGGGGCCCTTCTGCGACTCACTTTATTTTTATTAATGCAGCTATATAGGCACAGTGTCCTCAGACTGCCTGGGTTCATATCTCGGCTCCTTGACCAAGTGGCAATGTGACGGGGGACATGACTATGTCACTACCTCAGGGCTCTGCTTTGTGCAGGTTTAAGTGGAATGATGCACACAGAACGCAAACTTTAACTGAACATAGTAAGTAAGTAAATATTGTATGGTATTTTTGTTTGATTTATTTTGGGACTCTGAATTAAAAGTCCCGAAGATTTACCACTCAGAGGATTGAGTGGTAAAATTCTCTTTGGCCACACAAGTATAAGTGCCTGGGAAGACACCACAGAGGTGGACACAGGAGGAAGCTATTGAAAGGTCTGAAATTTTCCCCAGCAGGAAAGCAGCTTGGGGGTTTAACTGGCCTGCACAAAGCCACCCTGATAACTTCCCTGAGTGGGGATGAGGAGGCTGCAGCCTGCTCTGCACCCTTCCAGGGACCTGTCATCAGCAGCTGATTCTGCTCCCGGACTTGTGGGCCAGGATTACTGGGGATCTGAACAGCCTAGGGAGACAGGTCCCAGCCTACTCACTGATTTCTGACAACAGGTGGGTCTGAAGGTCGGACCAGACCTATTTGTGGGGAGACAAATCACAAGATTCTGGAGATAATTAGAGAAAACATTCCCATCTCAGCCTCCATCTGCCTGGCTAGGGCTGGGCTTGGATGCCAGGCAGAGCAAGAGCTTTAACTCAAAGCAAAATGATCAACCAAGATGTTGGGGATGGACCCCTCATAAAAGCCACTGAGAGATGCATTCAGGTCTGAGTCCAGAGCTCCAGTTGGGGTCTGCGGTGTACCCGGCTTCAGAGGCCCCAGCTTCTGGAACTTTCAGAAGTGAAGTTGCAGGACTTGAGAAGCCTGGGGCTCAGGCGTAGGACCGTGGCAGTTCCTGAGTGGCTTCAGGTCCTGAGCAGGTTCTGAGTTGCAGGGCATCTGTTGTGGCCACTCCCACAGAGCAGTGCGGTGGGTGCTTGCCAGGCAGCCAAGCCCCTCTGCCCGGACCCACCTGTCTGGGACAAGCTCTTCAGAGTTGAGGGCTGTGAGCACAGGTTAGGGGTTGGGTGGCAAGTCAGAGCCAGTGGGCACCTCACTGTCCTGCCCTGGCCCACAAACAAAGCTTCTGCACCTTCTTCCCTACCCTGTCCATTCTTCTCCAGCTTCAGTCCTTTACCCTGAAGTGGATTTTTAAAAATAGGTAAAGCAGTGGTGATCATTTGTAATGTACAAAAATATTGAATCACTCTGTTGTCCACTTGAAACTGATATAACATTTTAAGTCGATTATACTTCAATCAAAAAAATTTTTTAAATAGGTAAAGTGCCTGGTGCATAGTAAAAAGCATCTATTCCCCTCCCTCAGCCTTGGCCAAGTCTGTGGGTCCTTGCTAAGATGAAGCTCGCAAGTGAAAGATACAAGTCAACAGCTTCCTTTCCTATCTTCTTTTGGTTATAGAAATGCCTCTGAGAATCTGACAAAGCCTGAGATTGTCCCTAAAGTAGAGTACACACATGTACAAAATTAGTGTGCAACTTCAGGGGTTTACACACTCTCTGTGGCCCATTTTGTCCCCTTGAGCAAGGGATTCTGGTTGTGACTTAAAGCAACTAGGTCAGAGCCACATCCTATCCCCTCAATACCATCCCCCCACCTACATCCCCCGACTGCCAGGATCTGGACAAGATCTCAACAAGGAAGCTCTCCTAGGGCTTGGACAAAATGGCAAGGCAGGCAAATCATTTAATGCTTCCTATTATATTTAAATTTTAAATATATATTAAATTTAGCTTTTCCAGTAAGCGGCCTGAGGTGACCCCTAATAATGGTGCGCTATTCACTTGACCCAGAAAGCCCCACAAAATCATGCAAATCAAGAGGTTCAAATCTTCATGTTCACTTTAAGAACACTTGTGAAACTGCCGAGGCCATAAAGGGAATGCATATCCGAAAAGCCAGCAAGTACCTGCAGGAGGTCACTTTAAAGAAGCAATGCGTGCCATTCCGTCGTTACATCGGTGGAGTTGGTAGGTGTGCACAGGCCAGACAGCGGGGCTGGACGCAGGGTCGGTGGCCCAAAAAGAGTGCTGAATTTTTACTGCACATGCTCAAAAATGCAGAGAGTAATGCTGAACTTAAGGGCTTAGATGTAGATTCTCTGGTCATTGAGCATATCCAAGTGAACAAAGCCCCCAAGATGCGGCGCAGGACTTACAGAGCTCACGGTCGGATCAACCCCTCCATGAGCTGATCCTGCCACACTGAGATGATCCTTACTGAAAAAGAACAGATCGTTCCTAAACCAGGAGAGGAGGTTGCACAGAAGAAAAAGAGAACCCAGAAGAAACTGAAGAAACAAAAACTTATGGCCCGGGAATAAATGCTGCCCAAAATAAATGCAAATAAAAGTAAAAAAATAAAGAATATATATATATATATATAAAATTTAAATATGTGCTATGCTGTGCTTGGTCGCTCAGTCATGTCCGACTCTTTGTGACCCCATGGACTGTAGACTGCCTTGTTCATGGAGATTCTCCAGGCAGGAATACTGGAGTGGGTTGCCATACCCTCCTGCAGGGGATCTTCCCAGCCCAGGGATCGAATCCAGGTCTCCCGCATTGCAGGCAGATTCTTTATCGCCTGAGCCACCTGGGAAGCAAATTTAAATATATATTATATTTAAAATTAAAAAAAAAAAAACACCTAAACTCTTTGCACGACATCGAAAGCCCTCTTCGTTCCTGGTCCCATCTCCATTACCTTCCCCTCAAGCTGCTCTAGGCACACCCACCCTCCTTCTGATCCATATGGAGTGTGTCAAAGCCAGTCCTGCCTCAGGGCCTTTGCCTAAATTGTTTCCTCAGCTTCCCCTGCCATTTCTGGTTCCGTCTGGTGTCAGCTCAAATGCCATTCCTCAGAGAGACCTTCCCCAGTCACGCTTCCACATACCCTGGTCTCACCCTCAGCATCCTATTGGATGCTGTCCAACATCCTATTTTCCTCAAGGCTCTAACTGTTAGGGGAACCACTGACTGAAACCTCCTGCCCTGGCCAGACACAATAGTAACCACTTGCATGAGCTAATCTTACAGCCGGAGGATCTGGTAAGGCCTGTGGGACAAACAAGCTATTACCAACCAGAAGAATTTCGGAAAGGTCAGTCAAAAGGAGGCAGGATATATGGCCAATCCATATATCTTACCAACTCCCAGAATCCTTCTGGCCGGAATCCATCTTGACTGAGTTTGTGCACTACCACGAAGGACCCTGAGTCAGAGGGATTCGTCGGAGACACCCCAGAAACTATCCCTCTCACCATAAAACCCAAGACTGCGAGCCATCTGGCAGAGCAGTCCTCCTGGGTTCCCTTACCCTGCTGCTCTCCAATCTGGTTGTTATTGTTGTTTAGTCGCTAAGTCGTGTCCAGCTCTTTTGTGGCCCCATGGACTGTAGTCAACCAGGCTCCACTGTCCATGGGATTTCCTAGGCGAGGATACTGGAGTGGGTTGCCATTTCTTCTCCAGAGGATCTTCCCGACCCAGGGATCAAACCCACATCTCCTGCATTGGCAGGCGGATTCTTTGCCACTGAGCCACCAGGGAAGGCCCCTACCCAGGTACCCCTTCCCGATAAAGTCTCTTGCTTTGTCAGCACGCGTGTCCTCAGACAATTGTTTGCCAAGTGTTAGACAAGAGCCCGCTCTTGGGTCCTGGAAGGGGTCCCCCATCCTGCAACATGACCACTTCTGAGATTATATAAGCATAACTTAGTCATTTATTGTCTGTCTTTCCCCACTAGGGCGTGAGCTCCATGAGGCCAGGGGCTTTGCTGGTCACAACAGTGCCCTGCACTACAGTAAATATCTGTGTATTAGATAAAGAATTTTGGTGGAGGTTAGATAAGAATCTTGACTCAAATCTCCATCCCACCCAGGCAGCTGTAGGCAATCCCTAGTCCAGTTCTAGGCAAGATGCCTGCCTTTCCCTCATTGCTTTACTCCCAGCTGTCCTACCCTTTCACCAAATCTTTGGAGTGTCTCCCTCCCAATCAGCATCTAACAAAAACTCTTTTGTGATTTTATGCCTGGGGGATTTAATCTGAGTCAATTTGGCCTCCCCAGCTCTCACTCAGTGGAGTCCAAAGGTCTGCTCAGCATTTCCAGTGGATCAGCCAGCAACTCTGCTGTTTGAGGGTTCAGAGCTCCACCCCAGGGGAAACCAGGGAACTGACAGAGGTCTGAGCCTCTGCTCTTTGCACTTTCATTCTTGGGTCTTGTGGAGATAACCAACCAAATGAGAAAAGCACAGGCAGGCTATTTATTCTGTCCTTGCTAGAGCAAGAGAGTCAGCCAAGATCACTTGCATTTAGGAGAAACTCAAAGGCAGGCAGAGGGATGGGAAAATTTGATAGTGAAAAAAAAAGGAAAGTTCCAGGTATGCCTGACTGAGGCTGTTGGCATGAAGCTTGTAGCCAGGCTCACTAGATATTGGGCATCCTATATGATTGGCTGGGCTTCCCAGGTGGTACTAGTGGTAAAGAACCTACCTGCCAATGCAAGAGGTGTAAAAGATGTAGGTTCGATCCCTGGGTCCAGATGCCCTGCAGGAGGGCATGGCAACCCACTCCAGTATTCTTGCCTAGAGAATCCCATGGACAGAGAAGCCTGGCAGGCTACAGTCCATGGGGTCACACAGAGTCCAGACACAGCTAAAGCTACTTAGCATGCACACATATGACTGGTTAGGGGTACACATTTGACTTTCCATGATTGATCCCACGTTGGAACTGGGGGCCAAAATAAGAGAAGCTGACAGTGATTGGTTGGAACTGGGGACCAAAATAAGAGAAGCTGACAGTGATTAATCAAGTCCTGGGTGTTTTGAGCCAATTGTTATAGAAGTTATTGTTTCGCTTCCTAGATATTAGAGATAGTCTGACTTCCTGCAAATCTGATTTATAGGTTTCCTGGGTGGTTTACTGTAGATGAGGAGGTGGTTTCCTGGGCAGGTTGCAGAAGTCGTGGGGGAGTTGTGTTTCTCCGTATGATCGGGCCACTGTCTGTCTACATGCACAGTCTCTTAGTCTGCAGGGCAGAGCAACCTCCCAGTGTCTCTTCCTCCCTTCCCTTAAACATGTGAACAGCTAGGAATAATAGAGTCATCAAGTATTCCATTTCCGTCACTCAGCAGCTCTCTAGAGCAGGCACTCTGTCCCGAGAATGGCGATGGATACAGTAGAAGGAGGAAGTGGGCCAGCCTGTTCCCTGGGAGTCTGCGGCCTGGTGGGGAGGCGAGCTGTGCAGCCCCTGCAGAACTGTGCACAGGTCACTCAGTTGTTCCAACCAGGGATTCTGATTTAGGGGAACTGGAAGGGCTTTGTGGTAAGTGTGGGATTTCGCAAGTGGGATTGTTATGGATGGAAACCAGGGAAGGAAGGGACGCCATGAGGAAAGGAGAGGGTAGAGAGGCTGTAGGGTCAGTCCTTTCTCTGCGTCTCAAGTCTTCACCTCCATGAGCCACTGTGAGCCCGATGAGGTGTGTGTGAGGTGCTTTGTGTGCTGTGAAGATTCCAGTGGGAGGGAAGGCTGTGGGAGCCAGCTGCAAAATGAGGAGCATGAATGTACCTTTTTGTTGTAGTTGCTTAGTCACCAAGTTGTGCCTGACTCTTTTGTGACCCCATGGACAGTAGCCCTCCAAACTCCTCTGTCCATGGCATTTTCCAGAATATACTTAGAGCAGTAATAATAAGAATACCAGCATTTAGTGAGTTGGAATCACGTTTTGAGCTCACATAGAATGCCTACAACAATCTTATGAGGTAGTTACTATTATTATCACCATACTGCAGATAAGACAATTGAGGCAGAGAGTGGTTAAGGAACTTGCCCCGGATTACACAGTATCAGAGAGAAGAGAATGCTTAGATTAGTACAAGACTGGTAGCAAAGATGCTCCCACAAATGACGCCTCCTGACTGAACTTTGTCCTGAGTGTGGGTTAGGCTAACCACTGTGCTGTGCTCACTTGTGTCCAACTCTTGGTGACCCCGTGGTCTGTAGCCCGCCAGGCTCCTCTTGGAATTTTCCAAGCAAGAATACTGGAGTAGGTTGCCATTTTCTACTCCAGGGGATCTTCCCAACCCAGGGATTGAACCCACATCTCTTGTGTCTCCTGTATTGGCAGACGGATTCTTTAACATTGTGCCACTGGAGAAGCCCTTCTAGGTAAAATAAAAATGATCTCTTACTAAGTGCCAGGCATGGTCCTAAGCACTTAATACTAACTCATTGAATCTTTGCAACAGCCTTCTGAGATAAGGAACTGTGATCATCATTCCCATTTGATAGAAAACAGAGACACTGAGTAACATAGCCCGGGCTTCTGTCCTTCGAGTCCACCGTCGTCCCAGGCTGCCTCTCATTAATAAGCAGGGGTGTGATTAGCCATCAGTCAAGCCCTGGTTGACAGAGTGGATCCACACGGCGGTCCTTGGTTAGGAGCTATAACCCCAAGTCAGTGATTCTTGCCTTTCTGGATCACAGACACTTCGGAGAATCTGGTGGAAGTGATAGACGCTCATTCCAGAAAAGTGAGTGCACAGGCACCCGCACATGCCCGCAGCAGGCACACACACCCCAACACACACGCTTTAGGAAATTCACAGATCCCCTTCACCAGCCTTCCATGGCGAGTGGGTGATAGGGGCAGACCTCTGTCATGCGTGCTTTAGTCAAGGGATGTCTCCAAGCCTGGAGTGAAAAGGCAAGCCTTTGAGTTGTACAAGTTCTCTCTAGTGAGAGAGTGGAAATACAAATTCAATCTACCTTTACTTACTTTACCAGAGAACAGGGCAGAAAGCAGCCTGTCCTGAGAGCCCCATCTTTGGATCAGTCCAGTTACCCAACTTCTTTCCCACACCCAGACAGCTGAACACTGCAGCAGAAAATCTCAAAATTCTGCCGACTTATGCCAATGCGCATTTACGGTCTCTGATCCCAGCTGGGTCTTTAGCACTACTTGGCAGCTCTCACTCGCACCACATAAACACTCACACCGAGTTCTCACGATGATCGTCCAGCCCTTCTGTAATGATTCTCTGAGCTTTAAGAGTTTTCATCTGTTAGTAGACGCACAAATTTAAATTCACATCCTCCAGGGTTTTTATCCAGTTTCTTCTTCCACTTATGCTCTTGACGCCTTTGTCTATTCGATAGTTAATTATTTATTAAGAGGCTACCATGCTTGGCACTGGGCTGGATTCTAGGATACCTATTAAGGTCTCTGTTCTCAAGTGCTTTCAGCCCAGAAAGAGACTGTCATTCAACAGAGAATTCGAAATATGATGAGGGGCACTGAGGGGAAAGTAGAGAGCATTGTTGAATGTGTTGGAGGTTTCAGAAAGGCCTCCTGAGGAAGTGACATTTAAAGCTGGGGGTTGTTTTTTTTAATTTTTGTTTATTTGGCTGTGTCGGGTCGTAGTTGAGGCACATGAGATCTTTCATCATGGCGAATAGACTCTCTAGTTGTGGGGTGGGCTCAGTACTTAGAGCACTCGTGCTCAGCAGCATACGGGATTTTAGTTCTGTGACCAGGAATTGAACCTGTGTCCCCTGCATTGCAAGGCAGATTCTTAACCACTGGACCACCGGTGTGTGCTCAGTTGCTCTTCTGTCCATGGGATTTTCCAGTCAAAAATACTGGAGTGGCTTGCTGTTTCCTCTCTAGGGGATCTTCCCACTGGACCACCGAGGAAGTCCCTAAAGCTGAATCTTAAAGGATAATATGTCAGTTAGGAACACAGTGAACTGCACATAACAGAAAACCTGACTAACGGTGAAACCATAGGAATATTTAAGAAGGTTGAAAGCAAAGGGTTCCAGGATTTTTTGAGTGGCTCAACAATACAAAAAACCATGAGTTGATACTTCTGCAATTTTCTTGGCCTTTCCCTCGGTCATAAGAGGAGTGCCACAGACTCAAGTGTGACTTCCGTCCACGGCATCATCCCAAAGCACAACAAAGAGAACGGGCTCTGGCTCCCAATCAGCGCTCTTTCAAAAGGGCACAAAAAATCATCCACAACTTCTTAGGCGTTTTCCTCTTATATCTTTATTTTTTTTCCTCAAAAGTGAGTCATAATGCCACCTCAGGCCTAGAGGAAGGGGGTTACCATGATTGCCCAAGCCCAGTTATGATTCATCTTCTAGCAGTGAGGACCCTACCTTCTCTGAAGATATTGCTACTTATCGGATCCCTCAAATGAGGATCAAAGGGACCACCAATTCTGGATATAGAAGCCTAGATAATTCAAACAAATCCTCATGCTCAAAACTTTAAAAGTCAACTAGCACAACATTGTTACTCAAATATAGTCCGATGTAAAATAAAAGGTTTTTAAAAATTCGTCTTAAAAACATCAGAGAAATAACAAGATTTGAAGAATTACTGAACTGAGATGATGAGAGGATGGTAAGTGAAGTGAAACCTTTCCTAAAGGCTGTTTATGCATTGGGGTTTTCAGTTTAGAAAGGGCAGAGCTCCAGTACTGGCAGCCTCAGGGGGCTGGGCAAAGATTTCAGAGTTACGTGGTTCCAAATTTGCTAGTGCCCTCAAGAGCCAGCAAAATAAGTTATCTCTAGTAGAGATAACATTATCTTGAGCCTCAAGAACTTTCTATAAATAATTTCTCAAAAACAATGTCCAGCACACAGATATAACCCAAGGGTATAAAACAGCATAAATAAGAACAATAGGTACCCTAGGTAATAGAGAGGTGCGCGCTTAGACACTCAGTCGTGTCTAACTCTTTGTGACCTTTGGACTGTAGCCCACCAGGCTCCTCTGTCCGCGGGGTTCTCCAGGCAAGAATACTGGAGTGGGTCGCTGCGCCCTCCTCCAGGGGATCTTCCCGACCCAGAAATCAAACCCAGGTCTTCTGTGTCTCCTTCACTGTAGGGTTCTTTACCTGCTGAGCCATCAGGTCAGTCCTAAAATTGACTTCCATGACCGGGAATTGAGCCCAGGCTGTGGCGGTGAAAGCGCCGGATCCTAGCCCCGCTAGACCACCAGGGAACTGTAATAGAGAGGCAGATGCTGCTGCTGTCTTTCGTGTCCTAGCCCAGCAGTGGCATACACCGCTCAACAACGTGAGAAGGCTTACCTGGTGACCCAGGGCTGGGACTCTGCGCTCCCAATGCCGAGGGCCTGGGTTGGATCCCTGGTCAGGGAACCAGATCCCACCTGTCACAACTAGGAGTTCACAGGCTGCAGCTAAAGAGTTGACATGCCCCAGCTGAGAGTTGTGGGAGCCAAAAGGGAAAGAAAAGGATACAAAATAAGGCTCCAGTTACAAAAGAAGACATAGGGATGTAACAGGGGAAAATGTAACTATGTATGCTGACAAATGTTAACGAGACACTGTGGTTATTAAAAATACTTTTTTTGAGAGAAGGACTAAACAAGGGTGTGAACACCAGCAGGCAAGGGCAGCTGGGGCCACCTTGGAGGCTGTGGCCACAATCAGGAACTACATGAGGTTAGGATGCCCCTACCTCCACTTACCATCAATGTTCCTTTAATGTCTATCCAGGGGAGTAAAAAAGAAATAAAGGGCAAAAGGATTAGAAGGAAGAAATAAAACTATTGATACTCATCGTGGATGTGATTGTACGTATGTGCCTGCATGCTAAGTCACTTCAATCTTGTCTGATTCTGAGACTCTATGGACTGTAGCCTGCCAGGCTCCTCTGTTCACGGAATTCTCCAGGCAAGAATACTGGAGTACATTGTCATGCCCACCTCCAGAGGATCTTCCCGACCCAGGGATTGAAACTGTGTCTTCTGCGACTCCTATGTTGCAGGTGGATTCTTTACTGCTGAGCCACCAGGAAGCCCGTGTGCATAGAAAATCCCCAAAACGCTATGGCTTAGGGGCACCTTCTTTCCCTCCAGTATCTAAGACAGAATCCTGAAGCTTACAAGCCAGTTCCACTGAAGGGGAATTAGAATCAATGGCAAATGGGCAAGATTGCCCTAAAAAGGTTGAGACCAATCAAAAGAGATAGGCAAGGATACATCTTTAGATTTTTTTTTTTTTTTTTTTTTTGCCACATCACGTAGCATGTGGAATCTTAGTCCCAACCCCTACAGTGGAAGCTCGGAGTCTTTACCATTTTACCACTGTTGAAATTTCTCTGTCTTTTTGATTACAGCCGTTTTAGTGGCTGTGAAATCGTACCTTATTGTGATTTTGATTTGCATGTCCCTACTCACTAGTGATTGGAGAAGGCAATGGCATCCCACTCTAGTACTCTTGCCTGGAAAATCCCATGGATGGAGGAGCCTGGTAGGCTGCAGTCCATGGGGTCTCGAAGAGTTGGGCATGACTGAGCGACTTCACTTTCATGCATTGGAGAAGGAAATGGCAACCCACTCCAGTGTTCTTACCTGGAGAATCCCAGGGATGGGGAAGCCTGGTGGGTTGCCGTCTATGGGGTCACACAGAGTAGGACACGACTGAAGTGACTTAGCAGCAGCAGTAGGAGCAATCACTAGTGATGTTGAGCATCTTCTCATATGCTTATTAACAATTTTTGTATCTTCCTAGCTGAAATGTCTGTTCATATCTCTTGTTCATTTTCTGATTGTTTGTTTTCTTACTGTTGAGGTGCAAGAGTTCTGAATATTTCCTTCTGGATATACTGTTCTTCAGTAGAATTGTCTCTTACACATAACTATATACTGGTCTTGGAGCTCCCTCTCAGAATGATGTTCTATCCTTGACATCTCTGGTACTGTAGTTTGCGTGCATGCTAAGTCCCTTCAGTCGTGTCTGACTCTTTGCGATGCTATGGACTGTAGCCTGCCAGGCTCCTCTGTCCATGGGATTCTGCAGGCATGAATACTAGTTTTTCCTAATAACTGATGTGTGCTATGAAAACTTGAAAATTTTTATTGAATATATGGTGGGTATAATATTAAAATTAAAAATAATTTTAGAAGCATGCTGTCTGTATTAGTTCCTTATGGCTGCTGTTACAAATTACCACAAATTTAGCAACTTGAAATAACAGAAATTCTATTCTCTTACAGTTCCAGAGGCCAGAAGTCTGGAAGCTAGAGTCTTACAGAGCTAAAATCAAGGTATGGACAAGGCTTCTGGAGAGCCCAGGAAAGAATCTTTGTTTCTTCCAGTTCTGGGAGCTGCCCACATGAATAACTCTGATCTCTGTTTCCATCGCTGAATTCTTTCTCTTTTGTTGTCATATCTCACTCTGCCTCCTTTGAGGACCTTTGTCATTGCATATAATCCAAGATAATCTAGATAATCCAAGATAATTGTTCATATCCTTAATCACATCTGCAAAGTCCCTTTTGCCATGAGGTAACAGTCACAGGTTCCAGAGAAGGACCTGGATGTCTTTGGGGGTCACTGGTCAGTTCCCCCCATGTTGTCCAATAGAAACAGTGTGAGCTGCAAAGACAAGCCACATATACAATTTCACAGTTTTTAGTAGTCACATTAAGAAAAAGTAAAATGAGATAGGTGAAATTAATTTTGGTGATATATTCATTTAACCCAATATACCTGAAAGATCATGTCAACATGTAATCAACAAAAATCATTAGTGAGAGATCCTGTCTTCTTTTTTTCATGCTAAGTCTTTGAGACCTGGTGTTTTTTACACTTACAGCACATTGCACTTCCAGCCAGCCACACGCAAGTGCTTGATGCTCTTGAGTGACCTGGACAGCATGGCCAACTACAAAACGGGAAAGTCACTGTAATAAGTGTTCAGAATGACTGCCACAACATGGCTCTTGTATTTTCAATACTTAAAAGAATCTGTACAAACTTGTGTCTGATCATGAAGCAAATAGTCAAGACACTCTTGAAAAAGAACACAGTGGGAGGGACTTGCCCTATAGATATCAAAGTTTGTTATAAAGCTACAGCCTGTGTGAAGAGGTGAAGTGAAGTGAAGTTGCTCAGTCGTGTCCAACTCTTTGCGACCCCATAGACTGCAGCCTGCCAGGCTCCTCTGTCCGTGGGATTTTCTAGGCAATAGTACTGGAGTGGATTGCCATTTCCTTCTCCAGGGGATCTTCCCAACCCAGGGCTCGAACCCGGGTCTCCTGCATTGTAGACAGACGCTTTACTGTCTGAGCCACTGCACAAAGATGAACAAACAATAGAATGGAGGGCCCCAAAATGAATCCTGCAAATATGGACACTTGGTTTATGACAAGGGTGGCTCTGCAGAGCAGTGGGGAAATAGCAATCTTTTCACAAATGGTGCTGGGATAACTGGATCCCCGAATGGGATAAAATAAGAATAATAATCCCAATATATACAAACATCTCCTGGTGAATACTAGTCTTAAATGAAATAGGCAAAACAATACTACTTTTCAGAAGATAGAATAGGAAAGGATCTTTGTGACCTGAGGGTAGGAGATTTTTTTAAAGCAGATGGAAAAAGCACTAAACGCAGTAACAATTACATTAGATTTAAAAACTTTTCATCAAAGACACTATTTTTAAATTTTATTTATTTATTTTTGGCTGTGCTGGGCCCTTCATAGCTGTGTGGGCTCTTCTCTAGTTGTGTCGAGCAGGGGCTACTCTCTAGTTGCCATGCGCAGGCTTCTCATTGCATGAGGAGAAGCAGGCAGCAGAGGATGTGATGGTTGGATGGCGTCATCAACTCAATGGACATGAGTCTGAGCAAACTCCAGAAGACAGTGAAGGACAAGGAAGCCTGGCTGCAGTGCTGCAGTCTATGGGTTTGCAAAGAGTTGGACACGACTGAGCTATTGAACAACAATCTCATATTTTTAGACCAACAGCTTTACAGAAAGATGAGAGCAGAGCCTTTCTTCCCCCATCCACCCTGCCCTTCTCCAAGGTCCTGGCGGTGTCGGGCCTCACCCTCTGAGCATCCAAGTGTCCTGTAGCTGGAGACAGCACTATCTCATTTTTGTATGTAGTTTAAAATATTTTGTTATACTGCATACCCTATTATATACTATACCTTACTGCCGGGATCCAGCCTTGGCAGGATCTAGGGGTACCTTCAGGATGAATGGAGTTGGCGAGAGCAGAGAGAGAGAGAGAGACCAGACTAGGCTGTGCAGCAAGGTCTGCTGTTTTGCTGCCACCGCTTTATTTTTTACAGTAATTTTTATACCCTAAGTTAGCAAGGCAATGGCACCCCACTCCAGTGCTCTTGCCTGGAAAATCCCATGGATGGAGGAGCCTGGTGGGCTGCAGTCCATGAGGCTGCTAAGAGTCGGACATGACTAAGCGACTTCGCTTTCACTTTTCACTCTCATGCATTGGAGAAGGAATTGGCAACCCACTCCAGTGTTCTTCCTGGAGAATCCCAGGGATAGGGGAGCCTGGTGGGCTGCCGTCTACGGGGTCGCACAGAGTCGGACACGACTGAAGCGACTTCGCAGCAGCAGCAGCAGTACATTTCTAAAGGGAAATGAGAGATAAGCATACAGAGCTAGTCCAACATTACATCAGTTTGCCCTTTACAAACCCCAGGATGTTTTCTGCATACTTCTTTGTTTATGAGAGTCTTTTCCATAGTAGACTTTTGTGCATTATCTTCTGGCCTTGAGCTTAAGAGAAAACAGAAAAGTTGCAGTCTCATAGGGTAAAGGTACAGCAGGTTGCAACACAGTAGAAATGTAACAGAAAGGTCAGCTTTCTCGCAGAAGTCACCAGCTAAGTTTACACTCTTGGCTAAAATTAACAATTGTCTTATTGTTTTCACACTAGGGCTAAACTCTTTTCTTCTAAAGTCCTAATTATATTAACAATAGTTTTTATTGTACAACCTCAGCATATTAAGAGCAAAAACACAGCAAGCAAACATTGATCCAGTAACAACTTTATAGAATAATATTCTTTATGTTCTCTAATAGGGCTTCCTCACCCCCCGAAGGGCTCTGTGCCTATTAGGGCCTTTAGTGTGTTCAGGTTCTTTATGCTGTTTATGATTAAGGTGTTGTGATCAGTCATGTCCATTAGTACCAAGGGCATAAACACATTTGTCAAGCAAACTAAAATGCTAGCAAAAGGGGTTTAGATTGAAATATTCTTCTCATCCTGGATAATCTTATAGGATGCCACAGTCCGGGAGACATATTGATTAAAGTTTTAAGTTGAATTTGTTTGGAAAGAGATCGGGGAAGGCCTTCTGCCTGTGTCACAGAAATTAGAGAGCAGTCTAGTATAGCAAGCTTCAGAAAGACAGATATCATCTTTAAGGTGAGCGCCGGGGCGGCTTTTTTGAAATCCCTGGAGTCCCGATCTGCCTTGCTTGTCAGGTCTTCTCATGACCTTGTCATGGTTGGGATCTCATGTGCTGGCTCCTGGCATCTCCCTCTTTTTTATTTTTTAAGACAGCCAGATGGATCTCAGTCGCGAGCTTCTGAGTGCTCTGTTGGAGAGTTTTGACAATATAAGGAAGGATTATAATGAGAAATAGGATTAAGACTGCTATAGCAACATAACTGAAGATAGCTGATGGGATATTTTTTTCAGTAATAAGGTTAGAAAAGGTACAAAAAAAAATCATTAGTAGCCCCTGCAGCATTAAAATCCAGATGAGAATGTTCTAGTGTTCTTATCTGGCCATGAAGCTTTCTTAGATCTAAACTAATGCTGGAGCTATTCCATACACCTGAAATATGATTTTTAATCCTTTCCCAGTTATAATCTGTATCATTTACTTTTAGGGGTGTTACACAGATCCACCAATAGTCTGCATGACAGGATAATGTTAGCTTTACTTTTAAAGCCTGTAATTCAGTTCCAGTATGTATAACTGTTTTTTCTATTTCTAATTTTTTATCTATAATCTCTTGTGTCAGTTCAGTTCAGTCACTCAGTCGTGTCCGACTCTTCGTGACCCCATGAATCGCAGCATGGCAGGCCTCCCTGTCCATCACCATCTCCCGGAGTTCTCTCAGACTCATGTCCATCGAGTCGGTGATGCCATCCAGCCATCTCATCCTCGGTCGTCCCCTTCTCCTCCTGCCCTCAATCCCTCCCAGCATCAGAGTCTTTTCCAATGAATCAGTTCTTCGCATGAGGTAGCCAAAGTACTGGAGCTTCAGCTTTAGCATCATTCCTTCCAAAGAAATCTCAGAGTTGATCTCCTTCAGAATGGACTGGTTGGATCTCCTTGCAGTCCAAGGGACTCTCAAGCATCTTCTCCACAGTTCAAAAGCATCAATTCTTCAGCGCTCAGCCTTCTTCATAGTCCAACTCTCACATCCATACATGACTACTGGAAAAATCATAGCCTTGACTAGACGGACCTTAGTCGGCAAAGTAATGTCTCTGCTTTTGAATATACTATCTAGGTTGGTCATAACTGTTCTTCCAAGGAGTAAGTGTCTTTTAATTTCATGGCTGCAGTCACCATCTGCAGTGATTTTGGAGCCCCCCAAAATAAAGTCTGACACTGTTTCCCCATCTATCTGCCATGAAGTGATGGGACTGGATGCCATGATATTCGTTTTCTGAATGTTGAGCTTTAAGCCAACGTTTTTGCCCTCCTCTTTCACTTTCATCAAGAGGCTTTTTAGCTCCTCTTCACTTTCTGCCATAAGGGTGGTGTCATCTGCATAGAGCTAAAGAAACATTTTTGGACATAGTATTGACATATTGAGCAGTATGTACCTGTTGAGTCAATGATATCGCTGTCCCAGTAACAGAAGTAATTGTTGTTATTAAAGCTGAAATCCCTAAGATAAGTAGCCCTACAAATTGTCCAGATCGCATTAAATCTTGTAGTTGTTGTAGAATGGCTAGACCGTAATTGTCATACCAATAGGTATTTACTATGACGGGCCCCATAAGGTAAGGCGAGCGTCACAACACCACAAAGCAACGAATATTATGTTGCGGGGTTAGGCGGGATGAAAGCGTGTATTGTTCACAGTAGACTACATTTGGTCCTCCTGAGTAGTTCATCTGTATATGAAGTCTTTCGGAGTCGTTAGTGAATAGAAAAACATAAGGGGAGTGTAAGCAGGCAAGTGCAGAATAGGTAGAGTTGTTTTCTGGCCGGGATCCAGATTGGTGACTCAGCACCCTGGGGAAAAATATAAGCATACCCTCGGCCACTGGTTAACAATGGGTCAGGACCCTTCTATTTTCCTGAAAGAAGGTCTTCCCATGTAACCAAGGGTTTTGTACTCTGTTGTTTTGGACTCCAATGTCGGAGTATTGCAGTAACCCCAGATGAATCAGTGTTTAGATTGTTTGTTACAAAAAGAGCGTGTTGTAGAATCTGGTGAGGGGAACTATATCTAAATATAGTTTAGATATAGTAAAATTTCTGTAAAATATAAATTATATATATACACACACACATATATTTTATATATATGATGAATTTATATATTTATTATATATAAATGACCATGTTTATATAAATATAAATCATATCTATATATGTTTTTTATTACCATTATATATATAATCATTATATTATATACATACATACATATGTAATTATATAATATACATATACATATATATACATATGTATACATATAAAACATATAAACTATACACATATGATATATAATTATATACATAATCATATATAAAATTACCATTGGATACCTTGGATTTAAATATAAATTTATATTTATATTATATTTATATATTATGACATATTATGATATATATAAATTATACAATATATAATATACAATTATATATCACAATATACAGTATAATATATAATATTATAAGAAAGTAAAATATAAATTTTACTATATATTTCTGTAAAATATAGCTTTTACAGAAGGCCTAATTGGAGATGTATCTCTTAGACTTTTAGGAGCATTTTTAGCGAAAAAGGACCAATCTTCAGAATGATAGCGAGCTGCTGCTTCTTTTAAATCTTTTTCATCTTGGGGCGAAAGCTGTTCTTCCTTTTCATCTCCACTTTCTAAATGACTGTTGGTGTTCATGGCAGCCAGCATCTCCCTTGGCTGTTGACAAATTGGTTTGGAATCAGTATCTTCTTCCTCCCTTTTAACTTTTATTTTTTTAGATTCATGAAGGGGGTCTAAATCATCTCTAAGCATGTTCCATAAAGAAAAGATTTTATTAGGATTTTTTTGGTCTGTGTAAGGTATAATAAGCTTTTAATTTCTTTTCAACCTTTTTTCAAGTATCTAAGTTAACAGTGCCTTCTCCTGGAAACCAAGGACATTGTTCCTATACAAATGTGAAAAAAGATTGAACACTAGCCTCTTTTACTTTAATACTTCTTTTATTTAACAACTGTAATATAACCCCAGTTATACAAAGCTGTCTTTTTTTTTTTTTTTGATTTGGTGTTGCCTATCTTAGCTGTCTCTTAAATGTGAAAAGAAGTTTCACTCTTACCCACTCGTCTTACCTTACCTTTTTTATGTAGGGGGGCCTGTAGCGCCCTAGTGGGGTCTTAGCCGTTCCAAAAACTGGACAATGCGGGGCTTACCTTCAGGTCCCTGTTCAGGCGCCACTTGCCAGGGTCCAGCCTCGGCAAGATCTAGGGGTACCCTCAGGATGAACAGCGTCGGCGAGAGCAGAGAAAGAGAGAGAGAGAGGGAGAGAGAGAGACCAGACTAGGGTGTGCAGCAGGGTCTGCTGTTTTGTGCCGCTGCTTTATTTTTTACAGTAATTTTTTATACCCTAATTTAGTACATTTCTAAAGGGAAATGAGAATTAAGCATACAGAGCTAGTCCAACATCACATCAGTTTGCCCTTTACGAAACCCAGGATGTTTTCTGCATACTTCTTCGTTTATGAGAGTCTTTTCCATAGTAGACTTTTGTGCATTATCTTCTGGCCTTGAGCTTAAGAGAAAACAGAAAAGTTGCAGTCTCATAGGGTAAAGGTACAGCAGGTTGCAACATAGTAGAAATGTAACATAAAGGTCAGCTCTCTTGCAGAAGTCACCAGCTAAGTTTACACTCTTGGCTAAAATTAACAATTGTCTTATTGTTTTCACACTAGGGCTAACCTCTTATCTTCTAAATTCCTAATTATATTGACAATAGTTTTTATATGCAACCTCAGCACATTAAGAGCAAAAACACAGCAAGCAAACATTGATCCAGTAACAACTTTATAGAATAATATTCTTTATGTTCTCTAATAGGGCTTCCTCACCCCCCGAAGGGCTCTGTGCCTATTAGGGCCTTTAGTGTGTTCAGGTTCTTTATGCTGTTTATGATTAAGGTGTTGTGATCAGTCATGTCCATTAGTACCAAGGGCATAAACACATTTGTCAAGCAAACTAAAATGCTAGCAAAAGGGGTTTAGATTGAAATATTCTTCTCATCCCGGATAATCTTATAGGATGCCACAGTCCGGGGGACATATTGATTAAAGTTTTAAGTTGACTCTGTTTGGAAAGAGATCAGAGAAGGCCTTCTGCCTGTGTCACAGAAATTAGGGAATAGTCTACTATAACAAGCATCAGAAAGACAGATATCATCTTTAAGGTGAGCGCCGGGACAGCTTTTTTAAAATCCCTGGAGTCCTGATCTGCCTTGCTTGTCAGGTCTTCTCCTCATGACCTTGTCATGTTTGGGATCTCATGTGCTGGCTCCCAGCACCTTACTATACACATGCTTATACTTACATGCTTGCACATATTTTGTGTACAGAGTTGTGCACACAAAACCATGGCTGCTGTAAAAATTTTAAACTTTTGGCCACACTGTGGAATCTGAGTTCCCCGACCAGGGATTGAACCTATGCTTCTTGCAGTGGAAGCTCGGAGTCTTAACCACTGGACCACCAGACAAGTCCCGTGGGTGCTCCATTTGATGAGTGATTTAAGGAATTTCCAAAGGTTATGCTGACTATGTAATTTTTGCCTTGTGTACTGACTTTAGAACCTAACCTTGGTACAAGGTGCAACTCCACTGTTGATGGATTTAAGAGATATTTAGGAGATTGGTGACTGGCTGGAATAGAAGGGAGGAGAGAGACTAATTAAAGAATGACAGTCCCAGCTCTGTTGCCTAAACAACTGAGTAGATGGTGGTTCTGTTTATTGAATTGGGACCCACAGAAGTAGCTAGTTGGAGGGTACAGACGATGACCTCAGGTGAAAAATGCAGAAAAAGTTTGACAAATTGCATAAGAAAGAAAGTGAAAGTTGCTCAGTCATGTCTGACTCTTTGCGACACCATGGACCATATGGTCCATGGAATTCTCTAGGCCAGACTAATGGAGTGGGTAGCCTTTTCCTTCTCTAGGGAATCTTCCCAGCCCAGGGATCCAACCCAGGTCTCCCTCATTGCAGGCAGATTCTTTACCAGCTGAGTCATAAGGGTGAACATCCAAATGCCCACCCCTCAGATTATTGCTACATTTTCTTTTTCACATCTCCCATATACCTAGAGGAGTTCACTTATGAACAAGCTGAATTTGGGCTAAGAGACTTGCACGTAGCTAGAAGGACAGTGAAAGAGCAAGTTATACATATTGCCTCCTCTTTTCCACCTCCATTCATACTCAATTCCTTAGAATTTGGCTTTGGATATGCTCTTCCTGAAGGTGCTTTTCACTAGGGACGCTGGACTACTGAGGATTTCAAAACTGAACTCATTATCTTCCTCCAGTAAAACCTGCTCCCCCTCCTGCAGCAACTACCTTACAGTTACCCAAACCTTAAACTCGGAAGTCATCCTAGGCAGCTCCTGCAGCAGTTCCTGTCAATCCTCTCTCATAAATGTCTTTAAAAGATGTCCCCTCCCTTTTCATCCTCTATACCACTGACAAAATCCTGGATCTCAGACCCAGTTTTATTGATATTGAAGATGGTTCCAGTCTTTACCCTTTCTCCAGCTGATCTATTCCCAACTACTTGTCTGTCTATCTAATTTATCTTTTTTGAAAATAAATTCATTCCCATCAGTTTTCTTTTACAGTCCTTTACAAGCGCTTATCCCCAGGTTGGCATAACTTTTTTTCTTTTTTAAAAAAATGTTTTATTTATTTGGCTGCATAGCTTCTCTTCTTAAAAATGCTTTGCTTATTTACTTAGTTGACTGCAGGCCTTAGTTGCAGCGTTTTGGATATTTAGTTGAGGCATGCAGGATCTAGTTCTCTGACCAGGGATGGAACTCAGGCCCCCTCCTTTGGGAATGTGGAGTTTTAGCCACTGGACCACTGGGAAGTCCCTGGCGTGACTTCTACAGTGCTTCAAGATCTTCCAGAAAGTGTGACTAAGCCTAAATTTCCAACCTCATGGCTAGCTACTCCCCCACACTATTTTTCACTACCTAATGGCTCTTCAAGTACATCAACCAAACTTCCTGCTTTATTGCCTCCTGCAGAAGACCTAGGTCCTGAGAATATCTATCATAGACATTCAAGTTTCCAGAGCTAAAAATCCTTGAGAACAATTTTTAAAATATTCTCTATAGCCAGAAGATTTAGCACTCTGTTTAACACAAAATACTGTTTACTTCAGCTGAAGTCTGCATACACCCAGTGGTTTGTTCATCCTCCCTTTCCCTTCCAGCAAAACCCTACTCAAGCTTGCATTCCTCCAGGAAACCTTCCCCAGCCCCGTCAAGTAGTTAGGGTCTCTGACTCCTTTATCTGAAGTTAGCACATTTAATTTTACTTATTCTTTTCTTCCAGTTTTATTGAGATGTAATTGACACACAGCACTGTATTGAATTTAATATTATATTTTAAGTTTATCCATACAACGAGTTGCCATAAATGTTAACACTTTCACCTTTGGTAACTAACAGTAATCCTATCCACGCTTGGCGGGGCTCTGTCGAAAGCCATCTCCTCCATTTGATCGTACCCCATTCCTCGAGATAATTACTTCTTCTAACTCTCAGCTCATAATGCTTATATTTATTTAGCACCTGACACTCTTTCATCATAGCTGCTTACTACTGCTTTCCTGGTTTCCTTCCTCTCCTCCCCGATAGACTGTAAACTCCTGGGGGCTGGGACCGCGATCCTTCTCTTCTCTGACTCCCTCTCCAGACTTGGAGCTGCGCTTTGCAAAGGCGGTTCTAAAGCATCTCCGGGAAGCTCCCGAAGGGACAGAGCCCGATAAAGGCGCCTCTGCCGGCGCAGCTGCCCGGCCATCCCTCCACCGGCCAGGGTCCACCCCGCGAGCTGGTCTGGAAGAGCGGAAGGTGTACGGGAAAGAACCCCTGCCTGTCCCTGGCCTCCAGAGGCGATCGGAAAGGTGCCAGAGTTCCGCGCAGGGATCACGCCCTCTTAGATCTTCACAAGAGCATCCTGCCGGGGTTGTGCAGGCTCGGACGGGCGGGGTTGCCGGCGCAGGGGCGGGTCACAGCTCATTTCTCGTTCGCTCATTGGTCTCCGAGGTGACGGACAGGCCAAGGAGCCGCTAAGACGCTGATGAGTTAGAAAGAACTATGCGCGCAAAATGTAAACAATAAATAAAAGGCTGTAGAAGCGCGGAGGAGGGAACGGCTGGTGTCAGTTTTAGAGCGGCTGGGGCTCAGCTAGTCCCCACTGGGGAAAGACAGCGGTCTTTGTTCCGCCCTCTTTCTCAGTAACCTGGGCAGAGGAGGTCCTGCTTTCTGGAAAGTTGAACAGGCAACAGAATCACAGTTGACTCGTCCGCATGGGACCGAGCCTTCATTGTAGTTCTTTCAGCTTCAGTCTAGGGGCTACGGAAACCTCCCTTCAGGCACTGGAGCGACACTGTCTGAACTGGCCGCCCAGGTTCCTGCCTGCCTGTCTGTAAGAGGCAAATCTGAACGCGTATTCTGCTTGAAGCCGCCAGTATCCTTGTGGGTAGAAGGGCGAAGATCCATTTTAAGGCTTGTGGATGAGTCATCCTGAACTCGCGTGGCCCGGCCTGCAGCAGCTTGAAGCAGGGTTTCGGTTCCGGCTTAGAGATTGAGGTTGGGTCTTGACTGAGAGAGCGCAGAATCCTAGCTGTTAGACAAGTGGTCAGTGACAAGGCTCTGGCCCTTCAGCTTTGTAGAAGAGTTCCCATGGAGACGGAAAATAGTGAAACAAGAGTTTATTAGCAGGAAAAAGAGAACAGTACATGCAATAGTCATATGGGTGGACTCAGAAAGTTGCATCGTCTTGGTAATTTGAATCACTTATATGGGGCATTTCTTCTGGGTTTTCGTTTGGCCGATCATTTTAATTTGCCTGGTTCTGAGTCCATTTTTGGCATATCTCAGGATCCTCCTGTGTGTGCAGGTATCTCTCAACCAAGATGGATTTCAGCAAAGAGGTCTATGGGTAGCGTAGCATCACTTCCCTTTTAACCTCCAAAGAGTTTTCTAGTTGGGATAGTCTCCTTGACTTGGAATATGTGGTCTCTAATCTCTTATCTGGGCAGGGCCCAGCCTCCTCTCTCGACTGTCCTGCTATTGATATTTTGGAATTTCTGTCTTCAGGGAATGAACTCCGATTGTGATGGGCATCTACCTCCTACCTTAATTTGTGATGAGCTCCTGCTTATCTTTCCAGTCACATGTGGGAGGCACCACCACCGGAGTCTGGTCATTTCAGCCTTCTGTATAAGCTACCTCTTCTCCTGGGCTGTACCTGCCCCCTGCACCCTCCACTCTCCAGGAGAAGCTCTGCCCCCAGCAGTGCAGCGGCCTTCCCCCGTGCGCTCCTGCTGCGCCCAGTCCTACTCTCAGCTCTGGCCGGTTATCGTGCTCTGAGCACACTGGACCTTGCAGCCCTGCATCACAACACTAATCACACCTGCTAGGTCCCTTCCCGGAATGTGAGCATCCTGAAGGAAGGGAACTGTGTGTTTTCCAAATGGGTATCCCACAGCCTAGCACAGTACACATCAATAAGAATTCAATAAATGTATACTGAAGGAATAAACACATGGACTCCATGGATTAAAAGTCAAGATTAAAAAATGTCAGGCAAGGCTGTGGCATTCTGGGGGCTCACCAAAGACATGAATCATAACTTTTTCACTTCTGAATTCTGATAGCCAGCTAACAAGGGACACTCCTTTTAAATGTGTAAATAAATTCAAGATGGTTTCCCTGGTGGCTCAGTGGTGGAGTCTGCTTGCCAATGCAGGGACACGGGTTTGATCTCTGGTCTAGGAAGATCCCACATGCCTTGGAGCGGCTAAGTCTGTGTACCACAACTACTGCGCCTGTGCTAGAGTGCCCGGGGACTGAAACTAGTGAGCCCATGTACACACCTTAGAACCAGTGCTCCGCAACAAAAGAAATCACTGCAGTGAGAAGTGCACGCACCACAACTAGAGAAAAACTCACACAGCAAAGACCCAGCACAGCCAAAACAAAGAAAGATAATAACAAATTCAAGGTGATAAATACTGATGTTAAGCTGTTTAGTTGTGGTCCCAACTCAACCAGTGGAAAGATTTCTGCTGAGCTAGTGGGGTGGGGCAGTGGGCCTCAGGGGCCAGTCACCGAGGAAAATCTGGGCAGGCTTGCAAGGGTGTGTTTGTGTGAGACAACAGACACAAGAGGCCAAATACAAGAGGTGTTTACTGTAATGCATATTCCAGAAGGGTGGGGTGGGGTGGGGTTCCCCCAATCTGATCCTCTAAGGCTCTGGGGTGACTCACTCTTCCTTGGGCTCAGAGGTGGGGCTGCTATTTGTTCCCCGAGTTGGGCCCTGCTCCCCGGGGCCCTTGGCATCCCTAGTGTCCCCAGTCACTAGAGCCACATTCCTCAGATACTTCGTGTTGAAGCAGTTGACCTGTTCATCCCCAGGACTCAGTTTACAGCAGAGGGCAGAGTCTCGCCAGAAGTTACGTCGGGAACCACACAGGTCATCAATAAAGGCTGATTTCTGATGACAGAATAAAGAAGAGGTGATGGGGAGGAGGGTTGTCAGAGTCAGGACTGGTTACTTGGATGTCCAAGTTCCCCTTCCCTCCGCTTCTACTGCTTCCTCCCTGGATCCCCTCACCCCTGGGGCCCAGAGGGAGTACAAGGCTGCCTTCCACAGCCAGACAGACTCCTTGTGACAGACAGATGTGACCATCTGGAAATGCCAGAGGCCCAGAGGAGCCATCATAGGTGCTTAGAGGCGGGGAGCAGGTCAGGTCAGAGACAAAGACTTTCGGAACCAAGAAAGACCTCCCCACTGGTCCTCATCGTTTCTGAGGGCTGGTTTGAGGTACTCAGAGACGCGATGGCCCGCTGTGCCAGGCCTCTCCCTCCTCTGCATCCCTGGGAGAGCCCTGTCCTCACACTCACCTCCTCCTCAGCACAGCAGGCCTGCTCTGGGAACGGCAGGTCACAGCAACGGGCAGTCACTTTCTGAATCAGCCCAGGAATCTGCTTGCTATGTTGGTGGAAACGGGCAGGGGTCAGGGTCTCTGAGTGACCCCAGGCACCAAAATGGTGTTTGCAGACCATGATTTTGCTCTTCCCAATAGTGTCCCAGAGGGTGCCCCAGAAGGGAGTTTCGGGGGAAGGGAAGAGCACTGGGGAAGAACTAGGTAAGACTCACTGCTTGCTGAGAACTCTTTGGTTTCCACAGAGGTGATTCATGAGGTTGGGGGTGATTCGGCTGAGGTCAAGGGTCAAGATATCCCGGTCATAGTTGGGATAGGGAGCCCGACGGGCGAAGCACTCGTCACGGAGGGGGCTAGGGGGGTAGTGGCAACACGAGTGGTGGTGGGTCTTTATAGCCTGCTCCCGGTCACAGTACCCATCGAGGGTATCCTCCCACTGTGGGCCAGAGAAAGGCAAGTCAGACGACTGGACACTGGCCCTCCTGTCCCTCTGCTTCCCTCACTGCCTCACACGATGAGACGCGCACTCCCTGTCCCCGGTGCTGAAAGGGAAGGGCAAAGAGGCAGCTGTGGATGTGTGGGGCTGGGAAGGTAGAAGGGGTAGAAGCACAGCCGAGGTTCGGAGCCGGCCATGGGAGGTGTGCTGGAGCAGCGGACGGAGAGGATCGGGTGAGGCCAGACGGGTGGACGGCAGAGAGGTGCACATGGGGGGCACTGGGTGGACACGGCCAGGACGGAGGCGCACGATGAAGAGACTTGGACGAGGCACACAGTGGACGGACGGACATTCACAAGCAGGCAGATGGGCAGACGTGCTCACAGCGGGTAGCTAGGTACGTGGATGAACAGGCCGGCGGGATCAGAGGTCTGAGACGGGTGGGCAGGCAGACAGGCTCTTGGGATGCCGAGACGCCCACTTACGGCCTTCCAGGCACAGGTGTGGTTGTTCCCCGGCCGGCAGCAGCGCTGGAACTCCGCCTCCAGCCGGGTCAGGGCCTGCAGCTGCCTTTGGATGGAGTCCGTGGCTGGGAGGTTGCGTGGCACCGAGCGGAAGCGTTTTAGGTGGCAGATGTTCTTGATATTGTCCACTGTGGGTAGCCCAGGGGGAAAGGGCAGCTTGGGGCCCAAGGAAATACCAGGCTGGTGGCTGGGGCAGGCCCGGAGCTGGTAGTGTGGCCGGGGAGCTTCCTCCTGGAAGCAGGATAATCGAGCCTCCCCCTGCTTTTTGCAGCACCCGTGGGGTTGGGTCTTGACCGAAAACTCGGCCTCACAGAACCGGGTCACTGCGTCTTCCCACTAGAGTGAGAGGAGTGGGTCAGTCCAGCAGCCCACTGTCCACACTCCTGTCTTCCTCCCAGGCTCCAGAAAAGGCCCCTGGCAGGCAGATAAGAAAGAAGTGGAGGCTGTCCTCCACGCTTCTGCGCACGAGGAGGCCCAAGGGAGGGCCAATGAGAGGGACCTGAGGTTCCTGCACACACAGGCCTAGGCCTCTAGTCCTTGACACACACACATACAGTCTGGGGGTTAAAGGACACCCCGAGGATCAAGAGCGCAACCCTTACCACGAGTTCTGCACAGTCCAAGCGGTTTGTGGGGTTGTGACAGCGGCAGCAGCGGGAATATCCAGTCTCCAGCAAATTGAGGGTCTCACCCTGACGGCTGAGGTGGGAAAAGCCAGTCTGTGGCAGGTTCCAAGGGCCATACACCACATGCTGACGACTAGGAAGGCAGATCTGGTCCAGATTGTCCAGAGAAGGCCGCCCAGGGGGGAAGCCATCCAGTCGGTGGCCCCAGCCGCCTCGGGGTCGGCCCTGTTGGCAGTGCTGGGCTGGATTCCAGGACTCGGGCTCTGGGGGGCCGTGGTCCATGGAGGGAGCTGGCTTTTCTAGAACAGGGAAAACAGTGGGAAGGGGGACTATGTGGAGGGACAGTGAAAGGCTGGATTAAGTTGGGAGGACTGAGAGAACTTGCAGTTGAGGAGAAAGGGCTGGGAGGATACAGAAGAAAAAGACAAGAAATGAATTTGTGGCTCTTACCTTCGGAATGACTGACTAAAAGGAAAAGAGACTTGAGTCACGCAAGGTGTCACCCTTACAGCTCCCAACCCCAAATCACTCCTGCCCACTGTGTTGCTTCCCTGGGCTCAGAATCCCTGCTCCTCACCCCACCCCCACCAGGGTCTGAGCCCTAAAGGGGGGGAGGGACAGACAAAAGCTGTCAGTCACTCTCTCTCTGCTTAGATTGGAAAGTCAACTCCCCTTGATATTGCAAAGGTGGGTCTACTGGGGTAGAAGGAGACAGGTAATCAGAAATCATGTTGGGATGGGCGCTTCTAGAAGACAGGGGCCTGGCCAGTTCTCATTGATAAAAAGGAACTCAGTGGAGAAGCAAGGGAAAATAAGTACTACTTTTGTGTCATTTATCTTATAGTTTTATAAAATAGGTATTATTTCCCCAACTTCACAAATGAAGTAATAACTAAGGCTTGGAGAGGTAACTCACCCAAGGTTATTACACAGCTATTAAGTGGCAGAGACCCCAGAGCCCATGATATCAGTCACGGGAGGCAGAAGGGCAGAAGGGAGGCACTCGCTTACCTTCCTTCTGTTCAATAGGAACCTGGGGAGGGGGCAGCTCCTCTTGGAGGGGGATGGCTTCTTGAGGGAGAGGGGGACCCCCTGAAAGTCACAGAGGACACAAAGGAGCAAGGGTCAGGCTGATGTCAGCAAGATGTGGTGGGAGGGGGTGGACGGGGAAGCACTCACCTTTCTTTTCCATGGGGAGCTGGGGAGGGGGCAGCTCCTCTTGGAGGGGGATGGCGTCCTGTGAGGGAAAGGGCTGCACTACAGAAAGGGGTGTGTGTGAGTAGCCTACCCCTTCCTCCCCTCCCATTCTGAATATCAGGGTGTAGGCCAGACTAGAAACCTAGAGGTGCAACTGAGACTTACCTTCACTCTGTCCCTCAAAGTACAGGCTATGCTGGGAGCTGCGAGGGTGACCCTGGGGGAGGGCTCTGCTCAGAGGTGGGGAAGGGGGTGCAGCATAGCCCACTGGAGGCAAGAAGGCAGATGGTCAGAGCCTGCATTTCCTCTTGGAGCCCCGGTACCATGGCATGCCCCTAAACGCTTACCTTCTTGAAGGGGGTGGGTCAGGGGCTGTGGCCCCAGCTCTCTCTGCCCTGAAGCCTTGAAACCTGGAAGAGGAAGGGTGAATCAGGGGTGGTTTTGAGGGGCTCTTTCCTGGCCCTGAGTATGGGAAGGGGAGACACTGGAGGTCAGGAGCTTATGACGACCAAGACTCCAGAAGTCTATTGCTCCTGCCCATAACCCGTCTGGTCAAGACTGATTCGGTGTGATAATCTGACAGCCTCACTTCCCCCAGGCTCAAAGTCTTGGGTCTTCCAAGTCCTGGCCTAAAGGGACTGTGACATATGGGGCTGGGGAAGAGGCCTTAATCTTGCTTCAGTGTCTTTCCCTTCAGAGCTTCTGGGCTCTCCCCACAGTTCAGGCCTTGAGCAGGCCCGAGCCTTGCCTGCCCGTCTGCTCCGCCCCCATCTACCCTGGGCCCTTGAGACGCCTTTGGGCCTCCAGTGAGGAGCCCACACAGGAGCTGAGGTGCGCCGCTGCAATAGCCTCAGCTCCTCACTAGTTTAGGTCTCTTTAGGACCTGAGGAACTGCATGGTTCAGGACTCTTGAAGCAAAACACCCCCACAGCCACAGTGAAAGGACTTGCTTGTAACTGATTTGCAGTCATGAAAGGCTAGGACTGGGAGGGACAAGATTGAGCCTCCCAGGGACAGATTAGATCTACGACGCTCTGTCAAGTTTCCACAGTAACATTCTGTTGGGCATCCAAGCAGATAATGTGTGTGTGAGCTGGATGGGCTGTGCCTGGTCCCCTGTGGACAGGTAACAACCCCTCCCCTCCCCTCCTCATCAGGTAAGGAGTCACTCAAGGTTCCCTGGGTCAGTGCACTGGTTTTGAGCAGCCAGGGGCTCCTGGTCTTCTCTTCTGGGTAATAGGTCCCACAGACACTGCAGGTCCCTCACTCTGTGAATTTATCTGCCCTCTCTGCGGTCCATTTGACTCCAATTGTATTTCTCGGCAGCAATCTTAACCCCTCCCCTTCTGTACGCCTGTTCCCCCTCCTGTTAAAGGCTCCAGCACCCAGCCCCACCACAGGCCTGCTCAGAACAGCCAGCCAAGCGGGGTACCTTTGTGCTGGTGATGAGCCATCCAGGACGGCTGGACCCAGGCCCTCATCCAAGTGCTGGCTCCAAGCCCAACTCACCTCCATCAGAGGCCACAGAAGCAACAGTCAAACAGGCCAAGACCAAGGCTGCTCTGGACATGGTCCCCATCCTGGGGCAGGTACAAGTGGGCGGCCACCCAGTAGGTCCTCTCAGGCAGATCGGATTGAAGGGCCGGGCAGATGGGAGCCTGCCTGTCCACTTGCTGTTGCTGCTATTGTGAACTTCAGGGCCGGTTCCTTCTCCTCTTTATAGGCTGCGAGAGAGAGCTCCCGCCCTCCTCAGCTTCCTGCCGTGACTCAGTCCCAGCAGCTCCTCCTCTCACACTCACCCTGAGGCCTCCTGAGAGGACTCAGAACGGAGGTGCACCCAACTCCAGAGAAACTGATTTTGAGAATCCCAGAGCGAGAGAGGTCCAAGGCCTTATTCTGTGCCCCAACTTCTCCATTTGCGTGCTGCCTTCTGTGGAGAACGCATCTGACAACCTGCTGAACTCAGGCGTGCAAACAGGGCCCTGAGGAGTTGAGACAGGAACACCCTCCAAACTGGAGCTCCCCAACCAGGGAGAGCTCTGGAATGCCCCTTCTCAAACCCTCAAGCCCCTAGGACAGCAGAGAGGGAGACAGAGTCAAATTCCTTTTTATGTCCCTGTCAGGAATCAGAGATGAGGACACACACTACTAGCTTCAAGTTTACTGTTTTTATTTAACTTTTTGGCTGTACCATACAGCATGTGAGATCTTAGTGCCCTGACCAGGGATTGAACCCAAGCCCCTGCATTGAAAGCACAAAGTCTTCACCACTGGACCACCAGGGAAGTTCCCCAAGTTTATTTAGTTTCACTCTCCTCACATCCAAACAGCTACAGCTTCTCCCAGACCAAATCTCTTCATGAAAGTAGTTCATGCCTTCACACGAGTTCTGAGGAGTCTGAGGGACTCCAGACCTGTCAGTTAAGGCATGGCTGGTGGCTCCTGCAGGTCTTTGCCACATCTATATACAAATGCTCAGAAAATTTCTTCAGCATTTGGGACCCTGGTGTCCTGCAGCTCCAGTAGCCGTTGTACAGCCTCGGCCAAGTCCCATTCTCCAAGTCGACGATTATCTCGAGTCCGAATGTTCACTGTTCTCTTACTCTGCTCTCTCTGGCCAACCACTGCAGGAAGAGGGAGGTCTGGGAATCTTAGAAAAAGTGTATCCAAAAGGAGAGGATATCCTCCTTTTGCTGTGCAGAAATCTTTAGGAAAAGCAGAGCTCAGACATGGTTCCGGGAAAGGATATATTTAGCTATCTCTTGCTCTCCAGTTCCCTGGTCTTCCTGAAAGATTCCAGACATTTTCTTACATGCCTTATCACTTCCACTCAGGAGCCCAGGGGTGAGACAGTACGGTCAGCCAAAGAAAGACAAACACATCAAGAAGCAGATCCAGAGAGAAAAGTGTCTGTGTGTGTGCATGTACATTAGAGAAAGGGGACGGTGGCAGGGTGGGAGACACGTTATGTAAGTCCATGGGGTCATGGTGTAGCTTTTGCCAAGACTGGCAGGATGGGTTGCTCAGTTGTGTCCAACTCTTTGTGACCCCATGGACTGTAGCCTACCAGACTCCTTCGTCCATGGGTTTTTCCAGGCAAGAATACTGGAGTGGGTTGCCACTGCCTTCTCCAGGAGATCTTCCCTACCCAGGGACTGAACCCGGGTCTCCTGCATTATAGGCAGATGCTTTACTGTTTGAGCCACCAGGAAAGTGGGTGTGTAAAACTAGAGAATCAGGTAATCTGGCTGAGAAATCTCTACTTCTTGCCTTCAAGACAGAGCTCTGAATCTTGGAAAAATGAAAAAAGGTACACGGTTGGCTTAGGCTTTTTCCCTTATGGCCCTTTTTCTCATCCCTTAGGGCTGACTCCACCTAGGTCTAGAATAAACAAAACTAACTAATTAACGTCCTATTAGCCCTTCCTGTCCCTTTCTGTCTGATGCTCCCTTGACTAATTAACCTGACAGACACCAAGAGTTAGGGTGGGGGCCAGCAGAAAACTGTCCTGAGGGTCAGAGGCACAGGCCAGGGGGTGCAAGAGCCTAGCCCCCAACGGCTCAGCTGCGCTGAATCCTGGCTCCTGCCCAGCTCGGGGAACGAGCCGCAAATTACCCAAACGTGCAAACGACCAGGCCTGACAGACAGGAAAGAACACACAGGCCGGCAGAAGAGTGCAGGGCCGGGGGGCTGTGCTGACCAGGTCTTACCAAACTGAAAATTGTAGTGTGCGAGCTGAGCCCGGCGGATTCTCCGGCTGAGGGTCAGTCCTGAGTCAGCGTCCAGGTCACCGACCAGTCCCGCAGCTTGCAGGCTCTGCTGTGCCTGGGGCAGAGGGTCATTGATAGGAACTTGATTTAATGGAAGGCTGAGGAGGTGGAATACCCCAACACCAGTTTTCCTCAAGCTCCCCCACCTGCTCTTCCTTCCTCTGCCTCCAGGCTCTCCGAGTCTCTTCACGAACCCTCTTCCCTCTCTACACTGAGGCCACTCTGCAGCCCCCACAGCTTCCTTGTCTGCCTTATCCTGCAGCCAAGCCTTGCTGGACCCTGCCTGTTTCTAGACACCACTCTACACCACCAACCAGCTGCTCGGCTCTAGTACTGTCCATTATCCTTACTTCTTTCTAGAGACGAAAAATGAGAACAACATTCATCCAAGGCCCCTTCTGTGCCATGGACCTTATTGTCTATTTAACATTTACCGACTTGTTTAATTTTCACAAATCTCCAGGCAAGGAGAAATTAGCTCAGTTTTCAGATGTGGAATTCCCAGCATGTAGCAATTCCCATTGCTCGTCCTGGGCCTATCAGCCCTGCGTCGGCCCCCATCCTCACCTCTCTGGCATATTCCTCCTGCTCTGTCCCCACGGGGATGACCACCACCTGGAACGGGGACAGCCACAGTGGCCTGATTGAGAGAAGAGAGGAAGGCAAACTATTTATCCTGGCTCAGACCACAAGTGTGGCTGCAGAGAGCAGATTCTAGAAGGAAACAGAAGCTGGAGTCTGAAGAGGGGGCAGGATCTGGAGCACACACTGCCTGGTTTGAGGGCCAGAACGGACAGGAATCTAGGTCAAAGGTCTCACCATTTTCCCCCACAGCTTTCCGCCAGCACTCCCAACATCCTTTCCACGGAGCCAAGCACAGCGCGATGAATGAGGACTGGACACTCTAGGGCCCCCGACTGCCTTGGAGGGAGATGGGGGTGGACAGAATGCAGAAGCATCACAAAATGAGCACCCGAGATTACCTTCCAGTTTCCAAGAAATCTTCAACTCCGGCAAGGGAGGGTGTGGAGGATGTGGCTAAGTTTTAAGGGTAGAAAGGGAAGTGGGCCTCCACCTAGTCCGTGAGCTGAGGGAAAAGGGGAGAGGACAAGGTGCCATACCCCTTGTACTGGAGATCAAATCTCAGGGGCAGCTGGAAATCAAGCTGGATTGTCCCACACTGATGGGGTCGACCCAGGGCATCGCGGACGTGCACATCAATCTGGCGAAGACAGAAGGGAGGACACTCGAGAAACCAGAGCCAGTGCCCTCCACTGCACGTCCGCCCCCTCTATCTACTCACATCCCGGGCTGTGTGGAGAGACATGTCACCCACGGAATCCTGCTCCACATCACTCACTGGAGAATCTGGCAGTGGCTCTTTCCATTTAATAGTGATGTAACATTAGGGGACGTCAACACTCACATGAATGGCCCAGCCTCACCCTGGCCTCTCAATTCCACGAGTTTCTCATCTCAGAGACCTTCACCCGAGCCCACACTGTGGCCATGACCTTCATCCCATCATCTCCCAGGATGGCTGCGCCTCTGAAACAATCCGTCAGACACCTGCTCCGATTCCTGTATCCTATCCTTCCAGCTCTGACAATTATTCCTATTAATGACTCTTCAATTTCTCAGCTCCTTAACTCACTTTTCTTCACACTCATAGGCCTCTTGGCTTTTCCCGCCTCCGTTTCTCTCCATGAAGCTATAACCACTCTTCAGGTTCCCTGGTATCGTTGTTCTTCTGTCACATCCACATGACGAAACTCCACCTTGGCAGCATCCTCGCTGCCCACCTGCCTGGCCCTGCAACAGAGCTGCCCCGCATCGCCCAGCATACCACACACTACAGATGCAAAAACAGTGACTGACGCAAGGGGCCGCTGTGAACCTCAGCAGAAGCCGTGCTGTTGCCAGCGAGCCACGGGCAGTCCTAACCAACTCTGTGCCCTGTTCTCCTCAAGGATGCTCAAGCTTTCTCCTCAATTCCCTTCTTTAGCTCCCTCATGACCACTCTCCTCTTCCCCACTCCCATCTCAGCAAATGTTCCTGCCTCCTACCTTGTGGAGAATTCCAATAACTGACAACATGAGAAAGGAAAAATGTCTCAGCTTCTGTCATACCTATACATTTCCTTGCACCTACCCCAGCCTTTCCTCCTATCTCCTAAACAAAGGCACAAGGGTCCTGTCTATGGAGGGCTCTGGATCCCATCCCTTATGACGTCCCACAAATGTTCCTCTACTGAAACCCCTTCTACAACTTCAACTTCTCCCGACCCAAACAGGCTCCCTCACATCACAGCATTTAAACACCCTCAGGCAACATCTCTTTGGATCTGTCAGCTACTCTCCTTTGCCTTTATAAAAGCCAATGTTCTTTAAGGTTTGCTTTGGCCACACCGCATGCGGCTTGTGGGATCTTAGTTCCCCAACCAGGGATTGAACTTGGGCCCTCAGCAGTGAAAGCGCTCAGTCCTAACCACCAGACCATCAGGAAATTCCTTAGAGCCAATGTTTTTGAAAGAGTTATATTCATTTATTCACTTCTGATTCTCACCCCCGTCCCCATTTTACTGGAAAATGGCCCCTCAAAACCTAACAGCCTTGGGGATTCCCTGGTAGTCCAGTGGGTTGAGATTCTACCTGCCAGAGTGGGGACACAGTTTCGATCCCTGATTCTGGAAGATCCCACATGCCTTGGAGCAACTAAACCTGTGCACCATAGTTACTGAGCCTGCATACCTCAACTACTAAAGCCCATGTGCCTAGAGCTTGTGCTCGGCAATGAGAACCCACTGCAGTGAGAAGCCTGCATGCTGAAACACGCAGTGAAGAAGAGCCTCTGATCGCCACAACTAGAGAAAAGGCTCACGCAGTGACCAAGACCCAGTGCAGCCAAAATTAATCAAACAAACCAACCTAACAGCTCTTTCACTATATCCAGCAGGCACTTTTCAGGCCTTTTTTTCACTGATTTCTTTCACCTCTTTCAACCTGCCATGTCACTCCTCGACCCAGCCTCTGCCTACAATGTTCCCTCCTGAGTCATCTTTTTACTTAACCAATAATTACTTTTCAGATTAGAAAGAGAGTCCTACAGGAAACCTTTTCTGACCCTCCAGAGTAACATGCTCCCTTAGTACCTACACAGTACTGATCCCATGGTGCTGAAAATGCCTTCTTTATCTCCCAGAAGCTTCATCAGACCTAAGTTCCATGAGGGCAGGAAAATGTATTGCTTTTCTTTACATCCTACACAAGTTTAAACACATTCCTTCGTGTCTATTAAACATTTAATGAAACAAAACCAGAAGATGAGTAAGTAAGACTCTAATCTGGGTTCCCAGCTTACCTTAGGCCCATAGAACGCACCATCTCCAGGGTTGAGATCCCACGGTGCTCCAAATTCTTCTAGGGCCTGCTGCAGGACCTTTAGAGAGAAGCAGACAAGAGAAGGAATATGTCGCCTTAGACTTTACAAGCAACATATCCCACTGGCCCCCGCAATGACCCTCTCAGCAGCTGCCTCCACCAGGGACCCTTAGTCCCACCTCCCCTCCCCTTCCATTAGACTGCTTTGTCTGCCTCTGCTTCCCTACCACTCACTCACCTGCTCGGCCTGGTCCCAAAGGCAAGGCTCTCCCAGGAAGCCAGACGGCCGGGTAGACAGTGCCATGTGGAAGGAAAAGCCAAGGATGGTGTAGACAGAGTGGAGGAAATCAAGACAGCCTCGGATCTCTGCCTGCAGCTGGAGGAATAAGGGTAGGTGAGCTGTGTGCCAGCTAGAGCTTTGGGGTCAGGGTGGAAGTTTGAGGGGAAGAAAGCAAAAACATAAAGGAAAGCTGGAGATGGAATGTAGCTGACTTAATAGTATATAAACAGGGCAGCTGAGGGTCAGGAATGTTGGCAGTTCACAAGGAGAATGAAAGGTGGTTTAGACTGCTTCAGTGGAGCTGGGGAAGGGCCACCTGATCCGGTGCACAGAAGATGTGGGCGTCATCCTGCTGGAAGCACCGAAGCCGGGTCAGGCCCCCCAGGCTGCCAGAGGCCTCAGCCCGGTGCAGGGCCCCAAAGTCGGCCAGTCGCAGGGGCAGCTCTCGCCAGGATCTGGGCCGGTGGGCGAACATTAGGCTGAGGTTGGGGTGGGGAAGAGTCAGGGCCACAGGGAAAACTAACCCTGGAGACCTGCTCCCCGCCCTCCACTTCCCTTCTTCGCACTATCAGCTGATGCCCTCTCAGGCCTGACCCTGCCTCCTGCTCAGTCCCGTTAATCCTGCCTGGTTCTCAAGTGAATTTCTCAGTAACAATAACAGACACCACTTCCTGTGCCCCTGTTCTGTGACAGGCATTGAACTGAAAGAGGAACCTGAGACAGCAGCTCCAAACCCTTGCTATTACCCATGATGAGACTGGGGCTTAGGGAGGTACGATGATTTCCCCAAATTCACATGGGGAGAGAGAAGGCAGATTCAGGACTCGAATCCAGGGTTCCAACACTATTCCAAGGTGCCTTCTATTAATATTTAGCAAACCGGCTGCCTAGCTCTAGCCCCAGAAGAAACCAGGTCTCCTGGCTCCCAGCTCACCAATGTGCAGGGCAGTTCATGGGCTTGAGGGCAAGTGTGTCTGCGGCGGGGCTGGCAGAGTGGTCGCTCTGAGAGCTGGAGGGCCTGTCCAGGCCTGGTGGCTGCAGGGCAAACATGTCTTCCCGATAATGCTTCCAGTGCCCTGACAGCTCCCAGAGCTTCGTAGAAAACAACGTGGGGGTTTTCACTTCTGAGAAACCGCGGCGGGTGTACTCAGCCTGCAGAGGAGATGTAGACATGGGAGACCAGAGTGACTGGGGAGCAGAGGCAGGGTGGCAGCTGTGTGGCTCTCCTGGGCCCTCAAGTCATGCTGATCACAGCTACACCTAGTAATTACCACACCCCCTCTCTACATTCCCCATAGCAGACGCACTGCTCTTGATTAAGGTCACTTGCACTCTATCATTCCAGGTGGCGCTAGTGGTAAAGAACCCACTGCTGATGCAGGAGACATAAGAGATGTGGGTTCAGTCCCTGGGTTGGGAAGATCCCCTGGAGAAGGAAATAGCAACCCACTCCAGTATTCTTGTCTGGGAAATTCCATGGACAAAGGAGCCTGGTGTGCCACAGTACCTGCGGCTGTAGAGCCAGACACAACTGAAGTGACTTAGCACACGTGCACTCAACGGTATTAATGTTCAAACTTCTAATTCCTCTCTTTTTAACAGTTGGATTCTTCTAGGCCCTCAGTCCCTCTCCAGTCATCCTGAACATGGGTCCTCCTTACCCTGATAAAAGCCACCAGTGCATTATACACCCTTGTCCCTCGAGGCAGGAAGAAGCAGCTCCCAGGGCTCAGTTCATGGAAAAAGAAGAGCTCCTGTTCCTGGAGTTGGAATCAGCAATATCACTTCAAGGTGAAAGCAGGGCTTGAAAACCCAGAAGAGATTACTTGACAGAGTTGCTCCGTTTGTGGGATTCTGAATTTGCTCCCAACTTCACAGATCAGGTTCCCTCCTGGCTCTGCAACCCTTATCATCACACCTCCTCCGCCGCCATCCCCCCAGTCTCTACACCTTCCCAATGCGCCGGTGGTCCCGTAACTCTGCGTCCTCCCTCCATTCTTCCCAGGCCCTCAGCTCCTCTGCCGTGGGGAAGGAAATGCCGGACACTCTCTGCAGCGTCTCTGGGGCGCCTGGAAATCTCCACACTGATGATGAGTTCTGTGGGAGGACAGAGGGAGTCAAAGGGAAGATGAGGACTGAAGGAACCCACCCAACCTCCTTCAATCCTCAGATGATACTCTGGGCACAAGCATCGCAGGCACCCACTTGACAACAATTCCATCTCGTCTCTCTCACTTTTCCCACCATCCCCAGCAGCAGGATGCACACCCAATCCTCCAGACAACCCCTGACATGCTTACCACCCTGGCGGTACCTGGGCCTTGGTTTCTACACATGTACTGCTCAACTCTAACTGCATCTGGTCACCTCTGCATTCTCACCAGCACTATCTTACCAGCACCCCTGTACTTCCTTCCTTCCCCTTCTAATCAACAATGGCACAGGGAAGTAGCCCTAAGCACCGGTCAAATATTAAGTCCACCCATCCCCTTATCAAGCTCCCACACAGTCATGAGAAAACCCAATCTCCCACGCTGTTCCTAGATCCATGAAATTCAAATGCCTCTGCCTCTCGTTCCTTGAACAATAGTACTAATGAGAAACGGCCTGCATTTTATAGTACTTTTAACTTGTCCTCACTTTCTCTTGTGTTAGTTGGTTTTGTGTCTATGATATGGCCCCACTGGCAGGACAGGAATTAACAGCCTCATTTTACAGCTGGGGACCATGGGCAAGGAGATTTACCCAAGGCCATATACTTATCAGTGGCAGAGACAGAACTCAGAGCAGATGCCTAGGTTTTCAGTCCAGGGTTTGCTCTACCTATGTGCCTCTCCCCTCACTCCCTGCTTCCTGATCCTACTCCAACTGACAGTTCACCTTGCCCAGGAGCGGTATTTTTATAAAGGGCAGGCCTCTGACTTAAAAGAATATTCTCTCTGTGCCTGTCAAATGGTGTTCCACACCTGCTCTCCCCTCAGGAGTCTTCCCTAATGACCCTGTCCAGTCTGTTTATGCTCTCCTTTGCCATCTCTCTTGGTGGTAATGTCTGACTATGGAATTTGAATTGGCTTCTGGGTCCTGGCAGGGTGTCAAGTATCTGTCACTAGATGGGAAGTTTCTAGAAGGCAGGGACAAAGTTTCTTTCTCCTTCCAGATTCCTCCCTTAGCTATCAGAGTAGAGAAGGGGCTGAGAATCACCTTCCCCTTCCTCAACTCACTCCAGTGAAAACACAGGCATCTCAAGCTAACCCAGTCCTCATGACTGACCGACAGCAACTTCAGGCCTCCGATCTGTCCAGTATGCCGAAGGTGGGGGCCTCTGCACAGGTCAACCAGCATGCCACACCTGGGAGAAGGAAGGGGCCAGTGAGTGGTTTCCAAATTCTTGAGCTTCTAAGTTTCTCCCTCTCAGGGTATTTAGCTGACAGAAAGAGATGCAAAGAACTGCTCCACAGAGAGAGCAGTGAGAGATAAACATCAGTGCCATTCCTTTGGAGCACCACAGCCTCTCTTCTTCCCCCACGCCAGCCCCGGCCTTCCTTAGCGCAGCCCCGCCTCTCCCTGTTCCTCTCAGCGTCAGCAGCTCTCACCCATACACTGTTGCTGTTGGGCCTGTCACCTTCTCCTCAATCAAGCGAAGCTTAAAGGGGTTATCCTGGAAGAAGGGGAAAGCGATGACAAGCCTTTATTTTCACAGAGACATCCCGGAGAGAGCCACTCCTCCCCTCACACCTCTCGATCATTCTCCTAAATCTGTGTGTCTCCACCCTACCTTGAAGAGCTGGCGAAGCTGAGCCTGGGAAGCCTCCAGTCTCCGGAAGGGCTGAGCAGCAGCTGCAAGGTCCTGGCAAATCCGTTCCAAAACAGGCAGCTCTGAGCCCTTGACTGTCCTGGAGAGACGAAGGATGGTTGGCTGGCCTCTGTCTGCTAGGGAGCAACACCTGGGTGACACACCTGGGTACTGGCTAGGGGGTGAATCCTGCCCTCCGGAAACATCTAAAGTTACTGGCAAAGACAAAGAGACTAGGGGAAAATAAATAGGAAATCAGGTTCAAAGTTTACAGCTGGAGGAAAACAGCTCTAGGTATGAAATTAAATGTTGCATGCAGGCAATCTGGATAAACAAAACTAGAGCAACAGTAATGAGGGATGAAGTAAAAGTTGAATACATAAAAGCTAGAGAAGGTAAGTTTCAAGCTGATTTAGAGAAGGAAGGACATGGACTAATAGAGACGGTGATACCAATATCACAGCTGAGGCATGGAGGGACCCTGCCCCCAGTTTTCTTTCTCCTCCAAACTGAACATGCATGAGGCTCCAGAAAAGGCCTCAGAAACCATCCCAGTAAAGAGGTACAAACTTTCAGTTATAAGAGGAATAAGGCCTGCGGAACTAACTTATAGCACTGTGGCTATAGTTGATAAATTCTGTATTGTATAATTGAAATTCTCTAAAAGTAGATCTTAAGCATTCTCATACATACAAAAAAGCATGTGATAATTTGATTATGAGAATCCTTCTACAATGTAGACATATATCAAATCACCATAACTATACTTTAAATAAATTACAACTGTATTTGTCAATTAGACCTCAAAAAAAGAAAAAGAAAATATGGTGATATCTCTGAAAAAAAAAAGCACCCCAGAATTATTCTCCTCCTTCCTTGCATTACTCACCGTTCCTTTCCTAAGAAGAAATCATGATAAAAGCCACATTCTGTGCTTGGGCCTTGGCAGAGGACAGCACCTAGAAGCTGTTCAGCTGCTGCCCCCAGGACATGGGTACTGGAGTGCCAGAATACCTGGGTTCACAAGAAAGGAGTTCATGAGTTCATAGCCTTCTTTAGCCCCTACCTCTCTGACCTCCTCAGAAAAGCTGATGTGAACCAGTTATGAGTAACTATCACAAAATGTGGCCCCTGAGCTTGGGGGTGACTGCTGAATAGTAAAAGACAAATAAACAACAACAAAACTGAATATAAAAGAAAGAAGGCCCCTAGAAGCAACGCACAGAAAACAGTAAGCCCCACTCCTCATTGCTTTCCAGTTCCAGAGCATAGTAGGAGGTTAGTCAGTTTTCATACCATCCAAGCTGACATGAAAAAGTGGAGGGGAAGCCAGGTCATGTGCCCAGTTGTGCAAGCCACACTAGAATTAAAAACGTGCTACTGATGACTTATAGGTCTCAAGAGTTGGGGGGCTAACTGGGCATATTATCTATTTTCAACTTAATTCTCTCCCTTTCACTAGCACAAATGGTCACTGCTTAATAGACCCAGGCTAAGTAAAAACTTTCATCCTAAGTTTCCAGCTTAGCCAGGACCAGTCAAGGCAAGCAATATGCCGTAAGCCTCCCAACTGCACTTGGAGAAACTGATGCAAGGGAAATAAATGCTAGAAATGCCTACTTAAACATCTCTTAGTTTAGTAGCCACTGTATCCCCGATAAGGAAGAAGCTTACCGCTTTCCCCTGTGCAGAATCGAATGTCAGAAACCTGAGGTCAGCATCTGTCTCCAAGGGCCGCTCCAGATCATAAGGTTCTCCATTCACTTGAGCAGCCACTGCAGTATCTGCCAGGTTTGAACTTCAGCAGTGAGGAATACAGGTAAAGAAAAAGACAAGGTTACTATCCAAAGGCGAAGACAGGAACTAATCTCTTAGTAACTCCAAACCTGCACGAGGAAACGGGTTACGGGAGCAATATAATTTATCATTCCCCTCCACCCTCCACGCCAAATGGAGGAAGGTCAGAGACTGAAACTAATGCAGATTGAAAAGGAATTGGCAGGAAATGCTATCTTGGGGAGGATGGGATAAACATACAAAGTCTTTCCCCTACTCAAATTGAGAAAGAGAAAGCAGAGATAGAAGCATTATCCTGGTAGGTGCAGAATGAGCCTAGTACCTGATCTGCTGGGCTAGTTGGTAAGGAGTTGTCTTCCATGCTACAGCATTGACTTTCTGACCTCCAGGAAGTGATATCTTAATAGTCCGCTGTTCCTCCTGTGCCATGCTTGCTAACCTCTTTACCTGAGCAGTCCATAGCTCCTCAAAATAGCCAAGCCGCTCTACCAACCAGTGTGGAGGGGTCGGCACAGCTGCCTGGAGGGAAAGATGTTAACAAGTAACACAGGTTCCATCATTCCTTCCTGGGATTGGGACCGCGCGAAATTAGAACATTTAAGTGGCCGTGGTCCGAATCCTGGGCCTTTAAAAACACTGGGTGATACAGGGCCCTAGAGGCTAGGAGCTCTAGGCTCCCCAGGCTGCCAACACGAGGGAAAAAATGGCGCATCTAAGGGCCAGGGTAGTCCGGTTGGGGGCCGCTGGGCGGGAGCAGGCGGTGTCAAGCAGGGTTAAGAGCCTACACTTTGGGGGTTCCGCTGGGCTGGGTCCAATATTGCTCGGAACTTTTGGGTACCTCACGCACCGTGTGCAGCCCGCAGGCATGTAACCCTGGGAACCGAAGCCGCCGACACCTCTGATACAGCCCCATTTTCCCTCAGTCCGGTGCTACATACTCAAAAGATCTCCGCTTCTCCTTCGCCAGATTCCTCATTGACGTCTGGCCCAACAATATCCATGCCTATTGGTTACTACAGCTGCCACTCCAATCTGGGACCACCTCCAGGAACTCGGAGGAGGAACACCCCACGCAGCACCAGCGGCGGTGTGGGTGGTTCCGCCTGACCGGAAGACCTAAACTGTTACACACGTGGGCAAATCCAGAGACCTGCAGTTTCAGATCAAAAGAGCAGTAAGGTATCCTGCGGCTTCGAGGACAGGGGCAGGAAAATTTCCCAGAATGCAAGCGGAAGAGAAACAGATCGGAAAGGGTAGTCATTTCCTTTTAACCATACTTTACAGTCTTCACTGGCAGGTAGGAAACAGATAAAAGCATATACTTTGAGATAAGACAGATCTAGTGTAAACCCTGGGGATTGTGTCATTTTGGGTAAGTTAACTTCTAGAATTCCCTAGCGGTCCAGTGGTTAAGACTCTGCTCTTCCACTGCAGAAGCCACAGGGAACTGGTCAGGGAACTAAGCGCCCACAAGCCAGGCAATGCGACAAAACCAGACACTCCCAAACAAAATAAACTTCTGAACTTCAATTTTCTTATCTATAAAATGGGAATAATAGTTCTAATTCTGAATTAAGGTTAATTTTATATTGTCTAATATATTGCACAGTACATAGTAATGGGCAACACTAGTGACAAGCTATGAGAATAAATGAACATACCCACTTTGGGGCTAGAGCAAAGAATCTGCAGAAGGCATTCTTTGGCATCCCTTCATACTCATGGTGCTTAAAGAGAGCCCTTTAGAGACCCCTTAATCTTACAGATGAGGAATTTAAGGTCAGAGAAGGTAAGTGGTTTAATGCCAACTGATGCTGGATTCTGAATCCAAGTTTCACATTCTTCTACCACAACAGACTTTCTCTGGTAATAAGAGTTTACTCCCAATACCATTCCTCCAACAGCTCAGAAAGAAGTGCCTAACCCTAGAACCTTAGCTCTCTGCTTCCAACCAAGACTGCCTCTAATTCCCATCCTAGCTCTCCTTTAGCCCTCCCTGCTATATCCAGAACACAGGACTAGGTGTATTTGATTTGTTTTCTATAGTAAAATTGAAACACAACCAGATTTGTAAAGTATGAGGGAAATGGATTTAGGGACAGATGTGAGGTTCTTAGTAATTCCCATTAGTCCCCTCACCTGGGGGTGGGGATGCTTGGTGTAGGTTCTCAAGTTTCCAATGGTGATGTTATCAAGCATTGTGGAGGAAGAGCTGTCATAGAAAGGTGTTTAATCTAAGTTTCCAGAGGTTCTGTCTGGAGAGGCAGCAGTTGATCTGAGTCACAGGCACCACTCCGGATCTTGGCTCCATCTTCTGGCACGTTAGACACCCTGAAATACAAAAAGAAATAGACAAGAGTGTGGAAGAGGAAGATGACTTGTATGTGTGTGAGTTTGGGAGAAGGTTGGGAGACTTTTTAAATGGCAATCAGGAAGTGTGGCAGCAGGCAGAACTCTTCCTATGGCTCTGCGCCAAAAGGGACAGGGAAGTGTCACACTGCATGCAACAAAATGGCAGCTACTCCATAAATAATCATAAATAATTAAGAATATACCGACCACTGTACCGACTTGAAACCCCATAGGACTTGTATACTGACACACACCTTTAACCATTCTGCTTTGGGAGGATAGTAGAGGGATAGTGGGATAAGTAGATTAATTACAGTCACAGACAATAGCTGCCTGCACTCATCCCTCAAACATGTACTGACTACTTGCTATGTGCGATGCACTGAGCTGGGTGCTACGGGATGCCAATCAACTGCTACTTCATCACTTACGTGATCTGGTTTGCAGTGAAGGAAGGAATGTTGTTATTCCATTCCTGCCTGTGTCACAAGCAAGCCAGCAAGCAAGCAGGCAAGAGTAAGCTAGCGAAGGCCAACACATTAACCACTGGGTCTTCACAACTTCTGATCTGTGACTAGCACGTCTCAGCCTCAGAATTTTAGCCAATTAGCCTGCTGGGGAAATATCTGTTGCTAAAACTGCTCCTCCCTTCCACCAGAATATTACTCAACAACCCACTATGTGCCAAGTGCCATGCTTCACTATCTCACTGAATTCCGAGAACCCCAAGTAGTAGTTCTTACAGTCCCTTCAAAATGTTGAAAATGACTCTCAAAGAAGTCAAGCCCCACTCCATCTGAATGCAGGACCAGTGTTATAACACGTTATGCTGTCTCACAGGGACCAGGATCACCACCATGCATCATGTTTGGTAGCTCATCTTTTTTTTTTCTCTCCAGGGAACAGAACTAGGAGCCTTTGGGCCCTAAGAGGCCTTTAATAGGGTGGAGAGAAAGTTAATAAAAAGCCAAGAAAACAGGCAAAGAGGCGTCTTACCAAATAACCTCTACTAGTCTAAGGTTAAGGAAAAAAGCAGAGTTTAGGAAATAATGCCAGAAGGTTTCATAGAAGTCTAGGGAAAAGAACTCCTCAGAAAAGGGTACACTAGACCCTGAATCAATTTTGAGAAAACTCTCAGCTTTACTCCACTCTTAGAATAGACATCCTGTTAGTTACAGCTTTGGTTGAGCAGGTATTGTTTTTATCATCTTTAACTGTTTGTAAAAATTCTCTCCATGGAAAAGTACAGTACATTTCCCTCTTGTTATCAAGAGCAACACATACCTCCAAATTTTCATTCTTAGAAGCAAAATTTCCCTACACCAAAGCGGTAGAAGATATTGAGGGAAAAAGGAGAAATATAAGAAGGTAAAATACAAGAAAGCTTTGTATCATTGCCACCAAATGGTTTTGAGGCCCAAAGAACTAGCAGAGTGGCTAAAGCTACAGTAGGTGCTGTGGGGAGGTTAGGTTAAAAAAATCTTTCCCCCCTTAGTAATAAAGATCTAGGATGGGGCCAAACTTTAACTTTGCTTTAAATATACTACAGAGATAGTCCAGCCAACTTCGCTGAGTAAATTGAGGGGGAGACATTCTAGCCAGAGCATGGGGATAAATTGAAAACAAAACCTTGGGCTCCCCTAAAAAGTCTCTAATAAGATTGTCCTTTCCTAAGACATTTCTTGAGTCGGTACGAGAGAAATACAGCCACCACGCCTTTTAAATGACCCTGGTTGGTCAGTTCAAGAAAACATGAAATCTCCTGAACACAGGAGCCAGTGTCAACTTAAGTTCGATGCTGAAATAAAGTAGCAAAAACAAAGACTTAAGTACCTTGAAGGAAGGTCCTAGATATTATCTGTACAACTATATGGCCCACTACCGAAAATCCAAGATTCCAACGTAATACTTTACTAATCGCTACTGCCCTTGGCAACGATTGGCCGCCTAGAAAACATGAGACCTTGAGTACTGCCTTATGTAGGTGCAAAGGATTTCTAGCCAGGGGAGGAGGAAACCCATCTCCTTTCTACACTTTCCAACTGAAACACCCCAAGAAAAATGTAGGAAGTTTCAAGTCTTATCTCCTCCTTCCCACAAATTAGGTGACAGAGGACTTAATTCTCAAGAAAGGGATCCAGTGGGGAAGGGAAAGGAAGGAATGTTGGAATATCTAATTTGCTAAGAACCCCAGATCCAGGGTGTGCTGGGTTAGTCAACACCGTTTTGAGTCAAACACAAACTGCAGCCTGTTTGTTTCCTCTGTTGGCACTGCTCACTAGCCCCTCCACCCACATCTGTGTTCTCAACTTTTGACTCCTGCCACAGTGATAAAGGAAAAGGATAGGGTAACTGCAATTATCAGTTTCCAAATAGATCTCAGCCTTCTTATCCGGTTCCCCTCAAACTTGTAACTAAGTATTGTTTCTTCTGTCCTCCCCCAGCCCCTAGTTTGTCAGAAATAATTTTACATGGCACTTGCTTCTTTCCTTTAAAGCACATGTGCTTCTTTCTACTTCTACATGGGGGTAGAGCAGGATGTTTACTTAAGAGCCATCTCATGGGTGTCCCTCTTGCAACCTGAATGAGTTATTACTCAGCAACTGTGAACAGCAGCTGACCGGACTTGCCTATACAGTTTACTCATAATCAAGTATGAGAAACACCTCCATACCCTAAAACATACTCTGCCTACATACATGAGGGGGCAACTCATTCCTTCTATACTATATTGGCCCAAATAAAACAATTTTATAGAAGTTGTGTATTTTCAACATGCCCAGAAAGGCTAGTGAGTTCTAAAAGCTGTTACTTCCTTGGGATGGGGACAGGAATCAGGTGGCAAGTCAAGGCCCCAAGTGGGGACCAGGAAGTTAGGGTGAGCCAGATTCCAGAAGCGGCCAGTACAGTGTACACCCCTACCTGCTGGGTGTGTTCCTAGACTGTGCTATTTCTGAAGTGTCTGGTGACATGCGTGCAGTTTCACATATTCAAGGCTGCTATTTAGGGCCTTCTACCCTGCCAGGGATCCAGGCCTGGTCTAGATGCAATGACTCTCTTTACCCCTTTAGCCAACATTTATTAAGCCTCACTGGGTCATGAAAAGGGATGGGGTGAGAGAGGGGTTGAGTGTGGCTTGTTACTGGCAATATGTGAGAAGGGTAGATGTGGGCAAAGAATTGTCCAGAAGGATCCTGACTGCCACTGCCCCAATTTCATGCTTTAAAAATACTTTTTTGCTCACAATCGTACAATTTTTTGGGAAGATGTACAAAATTATCATCCATACAGTATACCCACTTCATTATCAACCACTCCCTGAACATCTTGATCTTGCCCCACCCATTGTCCAAAATTGAACTGCCATAAAGGACTAAACAAAACCCACAAGGCCATAAAGATCTTAAGAAGCTCAGAATGCCTTCAGTGACACTGACTGTGGAAGTCAAAGCGGACAGCTGGACAAGATCAGAGAGGGGAAAAGTCAACCACACAACAAAGGAAACCATACTTTATTAAACAGGAAAACAAAAACATAATATTGGGGGCAAAGAGATTTAAAAAAAAAAGGAATGCCTGGAAGAGAGGAAAGCGCAAGCGGTCGCAAGGCAGGCTTGAGATGGGGGGTCTCTGGCGTGTGTTTGCCTCAGACCTGTGCAGGTGCACACACACCAGCCCCTCTACCCTCCTTGCATGTTTAGACCAAAAGCAAATACAACTGTTATCTTCAGAGATATATTCAGGCTTTTCTTCCTGCATTCCTGTAGCTGGTTTCACCTTCAGCCCTGGACAGTCATGTAGGGTCTTTGCTGGAGAAAACTTAGGTCTTTCCAACAACAGGCCTGTTCCTCAAAGCAGCAGTTTCAGCTTCTGGAGAAGTTCCCTCCTATTTGCATTCACCAGAGAAGCCAGGGGCCCTTGGTCAAAGACCCAAATCTCAAAGAAAAATGTCAAACCTTTAGAACTAGTTATTTTATTAAATGATATTAATACACATTTCAAAAGGATTTCATTGATGTTGCCTCTAAAGCATGTACTTGTTTTGTTTTCCACACTGAACACGTGAGAATATCAATCCAACATATCTAATTTAAATCTTAACAGGCACCCCAGCCCATTCAAAAAAAGGGGGGGAAGAGGGGAGGCAAAAAGGAGAAAAAGCAGTAATTTACAGCGGCTTCAAAACAGTAACAGCTGAAGCTTACTTCTGCATGAACCAGTAACTTCAGGACTGATAGTGAATATTCTGCAATTAGGAGTTTTAGCATATTCACATTATCTAGATAGGTTTGCTGTACCATATACATCACAAACATTGTATTCCTGGGACTGGAAAGGATGAAAGGCCTATTCTCTTATCATTTTACCCTCCCTGGAAACAAACCAAATTCTGTTTATTCTCAACAAAATTTGGGAGGGCAAATGGGAGCAAGGATAGAGGTTGAATCTAAGCTGACTGAAGAGTAAACTTTTACAGAATATTTAAGGACTCAATTTCTGATGTTGTATCACTGAATTTTAAGTGGTACCAGTGTACTCATGCCGCACCCACCGATTCTCTGTCTATGATTTTACAGTGAGCACCAAGAACCTTAGTAACAACTTCGCATTATCTGTTTGCATACTGAATCATGTCCTTGCCAAGACGCACTATACTATGCTTTTAAAAAAATCTTGTTCTGAGGTTGAAATACAAAAGTCAGAGCATGGGCACGGAGTTATAAATCACAGACACAGAAAGAATAAAACCCCTTTGTTTCATGTTATGAATACCAGAATTGTCTTGTTTCACTATATCACATATATATACACATCGTTGTCTTCACTGACTGCTGTAGGCAGATGTCCTTAAAGGTAACAAATAGCTGACAGTTACATACAAATCCTCATTTCAATCCTGAAACAAATGGATTTTGTGGCTTAAAAAAACAAAACACTCCACAGAAACCCAACCCTTAAAGTCCATCTTTTAAAACTGTACAAGGTCTTCCCTTTCATGTACTAGCTATCGTGCTTCTGAGGACAATTAACCTGCCCCAACATTCAGGAAACCACTTTGCTGACCAACCCCCCATTTTCTGATAAAAATCAAATGGTCAGAGAGCCTTTTCAAGTAAACACTACTTTTAGATTACTCGAGAGCAGCAGAAAGAATTCACATTCTTTTATTCTAGAATGAAAAACATCCCACTTAATTTTCTGCAAAAGAAAAAAAAATCTATTTCAGTCTTGAGTTAAAACTTCCTCCCTTTAACCTCCCCCCACCCCACCCTCACACTCTCTTATGCTTTTCTCTAAACAAATGTCTTAGGACTCAGTATAACTGTATTGTTTCTTTGCTTTGCTACACTATATACCTCATCCCACTTACAACATTGTGGTATCATGCATTTTTCTGCAGGGAGAGCTACAGCGCAGAGGCTTGAGAAGGTCAAAGGACGAACAGCTGGCCTAAGACCAGAAATGCATTAGGAAGATGGAGGACTCCATGTTTTGGAGAGCCCAAACAAGTAACATGGAATAAGTTACACAAAAACTCCCAAACTATGATGCACACCTGGTTTGAGCTGCTCTTTTACCTGCAAAGCAAGCTTATTCTGAGACAAAGAATCATCTTCTGTCACTACACTGCCCACGCTCTCCCATCTGTAAAACTTCACCGGGTGAATCCAAAGCAATCCCTACACTTCCTACAGTTACTTCTACACTAACTTGGAAGAAAATATGAAACTTGCTAGGATTTCCTTTTATAGTCTTTTACTCTTCTGGCTGGAGATTACCAGTGTGTACTTTACGGTAAGACACTAAATTAAAAAATGTAGTAAAGCAACATTTGCTTTTCAGTGTCCCTAAACACTCAAAGCGCAGTGATTGTCTTTTCCCAGTACTAGCTGTAGAAATACAAATAAGGAGCTTTTCAGTTCAGGGAGAAAAAAAGCACTTTTTTTTTTTTTCATGTAAAATGACTAAGGGCATAAACATTTTCTATTGAGAGTGGGAGGTAAGGATAAGGTGTGAGCCTTGAAATGTGACAGGTCATTATCCACAGAGTGGGGTAAATTTAAACTAATCAGGTCCTCCTGTGTGTCTGCAAGGATATGTGTAACATCCATTTGTCACTAAGACAGAACTAAAGAGGTATAAAGAAAGATGCTACTAAACTACCTCCTTCAGAATACCAAGAGGGGTGAATACAGGACTAGGTCAAGGGTAAAAGATAAAGACAAATACTTTCCTTTCCCCATAGTTAACTTTTGGTGATAACTACCAACAAATGTTACATTAGGGAGGCACCATGGTAAAAATGTCTACTTAAAAAAAAAAAACACAACTGGGATAATATCAGAATGTTTCAGTTGCACCTCTGTATCTACTGTCAAGTACAGTGACTTTCTGGGTAGACTAGAAATGCAGACGAGAAAACTGAGGGAGAAAAAGTCAATGAAAAAAAAAAAGCAGCAGGAAGCAAGAGCTTGATGCCAGATATGTGAAACCACCTCAGAAATATGTTTATGACAGATGGCCAAGTCAGATCACACCATCAATGGCTCCTCTCTGTCTGTACTGCAGTTACTTATTCTTTTAATTTTAATATACCTGGCCCTCTTTCCTCTAATCAAAGGAGGAAAATTCCTTACTAGGATAAAATGAGGTCCGTATTTCCTTAAAGTTGTTGCCTGATAGAACCTCAGAAGAGGCTAAATTAAAAAACAAAGGCTTAGACTTTGGGAGAAAGGTCAAGAACTCAACTTCCACATGCCTTTTAAAACAAAAGAAAACCCTCAAATAACTTGACAGGTCCGAGGTCTCCCACATCTCCTCCCCTGCAACATCTCTTGGCTGTCCGCAGGCCACAGAGCACACAGGGAAGACAGCCAGACGGCTAACAGCAGGTAACTGAGCTGGAGAGAGAAGGGGACAAGAATCCCTCCATTGACCACGTGAGAAGCCAAGCCCCAAATGACATCCCAACATTGCACATGGTATTATCTGTACTGATGGAAGTTTTATTTCAAATGTAGTAATACTCTTCAATAGATGGGGGAAAATAAATTTGTTCTCCTCCCCACCCTTCAAACCCCCAGCCAAATGAAGTGGCTTTAGTTGTGTTTCTTTGGCCCCCACCCCCTTAAAATACAAACATCTTGGAAAAGGTAGGTATAAGTGCAGTGGGTGGGAGGACTGGATGGAATAGTGAAATGTAAGCATATAAACTTTTTAATTTGGAAGGGAGGTCCTTTGTCATAATAAAAAAAAAGAAAGAAAAAATAGGTCAAAGGAGGGAGAACAAATAAAAACAATGATAATAAACCAAACTCCTACTTCCAACGCTCTCTACTGTTCAAATGCCTTTCCCTTAGTTTCCATCAGTACCTGGGAGGGAAGAATGGGCGTTTTGGTGCAAAGAACGGAGGGCCCCTAGCGAAAGGTGGCCTGGGTCTCTTTAAACTGTGGAAAGGGTCTCTGCTGAGAAAAGGCTCCCTAGGCCGGAAGTCTGGCCGGGGACTCCGCAAGATCATACCACTCCGGTTGATGGCGTCTCTGTGCGAGGGACCCAAGGGGGGGCCACTGCTGCTGTTGCCGCCTCCCCCACCTCCTCCTCCATGGGCTGGGCCCAAGTGCTCCAAAGAATGGGAGGGCAGGCTCAGGCTCTCGCGCACACGGCTAAGGCCGGGGCCGTTGAGGTCCCGCTGGGTGGGGGCCCCATGGTCCCTGGGTCCTGGGAGCACCCCGAAATGATCAGCCAGGGTCCCCTGAAGGAGGGAACTATGGTCCTTGGGAAACACTGCCACGGCCCCCGCCACTCCGTGCTCTGCCAGTGGTGGGGCTGGGAAGGGCACAACCCCAGAGCGGTCACCAGGAGGTGGAGGAGGAGGAGGAGCAGAAAAGGGGACGCCACTCCCGCCACTGCCGCTATGCTCCCCGGGGGGCGGAGGAGGGGGTGGGGTGGGGAAAGGAACTCCGCCGTGCTCCCCAGGAGGTGGGGCAGCGTGGGCCAGGGCTGCCTCCTTTGCGAAGGGGTTCGAAAGATCCACAGAGGGTAGATGAGTAGGTGCATCTCGAGAGAAGATACCACCATGATCCTTAGGAGGGGCGGGTGGGGCAGATGATGGCCCCACTGGCTCTCTCTGGAAGGGTGTCCCATGATCCAAGGGGGATGGGGGGAGATGATGCTCAAATGTTGAGTTGAAACTGTTGGAACGGAAGCTGCCGACACTTTCCTGAAATTGGGGTGCTCGTTCTTTGTATGGTGCTGTTTTAAAGCCAGTGAGGCCTCCGCTGCCCCCACCCCCAAGGGATGCCAACTCAGAGGCACTTGAGGGGCCATTGTCAAAGGAGCCTCCTGAGGTGCTCAGATCAAACCAACCCACCCTGGAAGCCTCACGCCCATGTCCTCTATTTCCCTTCCCAGGGACTCGGATGGACTCTACAGTCTGTATTGGCTCGCCTGACATCCTCCTATTGGATGCGTTATGATAACCCAAGGTTTCTATAGGGGCCCCCTTCTCTTCGGTACTATCAGGCAAGTCTAAGCAGGAGGAGGAGACTCGAGTCTCTATGCGATAGTGCTCTTCTTGTTGCTGCTGATCGGCGGCCGTCAAGCTGAGCTGGGCAAGGTTTGACAGGCTGACACCATCATTTGAAGTACCCTTGTTGGGGGCCTGGCCAAAATGTTTATCATCTGAGGGCTTTCGTGAGGCATTCTTAAGCATATTCTTAAACTCAATCGTCGACGTGGTGGAAATGGTAGAGGCCAGGACTTTCTCTACACCTGACGTGGGTGGGTGGCCCGTGGGGGCGGCAAGGGTATTCTGCGGAGAGAAAAGGGACCGATGTGGGACTGGGTGAGGAGAGTCTGGGTACTGCTTCTGCGGCAAAGTGAGATGCCCCGTGGCAGACTGAGACAAGCTATTGTGGTTGGAGTCAGGGGTGAAAAATGAATCATTCTTACTCGGCGATGGTGACCGGTCAGACCCCGCTTCATTCCCTCTGACGCCGAAGGCACTAAACAGCCCAGGGGGAGACGAAAGCCGGCCACAGTTCTCACTAGAGTCCAGGAGGGCCCGCACAGATGCAGGAAAGGCAGACTTTACCCCAAATTCTTGACCCCTGTGGCTATAACTGGACAGGATTGGCTGGTACTCAGTGGTATCAGAAAGCTTGCTTGATTTCAGGATAGACTTGGCTGGTTTCTTCTCTAGGTTCATCATGGCAGATGGTGGAGGCCCTGAATACTCGAAATCTCGGTAATCTTCATCTTCCTGGAAAGAAGTATCTGGATAGAACTTCTCCTGTGAAGAGTCCATCAGAGAAGACGGTCTCTCCATTCCATCGGAAGGCTGCTTATAGGGGGAGTCACTGCCCAAGCCAAAGGGCCGAAACGTAGACACAGAACTGGAGAGCTCTCGGGGGAAGCTTTCCTCTCTCCCAGGGGGTGGTGATCTTGTACTGCTGGGTGTTGAGGAACCAGGGCTAATGATCTTGGAAAGCAGGGACATGGTATCCACACTGCTGGACGTGGGCTTGTCCATCATCTCATCCTGAGTGGGCGTCCCACTCCGTTCATCCCGTACCGGGGTTCCATCAATGTTGTCGACTGATGTGCTAGTAGGGCCACGCTGGAAGTCTGATGGATGGCTTTCGGCTGGAGCACTGGATCCCAAACTGCTCAGGATCGGGATGTTTAAGTTTAAGCCACTGAAACCAGGATTACCTTTTAAGAAGTTGTGGATCTTCATTTCCAGGCTTGGGGAGGTGGACTCTGACTCCAGCTTTGGCTTGGAGGCCTCTGAGGACTGGCACATGGCAACTTCAGTAGGTGGTGCAGCAGGGCTAGTGTTGTGGTTACCTGTGAACCCCAGAGTGTTGGAGGGGAGCTTGAAAGTAGTGCTTGGGAGCCCTGGGCTTTGCCCAATTGAGGTCTTGCTGGCTGATGTTGACGAGACTTCAGAAGTTGAGGAATTAGGAGAATAGTTGAAGCTTTTGGGAATAAAGGACTGGGTATTGGAGGGCAGGTTTCTTCCTTTTATGCTAGAGACTGTGGTGTTAGCAGGGGAAGCTGAAGTGCTCTGGGGTGTCGTTTCGCTGGATGGAACTGGGTTCCCAGTAACACTCTGAAGTAAAGATGACAGGCCTGTAGAAACAAAGATTAGAGAAGTTAAGAACAACAACTCCCTACTTTCCAATGAAAACAATGTAGGCTGATCAGATATTCATTCCAGTGGGAACTAGACAGACATTAAAATATGAGATCAAAGGGATTCAGAACAAACAAGTAATGGCTAAATGTCACAGAAAACACTGGTCTGATTTATCAATATAAGGAGAGCAAATTACTGAAATATTTCTAGTAGTCATGAAACAAGGCCAACATGGCAAAAATAAAAGGCAACAGGAAGAGGGAGATTTTAGTGTCAGAATCACTCAGAGTTTAAACAAGACAAAGCAGGAAAAGAAAGGGGGCATAATTATCTGTAAAATAACACTTTAAGCCAGTATTTCTTAATGTTTGGTCTGCGGAATTGTTTCTCTAAACGCAAATAGATATTCTGCCCTATCCTTCCTTTCCAACTTCCGCAACTGTCTCTAATTAGTTAATGTACAGTTATTCTTAGGACAGAGAGAACGACATGCAAATTGTAGGGACTTATGTGACCTGTGATTTTTTTTTTAAGAAGCATATCTTGCTGGATTGGTGTAATATTTGGGGAAAGGCTTCGGTTGTAAAATTTTTAGTTGTAAAATGTAGCAATAATAAATATACATCTATACACCACAAAGCTTATAGAATTAGACCTTTGGGGACACTGATCCTTTGACAAGAAGACACACCAATCCCCTTCTTATAGCTTGGAAAATCCAAGGATTATTGGTCTATACATGTTGACACTGAGGAGATCCAACTCTACTTGCTGACAGACAAAACATTCTCAGAGCACCAAGAAAGGATTCTCTGGGGGCAAAGGCAGGCTGAAGTCCACCAAAGCAAACTGCTCCTGTAGAAAATTTCTTAAAAAAACATTTGACAAAAGAAATAACAGAAGGTTCTTTATTTATAATCCAATCATATTTTGAAAAATTTACTCAATTTCTGGTCACAAATGAAAATTTTACATACACTTCACCTGAATTAATAGCTTTCAGTTGTAAACTAAAACTGTTCCTTCATAATGATATATGAAAGAAAATAATATTTCATTTGATATTTCAATTATTGTTTCTTTAAAATTTCAATTTTTATCCTTATTTGCTAAGAGATTTAAGGTCTTAAGAATTTTAAGGCTGTTCCATCTTTGCAGCGTTTTCAAATGCCACCCACTTCTAAACAATGATGCATGGCTTTTATTATTATCCAATATTTGAAAAATCCAAATAATTAAAGCACAGTTTATTTTCATTGCTATCCTCCTGAAAAAAAATCCGTATTTAATTAAAAAAAAAATCTCCCTGGCTATACAATTTTCCTCTTCTTAATAGTGTAATTCTTAACAGCAACTGCTTTTATCAGAATCAGAAGTCTTGAAGCACTGGAAAGTGATAATATCATATGATTTTAAAATGATATTCCAGCATATCTTTCAGATGTTGTGAAAGGAATTCTTCAAGAGATCATCTTCTTAACATAGATACTACTCAGACTTCTGGTAATAGGGAAAATATTACACTCTTACCACTAAATATTACTTTACTTCAATCTTAAACCATACACTATGGTGTCTGCCCACTGAAGTCATTCTTTTGTGCTGAAAATATCACTAAGGGCTGTAGGTGAGACATTGAGAGCAAAGTTCTAAGAGATTTCCTTGATGGTCATTGAAGAAAGGTATCTATTTAAGTTGTCAGACACAGTCCTCTTAAAAGGTAAGGAAATTTCCACTTTCCATGAGGAACTCAAAGGTGGTGAACTGCCCTGTTACTCCACAAAGTTTTTTTTCTGAGAGTCCCACTTTTTATTCTGTCACAACACACCTAGTTCTGTTCAAATTTTGCCTGATTAGAAGATCTACATCATATTGTTTTAACAATCTGCTCAAAGAAAAAGCTTCTTAAGATCTATGTATTATATCTATGTAGGAAGTTAAAATGCAAGTGAGTTTAAGGTTTTTACTGTAATTACAGAATGATAATAGAAGAGAAACTAGAAAGGAGAAATCATCAATGCCAATCTCTCAAACTACTTATCCCTGAAATTAGCAGTGCGAGTTGCACTGTAGCATCAATTCTTTTGCTGGTGCCAGTATGTAGAGGTGTGGATTATTATTTAGTAGGGTTGTCATGTGTAACAAAATTCTCTTATATTCTAAGACAAAGTTCACTAAAATACAGTGCTCGGCGGATCCACTTATAGAAGTACAGGAAATAAGAAAATGAACAGATACTTGTACTGCTGCTCTCTATTCATATAAAGTGGGATCTCAGCACCACTGACATTGTGGGTTGTATACTTTGTTGTTGGGGTTCTCCTATGCACTGTAGGATTAAGCAGCATCCCTGGCTTCTACCCCTCAAATGGAGTAGCTCCCCACCTCAACCCCAGCTGTGACAAACAAAAATGTCTTCAGACACAGCCAAATGTCCCCTGGAGACTTCTGGTGAAGAACTACTGATGCAGAGTAAATCACTATATTGAAGCTGTAATTCACTGCATAATTATACTCAGTTAGTATTTGAAGGATCTGAGAACAAAGATCAAGGTAAGCTTTATGAAAAAATGTTAGAAGCAAAAAAAAAAAAAAAAAAAAGCAGCAGACAGTTTTAGGCATAAAACATAATTAGCAAAGCTGAATAGAGAGATTCAAACAAGAGATAATAGGTAGGTTTCCCTGGTGGGAATCTGCCTGCAATGCAGGAGACTTGAGTTTGATCCCTGGTTTGGAAAGATCCCTGGGAGAAGGGAATGACAACCCATTCCAGTATTCATTCTTGCCTGGGAAATCCCATGGAAGGAAGAACCTAGCGGGCTACAGTCTCATGGGGTTGCAAAGAGCTGGACATGACTGAGCAACTAATATTTTCAATAGGTAGTCAGAAAACAGAAAAAGGTATGGTATCTATAGAGGCCATTTGGACATTAAAAAGGAGATAATCATGTCTTCTAAGATTTCTGATAGCAGACTGATCTTTTTTATTGTTTTTAGTTTCAGTTAACATTAAAATATGTAAAATTCAACACATACTCACCTATACTAACAGTATGGGATAAATAAGTGAAAGAATACTGGACTCGAGTCAAGAAATCTGGCTTAGTCTCAACTCCTCTAAAAAGACTGATGTGTGACCTTAACCTGGTCACATCACCTCAGCGAGCTTAAATTTCCTCACCCAAGGAGGGGATTAGACTAGAGCATATTTAATAAAGTCTGTTTCTTGACATTTCAAAATTCTATAAATGAACTAACTGTGTTATATATTTCATGGCTTTATATTTCTCAGAAATGGTATCCAGGATTAAGCCAGAGACAAACATTCACAGTTCAAACCCCTCTGGCACATGTCAGTTTACCTTGCAGTGCAGGGGCTGACTGTGTCTGGGTTTTGGAAAGAGCAGACAAAATGCTCTCTGGGGTGATCTCCACCTTCGAGAGGATGTTTGCCAGAGGGTTGTGAGAGGCTGCTGTGGCAGGTGCAGGTGTTTTCAGGCCACTGGTGAGGTTGCTCGGGCTTGTAGGAGTTCCTGGAGAAGGTCTTGATGCAGGACTGACCCCTGGTGGCAGAAAGATCAACTCAAGAATACGCAATTCAAAATGACCTTTAAATGCACGACACTTTCCAGTCACTGAATTGAGTCTGAGATGTCTCATAGGAATTCTTCTGTGCATGATCCACTAGTTGTCCATTGCATATACAAAGAAAAAATCTGAAAATTAAGACTTGCTCCTGTCTACTTGGAACACCATTAAATTAGACAAACATCAAGTTTTTTTTCATATGTATTTACTAGCTTTCAGAGCCCCAGAAGAAAGAGATTAGAGAACCTATTTCTTTTTTCTCTACCAAATGACACCTACACATCAGACTTCTGTAAGTGCTCAATAAATACTGATGGTTAATTATGATCAGACTTGGTCATTGAATAATTCTATGAGATAAATAAGTTATTTCCTTCTACATGTACTTTTAATACAAGCAATCTTTACATTTTTAGATTTTGAAACACTGGGTTAATTTTTAACAGGAAAAAAGGTATATAAAGAGAAAGTCATTTTTATTTTTTAATATAGACAGGTATTTAATAAAGAAAAAATTACTGATGAACAAATGAAAGAAAATTTTACACCTTTAATGAAAGGAATGCAGATTCCAACAAACAATTTTTTCTAAGAATTTGACAAAGTATAAAACAAAACTAAATTGTGTTGGAAAGACTGAGAAACAATGGGAACTTTCATATAGTTGGTACACAAAATAGTACATATTTTGGAGATTGTTTTAGTCATAAATAATTAAAAAACTTACATGCTGATTTTTTTGAGTCTTTATCTTTTAGAAATAAATATTTAATTATTTATGAAGAAATGAAATAATTGGGCTTTTCTTCAAAAAATAATCAGGACTGGAGAGGACACAGCAGAAACAAGACTGGCCATGTGTTTATACTGTTGAAGATGAGTGATAAGCATATACAAGGGCTCTACTTTGTAAATTTTCATTAAGATTTCCATTTTAAAAAAAAGCCCTATTTAAAGTTCCTTTTAAGAAGGGTTGTGCACACATTTTTAGCATCAAGGTTGTTCATTAAGTATTCTTTACAATAGCGAAAAACTGCAAACATACTAGATGGTCTAATAATAAATAATATAAACTACTGAATGCCGTATAGCTACCAGATGATGTAGATGAATATTTAATGACTTACAAAAATGTTCACGATACGGAGTTAAATTTTTAGTAGCTGATTTCAAAACAGTACAGCTGTCCCTCAGTATCAATGGGCGGCTGGTTTCAGGACCCCTGAATATACCAGAATCTGTGGATGCTCAAGTCCCTTATAAAATGGCAAATAGTATTTGCATGTAACCTATGCGCATCCTTCTATATACAGTACCTATGTGTGTATATACTTACTTACATGCCACACGGCTTGCTGGATCTCAGTTCCCTGATTAGGGACTGAACCTGGGCCATGAAGGTGAAGGTGCCTAGCCCTAAGCACTGGACTGCCAGAGAACTCCTCATTCTTCCATATACCTTACATCATCTCTAGATTTAGTTATAATACACATTACAATGTAAATGCTATGTAAGTAATTGCCAGGGCAAGGCAAGTTCATGTTTTGTTTTTTTGCAACTTTCTGAAAAAAAAAATTCCCCCCAAATATTTTCAATCCATGGTTGGTTGAATCCATGAATGTGGAACCTGAGCTGCAGAACTCATGAATATGGAGAACCAACTGTATATGCGATACCCTTCAACTATTTCCCCTCCCAATGCTTCAATTATTGACAGAAAACGCAAATATTTCACTTTCCCACACACACATACTTGAAAGGTTAATAAACAGCAGTGAATTCCTTTGGGGTGGCAGGCTATGAAGATTTATTCTTTTAATTTATTTTCTAATTTTTCTATAGTGACCATGTATTGTATTTTTTTTTGTATTTTTATTTTATAATTAAAAAATTACTTTTAATTAGAAAACAAAAACAAAACTCAGATTGATGGTTCAATTAGAAAGATAGAAATAGGCTTTTTATTTTTTTTACTAGGCCTACTTACCAGTATTTTTCATGACTGATGTCAGGCTGCTAAGGATGGAACTGATCTTTGCCAGGTCCACATTAGCTAGGTTTGGCAAAGCCAATGCTGGAGTAGGGGAGAGAAGAGAAGCGTTCACAGGCTTTGGAAGAGGTGGGGTTGCTGCCATGGTCACAGGTGCTGGAGTACACGAAGAGGCTTTGGAGATACTTTCTGTTGGCTTTGTGGGTACAGCAGTGGATACAGTTGACTTCTCCACAGGTTTTTCCTTCCTGTCCTCTACTGTTTTAAAAAAAGAAAAGAGATGATATTGCATCCAATTGCTTTCCAGAGTCTGCTTCCAATGCAGAATCACATGTCCTAATATTTCCTAAAATGTACTATGATTTATTAGAGAAAACTCATTCATGATTTTTTTTAAAAGTCATACTCTTAATAATTCATGAAACTTCTCACCATTAGTATCTGCTTAAACTGAATTTTCCAACTGCATGTTTTTATTTATTTATTTATTTGGCTGTGTTGGGTCTTAGTTGTGACATGTGGACTTATGTCCTGAGACATGTGGGATCTTACTTCCCTGACCAGGAATCGAACATACATCCCCTGAATGGCAAGGCAAATTCTTAACTACTGGACCACTAGCGAAGTCCCTCTATAGTATCTTTTATTTTACTTTTTAATGATTTCTTCCATGTTAGTATCTGTGTACTGAATTTGCACATTTCTGGAAGCATGTTATTATTTGGCGCACATTTGTGTTTTTTCAGTAATGTTTATGTCATAAACTGTCTTGTCTTTTTTCTGCCATTAACCTGGGAGCTTCTTAAGAGACAGAAACTCTGTACATACGTTAGTGTACTTTCCTTTGGCCTCCTGAAATTGGTCTACTGGGGGTAAAATCAGACACTAACGAATGTTATACTTCCTGCAATAAGATTCTCTTAATACTTTAAAGGCAATGTACTATATGGATAGTGCATCAAATTCAACCTAAGTCAAACTGCCGAATAAAAATATTATAAAAGCTGGGGATGCCAGAGAAACAATTCACCCATGCAGGTTAACTGTGTTAATTGTGAAAGCGTGGTTAACAAAATGAGGCTTTGGAATCTTGAAGATCAAGAGTGACAGAGAATAAGGAATTTCAGCATAAGTGGCCCTCCCTCTAGAGCAGTGCTTGTTCAACAGAAATACAATTCAAGACACATATATAAGTATAAATTTTCTAGTAACCATAGCAAAAATAATAATAATAAACACAGGTAAAATTAATTTTAATATTTTATTTACCCCAATATACTCCAAGTATTTTCAGTTTAATAAGTTATAAATATAAACAATTATTAATTAGATATTTTCACTCTTTTTTATGGCACTAAGTTTCTAGAGTCCAGTGTGTATTTTGTTTCTGCCACACTATGTGGCTTTTTGGACCTTGGGCCCCCGGTAGCAGAAGCGCAGATTCCTAACCACCGCACCAGCGGAGAATTCTCTGAACAGCACAGATTCTTCATCTACATGGCATACCAAATCCTGAACCACTGCTCTAGAGACAATACTACTACCTTGGTGCTCTAATTTTGTAAGGATTCAACTACCTTTCTAATACCTGCTGATGACAGATTTATTGGTGGGGAAAGCAAAACAGATAAGGAGCAAGTGGTCTACTAATCACACAGGACATACCAATGATTTTTGACCCATCGTCTTCCACATCTGAGAGGTCCATGTCTTCCACGTCACGATTATCTGTCGCAGGCTCAGGTGTGGCAGATTTCTCACTCTCTGCGTTTGGTGACTGGGATTCCTCACCTCCCATTCCTTGGAAAGGGGACTCAGAGCCAGTTGGGGAGGGAGCATCCACGCTTGGGGAAGGGACTGGTGATTCCTCAGGATCAGGAAGGGTTGACTTCAATTGATCCAGCTTTTTCTTTAAATTGTTCACTCGATTAGCAAAGGTTTTATATGCCTAAAAGAGAAAAAAAGAGTTTACTCCTCTGAGAAGTAACCAAGAAGCTACCATTCTGACTTGACCAGATTTCTTCATTATTATTAACTATATCACTGGTATAAAACAAGAACATATCATCTGTCAAGCATGGAACAGTTTCCAATCTCTGCTTCTTCTATTTCCTAAGTCATTATTACCATCCACAGTTACCCAAGGCAGAAACTTACAAGTTATCTGTAATTCACCTTGCTCTCTTCTATCCCTCCAGGCAACCAATATTTATCAAGAGCCTAAATGTGCTGGCCAACCTTCTAGGTACTGGAGATACAACAATGACCAAGAAGACAAAATTTATATCCATAAATAAAGCAGTTTGAGAGGTTAAACACTATTGACTAGAAAGTTCCCATATATCTTACACCCAATTTCCCCCCCTTTTTTGGCCATATGCACAGCATGTGGGATCCTAGTTCTCTGACCAAGGATTGAACCCACACCCTCTGAGTGGAAACACAGATTCCAAACTATTGGACCACCAGGCAAGTTCCCAATTTTCCCTATTATTGACACCTTAGTATCATACATTTGTTACAATTAATAAATGAATTTTGATCATTATTAACTAAAGTTCATACTTTATGAATACTTCTTCAGTTTCTATCTGTTCTTCTTCTATTCCAGGATCCTGTAATTTAGTAGTCATACCTCCTAGGTTTCTCTTGTCTGTGACAGTCTGCTAGACGTTCCTTTCCATGTTTTTGATGAACCTGACAGTTGTGAAGAATACTGGTCAGGTATTTTGTAGATGGTCTCTTAACTGAGCTTTGTCTAATGTTCTTCTCATGATTCGACTGGGATTATGGGTTTTGGGCAGGAAGACCATAGAGGTAAAGTGTAACTGTCACTTCAAAGGTACATGCCATCAATATGGTATTGCTGTTGTTAACCCTGATCACCTGGCTTAAATCCTACTAGTCATCTGATTATCTCAACTGCCAATGGCTTGAAGCTCTGTGTCTTTTCCTTTTGGTTAAGGGTCTTGGACTATTAGATCATGGAATTATTTCAGTTGGTTGAGCAAGGAGCATTATTTTTAAAATGGGATGGGGGACTTCCCTGGCAGTACAGTGGTTAAGAATTCATGCTTCCAATGCAGGGGGCACAAGTTCAATCCCTGGTTGGGGAAGTAAGATTCCACGTGCCATGTGATGGGGCAAAACAAACAAACAAACAAAAAAACGGGTGTTAGGGGGTAGAAAATAAAATACTACACTATAATTGAGCTTTTGCTTCTGGATATAATTGAGTAGTTTGTAGCAAAGCAACACTCCCATCAAGAACAACTAGAAAAGCCAGATATATACATATACTTATCTATACACTTTCACAAGCACACAAATACACACACGCATTTGAATGTACTGTAGATAGCCAAGGCAACCAAAACCCAGGTGGCAATTCTCCAGCAGGGGGAAACCATGAGTAAAGTCAAGCTGACATTCTGCAGCTGTCTTTCTCTTAAGAGTCCTGCTGATATGGGGGAGCTAAGCCTTAGAAAGCATCACTCCGAAAAAAGGTGATGGAATTCCAGTTGAGCTATTTCAAATCCTGAAAGATGATGCTGTGAAAGTGCTGCACTCAATAGGCCAGCAAATGTGGAAAACTCAGCAGTGGCCGCAGGAATGGAAAAGGTCAGTTTTCATTCCAATCCCAAAGAAAGACAATGCCAAAGAATGCTCAAACTACTGCACAATTGCACTCATCTCACATGCTAGTAAAGTAATGCTCAAAATTCTCCAGGCCAGGCTTCAGCAATACGTGAACCATGAACTTCCTGATGTTCAAGCTAGTTTTAGAAAAGGCAGAGGAACCAGAGATCAAATTGCCAACATCTGCTGGATCATGGAAAAAGCAAGAGAGTTCCAGAAAAACATCTATTTCTGCTTTATTGACTATACCAAAGCCTTTGACTGTGTGGATCATAATAAACTGTGGAAAATTCTTCAAGAGATGGGAATACCAGACCACCTGACCTGACTCTTGAGAAATCTGTATGCAGGTCAGGAAGCAACAGTTAGAACTGGACATGGAACAACAGACTGGTTCCAAATAGGAAAAGGAGTACGTCAAGGCTGTATGTTGTCACCCTGCTTATTTAACTTATATGCAGAGTACATCATGAGAAATGCTGGACTGGAAGAAGCACAAGCTGGAATCAAGATTGCCAGGAGAAATATCAATAACCTCAGATATGCAGATGACACCACCCTTATGGCAGAAAGTGAAAAGGAACTAAAAAGCCTCTTGATGAAAGTGAAAGAGGAGAGTGAAAAAGTTGGCTTAAAGCTCAACATTCAGAAAACGAAGATCATGGCATCCGGTCCCATCACTTCATGGGAAATAGATGGGGAAACAGTGGAAACAGTGTCAGACTTTATTTTTTGGGGCTCCAAAATTACTGCAGATGGTGACTGCAGCCATGAAATTAAAAGACACTTACTCCTTGGAAGAAAAGTTATGACCAACCTAGATAGCATATTGAAAAGCAGAGACATTACTTTGCCAACAAAGGTCCGTCTAGTCAAGGCTACGGTTTTCCAGTGGTCATGTATGGATGTGAGAGTTGGACTGTGAAGAAGGCTGAGCGCCAAAGAACTGATGCTTTTGAACTGTGGTGTTGGAGAAGACTCTTGAGAGTCCCTTGGACTGCAAGGAGATCCAACCAGTCCATTCTGAAGGAGATCAACCCTGGGATTTCTTTGGAAGGAATGATGCTAAAGCTGAAACTCCAGTACTTTGGCCACCTCATGTGAAGAGCTGACTCATTGGAAAAGACTTTGATGCTGGGAGGGATTGGGGGCAGGAGGAGAAGGGGAAGACAGAGGATGAGATGGCTGGATGGCATCACTGACTCAATGGACGTGAGTCTGAATGAACTGCGGGAGTTGGTGATGGACAGGGAGGCCTGGTGTGCTGCAATTCATGGGGTCGCAAAGAGTCGGACACGACTGAGCGACTGAAATGAACTGAACTGAAGCAAAAATCTGAGAATTCAGGCAAAAGGAAAAGGCAGAGGGTTACTACTAAATAATATAAAGAAAAATGCAGAATTTTTTTTTTTAATGTCAGTAGTGGAACGATCCACCCTTTTTACTAGCAAAGGGTGAACAGAAAGCTACTGTTTTTCTCTAGGACATTTACAAAGAGTTATCTTCACCTTCAGAAGAAACTGAATAGAAGTAAATGTCCATAGATAAATGCAGAACTTTTAACAGTCTTGCTGGCCTATAGAAACATTAAAAAAAGTTAGAAAGGCCAAAATTCTGATGAAAGAGAAAGGACAGAACTGGCTTAACAATATGCTACTGTTTTTCCTTCAAGATATTTGCTGATAGATACCCAGCAAGGAGCTACTGTATAGTACACGGGAACTCTACTTAATATTCTGTAATAACCTATATGGGAAAAGAATCTGAAAGAGAACAAATACATGTATATATGTAACTGAATCACTATGCTATACACCTGAAACTAACAAAACATTGTACATCAACTATACTTGAATTTTTAAAAAAACACATTATTTGCTGAATTTAGCAGAAAATTTCTGAAAAGTAAAGTGGAGTTAAACACAGTCTCATGGTACAGAAGAGACAAGGATTAGCGTTCAAATCACACAATGAAGGAAGGGGCCTAGTGATCGGCCCAGGCTCTTGGTGGGAAAAATCTGTGATCCAGAAGCTGGATGAACAAGAGAAAATCAAAGGCTTCCCCAAACTGCAATTCAGCCTGAAGCGTGATTACTCAGCCAAGTAATTAATCATACTTGATTAATATGATTACCTCTCACAATATTGCCTAGCAAAAGAAAGGGTGAATCCTTTCTGAAGGAAAACAAATCACCAACACTCTATAGAAATATATTTATATACAAGGCTCAGTATTCAATAAAAAATCAGCAAGCATGCCAAGAGATAGGACCAAATGACCTAAAAGAAAAACCAGACACTATGAACAAGTATATTCAATACTGGAATCATCTGACAAAATCCAAATAGCTATCATTTATATGTTCAAGAAGATACAGAAAAATATCATCTTGAACAATACAGTCCAAAATTCATCAGAGCAAGAGCTTAAGGGTGCCTAAGTTAGGTAACAGAGCCAAATGGAGTAAGGAAAATGACTGCATGGGAGGAAGGCACCGCATGGGAAGCTGAAGCCTAACCAAGATAAAAAGAGAGCCTACAGGGCTTCCTGGTGGTTTAGTCGCAGGATACACAGGTTCAGGATCTATGCCGCAGAGCAACTAAGCCCTAAGCGCACGAGCTGCAACTATTCAGCCCACGCATCACAACTACTGAAGCCCACACGCCCCAGTGCCCATGCTCTACAGAAGAAGCCACAGCCACGAGCAGTTGTGCACAGCAACCGAGAGGAGCCCTGCTTGTTGCAACTGGAGAAAAGCCTGCACAGCAACAAATGTCCAGCACAGCCTAAAATAAACAAACTTTTTTTTTTTTAAAGAAAGCCTACAGAGGTGATGGGAGGGATGGAAGTGCTGGAATATTGGTTATACACATGGGCAATGATCAATTAAGCAATTATGTTGAAGATAAGGGGAGCAAGATTTTGCATTTTTAGAAAAAGCAATTACTAATGTGGAAAGGAAGAAGACTAGAATGAACCTTGTAGCATTGGATAGGGACTGGAGACAACAGTGTGAACACATGGTTTCTAACATGCATCGACAGATACAGAAATATATACAGATGTGAATGTGTGTATATTGGTTAAATATGTATGCAAGTACTTCCTAGCTCTATACACTGATATGGTCTGGCAGCAGTGATATCCCAATAGGAATAAATATACCTAGTATTCAGATCTCAGTTCCAAAATATGGTTTTTTACTAAAAGGAACCAAGACTCCTTGGAGAAATGACTGATTCCAAGGCTGGACAGAAAAGTGCAATATGAACTTGGAATACCTTGCTCCAAAAGTAAGGCAACACAGAAAACAATGGGGACATGTTAAAAGAACACAGAAAGAAGCTTGAAAGGAGCTCCCGCTGGCCACGTGGAATAATTTGAGCAACAAAATAATTATTTTGTAATGAATTAGTAGATAGCAATGAATGTAGTTAGTAGCTTCCCTGGTGGCTCAGATTCTAAAGAATCTGCCAGCAATGCAGAAAACCTAGATTTGATCCCTTGGTCAGAAAGATCCCCCAGAGAAGGGAATGGCAATTCGCTTCTGTATTCTTGCCTGGAGAATTCCATGGACAGAGGAGCCTGGCAGGCTACAATTCATGGGGTTGAAAAGAGTTGGACATGAATGAGTGACTAACACTTTCACTTCTACATTCTGGAGGCTAGAAGTCCAAAATCAAGGTACAAGTAGGGCTATGATCCCTCAGACTGGGCAGAATTCTTCCTTGCCTTTTCCTAGCTTCTGGTGGTAGCCATCAACCCTTAGCATTCCTTGGTTTGTCAGATGCATCACTACAACATCTTGGTTGTCACACGACATTCTTCCTGTGCATCCAAATTTCCCTCTTCTTATAAGGACTCCAGTGACACTGGATTGAGGCTTATTCTAATGACCTCCCCTTAACTTGATCACATCCATAAAGTCCCTATTTCCAAGCGAGGTCATTTTCATGTGTACTAAGGGTCAGGGCTTCATCATTATCTTTGTGGGGGTACAGAATTCAATCCACAGCAATCAACCAGTGAAAACTTTTCAGTGGACAAGCTGAGAAGATGCCACTTTAATAAGATATCAAAGGGAATGTAACAGGTAGTAAAACAAATCAAACTCGTGTGCTACCTGAAAGGATGAAATGAGAAGAACACAATCACTTCTATGATATTCTTACTAAAGACAGATAACCTCTATTTGATCGCAAAGAAATATCATATAAATCCAAATTAGGAGACACTGGACAAACTATTTGATTTGTAGTCTTCATAATAGTACATCCATGTATTAAATTTCTTATGGTTATGAAAGAGAAAATTACCTTGGAGGAAAACACATATGAAAATATTTGGGGGTAATGGGGTATCTGCAACTTATTTTCAAATGATTCCCCCCCGAAAAGGTCTTCATAATGTACTTAAGATTTAAGTTTGAGAGTTTTACAAAATATAGACTGAAAAAAAATGAGAGAAAAAAATTAAAATAGATTAACAGAATTTCACCATAAAAACAGAATCCTTTCTAGAAAAAAAAAAAGGCAATTCTAAAACTGAAAAATAAGCCAACTAAATTAATCAATGGGTTAAATAACAGGTAAAATTCAGCGGAAGAAAGAATTAATGCATTAGAAGACTGGTCAGTAGAAAATATCTAGAAGAGAAGCACTGAAGGGGAAGAATGGAAAACACAGGAAGGAGCATAAAGACATTTGGAACACTGATGAGATCTGATATACAAATTAACAGAGTTCCAGGAAGAGAGACGATATAATGTAATAGAAACTGTATTTAACAAGAAAACGTCCCCAAATTTATGAAAAACATTAAGGCACTTGTTAAGGGTTGAATTATATCCCCTCATAATCATATACTGAAGTCCTAACCCTATACCTCAGACTGGGAACCTTATTTGGAGCTAAGAGTTTTTAAAGGTAATCAAGTTAAAAGGAAGTCATCAGGATGGGCCTTAGAGCAGTATGACAGGTAGTCTTAATTAAAAGTGAAAATTTAGAAACAGAAGGCCACGTGGAGAGACATAAGGAGGAAACGACCATCTACAAGTTAAACAGAGAAGCCAGGAACAGAACCTTCCCTCACAGCCCTCAGAAAGAATTAACACTGTTAATAACACCTTGATTTGGGGCTTACAGTCTCCAGAAGTATAAGAAAATAAATTAATGTAGGTTTGAGCTATCCACTCTGAGATACTTTGTTACAGCAGTCCTAGTAATACACCACTGATTCAAAGTTCTGCAAACCCTAAACCAGATGGATGACGACCACACCTAGGCAGATCACTGTTTACCGAAAACCAAAGATAAAGAGAAAATATTAACAGCAACCAAATGCATCACAATAAAAAAGTTTAATAAACACTAAATAAACGTTGATGACATGAAACAATGTAAAATCTGTGCGTATAATTAAAATATAACAATAAAAACATAAATCTGGATGGCGGATATAGCTCCTTTGATGATATCTCCAAGGAAACTATGAAGTTAAAGATCTGAGCAGAGATTTCAGCAGTGCCCAGTGCCAGGCAGAGTTAAGAGTTTATGCAACAAGTTAGAGAGGCTTAGTAAACACCTTCACGTCTTATTAAAATGCCCCAAAGGCCATGGATTAGGAGTAAGGACCATTTTCTAAGACTAAGGACTATGTCTAAACAAACCCACCCTAATAAAGCCTAAAACCAAAGCCTTTACATCGTAGTAAGCCACAGATAATTTAACTCATTGCCAGGGAAAAAAAAAATTGTTAAAGGAAAATGACACAATTCAGAGTTTCCACAAGTATCACTCAAAATGTCTCCTATAAAATAAATTCTTAGAAATGCAAAGAGACAATATATAGATTAAAGTATACACACACACACAAATCATAAAACAACAGTCAATAGTATACCTAGAGATGACCCAGATACTATAATATATAAGGTTTTTAAGACAGTAATTACAAGTACATTGAAAAACTTTTAGGAAAAGATGAAGAACAGATGACTAGATTAGAAATCTCAACAAAGAAAAGCAACTCTAAGAAAGAACCAAATGAAAATTCTAGAACTGAAAGATACAGCAGACTTCACTCAGTGGAATAAAGAATATTTGAAGACAAGTGCTTCCCTGGTGGCTCAGTCGTAAAGAATCCACTTGCCAATGCAGCAGACGTGGGCTCAGCTCCTGGGTTGGGAAGATCCCCTGGAGAAGGAAATGGTAACCCACTCTAGTAATCTTGCCGGGGAAATCCCATGGACAGAGGAGCCTAGCGGGCCACAGTCCATGGGATCTCAAAGAGTTGGCCACAACTTGGCAACTAAACAAGAACAAATATTAAGTACCCCAAAACTAGTCCAGTGAGAAAAAGGAACGAAAGAGCAGAAATCTAAGAACACATGGGATATATAACTGGAGTCCCAGAAGGAAGAGGAATGAAAAAGAAGAAATATTTTAAAAGATAATAGTTGAATAGGCTCTAAAATTGATTAACAGTATCAAACCACAGATCCAAAAAGCTCAATGAACCCTCTTTATCCCTCTGCAGCAGGATAACTACAAAGAAGAAATCTAGGCACAGGTGACTTCTCATTACAACAAGGGAAGACGGGTAAAGGAACATTTTTTGGTAATTAAAAAAAAACTGCCAATTTTTTTTCTCAAAAATGTAAAATAGAGACATTTTTAAAATTAAAAACTGAGTTCATCACCAACAGTTCTGGCATTACAAAAAGTGTTAGACTTTAGGCTGAAGGAAAATGATCTTAGATGGAAATATGGATTCGCAAAAAGGAATGAAAAATAACAGAAATGGTAAATACAGAGGACTCTTTTCCCCTTAATTTCTTTAAAAGTCTACTGACTGTTTAAGAAAAATAATTATATAAAATATACATAAGTAAAACAGTTAACAATGGCATAAAGATCTCAGGGAAGGAAATCTTACTATTGTTTCCTGCTAGTCCTGCAGGGGACATGGGTTCAACCCCTGATGCAGGAAGCTTCCACATGCCATGGGGCAACTAAACCCGTGTATCACAACCACTGAGACCGTGGCTCTAGAGCCCATGCTCTGCAACAAAAGAAGCCACTGCAATGGGACGCCTGCACACTACACACTGCAACAAAGAGCAGCCCTGTCTCACCAAAACTAGAGCAAGCCCATGTGCAGCAACCAAGACCAAGCACAGTAAAAAAAAAAGTCTAAATAAATAAATATTCATCTTAAAAATAAGAATAAGTATACGAAATGAAATAATATAAAAGAAAATCTCCCAGTGTATTGCATATAACAAGAGCAAGTTTTATTTTGTGAAATTTTAACTGTATGTGTGCATACACATGCCGTAGCTCTCAGTTTCCATGTAAAATCTTTCTGTGGTCAAAATCTTTTTGAAAATATCGTTTAAAGGTTTAAGTGTTTCCATATAAGTCAACCCAGATTATTTAAATAACTTACTCACTTTGTCTCCCTGGCTCTGCTGCTGCTGCTGCTGCTAAGTCACCTCAGTCGTGTCCGACCCTGTGCGACCCCACAGATGGCAGCCCACCAGGCTCCCCCGTCCCTGGGATTCTCCAGGCAAGAACACTGGAGTGGGTTGCCATTTCCTTCTCCAATGGATGCAAGCGAAAAGTGAAAGTGAAGCTGCTCAGTCGTTTCCAACTCTTCGCGACCCCATGGACTGCAGCTTACTCCTCTGCCCATCTGATTCTCCAGGCAAGAACACTGGAGTGGGTTGCCATTTCCTTCTCCAATGCATAAAAGTGAACAGTGAAGTCACTCAGTGTGTTCGACTCTTAGCGATCCCATGGACTGCAGCCTACCAGGCTCCTCCGTCCATGGGATTTTCCAGGCAAGAGTACTGGAGTGGGGTGCCACTGCCATCTCCCTCCCTGGCTCTAATAGTTTCCTATTCTCCATTCTGCTATCTTGATTCTAAAATGCAAACCTGATCACATCCTAGCAAAATTAAAATGCTACAACTGTTTGCCACTGCTTTCAGGGTACAATTCAAAGACCTTAGAATAAACAACACCTTTCAGGACCATGTTCTTGACTCCCTCTCCAGTTTTATTTATCACTTCCTCATAAATGCTCACCTATAAGAAACGACTTTCAGGCCCACCAATTTTGCCATGGTCACTTTTATTCCCAAGCTCGAGAATGAGAATAAGAGCTTTCATTTAGCTAATTACTGCAACTTCAGCGTTTAGCTCCTTTTGGGAAAAATTTTCTCCATATTCCCGATCCCCACTCCCAAATTAGCTCAAGTACCTATTCAATCTGTTCTCCTACCACCCTATAGTTACCTTTACTACAGTTTTTATTATACAGAATTGCAATTGTGTGTGCTCAATGAAGGGTTTCTTTGCCAGCTCAGAGGTAAAGAATCTGTCTGCAATGCAGGAGCCACTGGGTCGGGAAGATCCCCTGGAGAAGGAAATGGCAATCCACTCCGGTATTCTTGCCTGGGAAATCCCATGGGTAGAAGAGCCAGGCAGGCTGCAGTCCATGGGGTTGCAAACAGTTGGACATGATTTATCAAAGAGCTGGAATGACTGTTAGCTGAATAAACTTCTCCCAGCCATTTGCTGTGGATCCTCCAAAGCACACTAAATCATTTTACATAATTTCATAAATAAGTGATGATGGTTCACTACTCAAAAATCATAAAATGGCCTTTTGAGTAAAAATGGTAATCTGACCACTACCATTTAGTGTCTCTTCCTCCTGGAACACCTATAAACGACTAGTAACGCAACACAGAAGTATAAACCACCAGCACACCTGAGAAAAAGGTTTCTGTAAGTTTTTAGAAAACAGAACGAGTTGTAAGAGTAAGAAGTGATGAGGCCTAAGAAGTGAGGGCGGAGAAAAATGAGGTTAGGAATATGCAGAAAGGAAGTTACACCTGGGAAAGATTCTGTCTTGCAGAATCCCTGAGAAGTTTTGATCCAAGAAACGATGAGTATAAAAAAGTGGAATGAATACAGGGGTTGAAATTAGAAATTAAAAGTGTGAATACCAAACATTCAATACCAACTCCTCTGCAATCCTGATGTGGCAGGTAAGGTACTATGCCCCAGGCAAAAAAATATGAGTTCTTCTCTAAAGAGTTACAGTATCCTGGCAAAAAGATTCCAGCCTTCTGACATTTAGGACTGCTCCCACCCTAACAGCCAGCTCCTTATCTACAGACTTTACTATACTTGGGATAAATTCAGATAATTCCTATCTATGTACAGAGAGCTTCCCCAATCAATTTTTTCATACCTCATTCTTAAATATGAATAGACAAAAGAGATGTTATCTGATTTTTAAGAAAGTCAGAATCATAAAAGAGAAAAATCAAGTTAACTAGAGGAAGGAAAAAGACTCTAGATCTTCCAGAAAGCAGAACAAAAAGATCAAGGTTGATGAAACATGAAAAACGTAGAACACCTAGAGGAGCAATCTAGGAGGTCTAACATTTGATTAATCAATTTTCAAGAAAAAGGAGATACAGAAATTATCTCAGAATTAAAGAATAACAGTCTTCAGGCTGAAAAAGCCCTCCAACTAACCCATAATGAATGCAAAACAAAACCTCACCTGTAAATATATCATTGCAAAATGTCAGAACATCACAAAAAATAACCCTAAATGCTTCCACAGAGAAAAAAGATTCACCTACAAAGACCTTGCAAAGATTTCATATCAACAACATTAATGACAATGGACTAATGCTTTTTAAGCTGTGAGGGAAAATGATTTTCAACCAGCCAACCTATCAGAGCAAATGTAAAAACAGAATAAAGATATTTTAAAATAGAGACACCCAGAAAAGTCATCCTTCACAAACTCTTCTTTGGGGAAATTAACAGAGGATATACTCCAGCAAAACAGGAGAGAAAACCAAGAAAAGAAGACATGGAAATTGGCAAATAGAGGCCTCAGCTCAGAAAAGCAGAAAAGAACAGTCCTAGGATGAGATCTAGAGACCTAACACAGAACAGAATACAAGGTCTGACAGGAAGGTCTCTGGGGGAAAACATGGATTTGGAATATTTGATGGGATACAGAATCTAGAGACCAAAAAAAAAAAAAAAAAAAAAAAAAGCTAAAGGCAAACAATGCAAGAAAAACAGAAATTCTAGGAAAAAAATAAAAACTCTCTACTATAACCAGAGTCACTATAAGACCTTGTAGTGAACAATGTTCACACAGTTATGGTGAATGTTTTGCTTAGTAATTTTCAGCCTTTAAAGCAAAGAAGACTTAATTATAATTATAAGGTGGAATGTAAGTATTATCAACCCAGAAAATGTAAAAGTATAGTTTAGTGATGCTGAGAAACTGAAGGGACAAAAGAAAGTAATGGGAAAGAATAGGAATGTTATTATTTTCATTTTACAAAGTGGGGAACCTAGAGTAAGTACTCAAAAAAATAGAAAATTTAGTATTTTAAATTACAGGATAATCCACAGATTTTAAAGTTATAATGATACTGGGAGAAGAGGGTAGGGAGGTGACTATAAGCTAAATCTTCATTTGTCAGACGAAGAAGTTAACAGATATTGCCTTTTTTCTTTTATTTTTGGTCACACCCCATAGCAGGTGGGATCTTAGTTCCCCAAACCAGGGATCAAACCCATGTCCGCTGCAATGGAAGAATGGCATCTTAACCACTGGACTGCTAAAGTCCCAGTGAATATTTCTTATACAGTATAAATCAAGAAATAATAATATGAGTACGTTATTCAGAAATATAGAGGTAAATACCAGAAAAAACAGCTAAATGAGTTAAAAGAAACGGCATCTAAGAAGTGGGATTCATTGGATATAAAGAATTATATACTGGGAATTCCCTGCGGGTCCGGTGGTTAGGACTCAGAGTTTTCACTCCCAAGGGCACGGGTTCAATACCTGGATGGGGAACTAAGATTCCAAAAGCTCCACAGTGTGGCCAAAAAAATAATACTAATTAAAGAACTATATACTTTAATAACCATGTGTACATGCATGCTCAGTTGTGTCTGACTCCATGACCCCATGGACTGTATGTAGCCCACAGGCTCCACTGTCTATTTTCCAGGCAAGAACACTAGAGTTGGTTGTCATTTCTTCCTCCAGGGGATCTTCTTGACCCAGAGATTGAACCCATGTCTCCTGCATTGGCAGGTAAATTCTTTACCACAGTGCCACCTGGAAAGCCCCTCTATAATCGTATATAGTGATAAAAACTAAAAAAAAAAAGTACAAAACAGTTTCTCTCAGGAGCCATTACAGATGAATGTCCAAATGTCAATTCCTCTTTCAGCTGAGGTGGGGAAAAAGAGGGTCCTTAACTGAGTTGATGAAATTCAGTAACAACATTTCCATGTAGCTTTCTGGGTTAAAAAAAAAAAAGTATACATACTGCTGCCCAATTTTATATCCTGTAATAGTAACTTGGCACATAGCCACTGAAAAACTGAGACATAAGGCTTTAGCAAAGCTTAATGGTCTTTAGCATCAGAAAGACCTAGGTATTTTATTTTTTAAGATTTATTTATTTGGTTGCATCAGGTCTTAGTTGCAGCATGCGGGAATCTTCAGTTGCGATATGGAATTCTTATTTGTAGCATGTGGGATCTAGTTCCCTGACCAGGGATCGAACCCAGACCCCCTGCATGGGGAGCAGAGTCTCAACCACTGTACCACCAAGGAAGTCCTCAGAAAGACCTCAGTCTTAATTCAGATGCCTTCACTTGCTAGTTATATTACAACCTTGTACAAGGTTACTAAGTAACTTCTTCATCTGTGAACTAGAGATAATAATGCTTATCCCTATAGAGTTACGTAACACCTATAAACAGTCACAGATATACAGACAGCAACTGATGTAAGACAGTACTAATCATTACTTACATTGGCCACCACTTTTACTTCTTTGTACTGTGCTTCATAGAAAATTCCAGCATTTTCCAGTGCTTCTGTTAACGAGGGCCCATTTTTCACCTGCTTATCCAGTCCATTCACAAATTCCTCCAGCTTGGCACTTGCCTCTTCAAATTCTTTGGAGAATTTCTTCCCACCTGTCTTATCTAAAATAACAAGAGGAAGTATTCTATAATATTCTTAGTCTCATAGTTACAGAAGAAGCTTCCCTAAACCACACAAAAAAATCAAACAGATTATTTAAACATTTCATGCGATCCTGCTAGATTGAAGTAAGAGTGCATCATGAAGGCACCTGTAATTAAGATAAAGAAAGTTCAACTAAATGAAGTTTGCTGATTGCTTTAATTCACAAATCTGATGTCACACTGCTACTTAGGAATAATGGAATGAGGCTCAATTCTATACAGTTACACACCATTAAGTTTTTTTTTTATATATACCATTAACTTTTACACTATTATAATAAGATGTATCCCTTTTTGGAAGAAACAGAGGCTCAAAAAAGTAAAGATAAAGTGACCTCTATGTGTATCATGCTTAGAAATTCTTTCCTATCTGAAGAAGATCCTTGGTAACTTGAAATCAGAAAAGTACCATGAATTGTTTTTCAACAACAGTGACATTACCAACTTTTACTTATTCTCCTATGTACTTTTTGCCCAGTGATGCTGGACTATGGCCTTAGGTATAGATACAAATTTAGGCTCTGCATTTTTTAGCTGTGGAACTTGGGCAAGTTTCTTATCTCCTTATGAAGTCTCAGATTTCTTATGTACAAAGTGGAGGTTTTTAACATGCTTCTGGGTTGTTCTGAGGATTAAAGTAGATAATATATGTTCAATTTAAAGCATGGTACAAGAACAAAATAGGTACCACAACAAATAGTTTGGTAGCTATTTATTTACTATTTCAAAAATATTTATCAAGTATTTATTACATACCAGGTATTGCTCTACGAACTAGGATATTGGAAGAATAAATAAGGATAATTTCTACTTTCATGTGATTCACATTCTAATAAATCAATATGATTACTATTTATCATTTACAATGTAAGGGAAAGAAAGTGACTAGACTTTATGAGGTATTATAGTGACCTTATGTATTTATTTGGGCTGTGCTGTTTGGCTTGCAGGATCTTGGTTACCTGACCAGTGGTCGAATCCCGGCCCACAGCAGTGAAAGCACCACGTTCTAACCACTGAAATTGCCAGGGAGTTCCCTACAGTGACCTTACTAAAGAGTGAACACAAACCACATGATCATACACATGAAATACACCTCCATCATAGCCTGATACATCAAGAAAGGACCAGAAGTGGGGAAAAGGATAGAATATGCTAATTAAAAAAATTTTTTTTTATTTTTCTCCAACTTAATGGAGATGTAAGTGGCATGTAACACTGTTCAAGGTGTACAATCTGAAGGCTAGGAATTTACTTAGGAAACTGACATGCATGAAATCACCACCTGGGAAACAGGTGCCACAACAGTTCTCTACAGCCTGAGGTTCTCTTTATGGAAGCAGGCAGTCTGATTACTTGAAATGACACATCTGGAAAGAGAACCTGACTTATTCTATTTAGAAGGATGTAAGATTACCTTTTAAGCACTTGAGAGTTTCTGTGCTGCACACATCCACCCTCATGGTTGACAGCTGTTTTTCTTTCAGTTCTATCTGATCTTCTGAGCGCTTATACAGCAACAGCTCTTCAATGAGGGCCTGAGACTGAACAAGGACCAGAGTCATACTTCATTTATGAAATCATCCTCTTACTCTATCTTTCTACATCAAAGTAAAACATGACTAAAACCTAACAAAACCATGAGAAGCAAAAGCCTTCATATTTCCTCATAATCAGGGATATCAATATCAGTTCTTATATCAAAACCATATTTTCAGTTATATACTTTAAAAGATCTTTTTCGGGGGGGGTTTAAAAAAAAAAGATCTTTTTCATGTTATTCAAAGTTAATTTATGGATATAAAGTTAAGATTGAAACAGGCAAAGATCCATTTATCTCTTCTTTCAATTTGAATTAGATAGTCTTATTATGTTAACTTTAAGCAAATTTTAATTTAATAGTTTCATAGGAAGAGGAATGCCTTCTTTGAGGTTTAATACAGACTTCAGCTGGCATACAGATAAAACTTTTGAGTTTTCGAGAGTTTCAATATGTTTAAAATATAATGGATGCATAATTCAATAAAAAGAAATCTTACAGGGTGAACTATACATAAAACTATAACACAAAAGGGTTGGATAACACTTTGGCACATGGGACATATTCTGTAACTTACTCGAAATTCAGCAACTATCTTAGACTTGAGAGCGGCTTTTGGATTCGTGGATGCTGTTGAATGAAACAAAAGGTTATTTAAGAATATAGACAAAAAATGTTGACTATTTAAGAAAATTTTCAGCTTTATAGTTGAGGGTATATATTTTTTGAATATATGTCAAACATGCACATTTAAATCACAGTATAACTCTGAGAACATATAGTGGTTACGTAAATTGAAAACTCCCAAGCATGGTCAGTATAAAAATATGTACTATTCAGATAGGTTTAACCTACTTACCTCCAACATACCCTGTAAGTCTGAAGTCCTAGAATTACTGACTTGGAGATACATGAAGTATCTTTCTGCCTATTCTGACTGAGTGGAACAGGATCTTAACACCTCAAATTAAAGTGTCCAGGAGCAGGACATCCAATTAATTCTGATCACTGGCTGAAGAAAATTTACTTCCAAGCATCAACTCTATTCCTATGTATTTAGTTTTAGATTTGCTTTTTCTGCTGACTCAATTCAAAGCAAAAACAGGCAGGAAAAGTTCTAGGTACAATACTACTGTGGTTGAACTTTGGCTGAAATGATGACTCTTGCTGTTCCTAAGCATGCAACTTATGACCAAAAGGATGTGAAAGGACTCCCTTAATCATGATGAATATCACATGCTTGCTGGAGCAAAACCATCCCAAGTGTCTTGTTTCACCTCCCAATTCTGTCTTTTACCTTGTTCCCTCCACACCTTCAAATCTTTCTCAATATTCCTCAGTTTGGCCCACAGCAGCCTATCACATGCAGTATTCCACTCCCGTGATCTCATGCTGGGTAAACATGATAAACACAGCAGGAGCTCCTGTTAAGAGAATGGCTTCTGGCCAGGATTTGAGGCCCATGTCTAATCTGGTAGAGTATCTCCCCAAATCTGAAGGATTTCATGGCTCCCACAGAAATGCTTCTTAACGCCTAGTCTCCTCTTCAGCTCTGTTGTTTAATGCCAGCTGCCTCTAACTTCATATAGCTTTGAACCTTAAAGTTACCCTGGGCACTATCATGTATGTTTTTCTTCTTCCAATCCCCCAACTACTCTTGAATCTTCACACATTTAAACCCTTTTTCTGCATTTCCTTTGTTTAAAGGTAGTTTTATTTTTATTTTTTTAAAGAAGTAACTCCATGATGGCTTGGTTAGTGTAAGTCACTGGGAGCCTCCCAGGCCTGGAAAACACAGACTTGCCCATGGTTTATGCCAGGTACGATGTCAAATGGTCTACATTTTCTTCTGCTCCAAAAAGAGGAGGTAATTTATATTAGTTGAGATTTTGTTCCTTACTTTGTGATTTCTTCCACTGCTTATTCGGTTGTTTGTTCAGATTTTCTTTCAGCTGCTTCTGAGATTTGAAAGTGGTACCTGGAAAACATTTCAGTTTTGCAATCTGGCGTTATGGGAAGCTGTTCTGTCTGTCCACTTCAGTGTCAAAGTTGAAAAAAGGCAATCCGAGACTGTGTGTTGTTTCTTTCTTTCCTTTTCTTTTATTTTTATAAAAAGATAAAAATACCCACCAGATCTAAGAAGCTGTCAAATAAACATGATTTCCGTATCACAGAAATAACTAATTTGGAGAAGAATAGGGTAGGAAGTTTAAAAACACTAGGTAACTCATTCAAATGAAGAATTTAACAGCTTCTTAGAAGATGCTATTTTTAAAGCAAATTTCTAGTCAAATAACAGTCATGGTATCAGATATCATCAACTTCTACTCACTGATTTTATTACACGAATCTAATACATAGAAACTAAATAATTTTAAAAACACCTGTACAAAACTTACTGCAAATCTAAATCAAAAGAGACTGAAGAATACCAACATATGACTAATGTATCAAATAATTCAGTGAAAACTGAAACCTTGTCTAAAAATTCTCCCAAAAGTAGGGGGACAGGGCAGTAATTATTGAACACAAACGATGAATAGTTTAAAGCACTCAAAGTAAAACAAATGCAGAATTAATTAATGATCACTTAATATGCTTGCCTTTTCTTAGTCAAAAAAAAAAAAAAACAAAATTCAACCCTCTCCAAACCATTCTACTTAAATTAATGCAAACAGATTTGAACAGTTATTTAATTTTAAACAAATAGGGCCATATCCCAAACTTTGTCTTTCAGTAATAAGCAAAAGGACTAGATCTGTAAAATACATATAATTTTAAAGACTGAATAATGACTCAATCTTTCTTTTCGGAGAGAAAGTATACTTACTCAAAGCTTCTCTTAATGCCATAATCATTTCTTCTGGGTATACATTTCTATCTTCCCAGATTTTAAAGATTCGTTCTACAGATTTAGAGACAGATGGATCCCTGAGAAGAAAGAAAAAGTGAGACATAAAAATGTTAAATTTGCGTCTCAAACTAGAAATCTGAAAATAAAGTTGTCAACAAAATTATTTTCCAGGGACTTACCTCATGGTCCAGTGGTTAAGAATCCACCTGCTAATACAGGGGAAAGGGAAACTGAAAGTGAAAGTCGCTCAGTTGTATCCAACTCTTTCTGACCCCATGGACTCTCAGTCCACTGAATTCTCCAGGCCAGAATACCAGAGTGGGTAGCCTTTCCCTTCTCCAGGGGAATCTTCCCCACCCAGGGATCGAACCCAGGTATCCCACACTGCAGGCAGATTCTTTACCAGCTGAGCCACCAGGGAAGCCCAATGCAGGGAAACAGGGTTCCATCCCTGGTCTGGGAACTAAGATCCCACATGCTGTGGGGCATCTAAGCCCACATGCCCTAGAGCCCTGCTCTGCAACAAGAGAAGTCACTGCAAGGAGCAGGCCGCGTACCACTTCTAGAGTAGCTCTCACCCACTGCAACTAGAGAAAGATAGTGCACAGCAATGAAGACCCTGTGCGCCACAACGAACACCCAGCACAGCCAAAAATAAATAAAAATTAATTTTAAAATTATTTTCCAAATCTTTTCATGTTTATTTTCAAACACTTTTTTCTGATGTCTAGGGCTAAAATCTTAAAAAAAGTCTTGTTCAACACTTTTAATTGGTAACATAAATGAGGTTATGGATGACATATTGAACTTTAATACTGGTTTATAAGTTTCATGAGTACCTTATATTTCTATGTCTGTATACATTCATGAGCATACTCATAATCAAAGTTTAAATTTCCATCCATCACCATACAGCTGACTCCCTTTATCCATTTCATACTTTACCACCTTCCCACTCTGGTAACCACTAGTTGGTCCTCTGTATCTATGTGTGTGTGTTTGGTTATTTATTTTTATTTTTAATTTTTAAAACACATTCTATATATGAGTGAAAACGTAAAGTACCTCTTTCTTTACCTGACTCATTTCACTTAGCATAGTATCCTCAAGGTCCATTTGTGTTATCACAAATGGCAAGATTTCATTTCTTAAATTTTATTTTTGACAGGAAATAGCATTTACTGGTGAGCATGATTAAGGAGGGGACAGTGCTGATGCTCGTGTGCAGGGCCCACCAGGGGACCACGATTAGGGATGGATTGACCCCACAGCCATCTGGCATTTATTGGGGAGCGTGATTAAGGAGGGGACAGCGCTGATGCTCGTGTGCAGGCCCCTGGACAGATGGCAGGCCCTGCACAGAGCATCAGCGCTGTCCCCTCCAGCACACCTATCTGGAGTCTATCAGCTCCAGCGCAAGACAACATCTTGTTGATGTGGATGACATGAAAGGGGTGGAGCTGCACTCCGGATGTGAAAATCATCTCTGCCACAGCTTTTCACTATGTACTTGTTGGCACAAATACGGGCAGCCTCCAGGGCTTCAGAGGAGAGCTGATCATACTCATCTGACACCATGTGGCCACAGAGTGGGAACTCATCCACTTTGGCCTTCTTATGCCCCAAGCCAAAGATGCGGATCTTAGCATTAGGGATACCTCGGCAGAAGCGGGACTTTGGGTATGGCTTGTTCTTATAATACTGGTAACACCGGGTGGGGCGGCGGCCCATGGCGACAACAGGATCTTCAGTGGCGCGCCGAAGGGAAAGAGATCATCTTTTTTTTTAAATGGTTGAGTGGTACTCCATTTTGTGTGTGTGTCTGTGTATATATATATCACATTTTTCTTTATCCAGTCAACCATCCATGGACACTTACGATGTTTTCATATCTTAGCTATTGTAAATAATGCTGTGATGGACGCAGGGGTGCATAAATCTTTTCCAATCAGTACTTTTGTATTCTTGGTATAAATACTCAGACCATACTGTAGTTTTCTTCTTAATTTTTTGAGGAATCTCCATACTGTTTTCCACAGTGGCTGCATGGATTTACACTCCCACCAGCAGTGTATGAGGATTCCATTTTTTTCAAATCCTCTCAAACACTTGTTATTTCATGCCTTTTTGAAAACAGTCATTCTAATGACTATCTATCTCACCGTGGTTTTTTTCATTTCCCTAACAATTCATAATGTTCAACATCGTCTGCCTATTGGCCATTTGTATATCTTCTCTGGAAAAAATATCCATTCAGCTCCTCTGCTCATTTTTTTAAAGCAAGTTACTGGTTTTTCTGTTGTTGAGTTGTATGGGTTGTTTATATTTTGGGTATTACCCCTTCTCAGATATTTGATTTGCAGATCTCTTCTCCCATTCAGTAGGCTATTGTTTCTGTTTTATTGATGGTTTTCCTTGTTGTACAGAAACTTTTTAGTTTGATGTAGTCCCATTTGTTTATTTTTCCTTTAGTACTGCTTGCCTGAGCAGACATATCCAGAAAAATAATGTTAAGACCAATGTCAGCATGTACAGCCTATGTTTTCTTCTAGGAGTTTTATGGTTTCAGATCTTACAATTAGTCTTTAATTCATTTTGAGTTAATTTTTGTGTACAGTATGAGTCCAGTGGCCTAGTTTAGCTTTTTTATGTCGCTCGTTTCTTACCCCACCATTTACTGAAGAGACCAGCTTTCCCCCACTGTATATTCTTTGCATCTCTGCTGTAAATTAGTTGTACATAAATGCATAGATTTCTGGGCTTTCAATTCTGTTTCATTGATCAATGTATCTGTTTTTCTATCAATACCATGCTGGTTTTTGTTACTGTGGCTTTGTAGTATCATTTGATATCAGGGTGTGTGATGCCTATAGTTTTGTGTTCTTTTTTCTCAGTATTGCTTTGGCTATTCAGGTTATTTTGTGGTTTCACATAAATTTTAGAATTTCTTTTCTGTTTTGGTGGAAAATACCCTTCGGATATTGATAGGGATTGCACTGAACCGATAGATTGCTTTAGGTAATATGAACACTTGACAATGTTAATTCTTTCAATCCATGAGCTTGAAATATCTTTCCATTTATTTGTGTCGTCAGTTATTTTCAACAATGTCTCATAGTTTTCAGTGCACAGGTCTTTCACCTCCTTGATTAAATTTATCCTAGGTATTTCATTCTTTTTTGTTGTGATTCTAAATGAGATTGCTTTTTCTCTTAATTTGCTTTTCTGCTATATCTCACTGTTAACACAGAAATGAAACTGATTTTTGTGTATTGATTCTGTATACTAAAACTTAACTGTATTTGTTTACTGCTTTGAATAGGCTTTTGGCGGAGTTTTTAGAATTTTCTCTATATAAAATTATGGCTTCCCTGGTGGCTCAACGGTAAAGAATCCGCCTGCAATGGAGGAGACACAGAGTCAAGCCCTGGGAAATTCCAAGGACAGAGGAACCTAGTGGGCTACAGTCCACAAGATCACTAAAGAACTGGACATTTGATTAAGTGACTAAACCAGAACTATATAAAATCATGTCACCCACAAATAGTGACAGCCACAAATATACTTCTTCTGTTCCAATACCTTTTATTTCTTTTTCCTGCCTAATTGCTCTGGTTAGAATTTCCAATACTATGTTGAATTAAGAATGGCAAGAGTATACATCGTTGCTTTGTTCCTACTCTTAGAAAGACAGCTCTCATTTCGTCACCACTGAGTATTATTTTAGTTGTGGATTTGTCATATACTGCCTATAATATTACGCTGAAAGATGTTCTTTCTGTACCCACTTTATTGAGAGTTTTTATAGCTGGGTGTTGAATTTTGTCAAGTGCTTTTTCTGCCTCTATTAAGATGATCATGTGTTTTAATTCTCCTTTTTGTTAATGTGATTATCATGTTGATTTACAGATGAACCACTCTTGCATCCTTGGAATATATCTCACACTGAATCATGGTGTATGATCCTTTTGATTTGGCTTCCTAATATATTTTTCTTCAGGAAAAACTGAAGAAGAACTGATTTATAATGTTGCTTTAATATCTGTTGTAAAGCAGTGTACTTTGGTTATACACACACACATATATGTTCTTTTTCCTTTTCTTTTCCATTATAGGTTATTACAAGGTATCGAATACAGTTCCCTGTGCTATACAGTAGGACCTTGTTGTTTATCCATTTTGTATATAGCAGAGTCTGTTAATCCCAACCTTCTTATTTATCTATTCCTTTTCCACCTTTGGTAACCATAAATTTGTTTTCTATACCTGTGAATCTGTTTTTATTTTGTAAATAAATTCATTGTATCATTTATAACTTCTATCTTCGTTATCCATTCATCTGCTGATGGACACTTAGGTGGCTTCCATGTCTTGGCTGTGGTAAAAAGTGCTGCTATGAACACTGGGGAATATGTATCTTTTAATTTTTAAGGAACTTCTATACTGTTCTCCATAGTAGCTGCACCAATTTACAGTTCCACTAACACTATAGGAGGGTTCCTTTTTCTCCACACTTTCTCCAGCATTTATTATTTGTAGACTTTTTGATGATGACCAGTTCTGTGTGAGGTGATTCTTCATTATTGTTTTGACTTGCATTTCTCTAATACAGTGATGCTGAGTATCTTTTCAGGTGCCTGTTAGCCATCTGGATGTTGTCCTTGGAGAAAACACAATTTTAAGTGTTCTGTCCATTTTTCGATAGTTGTTTTTTTTTTTAAATTGAGCTGAATGAGCTATATTCTGGAAAATTAACCCTTGTTAGTCACATTACTTGAAAATACTTTCTCCCAGTCCATAAGTTGTCTTTTCTTTTTGTTAATGGTTTCCTTTGCTGTACAAAAGCTTCTGAGCTTCATTACACCCCCATTTGTTTAGTTTTGCTTTTATTTTTTTTTGCCTTGGGATATTGACTAAAGAAAACATTTATGTCAGAGAATGTTTTGTCTATGTTTTCTTAAAGTTTCATGGTGTCAAGTCTTCCTCTTTAAGTCATTTTAGTGTCTTTCTGGGGGGGTGCTGGGCAGGGTTAACAGTTGTGGTGCATGGGCCTAATCGTCCTGTGGCATGTGCGATCTTCTTGGACCAGAGAGCAAACCTGTGTCACCTGCATCAGCAGACGGACTCCTAACCACTGGACCACCAGGAAAGCCCATTAATCATTCTTTAAATGAATAACGCAGTGGCATTCGTTATATCCACAACGTTGTACAATCACCAAACCTACTTCCAAAAACTTTCATTGCCGTAAACAAACTCTGTACCCATTAAACAATTAACTCCCTATTACTCCTTCCCTTCAGCTCCTGACAACTTCTAATCTACTCTCTGTCTCTATGGATTTACCCAAGACATTTTATAAAAATGGAACCACACAATTTGTTCTTTTGTGCCTAGCTTATGTCAGCATGTTTTCAAGGTTCATTCATGCATACTATGTATCAGATATGATACTATGTATCAATCATTTTTTTAAAAATCGTGGTAAAACAAACATAAAATTTACCATCTTAACCACTTTAAGAGTACAGCTCAGTAATATTATGTGCATTTACACTGCCATGCAATCAACCTCTAGAACTGTTCAGACTGAAAAACTGAAATTCTATATCCATTAAATAAGATCTCCCTATTTTCACTACAAACCACAACTGTACCTTCTGTTTCTATGGATTTGGCCACTGCAGTTATTTCATATAAACACAGTCATACAACAGTTATGCTTTTATGATTGGTTTCATTCAGCACAATGTCTTGTAAGAGTCATCTATGTTGTAACATGTGTCAGAATTGTTTCCTTTTTAAGGTTAAATGATACTGTTTTATATATATATCATATTTTATCTGCTAATCTGAAAATCCGGCTGGTTCCTTCTTCTGGTTATTTTAAATAGTGCTATTATGAACATGGATGTACAAATATCCATTCAATTTCCTGCTTTCATTTCTTTTTTTGTATATAATCAGGAATAGATTTGCTGGATCATATAGTAATTCTATGTTTAACTTTTTGAAGAACCATCAAACTGTTTTTCCATAGCAGCTGCACCATTTATACTTTCCTACAAAAGTTTTTCCCATCCTAACATTTGTTATTCTCTAGTTTTGTTTTTAAATTACAGTCATTCTAGTTGGTGTGAACTCTTTGGCTGCTTTTAAAATCTTTTTTGGTAATTTCATTAGAATGGATGACTAGGTGTAACTTTTTTAAAATTTATCCTGCTTAGTATATGTTGTGTTTCCCATCGTTTGAAGATTCATGTTTTACTTTGTTGTTTCTGGTTGGTTTGTTTTTTTAAATCACTTTCAGAGCATTCTCAGCCACTACCTCCCTCAAAGAACTCAGAAGTGCTCTCCTTCTGGATTCTCATTTGATTTTCATCAGTCCTCTCATTCTAATCTACATTTTGCCACTTCCTTCTCTCTACTGCTGCATTCTAATTTCTTCAAAACTATTTTTTAGCTTAATCTTTTTCTTTTCTAGAATTCCTCCTGGTTCTTTTGTCCAAGTATTTTACCCATTGTTCATTTTATTCCATTTAATCTTCTTTTAACATCTTTTATGACTGTCTTAGCTCTGTGAAGGAATCTTAATCTGCTGATTTTCCTTGCGGTGCTTTGCTTCCCAATGTACTTGGCAACCCTTGACTGTCAGCACATATTTTTTTGTTTGATCTATGAGATTCTTGGTGAACTAAGTAGGAAATGTGTTCCTTAAGAACAAACCTATACAGGAAGCCGCGGGTATTTATCACTCAAGACCTCTTTATTCCCTCTCCACAGCCCAGGTCACATGGTATTAGCAAGCTAGGCATACTAATTAATGTCAGCTCTGCCATTCCAATATGTCCACTGTTGCTGGTTCGGCTTATATTTTGTCAAGAATGTGATTGCTTTATAAAAAAGGACCCTTTAGAATAGATGGCTGGCCATGCAGCCAGAAGTCGTCCTAATTATTTGTAAATAATTTTTGCAGAGGTTGTAACATTTATTGTTGCTTCTTCAGCACCTACAAAGTGTTCACTAAATAGCAAATGAATGAATGACACCTAGACTTTGTCATTTTCAAACCCAACTATTCATTATGAAGTCCCAACAGCTATTCAACAAAATCCTCAAGTAAAATATGCTGGAGAAATAGCAACTGCTAGAAAATCATATAAATAAGACTAGAGTAAAATATAGTAAACAAAGCACGAGATGGGGAAACTAGATATGTTAGTTCTGGTTTTACTAAGAAGTCTTTGGGAACTAGGTTTCTTCATTTGTAGAATTATTTTTACTAGATAATTTGTTAGGTTTAAAATTCTTGGCTAGATTTGTTTTTCATTTATATGAACACAGAACTCTCAAACTCCCACAATATAACCATCTCTTGAATTTACAAATTCAACTAAAACAAAATCCAGAATAGCAGTTTTACTTACTTTGTGATTCTAGACCTCTATTTCAGCCATTACTGATCACAACCTCAATTTCTACAGAACATACAACTACTACCACATACACATACTAACAACCCTTGCCTTAGACCACTTTTAAAACAAAAAAATAAATTATTTCAAAGCACAAAGCTGATGAAGAGTGTAAGAAGAGGTGCCCAGCTATCAGAGTTAAAAGAAACAGAATTAGGAAATTTCCTGGCAGTCCAGTGGTTAGGACTCCAAGGGCCCAGGTTCAAGCCCTGGTTGGGGAACCGGGATCTCACAAGCCTTGTGCCAAAACCCAACAACAAACATGAACAACACAAAACCAAACAACTAACCAGAACCAAACAGCATAATCTTGTGCCTCACTCAGGGGAATATCTTTTCTTTATCAATATCTTATTTCTGGTACATCATCACAGTAATGTGCTGTATCTTGAAGCTTCTTAATAAATATTTGCCAACTGACCAAACAGAAGACCAAATAATGGGGTCAACTCAAGGAGCAGGTAGTCAACACTTAATCAGAATCCACCTTCCAATCTAGGGAACTCGGGTGCAATGCCTGGTCAGGGAACTAATATCTCACATGCTGCAGGGCTACTAAGCCCACGCACGGCAACAGGAGAAGCCCATGAGCCCCAACTATGGAGCCCTCGCTCTGCAACAGGAAGCCTGCACACGCCGTGACAAACACCAGAGCAGCCAAAGAAAAATTAAAAAACGCACTGCTCTGTATAGCCTAAATAACCCCCACTTATAAAAAGGAATCTTTTTTATTTGCCTGTAACATGTTTTCCCTAGTGTGTCACTTGTCTTTAATTTCAGGGTGTCTTCTATAATGTAGTTTCATTTTGATGTAATTAAATTTATACTTTTCTTTATTATCTGTTCTTTGGGTCTTAAGAGCTTTCTAAACTAACCCTTACAGTCAGGAAAATATTCTTTGTCTTTTAACATTTTAAAGTTTTGTTTTATATACTAGAGTAATTCATTTGGAATATGCTTTTGTGTACAGTATTGGGAAACATTTAACATTTAATTTTATTTCTTCCACACAGAAAGCCCGTGTCCCAGAATCACTTATTGAAGACTGCATCTTTCCCCCAACGAACTGTAATGCGACTTTTACCATTTACAGAGGTTCCATATAGGTATGGGTCCAGCTGTGGGATCTCTGTTTTGTTCCTTAAATCTATTTGTCTATCCTTGTATTAATATCATCCTCTTTTAATTACTATACCAAATAATAATTATTTTTTCCCTATATCAGGTTTTTATTGAGAATAATTTCATTTTTTTATTCATCACTTTGTCAAAAATACAGGTCATGAAATCATTATAGGCAGAGCTATTTCAGCCATCCCATCATCCCTCCACACACAATATCACTAAAAACATGTATTAGAAACTAAACCAAATAATAACTCTTGATGTTTCATAGGTTAGGACCTACTTGGTTGTTTTGTTAAACTTATTTATTTTTGGTTGGCCTGGGTCTTCACTGCTGCTTGCAGGCTTTGTCTCGCTGCAGTGAGCGGGGGCTACTCTGTGAGGTGCTCGGGCTTCTCAGTGTGCTCACTGCTCTAGCTGTGGAGCACAGGCTCTAGGCACACAGGCTTCAGCAACTGTGGCTCATGGGCTTAGAGCACTGGCTCAGAAGTTACAGCACAAAGGATTTAGATGCTCTGAGGGACGTGGAATCTTCCTGGACCAGGGGTTGGACCTGTGTTCCCTGCACTGGCAGGTGGATTCTTATCCACTGTACCACCAGGGAAGTCCCTTACTTGCTTTTTATCAACAGTTTTGGCTACTCCTAAGACACTGACTCTTCTATATGAATTTTACAATCAGTATAACAAATTTCTTAAAATATCCTATTGGGAACTTGATTAAAGTGTACTATATTTATATGATAACTTTCATCTTTTTGAAAGTTTATAGTTTTCTTCATAAAGGTCTCAACACACTTTTATTCTAGGTATTTAGAGCTTTTTTGTTACTGTTAGTAATATCATTTTATTATAAATGGTTATTTCTGATATACTGAAATGCTGCTGCTGCTAAGCCGCTTCAGTCGTGTCCGACTCTATGCAACCCCATAGACGGCAGCCCACCCGGCTCCCCCGTCCCTGGGATTCTCCAGATAAGAGAACCAGAGTGGGTTGCCATTCCCTTCTCCGACTAAAATGCTACTGATTCCTATATGTTGATTTGTATTCAGCAACCTCACTGAACCCTCATAACTCTGTAAATTCTCTTGGATTGCTTATGAAGATGATCACCAAGTTTCTATATCTTTTCACCCTATATGATTCTCTGGAAAACATTTTATACTTCAACAACTACAAGTCAAAATTTTCAAATTAAACAAAAATATAGTAAATATCATTCATACAAACACTGATTTAAAGTTATAAATGATATTTTGTTGAAACCAAATTGCAATGCAAATATGATACTGTATACAGTTTGAAACTTTTTAAGACCATAATACCATTATCATTCCGTTATTTCACCATTTTTATCCATTTGACCTACTACAAATTTCTTTAGCATATGCTAAAATTATTAGTGCCTTCAACTGATACAATTATTTATATTAAAGTCACCTTTAACCTTTCCTCATTAGCCCCTGATAAAGTAATACTGCCTTATACCAAAATACACACACACACAATAGAGCCACTGAAAATGACTCACAGAACTGCTAATAAGGTAATCATACGGATGATATTCAATATGCTTAGACAATCCAATGACGCTTTAACTATATCCATGGACCCACCAATGAATAACTAGGCCTATACATAAGAAACACAGCTTTCATAAGAAACAGGCACTCCATGGTATTTCCATCCATGCATCAAGCTAACCAACCACCTATGAATTGACAAGCATTGTGCTGGGAGCAGAAGCTCGAAGTCTGGGAGATAGAAACTGGTGACAAAAACCAAGTATATCAATTATAAAGTGGTGTGTTAGGGGCTATGACAAAAGAAGTGGTAGGTATAATGATAGCAAAGAACTGCTTAATCTAGACTGGGGAAGAAAAGTCAGGAAGGGTGGGGTAGGAGATGGGAGCGAGGCTCAACAGGGAAGGGACATACATGCACCTACGGCTGATTCATGTTGATACATGGCAGAGGCCAACACAATATTGTGGAGCAATTATCCTATCAAAAGTAAATACATTTAAATTCAAAAAAAAGATTAAGTAAAATTTGAAAAACAAGTTAGGAAAGGAAAACTTCTTGAGGATACTAGATCTATAAGAAAGGTGAAGGGATAGAGTCAATAAAATCTTACAGAACTGGGAATACTGTACTGCTCTATGATTGACTACACAATTTGTTCTACCAGGCTGCCAATTCAATTTTCAAAAGGAACCAACTTCTTAAATTCATTTACTTAAAACTGTAATTTGAAAACTGTTTAGTCCAAATAAATCTTATATTACAGAAAAGCTGCATATAATTACATATGATATATATTAACAGATACTTAGAAAGTAATATCCATGTAATCACAACCCAGGTCAAGAAATAATACACTACTGGCTACCTAGAGGACCTGAGTGGCTCCCTTCAAGATCACAATCCCTTCCATTTACCTGGGATGGTAGACTTTTTTACCTGTTTCCTTAATTTTGTGTTAAAAATAGGTTAAGTATAAACAAGGCTGTATACTGTCACCCTGCTTATTTAACTTATACAGAGTACATAATGCGAAATGCTGGACTGGATGAGGCACAAGCTGGAATCAAGACTGCCAGGAGAAATATCAATAACCTCAGATAGGCAGATGACACCACCCTTATGGCAGAAAGCAAAGGACTAAAGAGCCTCTTGATGAAAGTGAAAGAAGTGTGTTAAGTTGGCTTAAAACTCAACATTCAGAAAACTAAGATCATGCATCCAGTCCCATCACTTCATGGGAAATAGATGGGGAAACAAGGGAAAACAGTGTCAGACTTTATTTTTGGGGCTCCAAAATCACTGCAGATGGTGACTGCAGCCATGAAATTAAAAGACGTTTGCTCCTTGGAAGAAAAGTTATGACCAACCTAGACAGCATATTAAAAAGCAGAGACATTACTTTCCAACAAAAGTCCATCTAGTCAAAGCTATGGTTTTCCAGAAGTCATGTATGGATGTGAGAGCTGGACTATAAAGAAAGCTGAGCGCCAAAGAATTGATGCTTTTGAACTGTGGTGTTGGAGAAGACTCTTGGGAGTCCCCTGGATGGCAAGGAGATCCAACCTAAAGGTTCCTTTAGTCCATCCTAAAGGAAATCAGTCCTGAATATTCACTGGAAGGACTGATGCTGAAGCTGAAACTCCAATACTCTGGCCACCTGATACAAAGAACTGACTCACTGGAAAAGACCATGATGCTGGGAAAGATAGAAGGCAGGAGGAGAAGGGGATGGTTGGATGGCATCACCGACTCAACAGACACGAGTCTGAGTAAGCTCTGGGAGTTGGTGACGGACAGGGAAGCCTGATGTGCTGAGGTCCATGGGGTCACAACGACTCAGACATGACTGAGCGACTGAACTGACTGGCTGAAGTATAAACAATAGTTTATTTTTCTGCCAAACTTGAACTTTATATAAATGGATTCATACTATGTATACAGAAATATTCCTTTGTACTTCCAACCAGTATTTTGTGAGACTTCTCTATATCATTGCATATAACTGAAATCCATTAATTTTCTTTGCTGTTTGATATTCCAGTATGCCACAATTCATTCACCTTACTGTAAAAAGTGTTTCCAATTTTTTTTAATTAAGGTTTTCACTTTATTCTTCTGCTGCTGGACTGTGTGGTTTGCAGTCTTAGTTCTCCAACCAGGGACTGAACCTGGGCCCCCTGCAGTGGAAGCATGGAGTCCTCACCACTGAACTGCCAAGGAATTCCCCCAAATTTTTATTACCATAGACAAAGTTGGTATAAAAATTCCCTTCCACTGATCTTGCTGCAAATATGTAAGTTTCTCAGGGTTTGTAAAAGCTTAGGGTTGAAACTATAAGATCACAGGGTATATATAACAAACTTAAAAAAAAATGAGGTTGTTTTATACCAATCAACCCTCAAACCAACAGTATAAGAGAGCTTCCACTGTGCCACAATTTTGCTAATATTTGTACTGGTGGACTTAAAGATTTATCCTCATCTGGTGCAGATCTGTGCTAGTTATTGCTTTACTGCCTCTAAGCTCCAACACACCCTTTCTTGTACTGGGGCCAGACACTGAAAACTCTATTTCCCATTGGTTCAGAGTTGGACTCTGCCAACAGACAGCCCTGGAGTGACACTGAGAGGCTGGAAGAAGCAGTAGGGATTCCTCTTTCAGGGTTATATTTTCAAGTGGATCAGCACAGGGGCACCCTGGCAGCATTTCAGCACAGCTCTTGTAGTTCAGTGGTGAGTGCTCTCTGACCTGTTTCTGAACCACTAGTGACAGGTAGCAGATTCTTAGAGCCATCTACTCTTTCCTGAGGTCTGAATCTCAGCTTGGGGTGGGTTAGGGTGGGGGTAGTTATTTACTTTTCCCTCAGGTTCAGAAGTAGTAGCTGCTTTCAGCACATACTATTCCATATCACCTTAAGAGTTATTTTATTCTTTCTAATAGTTAGCTACCTTTTACCTACTTAATGGTCCTTTCCTACCCCCCCTCCCCCAAGTTAAGCTTCTTAAAATTTATTTTGGCTACACCTGTGGCATGTGGGATCTTAGTTCCTGACCACAGATCGAACCTGTGCCCCATGCATTGGAAGCGTGGAGTCTTAACCGCTGGACTGCCAGAAAAGCCCCTTAATGATCCATTATATTAAATTTTCCCTGTTTAAAATTACTGGTATGTGATTTCTCTCTCCTGATCAGGACTTAACGTATATGATATGTAACATTTCAGCAATTCTAGGGATACATGACATGTGCTATCAAAACAGACTGAATGCAAAAGGAGGTAAGAAAATAGAGCTATCTGCTATTAAGCCAGATATTAAAGGGATCTGCAGGAACACAAAACACTATTAAAACTATAAGTTTCAGTTATTAACATTTATTGTTTTAAAAGTCATTAATAAATATTTAAACAATTTCTGGCTTGATTTCTAATATAAGTGCCAGGTAAAACTAAAATCTTCAATATATTATCTTTTATTATTTGTGATTTTTTATATATTCCGTATATAAATCTCTTGTTGACTGCAGAATATTTTTCCCCACTCTGTGGCTTGTCTTTTCCTTCTTTATAGTGTCTTTTGATTAAATGGTAGGTCTTCATTTTAATGTAACTGACTTTATCAATCTTATGAGGTAAGGTCATGAGATATTCTCCTATCTTGTCTCCAGATTTGTAGCTCTTTCATATTTGTATTTAATATGAAATTGATTTTTGTGTATGACGTGCACAGGATCTAATCTTTCCTACACAGCAAATCTGCCCCAGCAATATTATGAAAAAGTTCTTTTTCACACAGAGACCAAGCATACATATTCACTGGTCTGTTTTTGACCTTGCATTATGTTCTACATGTTTCTTTGGTTATCTCTGGGCAAATATCATTCTGCTTTATTTATCATAGCTTTATAACCAGTCTTGAAACCTGGTAGAGCCTGTCTTCCCACCTTGTTACTCTTTAAGAGTTTCTCAGCTTTTTCTTCGTGGGGGAAGAAGAGGAGGGAGCTCTCTGCACTTCCATACAAAATTAAAAATCAATTTGTACTTTAGTTGCCCCCACTGCAAGCTGAGATAACTCCACTGCAGCAGTCATCACATTACTGGTCCACAACTATCCATGCTGTGTCCAGGCTACACCATGTGTTATTTGTTGTCTAAATCTCAGATCATTAACAGTGCAAAGCGCTTAGTAAATATACAACATATATTCCAGGAATTAATAAATTGTACAAAAACAAATAAATTTGTAAAATGGGGGGAAACTATTAAGATCTTAATTAAGATTGCATTGGACTTATAAATCAGTTTGGGAAGAAATGATATCATTAAATATTGAGTCTTCCCTATCCACAAATTATTTGTTTCAGTTTTCCATACTGTTTCTCAATTATGTTTTATAATTTTTTCAACGTGATCTTATACATCTTTTGTTAAGATTTCTAAATATAGCTGACTCTCTTTAATTGTAGATTTTATATTTGCAAATTCACCCATGTGCTAAAATTTATTTGTAACCCTAAAATTTAGTTCTCAGATATATTTTGTTTGGCTAGCAATAAATTTTTTAGAATATGACTTAGTTTCACACATTTAAAATTTGGGAAACTTCATATAGGAATCTAGATTTTGACCTAGCTTAAAAATGACAAAGTTTTTTGGAAAGTCTGACAACATATGTTGACACTGAAGTCATGTTTCTTTACGGCCATAGGCTAGAGCTGCATAGCTGCTGTTCCTTTCAGATGGATTTTTCCTTATAATCAACCCACTTCACTCACCTAGGTTACCTGCCTGGAATTTCTAAACATTTGCCCCTCCTAAATTAAAGTGATTAAAATGATAGCCTTAAATGAAGAGAAATGAATTTGCAAAAGTGTAACTGTGAACAGAAATTTAAAAGGGGGTAATGGTGGTTAGGATGCGGCTGTTTATGGAATACTAAAGCTCATATCCTAATATCCTCTCATTTATCATACAGTTTACCTCAAATGGTAAAGAATCTGCCTGCAATGAAGGAGACTTGGGTTTGACCCCTGGATCTGGAAGATTCCCTGGAGAAGGGAATGGCTACCAACTCCAATATTCGTGTCTGGAAAATTCCATGGACAGAGGAGCCTGGCAGGCCACAGTCCATAGGCGTGCAGAGTCGGACACGACTGTGCGACTAATACCATATTACAATCAATTTCTTTATAAGTGAAAATATATTCTGTTTCACTCGTAACAGTCTTCTACTCCTGATTCTATTACTATTTTAAAATATATACAAATAAATGACAGGGGAGCTTTGACTTCAATGTTCTTATAAACAATCATCTTGGATATTTTATCCTTCTACATTAAATATTATTAAGATTCTGACTGAGATTACAATGAATTTATAGTCTACATTTTGGGAAAGAATAACAATACCAGATCTTTCCCTTCAAAATTATATATCTATCGCTTCATTTACACACATTTTCTTTAATATCCTTTCAGTTCAGTCGCTCAGTCATGTTTGACTCTTTGCGACCCAATGAATAGCAGCACACCAGGCCTCCCTGTCCATCACCAACTCCCGCAGTTCACTCAGATTCACGTCCATCGAGTCCGTGATGCCATCCAGCCATCTCATCCTCTGTCGTCCCCTTCTCCTCCTGCCCCCAATCCCTCCCAGCATCAGAGTCTTTTCCAATGAGTCAACTCTTCGCATCAGGTGGCCAAAGTGCTGGAGTTTCAGCTTTAGCACCATTCCTTCCAAAGAAATCCCAGGGTTGATCTCCTTCAGAATGGACTGGTTGGATCTCCTTGCAGTCCAAGGGACTCTCAAGAGTCTTCTCCAACACCACAGTTCAAAAGCATCAATTCTTTGGCGCTCAGCCTTCTTCACAGTCCAACTCTCACATCCATACATGACCACAGGAAACACCATAGCCTTGACTAGACAGACCTTAGTCGGCAAAGTAATGTCTCTGCTTTTGAATATACTATCAAGTTCAAAAATTCTTCTCTGTAAAAGCTTCACATACTTATGTTATTTGGGGGTAAGGTTTCCTTACTTGGGGGACAGGAGGCATTACTTTGTGTTGCAAAAAGGATCTTTTTTCCCTAATTACATTTAAAAGAAAATAATCACAATTTAACCATTTGTTTCCAACTTCAATAAATTCTGCAATGTACATCCTTTGAAGAAAATTTTGCATTTCTGATTTTTTTCTTCAAGATAGATTTCTGAGTCACATTCCTGGGTCAAAGAGGATGGAGAGTTTATAGGCTCTCAATTCCTCGAGAATTTCTGGAGGACAGATCATTTTAAGCCTTTCAACAAATTCTGCCAAATGGCTTTCAAGAAAGGTTCTAATTTATACTCTCACCAGCAGTACAGAGACGTCTGGCTTCCATTAGTAAAAAGAACTCCATTCTTTTGATTAGTGTGAAAAGTTGCATTTAAACTTCTATTTCTTTGTACAGTTGAGTTGAAAATTCTTTTCTTTAATTTATGTCTTCTGCCTGTCTCCATTCTTTGCTAGTTTCTCTATCAGGATGTTAAGTGTCTTGTCCTTAGAGTGTTTAGTTTTTACAATACAAAAATAGTTCCAACAAACGAACAACTGGTTGCTAGTCCATGACTACTCAACACTGGCAGAGGCCCACAAAGGTGCACTGGGCCCATCAACAAACTTACAGGGAGAAGTTGGCCTTTATGCTTCATGGCAGAAGCAAGCCTTTCATAAATCCTCTAATTATATTGTTAATCGGTTACTATTAACATACACAGGAAGTCTACTGCTTTTCTATGTTGAACTTGAATCTGGCTATTTAACTGAACTTTCTTATTCATTGATTCTATGTAGGCCAAGGGTTTGCAAACTACAAACCTCAGGCCAAATCTGGTCTGCTGCCTGTTTTGTAAATAAAGTTTTATTGGAACACAGCCATAACCATTTGCTTATGTATCGTCTATGGCAGGTTTCATGATAGAACAGTAGAGTTGAGTAGTGGCAATAGAGATCCTATGACCTGCAAAGACTAAAATACTATCTGGTCTTTTATAGAAAAAGGTTGCCCACTCCTGATACAGGAAATCATATTATCTGCCAATAATGACAATTCTATCTCTTCTAAATGCATTCTTCTTACTTATTTAGAAATAAAGGGAATCTCAACCTAATGGTGAACAGTAATGATGATAAAGAGCATCGCTGTCCTGAAATGCTTTTACTATTTCACCATTAAGTGATTTTATTACAGGTTTCGGAAGATAACCTCCATTGAGTTGAAAACATTTTTGGGGCTTAGAATTTTATTTTAAAGGACAGTACTTTATTTTGAGATTATTCCATTCCTCTATTTTTCTGTGAAATAGTAACACAAAGTAGTTGTTCATAAAAAACTCTTTACATGGTAAAACAAAAGCTGGCAACCCTATATTAATCTATGAACTAGGTCATGAAACCTAAGTCTAAGAAACATTAGGTTAAGTTTTCCAGACTATAATGATATTTACAGCAGAAACCATAAGTGGAGATCATTTAGCACACTGCTTTTCTTACTCAAAATTATACTGAATTTACATATGTAAAGAGGCAGCACAGAACATAAGTTATGGGTCTAGACAGGCTTGGGTAGGGAACTCTGCCAAATACCATTACCCCCTACCTGCCCCCCCAACAGCTGTGAGAGCTTAGGCAAGCTATATAATCTTTCTAAGTCAGTTTTATTCTCCTTAAAATGGGGACAATAGTAGCAGCCACTTTAAATGTTGTTCTCAGGACTAAACAACCTGAAGTACACAGAGCACTTTGTAGAAGTATCTGGTCAATTATCAATTTTCAATAAACGTAGGTGCTATTACTGTTATTACTTTATGTTCTTCTGATGTGTGTATAAATCCTTATTACTTAGTACCTGAAAGTAAGACCACATCTTAATCTTTTGTGATACCAAAGCAGACCATCTCAAGTTTACAATCCAATGGAAGGGACAAGGATCATTCCATTGTGACTGGGTTAATACTAAGAAATGGGTCAATAAAATAGAATATTCATATATTCATACAATCACAACAAGTATATAATTTGAGGAAATATTTGGCTATTTTTATTTTTCCACATAACTGTTTATCCTTCAATTGTGTATACATGTGTATGCTTCTTGCACCAAGCCAACAACTTACAGATCTGTACGGAACACAAGGAAAACACTATTAATACGGGGCAAATAAGATCAAATACGAGTGCTCCAGCACTTTGGAAAATGCTGGATACAATTTTGCTAAGAATGGACTAAATCAATATGGAGTTAGGAGTAAATATTTTCATTTTTCCTAATTACACAGATTTCATGAAGGGGGCAAGATTTCAGAAAGACTGTAAGAAAAATGGAAATACATAAAAATCACAAAACAGAAGAAACAGAAAGAAGTACAATCAGAGAGTATGAACAGGAGATACATTCTCCTGGTTAAATAAGGAGAAAACAGGCAGAGCATAGATAACAGACAAGTTTTCAAAAAGGGAAGAAAAACTCTTTAAAAGAAAAATATGTGTATTACAAAAACAATTATAATGAACAATATAGACAAAATACCCTTGGATCTTCAAGCATGTACAACTTTTATAATTCTTACTAATGGGTAGAATGGGAAATTAAAATTCTGAATTTTCTAAGCTTAGATCCCAGAGAAGAGTGAGAATTTACTTACTTCACTAGAGCAGCTGCTTCAGGAAGTACATCAGCAAATGATTCACGGAATATGATTGCGTTTTTCCTTTTACAGTTCTGTATGACATCATTGGCAAGGTAAAAAAGATTCAAACGGTGGGGATACGCAGCTGGAGATGAGAAAAGACAATAAAGAAAACCAAATGAGTTAAGTTATACTTAGTGTAACTTACTCCAAACACAGACAGACAGACAAACTAATGGATCAGTTTACTGCACCTAATGCCTAAAAACCTTGACTGCTTTGGGTTAAGTTCCTGTTCAAAGCGTTCCTTTGAGCAGATTTCCACTTTACTTTGTATATGTTTGGCACTAAAAAATACATTAACTTTGGAGAAGCTAAAATAAAACTGTTCTCCCAAACATCTGGGAAGATTAAAAACTGAGCTGAAGTAGTTCAATTTGTTGCAAAAACACCAGGGTTAGTGGAAGGAGTGTGGGCTTTAGGATCCAATCAGAATGTGACCTTAGACAAACTGCTTAACCTCCTTTCCATTATTATTGTAGACAGACTCCTTTCACCTTCCCATCTACTGGAAGAGAGGCTCCGCTGCCACTTTCATCACCAGGTGAATGTACTGGGAAATAAGTAATTTGAGCCCCAAAACATACCTCAGTCAATCTTTCTTAAAGGTCCAAGGCAAGGCCTAATCTGTTTACTATCTGGAACCTTGAGCGAAGCAAACCCAAGTTTCATTATTATCCTGAACAATCTTAATGTCCATATGGATGATTCATCACATTTTCCAGTTTCAACCTCAAATTCAGTGACCTCCAAGAACCACTTCTTTCTACACTTTCAAATCACCCTTTCTGACCACAACCACCCACTCTATTCTGTCTGTCCTTCAATTTCATCAAGGTCTCTTTATTTTCTCCAACTCAGGTATAGTCTCTTAGAGTCTCTTCTAGTACTCAATTCTTTGCCAATCCCAGAGTCTTTTTGATCCATTATCTAAACCACTCATATTAAACCTGCATATACTTTTCATTCTCCCTACAGTTTATAGCCTATCACATGTATTCAACAAAATCCTAAATCTGGATCAATCCAACTGAATGTCTTTATTGCACCTATATTTCTGTCCCTGGGTTCTGCTGAAGAAAAATCACACCAAGAGTATTGAAACAATTCAGTCTCCTCCTCACTGGGCCCTCCTTCCACGTGTCTTTAATTAGCATCATTTCTAATTTGCTGTTGGACCTATTTCGAACTTTTACCACTCTTGTGATGCACCCTTACTTATACCACATTCTTTTTCACTCTTAGGAGATAACCTTAATACGCTATTTCACAGAGAAGCAGAAATCATTAGATGGAACTTATGTTCTCTCAAAAAATGTATCCATGGGGATTTCCCTGGTGGGCCAGTGGTTGGGAGTCTACATTTTCAATGTAGGGGGCACAGGTTTGATCCTTGGCTGGGGAACTAAAAGTCCATATGCCATAGGGCTCGGACAAAAAAAAAAAAAGAAAAAGGAACCCATATTTAGACCAGTCCAAATCAATTTACCCGAGTCGGTTAAGATCTTTCAGATTTAGGGATCTGAAAGAGTATTATATAGTCACTGTCTCCACTTTGATTTCTAGTAACTCCATAATTATAGGAGCTACCTTTTTTTCTGTACTTAAAAAACATGTAATCCACTATATGAGGAGTTTTATATAAAACATGCTATCTCATTTAAGCTGCCATCACTCCACTCACACGGCAGTTACTAAGGTTACCAATAAACTCCAACTTACTAAACCCAAAGGCGAGTTTTTTTTTCCCCACATTCAAAAAAAGCTTATTAGCATGATTGAAAACATTTTCTTGAATAATGACAGAATTTCTAAACATGAAAGAGGATCAGTGGCTATACTTTATAACCAGTATTTGCAACTGGAAAGACAGATTTATTGCCCAGTCTTCATTTTATTACAAACAACCCACATTTACTAGTTCCCTGTGAAGTCATGACTATTGCTTTGGGAATGAGTTCCTACTGCAATTAAGTATAAAAAATATCTTCCATAATTGGACTGTGACCTACATAATTGAGTAAAGAGTTAAACATCCTCGAAGAGTTGGGTTTTTTGTTTTTTAAAAAACATTCCTTTTACACACTACAAGGTAATAATTAGTATTTTGGCTTTAAAAAATCCTACATGATATTTAGAATGGCAGTCCCCAAAGGTCCTCCTTTCATATAACTGAACATGCAGACCCTCTTCCGGAGTGTACATTATCGGGGTGGACTCAGAAGACCTCAACCTCCATGTTTACATGGGTTTGAGAACAAAGACAGCATCATCCAGAACGTAGTAGTCATTATACATGTCGCCCTCACACGGGTATGGCAGTCTGGTGAAAGCTTCAATAACAAAACCAGCTTTTCTGAAAACATCTGGCAGACTATTCACTTGTTTTTCCCAATTCTGTTCCTTGATTTCCAAAATTTCCAATGGTTTATCCCATTTGCCACCTACGTTCTCCACATAGGGATGAAAAGGTAAGACCAAAGAAAGGATGACCCTGCCTCTGGTTGGCTCCAAGACATTTCTGATATCTTTTTAACAAAGTCAGAGAGTGATCACAACGGTCCAGCAAAAGCTGGTGACATCATACTAAAACCCTATCTTCTGCCATTCATTTATACCAAGCACTCTGTATTTCTTCTTCTATAGCTGCCATGTCATAGTTTCAGACAGCTCAGTGGCATAAATTTCTTCAAAGTGAGGGCTCATGAATTTTGTGACCTCTCCATCTCCAGCACCTAAAGCAAGAAGTCTATGGGTTTTCCAGTCTGGGTTAATTTTAAGCAGTCTCTGAAACGGATCTGGTGAAAACACAAACATTGAACCTCTTCCTAGCAACCCACTGATAGATGTTCTAGACATAAATAGGTTAAAAACAGTTGAACCAGTGATATAATTGGATAAACAGCCAGTCCGATTTCTCACTGCTGTTGTTTAAGAAGATCTGTGTTCCTTGATCAAGGTAACTCTGAACAGAGACAGCCTGGAGTGACTTACATAATTTCTCTCTGTTGCACACACACCACAGTGGTTCTTGTTCCTGCCGCCCGCGGCCACAGCCAAGGGCCCTGGCCACTCATCATGTTCACTTACAGGGAACAGGTGAGCGAGTTCCACAGGACTGACATCCTCCCACCAGCTACACGGACGCCAGGCTTAGGCACAGTCAGCCTGCGAGCAGCTCCACCCGCGGCTGGGGCCGGCCGCCACCTCCAGCTAATGTTGCCGCAGCCGCCCAGGCTCAAGCCATCGCACCCAACTCGCCCATCCAGCCCCTTCAGGGCCGAGGCAGGGGGTCAAGGTGAGATTTTTCTAAATGCTATTTCTAACGAGAAGTATCATTTCCACCAGGCTTTTGGTACACAGAATAATCTAATAAACCCTCTTTCGGTCTGTCTTAATCGCTCTCTTAGTTCTCCTCTGATGTCTCTAGCTACTCCTCCATATATATACACAGGGGGCATGTACAGTTATAGGCAGCTCTGCCTGTGATCCTCCTCCTTTAAATGCTGATGCTTCCCAAGGTTCTCTCCTGAGCACTCTTCTTGATTTGTCAGTAGCATAGTGTTTTAAGATTTCAGGTTAGAAATCAGGCTGTTCCATTCCTGGCTTTGTCACCTACTAGCTTTAGCTGCTACTGCTGCTGCTAAGTCTCTTCAGTCATGTCTGACTCTGTGTGACCCCATAGATGGCAGCCCACCAGGCTCCCCTGTCCCTGGGATTCTCCAGGCAAGAACACTGGAGTGGGCTACCATTTCCTTCTCCAATGCATGAAAGTGAAAAGTGAAAGTGAAGTTGCTCAGTCGTGTCACGACCCCATGGACTGCAGCCCACCAGGCTCCTCTGTCCATGGTATTTTCCAGGCAAGAGCACTGGAGTGGGGTGCCATGGCTTATACATTACCTAACTCTTCTGTATGTTACCTTTTTCCTTTGAGAAATGACAACTTCGTGGGTTGTTAAAAGAATTGAATAATAAAATCATGTCTGTAAACCATTTAGAATAACACTCAGTCAACAGAAAATGGAATGCTATCAGCAGAACTATCCACATTTAACTACTACCACCTGTGTATCAATGACTCCAACATCCACAGATTTCATGTCTGGATCTCCCTTACCAGTCAATGCACACATCTACTTCAACATCTCAGAGGCACCCTGAACTTGATTTCTCAATATTTTATTAACAATCTTCCTCCTCATCCATCTGTTACTGTTCTTATATTGAGCCAGGATTTCAGCAGTCTTTTTTGGCTCTTCTTTCTCTCTACCTAATCCTTGCCCCATTTTGATAAATCTGCAAGTCCAACCAATTTTGTCTCTAATATACGCCAAATTTATTTCCTCTTCTCCTTTTCTTCCTACCACTGCTCTTTGCTGGGTTATCACTTTTGACCTAGACAACTACTGCAATAACATCTTAACTGTTTATCTTGCCTTGGACCTAATCTTCTCAAATTTATTCTATACACTGTTGGCCAAATTCATCTTCTAATATGTAAACATCATCCAATTATTTCTCATATGAAATCTGTCAATGATTTCCAACTGCTTATTAGAAAATGTCCAAACACCTTCAGTTCAGTCGCTCAGTTGTGTCCAACTCTTTGCAACCCCATGGACTGCAGCACACCAGGCCTCCCTGTCCATCACCAACTCTTGCAGTTTACTCAAACTCATGTCCATTAAGGCGGTGATGCCATCCAACCATCTCATCCTCTGTCATCCCCTTCTCCTCCTGCCCTCAATCTTTCCCAGCATCAGGGTCTTTTCCAATGAGTCAGTTCTTCATATCAGGTGGCCAAACTTTGGCATCAGTTCTTCCAGTGAATATTCAGGACTGATTTAATTTAGGATGGACTAAAGGAACCTTTAGGTTGGATCTCCTTGCAGTCCAAGGGACTCTCAAGAGTCTTCTCCAACACCATAGTTCTTTTAGCATCAATTCTTTGGTGCTCAGCTTTCTTTACAGTCCAGCTCTCACATCATTACATGACTACTGGAAAAACCATAGCTCTGACTAGATGGACCTTTGTTGGCAAAGTAATGTCTCTGCTTCTTAATATGCTCTTTAGGTCAAACACCTTAGTTTTCACTCATTTTCTGGATTTTTACCTTCTCTTCCAGTCTCATCTCTTCCCCTTCAAAGTTCTACCTTTAATGAATTACTCACAGTCCCCAGAAACACCTCACAAAGAATTTTCCTTTTCTATGATAACCTATCCAACATAATCTTCAGTGTTTTCTACTCACTCATAGAAAAAAGCCCCAAATTTTAAATTTAACTCATGTCAGATTCTGACCCCTCTCCACCTCATCTCTACTTTTCCCCAGAATGAATCATCCCAAAGTTTTGTGTTCTTTTTCTTTTCTTTTTGAGCATGCCCCATGGCTTGTGGGATCTTAGTTTCCCCCAACCAGGGACTGAATTGAGGCCCTTTGCAATGAAAATACAAAGTTCTAACCAGACAATTCCCACCCTCAACTACTACTGGAGAGATTAAGAGACTCAAGGTTTAGAGCAATCTAATATAACTAATCTGTGTTCCTGAAATGGATACAGGTTTGGACGTCAGCTGTAAACCACATTTCTGGATCAACTGAAGAAATTTGAATGTGGTCTGGGGCTAGAGAAAATGAAAATTTACGGAAATGGAAATAAAGAAATAATCAACTGGGGGGAAAAAACTAATTACAGAATGATCTCGTGTTAGAAAAAAATCAATGAAAGAGATCAGAAAGAATATGGAATTAAGTTTTAAGAGGACAGATCTCCAGTTTTTTCCCTTTTACCTACCTGTATTCTAATTTTCTATTAATATGATACATTTTTGATCCTTTCATAACTGATTAAGGAAATATAATAATTTCTGTCCAAAAAGTTTAACTGATTGTCTTGAAATAATTTGTATCTCAGCCTGGATCTGTTCTTTGAACTTCAGACTCAGATACCCAAATGCCTAACCAATGGCTCTCTTGGTTTAATACACAGCTCAGACTCAACATGTGATGTTTTGATTTCTTAATTCTCTCCTCTCCTACAGTCTTCTCCATCTCTGTAAATGGCATTTCTTCTGCGGTGGCTTTTCTCAGCCAAAAATCAAGTTATCTTTGACTCCTCTCTTTCACATTACATATCCAATCAAAATACACATCTCATTAATGCTACTTTTTGAAATATTTACAGATTTAGGAAGTTACAAATGTGGGAAGGAAGAAGGTTAGAAATAAACTCTGTGGTGCTGGATCGTAATTGGAAGTTTGGTATGAATTCATAGTTATATACAGAAAACATACAGTGAATAAACGTATGTGTCTACATACAACTATTTCTTAAATCTCTCCACTGAAAAGGCCTAGAAGTAATAATATCCCAGGCACCTAATACCGAGATCTTTGTTTCTTAGAGGAACCAGGAGAAATGGCTGGTTCCAGGCCAGGAAAGAAAGTCACAATACAAGAGCTGAGAACATCTTATTCTAGTAAAGTGCACAAAGAGTGATGCCAAAGAAAACAGGCCCGACCCGCAAGAGGCTCCCACTGGGCAAATCTACTGAATGGATAAACTGTGTCAAAATCAATACTAGTAAAAGACTATGACCAACTGAATAAAGTAGCAATCCATGAACACATAGTGATGAAAGTAATTAAAGAAATACACCGGAAGGGGAAAAGCCCGCCTTATAATCAAATGCCAACCTATATATGTGTAAGGAATGAAGGAATTAAAAACCAATATGTGGCAAACATCACACCAAAAACTGACTCAAGCAACAATCACGAATGGATGCTAAACCTGGTGAGAGACAGTTTAATGCAGAATAGGATTATTTGTAAAGTCTCAAACTTCTTGCCCACAAAACTGACAGATTAACATTTAGTTCAGTTCAGTTCAGTTCAGTCGCTCAGTCGTGTCCGACTCTTTGTGACTCCATGAATCGCAGCACGCCAGGCCTCCCTGTCCATCACCAACTCCCGGAGTTCACTCAGACTCACATCCATTGAGTCAGTGATGCCATCCAGCCATCTCATCCTCTGTCGTCCCCTTCTGCTCCTGCCCCAATGAACTGTGTCAATGTTCATTTCCTGATTTTGGTGGCTGTACAGATGTTACACAACAACTGTTGCAATGTAGTGAACTGTGTCTTCCCGAAATTTACATGTCTTCCCAAATTCACATGTTGAAGTCCCTAACCCCCAATGTTCAACAGTATGTGAACCATGAACTTCTAGATGTTCAAGCTGGATTTAGAAAAGGCAGAGGAACCAGAGATCAAATTGTCAACATTTGCTGGATTATCAAAACAGCAAGAGGATTCCAGAAAATCATCTACTTCTGCTTTACTGACTACGCCAAAGCTTTTGACTGTGTGGATCACAATAAACTGTGGAAAATTCTGAAAGAGATGGGAATACCAGACCACCTGAACTGCCTCTTGAGAAACCTGAATGCCGGTCAGGAAGTAACAGTTAGAACTGGACATGGAACAATAGACTGGTTCCAAACAGGGAAAGGAGTATGTCAAGGCTGTATATTGTCACCCTGCTTATTTAACTTATATGCAGAGTACATCATGTGAAATGCTGGGCTGGATGAAGTACAAGCTGGAATTAAGATTGCCGGGAGAAATATCAATAACCTCAGATATGCAGATGACACCACCCTTATGGCAGAAAGCAAAGAAGAACTAAAGAGCCTCTTGGTGAAAGTGAAAGAAGAGAGTGAAAAGGTTGGCTTAAAGCTCAACGTTCAGAAAACTAAGATCATGGCATCTGGGCCCATCACTTCATGGCAAATAGATGGGGAAACAGTGGAAAACAGTGACAGATTTTAATTTTGGGGGCTCCGAAAATCACTGCAGATGGTGACTGCAGCCATGAAATTAAAAGATGCTTACTCCTTGGAAGAAAAGTTATGACCAACCTAGACAGCACATTAAAAAGCAGAGACATAACTTTGTCAAGAAAGGTCCATCTAGTTTCTTTAGGTAGATATATTCCTAAGTATTTTATTCTTTTCGTTGCAATGGTGAATGGAATTGTTTCCTTAATTTCTTTTTCTACTTTCTCATTATTAGTGTATAGGAATGCAAGTGATTTCTGTGTGTTGATTTTATATCCTTCAACTTTACTATATTCAGGCCAAAGAACTAAATAGACATTTCTCCAAAGAAGACATACGGATGGCTAACAAACACATGAAAAGATGCTCAACATCACTCATTATTAGAGAAATGCAAATCAAAACCACAATGAGGTACCACTTCACACCAGTCAGAATGGCTGTGATCCAAAAATCTGCAAGCAATAAATGCTGGAGAGGGTGTGGAGAAAGGGAACCCTCCTACACTGTTGGTGCAAATGCAAACTAGTACAGCCACTTTGGAGAACAGTGTGGAGATTCCTTTAAAAATTGCAAATAGAACTACCTTATGACCCAGCAATCCCACTGCTGGGCATACACACCAAGGAAACCAGAATTGAAAGAGACACATGTACCCCAATGTTCATCGCAGCACTGTTTATAATAGCCAGGACATGGAAACAATCTAGATGTCCATCAGCAGATGAATGGATAAGAAAGCTGTGGTACATATACACAATGGAGTATTACTCAGCCATTAAAAAGAATTCATCTGAATCAGTTCTGATGAGATGGATGAAACTGGAGCCGATTATACAGAGTGAAGTAAGCCAGAAAGAAAAACACCAATACAGTATACTAACACATATATATGGAATTTAGAAAGATGGTAATGACGACCCTGTATGCAAGACAGGAAAAAAGACACAGCTGTGTATAACGGACTTTTGGACTCAGAGGGAGAGGGAGAGGGTGGGATGATTTGGAAGAATGGCATTGTAACATGCATTCTATCACGTAAGAATCGAATCGCCAGTCTATGTCCGATGCAGGATACAGCATGCTTGGGGGTGGTGCACAGTGATGACCCAGAGAGATGTTATGGGGAGGGAGGTGGGAGAGGGGTTCATGTTTGGGAATGCATGTACACCTGTGGTGGATTCATGTCAATGTATGGCAAAACCAATACAGTATTGCAAAGTAAAATAAAATTAAAATTAAAAAAAATTAAAAAAAAAAACAACGAAACAAAACAAAAAGAAAGGTCCATCTAGTCAAGGTTTTTCCAGTGGTCATGTATGGATGTGTGAGTTGCAGCATAAAGAAAGCTGAGTGCTGAAGAACTGGTTTTTTTGAACTGTGGTTTTGGAGAAGACTCTTGAGAGTTCCTTGGACTACAAAGAGATTCAACCAGTCTATCCTAAAGGAAATCAGTCCTGAATATTCATTGGAAGGACTGATGTTGAAGCTGAAACTCCAACACTTTGGCCACCTGATGCAAAGAACTGACTCATTTGAAAAGATTCTAATGCTGGGAAAGATTGAAGGCAGGAGGAGAAGGGGACGACAGAGGATGAGATGGCTGGATGGCATCACTGACTCGATGGAGGTGAGTCTGAGTGAACTCCGGGAGTTGGTGATGGACAGGGAGGCCTGGCGTGCTGCAGTCCATGGCGTCACAAAGAGTCAGCTGTGACTGAACTGAACCCCCAGTGTGACTGTGTCTGGAGATAAGGTCTATACAGAGGTAACTAAGGTTAAATGAGGACAAAAGCAGCCTTGATAAAAAGACATGAGTGTTCTTATAATAGACATTGGAGAACTCTCCTTCCTCCCAAACCTTCCTCCACCACATGAGGACACAGTAAGAAGGTAGCCTGTCTACAAGCCAGGAAGAGAACTTTTCCCAGAGACTGAACCCGGTCAGACCTTGACCTAGCCTTCCCATCCTCCAGAACTCTGAGAAAATCTTCTGCTGTTTAAGCCACACTGTTTGTGGTAATTTGTTATAGCATCCCAAACTTATTAATACAACTATATATGGAGAATAGCTGTTTTTATGGACATTGCTTTCCAGGTAGCACTAGTGGTAAAGAACCTGCCTGCCAGTGCAGGAAACTGTCTCTTCCTCTACTGTCCCCTTCTCCTCCCGCCTTCAATCTTTCCCAGCATCAGGGTCTTTTCCAATGAGTCAGTTCTTCGCATCAGGTGGCCAAAGTATTGGAGTTTCAGCTTTAACATCAGTTCTTCCGATGAATATTCAGGACTGAATTCCTTTAGGATGGACTGGCTGGATCTCCTTGCAGTCCAAGGGACTTTCAAGACTCCTCTGCAACACCACAGTTCAAAAGCATCAATTCTTCGGTGCTCAGCTTTCTTTATAGTCCAAGTCTCACATCCATACATGACTTCTGGAAAAACCACAGCTTTGACTAGACGAACCTTTGTTGGCAAAGTAATATCTCTGCTTTTGAATATGCTATCTAGTTTGGTCATAACTTTTCTTTCAAGGAGCAAGCATCTTTTAATTTCACGGCTGCGGTCACCATCTGCAGTGATTTTGGAGCCTAAGAAAATAAAGTCTGCCACTGTTTTCCCTTGTTTCCCCATCTATTTCCCATGAAGTGATGGGACCAGATACCATGATCTCAGTTTTCAGAATGTTGAGTTTTAAGCCAACGTTTTCACTTTCAGTAATTATGGATAAAGTCACTACAAATATCTCTTAATAATATCTTTTAAATAGCAAAATTTAATAATTTTGATAAAGTCTAGCTTACAAAAAAATTTTTAATGGCCTGTGTTGTTTGTGTCCTATCTAAGAAATCTCCGCCTACGCCAAGGTCACTGAGACTTTCATACATAAAGGTGAAAAAGACTGCAAACTGTAGGATGTTTACTTTCACCCTTCCTCTACAACTAGATGTTCTAGCCAGAGCAGTAGGACAAGATAAAGGAATAAAAGGCATATAAACCGGAAAGGAAGAAATTAAACTGTCTCTTGTTGCAAACAACAAGATTTGTTCACAAAATAGGTACTAGAACTAGTGAGTGAGTTTTCGTAGAGTTGTAGGATATGCAATAGGTAGGGAAAAATTTCTTTTTAGTAGTACCATTTACAAGAACATGAAAGACAGACTCTAGCAAAATAAGATCTCTATGCAGAAAAAAAAAAAAAAAAGACAATACATGGATGAAAGAAATCAAACGAGACCTAAATAAGTTGAGAGAGACACTGTATTTATGGGTCAGAAAACTCAGTATTGTTAAGATGTCAATTCTCCTCCCATTTAATGTATAGATTCAACATAATCATAATCAAAATCTCAGCATGACCTTTAGAAAAAAACAAACTGATTTTAACATTTAAATGGAAAGACAAAAGACCTAGAATAGCTAAAATAACTTTGATAATTTTGCTGAAGGATTCACATTACCTGATTTCAAAATAACATATAATAATCAAAGCAGTAAGCTTTAGCAAAAGGACAGACACACAGATCAATGGGACAAAACAGAGTTCAGAAATAGACTCATCTGGTTAATTGATTTTTGACATAGGTACACAGGCAATTTAATGAAGAAAGGACAGTCTTTTCAACAAATAGTACTGGCATAGTTTGACATCCATTAAAAAAAACACAAAACTTGCCCCATACCTCATACCATTTGCAAAAATTAACTCAAAATGCATTACAGACTGAAATGTAAAACCTAACTACAAAATTTCTGTAAATTCAACGTCTGCAGGATCTGTACTGTTGCTCCTTCTTCATTTCAGGTATAGGAATTTGCATCTTTTCTTTTTTCCCTTAATCTGGCTAAAGATTTATTAATTTCATCAATCATCTCAAAGTACTTTTAATGGCATTTTAAATGGGAAACAAACTGAAAATATACATTTGCTAAGTGAAATCCTTTCAATCTGGCAATTCTCTTGCACATGTGCCCCAGGTATAGATCCAAAAGTATCCATAACAGCACTACTCATCACAGAAAAGTAACTATAATATAGACTGAATCCTGAGTAGTTATGATTTTTTGAATGTAACTAATAGATTTTTTAATTTGATGAGATCTGATGCAGCCTGGCAAAGACATCTACTTGGATAGGAAACAACAACCTTGTTTAAAATTTTGAAGATAAAAAATTATTTCAAACTAATACTCAGCCACAAAACACATGTTAATAAAAGCAAACACACATATATAATCATATATGTGGCTGCTAAACCAGCTGAGTCTGAGGCCTTTTTTAGGTTTTCTACTTCTTGAGCCAATAAGGGTTACTATTTTTATGGATGTTTTTTCCATTTCCTTTAGGCCTTAAAACTTATTAATGTAAAGTTGAATATATATTGTTTACAATTCTTAAAAAATCTTTGCATCTACATTAGTCCTCTTTGAAGAACACTCTGGGTAAAAAATAAAATAATATACATATATATAAATCTCATACACATACAGAATATTATCCAGTCTTAAAAAGGACAGAAACTTCAACACATCATAATATGGATTAATCTTGCCAAGACATTATGCCAAGTAAAATAAGTCAGTCACAAAAGGACAAATACTGTCTGATTCCACTTAATAAGGTACCGAGGGTAGTCAAATTCACAGAAACAGAAATTGGTTACTAGGGGCTGGGGGATGGTAGGAATGGGGAGTTATTGTTTAATGAGTACAAAGTTTCAGTTTAGAAAAACGAAAAAAATTCTCAAGAGGGACAGTGATGATGGTTGTTCAACAACGTTAATGTACATAAGTAATAAATAAGAAACTGTTAATAACGGAACTGGGCATACAGAGAAAGGTGAAGGGTAATTTGCTTTTCATTTTTTAACACATACAGAGTTTGAATTTACCATGTACTTTTATAATATAGTTTAAAAATCAGACTAGTGAATGGTTCCCTAATAATGTATACTGAAGTGACTCATTTGAAAATAACCCTCCCTTAACTACATAATCCATCATAGCTACCTTCTCACTTCTTACTTGTCTTCCTCATTCATGTATCTACTACAATGGCCAGATGTCTCTCCATGTCACCAAGGACTCACTATTTACTTTAAAAATATATATATGTCATTGAATATTAAACATACAAAAAAGTACACAATTTATTAGGTGACATTCTTCTATAAAGTTTTTCTTTTTTGCCCCACCTTGTTCTCTTTCTCTTTTCATGAATATGACTATAGACACAGGGACTTTTTCATATTCCGTTACTGTCATTTTTTCTCATGTGCAAACTGTCCAACAGTTAGTCAGCAAAATCCTTTTCGAGCCAGCTCTTACATCCTTTTGATAACGATCTCATTCATCTTTGAGCTCTTCTGAGACATTCTTGCCCTCTGGCCAAAGATGTTCATACCATGAGCCTGATGTTTTTTTCATAAGAAGATTTACAAACTACTGATTCAATCTGGTTAGTACTTACAGAACTGTTCAAATTTCCTAACTCTTCTGGATCATTATTTTTAAAGGAATTTGTCCATTTCATCTGAGTTTTCATTTACTGGCTAATATTGCTAATATGATTTTTAAACTTCTACTTTATCTGTAGTCATACCCCCCTTTCCAATCCTATTATTTTTTATTTAGGCTTTCTCTTTTTTTTCTTCCTTGGTCAATCAGACAAAGGTTTATCTTACTGTGCTTTTTGAAGAAGCAAGTCTTGGTCTTTGATGACCTTTTCTTTCTTCTGTATTTATTCTTTGTTTTTATTTTTAATTTCTTTTCTTCTACTTTTCTTGGGCCTACTCTGTTGTTCTTTGCCTATTTTTTTTTTAAACAAAAGATGGCTTAGCTTATTAATTTCCAGTCTCTTGCAGTTTAAGTTATACATTTCCCTTAATTACAGTTTTTACTGCATCCCAGCCCAGAATTCTTCTCCTAACTCAAGATCCATATACCCACCTAACATGACATCTCCAATGATGTATCTAAAAGATATCTCAAACTCAACATATTAAAAACTAAATTCTTGATTACCACCATATCTTGTTCACTCAAAGCCTTCATCACTTAATTAACGACAACTCCATCCTTCTATCACTCAGGACACAAACCCTGGAGTTATCTTTAATTGCTCTTTTTTTCATACTGTCAGCAATTTGTTCTATCTTCAAAATGCATCCAGAAATCATTTATTTCTTACCACTTTCATCTCTGTCACTGCAATCTAAGCCATCATCATCTCTCACCCGGACTGTTACGTTACTCTTGAAATAGGTCTCTCTGCTTTTGTCTATTCCTCCTTATAGTCTATTCTTACCATGGCAGCGGACAATTCTTTTAAAAGATAAGTCAGAGCACGTTGCTTCTCTGCTCGAAACTATTCAATGATTACTACTTCCACTGCGTACAAGCCAAAACCTGCCCCCTGTGATCTGCCATCTCCCTTATCTCTTTGACCTTGTCCACTTTCATGCAATTCCAGCCATGGTGTTCTGGAACACTATTCCTTGAACACACCAGATTCCTCAAACTTGCAATCTTAATTCTAACTATTCGCTTTAACTAGAATCCTCTTCCTCCAGATATCCACCGGGCTAACTCAGTGTCTTCAGGTCTTGACTCAGCTCTCACTCTCTCAATGAAGCCTAATTTAAGTGCTTCCTTTAATACCGCAAGCTGCCCCACAACCTCAACCGTTCATTCCAATGCCCTTTACCCTGCTCTCTACTTTTTTTCCATAGGACTTCATCATTTTCTACCATACTAATTTACTTTTTCACGGTATTTATTGCTCCACAAGGAATCTTAATGCAGTCACTGAAGTGAAGTGAAGTGAGCTCACTCAGTCGTGTCCGACTCTTTGCGACCCCATGGACTGCAGCCCACCAGGCTCTTCCATCCATGGGATTCTCCAGGCAAGAATACTGGAGTGGGGTGCATTTCCTTCTCCAGGGGAACTCCCCGACCCAGGGACTGAACCCAGGTCTCCCGCGTTGCGGGCAGGCGCTTCACCCCCTGAGCCACCAGGAAGCCCTACTGCAGTCACTGGTGGGTCCCAAATAAACACACAGTAAGCACTCAAAAAAGGAGGCACTAGTTTTGATGTAGTGGTTCAGTGGATAAACAATCCGCCTGCAGCGCGGGAGATACAGGAGACGTGGGTTTGATCCCTGCGTCAGGAAGATCCCCTGGAGAAGGAAGTGGCAACCCACTCCAATATTCCTCCTGGAAAATCCCCTGGGCACAGGAGCTTGGCTACAGTCCACGGGGTTGTAAAGAGGCGCCACAGCTGAGGCGACTGAGCACATACACAGTATTCTTATTACTATTCAGCACCGTATATTTTTAAATTTTCACCATGATTTATTCTTTGATTCATGAATTATTCAGAAACACACAATTTCCAAGCAAAGGGGAAATTTTTCTTTTGGTTATTAACATCTAAATTAATACTACTACATGGCTAAAGTACATGAATCTACATGATATAGAGCATCTGAAATTATATTAATCTTTTCTGAGGGGTCAGTATGCATCACTAATTGGCTTAAATATTCCTTATTTGTTAAAAAAAAAAAAGCATACTTTCTAATTTTAGAGCACAGGGTTCTCTACATGTGAATCAACTAAATCAGATTTGGTATAGTATTAAATTTTCTGTATTTTTACAAATTTTGTATCTGTTTAAGCTACCAACAATTAAGAGCTATGTTTTAACTCTCTCGCTCAGATAACAAAGCTGGTAAATTTTCCTTTCAGAACAGGCATACTTTGGAGATACTGTGAATTCAGTTCCAGTTTATTCTAAGCCAAGTTCCAAATATAGAAATAAAGTGAGTCACATGAATATTTTGGTTTCCCAGTGCATTTAAAAGTCATGTTTGCACTATAGTCTATTAAGTGTGCAATAACATTATGACTAAAAAAAATGTACACACCATAATTTTAAAAGGCTGTTGAAAAAAATGGCATCAATAGACTTGGTTGATGCAGGACTGCCACAAACCTTCAGTTTGTAAGAAAAGACACATTATTATCTGCAGAATGCAATAAAACAAGGTATGCCTATACACCAATGTTTGTTGTATATACTGATATCCCTTTATTGGATGCATATAAATTTTAAACTGTTGACTCTTCCAGGTAAACTAAATTTTTTTTGTCATTTTAGGAGTTCTATTTTTAATAAATTTTTTTGCCTTAAAGTCTCATCTATTTGTTATTCAGTCAGCTACCATAGAGGTATGCTTTTGTTTTGGGTTTATAATTACATTTTACCTTTAATTTTCCATTTTGCATGTCTTTGTGTATGTATCAGTTCAGTTCAGTCATGTCCAACTCTTTGCAACTCCATGAACCACAGCACGCCAGGCCTCCCTGTCCATCACCAACTCCTAGAGTCCACCTAAACCCACGTCCACTGAGTCAGTGATACCATTCAACCATCTCATCCTCTGTTGTACCCTTCTCCTCCTGCCCTCAATCTTTCCCAGCATCTTTCCAATGAGTCAGCTCTTCACATCAGGTGGCCAAAGTACTAGAGTTTCAGCTTTAACATCAGTCCCTCCAATGAACACCCAGGACTGATCTCCTTTAGAGTGGACTGGTTGGATTTCCTTGTAGTCCAAGGGACTCTCAAGAGTCTTCTCCAACACCACAGTTCAAAAGCATCAATTCTTCGGGGCTCAGCTTTTTTTATAGTCCAACTCTCACATCCATATGTGACCACTGGAAAAACCATAGCCTTGACTAAACGGACCTTTGTTGGCAAAGTAATGTCTCTGCTTTTTAATATGCTATCTAGGTTGGTCATGGGCTTCCCTGGTGGCTCAGAGGTTAAAGCGTCTGCCTCCAATGCGGGAGACCCGGGTTCGATCACTGGGTTTTCAGATCCCCTGGAAAAGGAAATGGCAACCCGCTCCAATACTCTTGCCTGGAGAATCCCATGGAGGGAGGAGCCTGGTAGGCTACAGTCCACGGGACTGCAAAGAGTTGGACAAAACTGAGCGACTTCACTCACTCACTCAGGGTGGTCATAACTTTCCTTCCAAGGAGGAAGCATCTTTTAATTTCATGGCTGCAATCACCATCGGCAGTGATTTTGGAGGCCCCGCCAAAGAAAGTCAGTCACTCTTTCCACTGTTTCCCCAACTATTTGCCATGAAGTGATGGGACCAGATGCCATGATCTTTGTTTTCTGAATGTTGAGCTTTAAGCCAACTTTTTCACTCTCCTCTTTCACTTTCATCAAGAGGCTTTTTAGCTTCTCTTCACTTTCTGCCATAAGGGTGATGCCATCTGTATATCTGAGGTTATTGATACTTCTCCTGGCAATCTTGATTCCAGCTTGTGCTTCGTCCAGCCCAGCGTTTCTCATGATGTACTCTGCATAGAAGTTAAATAATCAGGGTGACAATATACAGCCTCGACGTACTCCTTTTCCTATTTGGAACCACTCTGTTGTTCCATGTCTAGTTCTAACTGTTGATTCCTGACCTGCATACAGATTTCTCAAGAGGCAGGTCAGGTGGTCTGTATTCCCATCTCTTTCAGAATTTTCCACAGTCTATTGTGATCCACACAGTCAAAGGTTTTGGCATAGTCAATAAAGCAGAAATAGATGTTTTTCTGGGACTCTCTTGCTTTTTTGATGATACAACGGATGTTGGCAATTTGATCTCTGGTTCCTCTGCCTTTTCTAAAACCAGCTTGAACATCTGGAAGTTCACGGTTCACGTATTGTTGAAGCCTGGCTTGGAGAATTTTGAGCATTACTTTGCTAGCGTGTGAGATGAGTGCAATTGTGCAGTAGTTTGAGCATTCTTTGGCATTGCCTTTGTTTGGGATTGGAATGAAAACTGACCTTTTCCAGTTCTGTGGCCACTGCTGAGTTTTCCAAGTTTGCTGGCATATTGAGTGCAACACTTTCACAGCATCATCTTTCAGGATTTGAAATAGCTCAGCTGGAATTCCATCACCTCCACTAGTTTTGTTTGTAGTGATGCTTCCTAAGGCTCACCTGACTTTGCATTCCAGGATGTCTGGCTCTAGGTGAGTGATCACACCATCGTGATTATCTGGGTCATGATCTTTTTTGTACAGTTCTTCTGTGTATTCTTGCCACCTCTTCTTAATATCTTCTGCTTCTGTTAGGTCCATACCATTTCTGTCTTTTATTGAGCCCATCTTTGCATGAAATGTTCCCTTGGTATCTCTAATTTTCTTGAAGAGATCTCTAGTCTTTCCCTTTCTATTGTTTTCCTCTATTTCTTTGCATTGATCCCTGAGGAGGGCTTTCTTATCTCTCCTTGCTATTCTTTGGAATTCTGCATTGAAATGGGTATATCTTTACTTTTCTCCTTTACTTTTCTCCTTTCCTTTTCACTTGCCTTCTTTTCACAGCTATTTGTAAGGCCTCCTCAGACAGGCATTTTGCTTTTTTGCATTTCTTTTTCTTGGGAGGCCGGGGGCGGTGGCCAAGAGGAGCTACCCCACGTCCAAGGTAAGAAAAACCCCAGTAAGACAGTAGGCACTGAGAGAGGGCATCAGAGGGCAGACACACTGAAACCATAATCACAGACCACAGGCCAATCTGATCACATGGACCACAGCCTGGTCTAATTCAATGAAACTAATCCATGCCGTGTGGGGTCACCCAAGACGGCTGGGTCATGGTGGAGAGGTCTGACAGAATGTGATCCACTAGAGAAGGGAAGAGCAAACCACTTCAGTATTCTTGCCTTGAGAACCCCATAAACAGTATGAAAAGGCAAAAAGATAGGATACTGAAAGATGAACTCCCCAGGTTGGTGGGTGCCCAATATTATATTGAAGATCAGTGGAGAAATAACTCCAGAAAGAATGAAGGGATGGAGTCAAAGCAAAAACAACACCCAGTTGTGGATGGGACTGGTGATAAAAGCAAGGTCCGACACTGTAAAGAACAATACTGCATAAGAACCTGGAATGTTAGGTCCATGAATCAAGGCAACTTGGAAGTGGTCAAACAGGAGATGGCAAGAGTGAACGTCAACATTCTAGGAATCAGCGAACTAAAATGGACTGGAATGGGTGAATTTAACTCAGATGACCATTATATCTACTACTGTGGGCAGGAATCTCTTAGAAGAAATGGAGTAGCCATCATGGTCAACAAAAGAGTCCAAAATGCAGTACTTGGATACAATCTCAGAAACGACAGAATGATCTCTGTTCGTTTCCAAGGCAAAGCATTCAGTATCACAGTAATCCAAGCATATGCCCCGACCAGTAACGCTGAAGAAGCTGAAGCTGAACAGTTCTATGAAGACCTACAAGACCTTCTAGAACTAACACCCAAAAAAGATGTCCTTTTCATTATAGGGGACTGGAATGCAACAGCTGAAGTCAAGAAACACCTGGAGTAACGGGCAAATTTGGCCTTGGAGTACAGAATGAAGCAGCGAAGAGGCTAATAGAGTTCTGCCAAGAGAACGCACTGGTCATAGCAAACACCCTCTTCCAACAACACAGAAGACTCTACACATGGACATCCCCAGACGGTCGACACCGAAATCATATTGATTATATTCTTTGCAGCCAAAGGTGGAGAAGCTCTATACAGTCAGCAAAAACAAGACCGGGAGCTGACTGGCTCAGATCGTGAACTCCTTATTGCCAAATTCAGACTTAAATTGAAGAAAGTAGGGAAAACCACTAGACCATTCAAGTATGACCTAAATCAAATCCCTTATGACTATACAGTGGAAGTGAGAAATAGATTTAAGGGACTAGATCTGATAAGAGTGCCTGATGAACTATGGACGGAGGTTCATGACATTGTACAGGAGACAGGAATCAAGACTATCCCCAAGAAAAACAAATGTGTATGTAGAGATAGACTGTTAAAAAAAAAATCCAAACTGATCATCTTTTGTTTAAGTGATAGAATTATTATATTTACATTTAATTGTGACTGATATATCGGGACTTGTTTTTTATCTACCCTACTTTTCCTTTATGTCATGTTTCTCTATTCATGCCTCTGGGAAGTTTATTTTTAAATTCCATCTCCTCCCCTTCTAGGGCTGGAAATCACATATTCTATTCCAGTCATTTAGCATCCCCTCTTGGGGGATATATATATGTGTGTGTGTGTGTGTTTATATAAACAAGGTCGCAAGTTAAACAATATTTTAAACATCTCCTGTCCTGAAAAAATACAAGGATTTTAGAACACTTTCATTTAAAATAAACTTCTTGATCTACAATATGTTGTCTACTATTAGCTGACTTTTCTTAAACTTCGCAAATTAAACATTATTTTATACGGATAATGTTTAGGTTTACCCTCATGCTATTTCAATCTATTTGGTCAACACTGCATTTTCTCTCTCAATCCCTCCTCCTAGGGTTATTTTTCTTCATCCTTCAGTACACAACCACTGGTAGTGGTATAGCAGTGTTAGTCACTTAGTTGTGTCTGACTCTGCAACCTCACGGACTGTAGCCCACCAGACTCCTCTGTGCATGGAATTCTCCAGGCAAGAATACTGGAGTGGGCTACCATTCCCTTCTCCAGGGGATCTTTCCAAGCCAGGGATCAAACCAGGGTCTCTTGCGTTGCAGGCAGATTCTCTACTGTCTGAGACGCCAGGGAAGCCCATTAGAAGGTCATAAAGCAAAGATCTGTTGGTTTCCAGCTTCCATCTTTCTGGAAATGACTTCATTTTACCCTTAAGAAATCACTTTGCTAGGTGTACAATTATAGATTGAAAAGCTGTTTTTTTCTCTGCACTTTGAATACTTGATCTCAATGTCTTCAGCCTTCCATTGTGGCTACCAGGCTGATGGTCCTTCCTTTAAAAGCTACCTATCTGTTCTCTGTGGTTCTCTGTAAGGGTTTTCTCTTTATCTTTGAATGTATTCTTCAGTTTAACTACAGAGTGTGTAGGTATACATTTCTTCTTATTTAATATTCTCCATATACATTCTACTTCCTGTACATTCATGTCTTTCATTAATTCTTAAAATTTCTCAGCCATTATCCCTTTATGGCTTGCTCTCAATTCTCTCCTGAGGCTTCAAGCACACAGATGTTAGATTCATTATTCTATCATTCCAATCAATTTGTCCCTTGCACTACATTTTGGATAAGTAATTTAGGTTTATCCCTCAGTTCATTAATCCACCGAGATTTTAATTTCAAGTTATATTTTTCATCTCTAACATTTCACTTTGATTCTTCTATATATCTACATAACCATGTTTGAGGGTCTTTCATTTCTTGCTACATTTGCAACTCCATCTTTTATTAATTTAAACATTTTATATACGACTATTTTATATCATTCCAATAGTTTAACTTTTTAGGGGCTTATTCACTCAATCTCACTCAAAGTGACTTATCCTTGCATTTAGTAATTCTTTGCTCAATTTTATTTGTGGGAATTCAAAGAGCCTAACCAGAAAAAAGCTTCCTCTCAAAGTCTATTTACAATTGATTTGGCAGCAAGGGGATAGAGCTGACCTTGGTCCAATTTCACATCTTTCTCCGAGGGTTATTTCACTTTGCTGTGGGCCAAAGGTTTAGTTTCCCATTAGAGCTAATATGGCCATTTGCCTTTAGAGAGAGAGCAACCTTGCCTTTTTTGTTTGTCCACAGCTCATTGATCCTGCTTCATCTGCCTCTTCCCTTTTGTGAAAATAGCCCCTTAGAGAGTGCCTTACTTTTTTAGTATACTCAGTAATGTATTAGAAATTATGCTTATAATCTTCCATACAGAAGAATTCCAAATAATTTACAAAGCTACTGCCCCTTCAAGGAGATGAGACATGAACTCTGTACTCCTTAAGTGTGCACTGTGCGCAGTGACTTCTTTCCGAAGAGTTCTGTTTGCTGCTGGCGGGGGGTGGGGGTGGCGCAGAGACTGACTTTATAGCGAAGAAACCTAACTCATACTGCCTCAAACAGATGATCAAGGGTAGCACCATGGGTGGTAAGTCATGCTGACAGGATGCTCTTGAAGTGATGTGATGCAAATGGCACTTTTCCTGTGTTCTTTCCAAAAATCTATAACTCCAGCTAATCATGAAAAAAAATATATATATATATACATACATATGTGTGTGTATATATATATATATATATATATATATATATATCAGACAAATTGATATATTTATTTGCTTGTTTTTGCCATGCCGAGTGTCTTGTGGGATCTTAGTTCCTTGATCAGGGATGGAACCCAAATCCCCTGCAGTGGAATTGTGGATTCCTAACCTTTGGACCAGAAGGGAATTCCCCAGACAAATCCATACTAACGGACAGTCTATAAATAACTGATTAAGAATCCTCAAAACTGTTAAAGTCTAAAGGAGCCTAAAGTGACATGATGACTAAATATAAGATGAAATTTTGGATGGGATCCTGGACAGAAGAAGACATTAGGCAAAAACTCAGGAAACACACAAATAAAGTATGGACTCTAGTTAGCAATTACATATCAATAATTGGTTCATTAGTTGTAACAAATGTACCATATACCAATGTAAGCTGTTAACAACACGGGAAACTGGGTGTTGGGTATACCAGAATCCTCTATTCTAACTCTGCAACTTTCCTGTAAACCTAAAGCTATTTTAGAATAAAGTTTCTTTTTAAGTTATGTTACAATTTCTGCAGGATTTAGCTATGTTTTTTAGTGCAAAAAATATAGTCTCCCTGCAAAATATCTAGTCTGTTTTATCATCTGAGACAGAAATCAGTCCTATTCACCCTTCTCCCCAGAACAATCATGCTCTTTCCCCAGAACCCCACTGGCACACTTTCTCTTCCCATAATTTCTGAGGAATTACTTTGCTAATCCTCTTCTCTACCTAGGATAGCTTTTCTTCTGAAACACTCGTGTTTCCAAGGTTCTTTCATTGGCCCTATTCTCTTACTTAAGATATCATGCCCCTAAGTGCTCACTCATTAACTGCTACAGATAAGCTTGCAATTCCCCAGTCTACGTCTCTGTTCCAAAGCTCCCTCTCAAATACAATAAATACAACAGAGTAGTTATGAATATTTTTTTTAAGTCAGTCAGAACTAGTTTTAAAGGCCAGCCCCTTTTTCCAACTGCATGACACTTTCAAGATTGCTTTTCTCATCTATGCAATGAGACTATAATAGTATCTACCTTTTCAAAGATTTTTCTCAAACTTATATAATATACATGAAATTCCTAGAATTACATCAAGTATATAACTGAAAATAAGTATTAGCCAATATTAAGATTATAAGCACTAGGAAAACGGTTAATTGTCTATTAAACAACTTGTCTCAGATGCCCTCCAAATACTCCAAATCCTTGTGTTCAAGCCCATTTTCATCACCTATCCTCCCAAATTTCCTGTCACCCAAGACAGAATCCACAGAATCCATTTTCTAAGATTTCTTCTAACTTCATCCCCAACATCCAAGTGGTCAGCAATTCTACTTTCTAAATACCTCTTAGAGCTTATCTGTCCTCTCCACTACCACTATATTCTATTTTTTTTAATTAATTTAATTGAAGGCTAATCATAATATTGTGGTGGTTTCTGCCATTCACTGACATGAATCAGCCACGGGTGTACATGTGTCCCTTATCCTGAACCCCCCTCCCACCTCCCTCCCCATCCCATCCCTCTGGCTTGTCCCAGCGCACCGGCTTTGAGTGCCCTGTTTCATGCTTCGAACATGGACAGGTCATCTGTTTTACATATTATAATATACATGATTCAAGGCTACCCTCTCAAATCATCCCACCCTTGCCTTCTCCCACAGAGTCTAGAAGTCTGTTCTTTACATCTGTGTCTCTCTTGCTGTCTCGCATATAGGGTCGTTGTTTCCATCTTTCTAAATTCCATATATATGTATTAATATACTGTATTGGTGTTTTTCTGACTTACTTCACTCTGTATAATAAGCTCCAGTTTCATCCACCTCATTAGAACTGATTCAAACCCGTTCTTTTTAAAAGCTGAATAATATTCCATTGTGTATATGTACCACAGCTTTCTTATCCATTTGTCTGCTGACAGACATCTAGGTTGCTTCCATGTCCTGGCTATTATAAACGGTGCTGTGATGAACACTGGGGTACACGTGTCTCTTTCAATTCTGATTTCCTCAGTGTGTATGCCCAGCAGGGGGAATGCGGGGTCGTATGGCAGTTCTATTTTCAGTTTTTTTAAGGAATCTCCACACTGTTCTTCATGGTGGCTGTACTAGTTTGCATTCCCACCAACAGTGTAAGAGGGTTCCCTTTTCTCCACACCCTCTCCAGCATTTATTATTTGTAGACTTTTTGATAGCAGTCATTCTAACCAGCACTACCCCTATATTCTTTCAAATCTTTGTAATTTGGTTATATTATTCTAGTGGCTTCTGACATTTCCCCCAAATATGTTGCTATTTATTTTTAGAAACTGTAATACCAGCTTCAAGTATTGCTATTTTAAAAACCAAAATACATATTTTGGGGGGCATAATACGAAAGCAATTCATTCATCACTCTTGGTTGTCTTTATCTCTTTCCTATCTACTCACCCATTCCCATTCTCTCCCTTTCACCCAAACTCCTTACCCTATTTACCACATGGCTCAGGAAACTCCCCAGACTCACCCACCTCTACCCATGTCATAGGCCACTTATAGGGTGAGTCCTAACCTGAGGGAAAGAACCTTCTGCAATGAAGAATCTCTCCTAGGGAAAAGAAAGGATTTAAACTCCATTTAGAAAATGTTTTCCAAGTTGGCCAAGAAAAAGTCAAAACTTCAGCAATTTTATATTACTGAACACAGACAGGTGTTCTGAAAGCACTGGTCAGGGGAGTTAAATATGGCAGGAAGATACCAAAGTTCAATCCAATCAGCTATATCACCATATAGCAATTATAAGGGTGCCTCAGACAAAAAGATCAAAGTCAAAGAAAGCAGCAAAGTCCAGGAGCAGCTGATGATTTATATTACAATGGGTTTTAAAATATAATTTTTAAAATACAAAATACATTAAAAATCTGAGCTCACTGACTTCAATTTTTAAATTTTAAAAGCTTTGAATAAATCCTAAAAATATACTATTAATAATACCAGTATTACAAGCAAATAATTTGCCCAGTATTACAATCACTATCTGTTGCAGCTCTTGTGCCTTGACATAGTTACTTTGTTTTCAACATGGTTCCCCCTCCTCCCCCGACTATGTCTTGAAAATCATGGCTTTCGCTGCTTCTCTTTGTCTTTCCCACCCTCGCTTATCTATGTGTACCTCTGGCTGTTCACTCTGCTTCTGATTCTCTTATACCTTTGCTTGTATTTGGAATGTCTTCTTTCACCTGCTTCATTATTTTTATTTTTGTACAAGTATTTCCTTCATGAAGTCTTCCTTACTACACACAAATATAAATTTCTCTCTGCTCTTTAACTGGGGGTTTCCTAGAAAAATTTCCATAACAAAGCTTCCCAAAGTGTCAAAGCTTGCTATGTTTAGTGTAAACTAGGATGAGAATTCATTTCTATCCTCTTACTTATTCTTATCCTCAGGTTGCCATGTACAATTGTATAAGATTACTATGTACATATGTATAAAGTGAGAAGTGTGGATAAGAAACTGAGAAAGTAAAACGTAGCAATGAATAACAAATACTGTATGAATTTGACTTTGTGCAGCAGCGTTTCCCCAGAAGATGGTAATGTTCTGGGGAACACTAATCACATGAGATGGCTAGAAAAGAAAGGAATGCCATGATCAACTAAGTTTAGAAAATACTGAACAGACTATCCCCCACCTCTCAGGGGAATTTATGAAGTATTTTATTCAAGTCCAGCAGCATGAAACAGGTTTCTCTTTAATTTCATAGTACCTAAGCTTTGACATGGAGAAGGCAATGGCACCCCACTCCAGTACTCTTGCCTGGAAAATCCCAGGGACGGAGGAGCCTGATGGGCAGCAGTCCACGAGGTCGCTAAGAGTTGGACACGACTGAGTGACTTCCCTTTCACTTTTCACTTTCATGCACTGGAGGAGGAAATGGCAACCCACTCTCAGTGTCCTTGCCTGAAGAATCCCAAGGGACAGGGGAGCCTGGTGGGCTGCCGTCTATGGGGTCACACAGAGTTGGACACAACCGACGTGACCTAGCAGCAGCAGCAAGCTTTGACAGTGACACCCTAAACGTTACCATCTTCTGGGGAAATGCTGCTGCACAAAGTCAAATTCATACAGTATTTTTTATTCATTGCAACGTTTTATTTTCTCAGTATCTTATCCACACTTCTCAGTTTATACATATTACATAGTAATCTTATACAATTGTACATGGCAACCTGAGGATAAGAATAAGTAAGAGGATAGAAATGAATTCTCATCCTAGTTTACACTAAACATAGTATATACGTGTAAGGATGCCCTAAAAGCAGATTTCAAAAGCTCTTCACTTTTTTATTACCAAGTTTTTAAAGACTTTAGAAATAAAGTGACACTAACCTTCCAAAATGTGTTTTGAAATGAAATTTTCTTTTACAAAATCTTTAATTTAAAAATGCACATGAAAATGATTAACATTTGGTTTTTATTATTCCAACTTCAATTTTTAGAAACCCTTTGTTTTTAACAGGTCATTTTAAAAAATCCAGCAACACTAAAGATGCTTGGGGCTAGTGCATGGGGATGACCCAGAGAGATGTTATGGGGAGGGGAGGTGGGAGGGGGGTTCATGTTTGGGAACGCATGGAAGAATTAAAGATTTTAAAATTAAAAAAATTAAAAAAATTAATAAAAAAAAGAAAAAAAATAAAGATACTGCTGCCTCTATGAAATTCCCTCTGGAGGTGCATTTTCATATTAGCACAATAGTTATAAAAACATACCAAAGATTCTTAAATTCTATGAACTTCTAGAACTGCAAGCTGCTGTTATATGAATAGGCCCTTCAAATACTCAAATTAGGTAAACAGTTTCCAAATTAGTGCATTTTCCAGGTATCCTCTAGTATTAACAAAAGAAGGACCAAAAATTCCATGTTCATTTCTTTGGACTATTAACCTTAAAATTTCACCTAGGGTATGCAGGATTAACTGGAAGAATTTACAGCTTAAGCAGACAGGCCTGCATGAAATATGGTATAATGAAAATAAATACCATAAACAGACTCAATCTCAGAGAATGAACTTATGGTTGCTAGGAGGGAAGAATGGGGGGAAGGGATGGGGAATTTGGGATCAATATGTACATACTGCTCTATTTAAAGTGAATAACCAGATGAACCTAGAGCCTATTATACAGAGTGAAGTCAGTCAGAAAAAGAAAAACAAATATCATATATTAACACATATATATGAAATCCAGAATAGAGTGGTACTGAAATATATATATTACCATATTTAAAACAGACAGCTAGTGGGAAGTTGCTGGGACCTCAGGGACCTCAGCCTGGTGCTGTGATGACCTAGAGGGGTGGAGGAAGGAGACTCAAGAGGGAAGGAATATATGTATACTTACAGCTGACTCACATTGTTGTATGGCACAAACCAACAGAACACGGTAAAGCAATTATCCTTCAATTAAAAATACAGAAAATATATATAAAACCAAAAATTTTAAAAGTGGGAAAAAATGGATAACCCACAAAGCTACTACATAGCACATGGAACTTTGCTCAGTGTTATGTGGCAGCCTAGATGAGAGGAGAATTTGGGGGATGAATACGTATAACTAAGTCCCTTTGCTGTCCACCTGAAACTATCACAAAACTGTTAATCGGCTATACTCCAATATAAAATAAAGTTTTTTTAAAAAAACCTACATAATATAATTGCATTTAAAACAATAGTGGGCACTTCCCTGGTGGCCCAGTGGTTAAGACTCTGCCCTCTCAAAAAAGGGAGCATGAATTCAATCCCTGGTGGGAGAACTAAGATCCTGCAAGAATACTACAGTGGCTTGCCAAGCCCTCCTCCAGGGGATCTTCCCAACCTAGGACTGAACCAGTCTCTTTTATCTCCTGCATTGGCAAGCGGATTCTTTACCACTGAGCCACTGGGGGCTTCCCAGAGAAGACATCTCAGGAAATAAACAAGGCAGAATCTCATAATGAGAAAAGGTATACAAAGAAAATAAAACACAGTGATACATTAAAGAGAATGACAGGCAGGAGCAAAAGGGACAGTAGGCACTAGCTCTTTGGCTAGGATGATAGGGAATGGCCTCGAAGGAGATGACATTTGAGTTAAGACTTGAAAGACATGGACTTCAAGGCAAATTTTTCATATAAAGTTGTAATTTATAAAATGGTAGTGATAATATAAATGATAGTGTATTTACAACTTTATTTGGCAAGATAAAAGTCAGCAAACAAGATCTCACAAATTAAAAAATTATAATGTTTATAAAATAACATCTGGAAACCTCTGGGTTTCCAGAAACAAGGCGTTAAGATGAGAGCAATGGATGTTTACCTTGCAGAAATTGATAAAGGTCATTTTATAATATAAACCAGTGAATTCTCAAACCTTTTGGTTTCAGGATCCCTTTTCACCCCTAAAAACTACTGATCATCTTTTGTTTCTGTGGGTTGTGTGTGCTCAGCCGTGTTCGAGTCTTTGCAGCCCCATGGACTGTAGTTGCTAGGCTTCTCTGCCCATGGAATTTTCCAGGCGAGAATACTGGAATGGGCTGCCATTTCCTACTCTAGGGGATCTTCCCAGACCAGAGATCAAACCCACATCTCTGCGTCTCCTGCATTGGCAAGCAGATTCTTTACCCCTAGCACCACCTGGGAAGCTTATGTGGGTTCATTTTAGTTCAGTCACTCAGTCGTGTCTGACTCTTTGCGACCCCATGAATCACAGCACGCCAGGCCTCCCTGTCCATCACCAACTGCCGGAGTTCACTCAGATTCACGTCCATCGAGTCAGTGATGCCATCCAGCCATCTCATCCTCTGTCGTCCCCTTCTCCTCCTGCCCCCAATCCCTCCCAGCATCAGAGTCTTTTCCAATGAGTCAACTCTTCACATCAGGTGGCCAAAGTACTGGAGTTTCAGCTTTAGCATCATTCCTTCCAAAGAAATCCCAGGGTTGATCTTCAGAATGGACTGGTTGGATCTCCTTGCAGTCCAAGGGACTTCCAAGAGTCTTCTCCAACACCACAGTTCAAAAGCCTCAATTCTTCGGCACTCAGCCTTCTTCACAGTCCAATTATCACATCCATACATGACCACTGGAAAAATCATAGCCTTGACTAGACGGATCTTAGTCGGCAAAATAATGTTTCTGCTTTTGAATATACTATCTAGGTTGGTCATAACTTTTCTTCCAAGGAGTAAGCGTCTTTTAATTTAATAGATGTATCTATTTACTGTATAATAAATTAAAACTAAGAAATTCAAAATATCAACTCACTAAAAACAATAATAAACCATTCAGTTAATAAATTATATATACTCTATTAAAAGCAACTATATTTCCAAAACAAAAAGTTTAGTGAGGACGGCAGCACGGTTTTACATTCTTGAAAATCTAATGTTTGGCTTAATAGAAGACAGGTAGGCTCTCACATCTGGTTCTATATTCAATTTATTGCTGTATACAAGTTAATAGATTTTTTTCACCCCTGCAGCTCAGCAAAATCATTCACAGTAGGCAGGCACAGGTCCCCCCTCACTGGGGGTGACGCCCATGCCCTTTCTCTGCCTTGCTTCTATCTTAGCAGACCATTTCTCTATGTGCTCTCCCACTTGTTGTTATGCTATGTCTGTAATAATAAATTTTATGCCTGCAAAAAAAAAAAAAAATCAACAGGCACAGAAATCACAGAAACAGAGAATAGAATGGTGGTTGCCAGGAGCCAGAGAGTAGGGCAATGGGTAGATGATGGCTAAAAGGTACAGACTTACAAGTATATAAGTTCTGGGCATCTACTGTAAAGTGGGGACTGCAGTTAACAATGTGGCCTTATATACTCACAAGTTGCTAAGAGACAACATCGTAAATGTTCTCCTAAAAAAAGGAGGGTAATGATGTGCGGTGATGAAGGTGTTCAACAACCTTACTGTGGTAATCATTTTGCAATATACATACATGTATCAAATCATCACAACTTATACAATGTTATATGCCAATAATACATCAAAAAGCTGGGGGAAAGACAGGCACAAGGGCTACTGTCTTATATTCTACATACTACACTATACAATACTACAAAGTACCAGTAAACTTTGAAAGCAGTGGGAAGCGGTCTAACACAAAGGTAGAGTGTAGGCTCTGGAGTCAAGACTATTTAGATCTGCATTCTGGCGCTACTGTTCACTAGCTGTGAACCTTGGACAATTCATTTTACCTCACTGAGCCTTCAAGTGCTTCAACTATATCATCTATAATATTTTATTATTTTGCCCCTCACCAGCATAGCTAATCTTACATATATATCACTAGTAGACTTACTAAGTAATAAATTACATAATACTTACCTCATGAATTGTTATGAGATCACATGCTAAGAACTCAGTTAACGCTGGCTATTTATTACTAAATCTATTAGTGACAATGTTTGTGAAGGTAACTGTCCTAATGATTAGAAATTTAATAAGGAACACTGTTAAATAATAACAAAGTACTTGTAAGCAACTCGGGCTTTGAACCCACTGTGTGTCTTTTCTTTCTCCCACTTGCTGTTACCTTCTGCCTTCAAAAAACAAACTAGCTTATGCTTAGCCACCCTGAAAACAAGCAGCTTCCTTTTCCTATGCTAGAAAAATGTTTTGACAATTTCCTCAAAATAATCAACTGACATCTCTAAGCCTCATTTTCCAAAAATTTTAAGTGGAGATAACTCCTATCTTACAGAGCTGATGTTAGGATTACAGATAACATATATACATATGACATCCAGAAACGGTGCTCAGTGAATGATACCTTCACTCCAACCAAAACATGATACCTCTTCTAAACTAGAACAGCATATACAAACTCATATTACCATACTTCCCTGAACCAGCTATTTTTTGTTCAATTCTTATCTTAGTTACAAAACATTCCATCTCTTTCCACAACCTGACAAAGTTTTATAGAGAGTAAACATCTAGTATTTCTCAATTCATTTTCTGAATTCTGTATCCTTAGACATAGGAATACACACAATAAAAGAGATTTTAATAACTCAAATAATACTGACTGCCTCTTGGACAGAGATCGTAATTTTAAAATAACGATCCTGCTACTTTAAAACTATCACCATGATAAAGGGAACACAAAAACAGAACAGGACCCATTTGGGTCTTTTTAATTAAAAATGAAGTTATAAAACCTAACATTAAAAAAAAAATTTTCCCTTCTAACAGTGAAATTTTCACTAACGGAAATAATCTGCTTTCTCTCTTTCTCTCCCTCCCTCTGCCCCTCAGTGAGTACTAAAGAACAGAGTGAAAGTAAGTGAAACTAGTCACTAGTGAGTGAAGGAAGAGAGATGAGGGAAAGATAGAGGCTGCAACCAAAATTTAAAACCAGCATTCTAAACATTTTCTTTCAACAAACAGCCTCTAATTCAATGTTTCTTATAGAACAAAAACAATGATGTATTTTTAAAACTGTCTTTATCTTAGTCTGAAAGATACTTTAATGTTCTAAAGCACAAATGGAACTGTTGCCTTTTTCCAAACAGTAACTAGATTCTACTACTCTCTCCCCAAGATGTGCCTTTCTCCACTGTTCTATAATTAAAATCTGTGGGTGCAGGCGAATCAAAAGCACTGCAAAGTGCAAACTCCTTTCTGCTTCCTTGACAAACGGAAGAGCAGCTTAGTCAAGGTGGTTTGTGCAACAGTGTTAAGTTTTGGGGTAATTTTTACTAGGGTCTCTTGAAATCCTTCTACACATTAAAAAAAAAAAAACCCTCATGTTAAACAAACACACACAAAAAACCCACAACTCTTATGTATTCTCAGTTCTCAGATAGCTGAAAATTTAAAGCAACGACTCAAAATACACCCTTGGGATTTCTTAAAGTACTGCTATAAAACACTAAACATGGGAAAAGTGGGGCGGAAAAGAGAGAGAAAAGATGGTAACTGAAGGACAAAAGCTTAGGAGAAAAAGAAGTTTGGATGCAGCTATTATTTATTAATTTATGAAAGGCAGGAAGCCAAATCACTAAAATAAAATCAGTAAGTCTTCACTCTCTAAAAAATTACACACACACATACACTCAACCCCTTCTCTACCAACAAACTGTAATTTGGGGGGTGGCCTGTTTAAGGAAATGTTAGTATTAGTAATTTTCCACGGGACATGAAAATTTCCAATGGAATTTCAAGGTATTTCCACACCACAAAATCATTCGAAGTATTTCAACAGTGTTTCACACTCTGAGTTATGGAAATGTTTATTTGCTACATAATTTTAACATTTTAGCTTACTATAGGATGCGTAACAAAATTCTGTTTTACATACTGTTTTAAATCTACCTAGGGTCATGTATATAATACTACCCTTCAGCATTTGAGAGACAGCAGGTAAATGAAGACTGCAACAACTTCTTGTAATGTCTCTTAACACACACACAAAGGCTCATTTAGTACACAGCATTATAATAATTAGGTGTATAATTAAGGTAGTTCATGTTTTGAAACGCTGTCTGAAAACATGGAAATGATCTACATCTCTATGAAAGGAGGACAGGAGAAGGAAGAAAAGGTGACCAAGGTATCCAAAGGGCAGGGAGAAGACTGAGCAATAACTTTACAATTGGGAATTACAACAGACCTAATGCCTAACTGATCCAGAAGTGCTGTTAAACCCAAGCCAAGAGTAGAAACATGAAAAAGATCAAAATAGATTTATTACTTCTTTGGGGAGCTGAAAGTTCCGTTTACCCTGAACTTCAAAAAGAACCCAAGCCAATAACACAAAACACCAACTAAGTAGAAAGAGATATCTAAAACACTGGAATGCCCCAGAGCCTTCTCTCTGGACTTCTTCTCTATCTGTACTCACTACCCTAACTTACTACAGTGACTTCTCTCCCTACACTTACTTCTAGTACGTCTCTTCCAGGCTGTCTCTAAAGACAATTTACAGACTCAACAGACACCCTGTGGTGACTGTCACACAACTTTGTGAATACACTGAAATAAGTGAATGAATTGTACACTTTAAATGAGTGGTTTGTCAATAAATGCTAACTCTTTCTAGTCACTCAAGGAAAAAAACAACACTTATTCTCGATTATTAGCCTCTGTTGCTGCTGCTGCTGCTAAGTCGCTTCAGTCGTGTCCGACTCTGTGTGACCGCATAGACGGCAGCCCACCAGGCTCCCCCGTCCCTGGGATCCTCCAGGCAAGAACACTGGAGTGGGTTGCCATTTCCTTCTCCAATGCATGAAAGTGAAAAGTGAAAGGGAAGTTGCTCAGTTGTAACCTCATGGACTGCAGCCCAACAGGCTCCTCCTGTTACCACTCATTTAATTCATTTAGAACCCTGATTGGATCTATTCTCAAAACAAATCTAGAATTAAACTACTTTTTATTTCTTTCACAACCTGGTCCAAAACCCACCAATATTTTATCCCAGGACTACTACCACAGCCACCTACTGGCATCCCTGTTTCTGCAGCAATTAGAATGATCTTTTAAAAACAGAAATCAGTTCACATCACTTCTTTGCTCTAACAGTTCCCCATCTCATTAAAAATAAAAGCCTAAGGATGCCTATAAAATTGTGATCTGCCCCTCCTGTCATATTACCCACCAAAATCTGAGTTCATCTGCTAATCTTCTCTTTCTCTATTCCTTTCCAGTCACAAAAGCTTTCCTGCTCTTCCTTAAACTCACCAGGCACACACTAACCTCAAGACCTTTGTGTTTTTGTTCTCCCCTCACACTCATATCTATATTGTTTATAGCGCCTCACCTTCCTGCTCAAATGTCACATTCTCAGTGAGGCCTTCCCTTACACCTAATTTAAATTCCTGTGGAATGTTCAAACTACCGCACAACTGCACTCATCTCATACACTAGTAAAGTGATGCTCAAAATTCTCCAAGCCAGGCTTCAACAGTAGCCGTGAACTTACAGATGCTCAAGCTGGATTTAGAAAAGGCAGAGGAACCAGAGATCAAATTGCCAACATCCGTTGGATCATCAAAAAAGCAAGAGAGTTCCAGAAAAACACTTACTTCTGCTTTATTGACTATGCCAAAGCTTTTGACTGTGTGGATCACAACAAACCGTGGAAAATTCTGAAAGAGAAGGGAATACCAGACTACCTTATCTGCCTCCTCAGAAATCTGTATGCAGGTCAGGAAGCAACAGTTAGAACTGGACATGGAACAACAGATTGGTTCCAAATAGGAAAAGGAGTACATCAAGGCTGTATACTGTCACCCTGATTATTTAACTTACATGCAGACTGAAAGTGAAAAGTGAAGTCGCTTAGTCGTGTCTGACTCTTTGCGACCCCATGGACTGTAGCCTACCAGGCTTCTCTGTCCATGGGACTTTTCCTGCAAGAGTACTGTAGTGGGGTGCCATTTCCTTCTCCAGGGAATCTTCCCAACCCAGGAAAGAGTACATCATGCAAAATACTGGGTTGATGAAGCACAAGCTGGAATCAAGACTGTCGGGAGAAATATCAATAACCCCAGATATGCAGATGACATCACCCTTATGGCAGAAACTAAAGAGCCTCTTGATGAAAGTGAAAGAGGACAGTGACAAAGCTGGCTTAAAACTCAACCTTCAGAAAACTGAGACTGTGGCATCCAGTCCCACCACTTTAGGGCAAATAGATGGGAAAATAATGGAAACAGTGACAGACTTTTTTGGGGGGGAGGAGGGGCCTCCAAAATCACTGCAGATGCTGACTGCAGCCATGAAATTAAAAGACGCTTGCTCCTTGGAAGAAAAGCTATGACCAACCTGACAGCACATTAAAAAGCAGAGACATTACTTTGCCAACAAAGGTCCATCTAGTCAAAGCTGTATTTTTTCCAGTGGTCATGTATGGATATGAGAGTTGGACTATGAAGAAAGCTGAGCACAGAAGAACTGATGCTTTTGAACTGTGGTGCTGGAGAAGACTCTTCGGTCCATGGGGTTGCAAAGAATCGGACACAACTGAGGGACTAAACTGCACTGAATACTCTGTATTCCCTTTCCCTGCTTTATATTTCCCTACAGCACTCCTAGTATTTTTTACCTTCCAATGTACTTAACATTGTTTGTCTGCTGCTTGTCTCTCCTTACGAGAGTACAAGCTCCGAGAAGGCAAAGATTTTTCTCCATTTTGTTCACCTGCTACATCCCCAGAGCCTGGCACAGCAGGTATCCAATAAGGCATTGTTAAAAGCACTGAATGTAAGGATTTATAAGCAGAATTCATCTTGAAACTTTAAGAATCTGTACCAAGTCCACTTACATTTGTACACATGTGATATGTGATTAAAAAATCATATGCCTAAAGCAGTACTGTTATACTCTATATGCCTGACCAACATACCTGTTACAAATGATGAATTACAAGGAAAGTAAACAGTTAAAGGAACAGCTACATTTCAGATACCAGAGCCACAGAAAATAGTTCCAGATCCTCAGATTTATGGAATAGCAAATAAAAGATTACAGACTTCCCTCTCCACTGACCAGTGGAGCTACCACTGTGGTACCCTAAACTTTCTACCACCAAAAACTCCTATTATTTAATCTGAAAGCACCTAACATTTAGAGATTTCTGTCAAGTAGACAACTTTAATACCTAACATGTTCAGCTTTGTTAGCCCCTTTTTTAAAAATTATAAATGACTATCAGAACTTCAAATCTATACAAGATAATCAGTTTCCCCACAGAAAGCAAAAATAAAAACAAACCCTGCAAAGCTTCAAGATCTAGACAGTTTAATCTGGCCTAACAATGAATAAATAGATTATCAAAGGTTTTCTGCATTGTAGAAAATATAAGAAAGACTAGTACAGTGGCTATGAGTGTGAGTGTACGCTCTAAATCAAGAATGCCTGGGTTGAATCCTGGATCCATCACTTATTAGCTCTCTAACCTTGGGCAAGCTACTCAACCTCTCAGTGCCTCTGCTTTCCCATCTGTAAAATGGGAATCATAATAATACGTACTTCAAAGAATTATGATGACTGAATGAATTAATGTAAAATGCTTGGAGCAGTACCTGGCACATAATAAGCACTTGATAAAAGTGGGCTAAAAACTACCATCTTCATGGTTCACCCAAGGATTTGAGAAACCACTGCCATACACCAAAACTAGTAATTGCACTTTGCAAATTCTCTGCAACAAATTAATCCTGTATGAAGAAAAAAGGTTTTCCCAGTCCATGTTTATATGACAGTTTCTGTTGCGGACAAAATACCGGATTGTACTGAGATTTGTTTCAAATGGGAGGGGGAGGAAGTAAAGGGGATAGGAGAAAAAGACCAGCCCTTAAAAGGATTAACTACTGAAGTGGGGTGATCAGTGGGGGGGAGATGTCATTACTTTTCTAATTTTGTTCACATTTAAAGTTCATATCAAAAACAGCTAAAAGGAAATCTTAACAGAATTTTCTGTTCTACAAATGATTCTATTCTCCTATATCCCCCTTTTCTTCAAAAACTCACTTAAATTCTCATACACCTTCTAAAATAGAGCAACCCATTCAATGGTTGGAAGCAAAACATCGTGGAGATATCATGAATACAACATATTCTATTTTTTCCTACTACTTCTTTAGAGAACTTGCTAATTTACTACAGAAAGGCTGGCTCAAATTATCTGCCCCGACTAGGTATACAGTTTTCAGCACCATTCCCAAAACAGTAATTATTTCAAATAGTCAGGACCTTAAGATTAACTACATCATTGCTGTCATCATCATAAATAATCTGAACATATTTCTATATGCTAGGACGTATACTAAAATACATGCATTATCTTCTTAAATCTAGACAAGCCTATGAGAGAGAATTCTCTCTACTCACAAATCAGAAATTGGGGCTCACAACTTAAGCACTATGCATAGAATCACCCACGTTATTTATTAACTGATGGAATTACGATTTGAACCTATATCTAAAGTCTGTATTTTTCTACTTTTCCATATTGATTTACATTTTACATTAAAAATGGGAGGGATAAAAAAAATGGGAGGGATGAATGAAACATAGAAATGACAACAGTCATACTGTACATCAAGCCTATCCAAGAGCCACATTTTGAAACTGTAAACAACCATATCTATTATTTCTTTTACTAAATTATCTATGTGGCCTTCTGTTAAACAGAAATTAAAACCATTCAAGTTCTTGATTAACTATTTCACAAAATTATATTGGGAAATATCTATTGATTACTTATTGTGTGCCCAACACTGTTCTAGTTGCTTGGGATACAGCAGCAAAGAAGACACAGCCCTGGTGAAATAACACAGACAGCAAACATACAATAAATAAATAACATAATTTTATAAAATGAAAAATAAAGTGATATGATAGAATTCAACTGAAACCACTTAAAATAAGATCATTATGGAAGACCTTTCTGAGGAAGTAATATCTGAGTTTAGATCTAAAATGATGAGAAGACAGCAACGGAAGCCTGAGAAGCAGTAGGCAGGGCAGATAGTGTAAGAATGTGTAGACCTTTTAACCTGTAGTAAGAGAAGTTTAACTTTTAAGCCTGTTGCAATGGAATGTCACTGGAGGGTTTTAAAGCACAGAAATGACATGGGTTCATGATACAGAAAGATCACTTTTGGAAAATGATAGCAGTGGAAGGGTCAAACAAATTAAAACAAGCCTGAATAAAATTGGTAAAACCCACCAGGGAGTGTGTCTTCAGGAAGACTACTTGCCTTCTCTAATAAATTATTTTCTTTATTTCTATTTATTTTTTTGCCATACCGCGTGGCTTTCAGGATCTCAGTTCCCCAACTGAGGACTGAACCTGAGTCATGGCAGAGAAAGCCCAGAATCCTAACCAAGAGGCCACCAAGAACTCCCAAAATTATTTCCTTTAAAGTGAACTAAAGTCTCTTAATATACATTATGAAATAAAAGATTAAATGAAAATATCTCAGGAAGAGTTATACAGTTACTTAAATTCATGCTGAGGTCTAAATATAAATTACTAAAGAACAAATGCCAAAAGAAGGACAAGCAAAAGTGGCATCAGGAAAATGGACAGAAAGGCTGTGAATCCAAAGACATCTATCCATTGCACAAATTTGCCTAAAGTTGATTTAGAAGCCAAACTCCAAAATGTAACACTACTCTCCCAAATATTTCCCTCAAAAGGTTTTATTTACAATAAGACAGATGACATTCACTAATGTAAACACAAAACAACTACAAATTACCCTTAACCATTTTAGAAAGTGAAGCCCATTTCACCAGGGGAAAAAAATCAGGTTTATAGAAAGCAAAAGCATTTAGCGACCCAAACTATATATAATGCACTTCAAACAAAGTATTGTCTTCCTAGAGCAACCATTCTTTTTCACTCTTAAAATACCAGCAAGGGAAATAAGCTCAGGCACAATGTAAAAAGTAGAGGCAGAAAAGTTCTGGCCCCAGTGTATCTCAACATCGCTGACTAGAAAAGACGTACTGTAATTGTCATATGCAATCCCACAGGCAGGGATAGAGACCAACTTATCCTTGCAAATGAGGTAAGCAAATAGTTAAAGCACCAGAGCCCAAAGGTAGGAAAACGTTTTAAAACAGAAAGAAAAATATGTTTAAGAACAATATGTCCTCAAGCACTGCTTGCTACCACTGGTAGACCAAATACATTAAAGAAAAATCATGAAAACATTATTCTACAAAATTAAATGTGACCACTGTCATCTGATATGGTGGAGTCAAATCCCAACTCCACCATAAGCTTAGCAGCTTCCTTAATATTTCTGAGCCTTAGTTTCCCCATCAGTAAAGCAATGATTAAAAAATCTACTTAGGGTTAGTTTAAGGTAGAATGAGATACTAGATAAACTGTAAATGACAAAAGGCCTGGGCACATAGTAGATACTTATCATGTGAGTCTTTGATAGTGAGGAGTACTTGAAATTGTATTTTCTAATTTTGCCTCTTGGAAAGAAGGTAACTTTGATCTGCTATTGGTAAATACAGGTAATCTCACAAAACGTCTCTCCCAACAATAACTATACACAAATAGTCTGAAGTTTTGAGGTCTATGATTTTGCAAGTTTTATCCATCCGTTCCCTAAAAAACTAAACACATATCAAAACACTACAGAGGGAGTAGCAAAAGTGGAATAATAATAATAACTGGAGGATGGGTTTCACTGGTGACAGCCATAGACAAGAGGTAACAACAAACATAAAATTCAGAGATACACAGGGATTTAGAGTCAACCATCTCTTCTGAGTAGGAAGCAACAATGACTTCTCCACACTTCCTTCGTCCTAAAGATTTGAAATCTGCAAACAATCCACGCTTCCTGACAATTTAATATTCTTTTCCGCAGTAAAGCAGCGAAGTGAAATAAATTCAGCGAAGTAGACAAAAAAGCAACTCAGGGTGAGTAGTATATATTCAAAAACCACACTTCTGATTCCTTGTTTTGGTTACCTAAGAAACCAACTTCTATTCTTTAAAAACGTTATCTGAACTGACTGAAAAGTAGACGGATATGTTTTCCATTTTAAGGTATTAGTGGCAATACGGACTACGGTTGTTTCTGGTGAGTATCAAGCCGCCTGTATTTTACTGCAGCAAACACAGGTCGAGGAAAACCTCTCAGGTGGTCGGTCGCCTGAGCTCTATGTGGCGCTCACGTTACCTCTTCATCTAGGTAAGGTTCTTCTTACTACATATCACAAGTTTTAGGTCAGTGGAAAATAGAATTGTCCAACACATTCCCGCGAAGTAGGTGCATTTACTACTGCTTAACCATAGCAGTACGAGAAATCATTAACACATCAAGGCCTATTAGAAATAAACGGACGCGACAATTTCTGTGAACGTTCAGTAAATACACCACCACCTCACAAGGCTCTGAAATAACATATAAATCTCTACAGAATTGGGCCCAACGGCCCAAGGTCACGCCAAGTCAGTGGCTATAAAATCCAAGAAATGATGAACCTCCTACAGTTCAGACAATCCTGGCTAGAAATAAGTCTGCGTTTGGCAACACTTGGGTTGAAGCTCTAATTTGAACAACCCCAACCGAATGCAGCGGCTCCACAGGGAAACCCTAAACGTTTCGAGCAGTATTTCCTTCCATTCCCCAGTCTTCCCTTCCCTGGCCACCCCCAACACTCACATCTCCGGAGCCACTTCATCCAATGGTAGACGATAGTAGTGTGGTGTTTCTTGTTCTCTATACACCAAGACGACAAGCCTTGAATAGATTCCATGGTGTTAGTTACCGACTGGAATTTTCGATCCAACGAGGACTCCAGAGCCCCTGCCGAAGAGGCCGACGAGGAGGAGGCCTTACTGCCGCCTCCGCCGCCGCCGGCCGCCATCTTCCCGGTTTGCACAAGCGCTGCTGCTCCTCTGGCGGCCGCGGCGGCGACGGCGACGGCGGCGGGAGCGGGCAAAACAATCACTGCGAGTGCGTGAAAGCCGCAGGTGGGGAGGGAGGCCAGGGGGTGGGGACGGTGCACGCGCTAGGCTCTTCTGGAGGTAGGACAGGAGGACCAGGTGCTGGGCACGCTGGCGGCTCCTACACGCTGCAAAGAGGGGCTGCGGGTTTCGAAGGTTTATCAGAATTGTTCAAGGGATTGTGTTTAAACCAGTCAGCAATCACGAAGAATTACGCACAAAACAGCTCCTGCAAAGCCTTTCTAAACGTCTGGCCCGGAAATTAAATGGTTTTATACTCTTCGGCTCTCAACGTTTAAGGCCCTTCCCCAACACGCCTCTAAGAGTGGGCGTTAATATCTTAAAGTAAATAGTACCCGACTGCCCCTTCAGTTGCAGAAATCTTTCTCTCTCCTTTAGGTCCACAGAAAAGCCCAAGGCTACCTAGTCAGGAATTTTTTTGCAACGCAATAGCAGCAAAGGGACAGCAACAGTATCGCGCACGCGCTGCTTGGACCCGCCCCTCGGCTTCCTTCTCAACCTAGAAAGCAGAGGGAGGCGTGATGGCGGGGCAATCTGGCCAATCAAGGGAGAAGACGAAGAAGCGCGCGCAGAAGCCCACAAGCCCCAAGGGCTAAGGAGGCGCTTCGATGAATTGTGCGCCTGCGCGACAGGCCAGCGTGTAGCGGGTTGGGAGGAAAAACGGGGAGGGAAGGGCGAGGGAGTTGCTCGGACTAAAGAGAGGTTGGGGGGAGGGGCTTCACCGCTCCACCCCGCGTTTTGCTTCCTAGCGAGGTGTCTCTCTTGGAGCTGTCCAGCTCACACCACAGGACCGAGAAACTCCCACCGTTCAGCAGCCACTTATTTTCTGGCACTTGCAGCTGCCGCTGCCGGCGCCGCTGCTAACTCCTCGGGACACTGACGCGCGACAAAGTAGATGGCAGCCATCTTGCAGTGCCTCAGAGGGTGCGCATGCGCCAGCTCCGGCAAGCCATTCACTACGCAGACTCCCAGACCAAACAATTTTTAACACTCCCCTTGGACGATACCATTCACAGCTCCTTGACTTTTTGGAATATAGGAAGAGGAAGTAAATGACGTGAAAGGAAAATTTCCCCTGTAGAATTTTCGAGACAAGGAAACAATAAAAGGCAAGATGTGATTCACCTTCGCCAATTATGATACAGTCTCGCAATTGCATAATACATTATAGTTTACAAGACCCTTAGAAATCTATTATATTGATTAGAACAACCTAAATTAACCAGGCCATAGCATCTGCCTATGTAAAACTTCTGGATAGATTTGGAGGCTTCTGTGTTACACTAAGCACATACAATTACTGTGTTTTAATTCTTTCACCTCTCCACAGTAGACTCACATTTACCTGTTTTGTCAAACTCACATTTCATGTGTTAATCCAACAAAAAGTTGTTGAGTGTCTTGTGCCAAGTACAGTTCTAGATGTGGGGCGGTAACAGAGCAAAACAGACAAAAATCCCTTTCCTCTGGGGTTTCTTGGCAGGAGACCATAAAAATATCAAGGAATAATAAGTTCTGCAATGCAGGAGACCGGGGTTCGATTCCTGGATCAATTCCCGGGTCAGGAAGATCCCTGGAGAAGGAAATGGCAACTCACTCCAGTATTCTTGACTGGAGAATCCCATGGACAGAGGGGCCTGGTGGACTACAGTCCATGGGGTCGCAAGAGTCGGACATGACTTAGCAACTAAACCACCACCAATAAGTTCTATCTACACAGGGTAAGAGAGAGAAGGTACTCTGTGTGTGTGTGTGTGTGTGTGTGTGTGTGTGAGAGAGAGAGAGAGAGAGGGTACCGTGTGTGTGTGTGTGAGAGAGACACAGTAGTGTGCGTGTGTGTGTGTGCATGAGAGAGAGAGAGAGGGTACTGTGTGTGTGTGTGTGTGAGAGAGAGATAGAGGGTACCGTGTGTGTGTGTGAGAGAGAGAGAGGGTACTGTGTGTGTGTGTGAGAGAGAGATAGACGGTAGTGTGTGTGTGTAAGAGAGAGGGTACTGTGTGTATGTGTGTGAGAGAGAGAGTACTGTGTGTGTGTGTGAGAGACAGACGGTACTGTGTGTGTGTGTGTGAGAAAGAGAGAGATAGAGGGTACCGTGTGTGTGTGTGAGAGAGAGAGAGGGTACTCTGTGTGTGTGTGTGAGAGAGAGATAGACGGTAGTGTGTGTGTGTAAGAGAGAGGGTACTGTGTGTATGTGTGTGAGAGAGTACTGTGTGTGTGTGTGAGAGACGGTAGTGTGTGTGTGTGTGTGTGAGAAAGAGAGGGTACTGTGTGTGTGTGTGAGAGAGAGATAGACGGTAGTGTGTGTGTGTAAGAGAGAGGGTACTGTGTGTATGTGTGTGAGAGAGAGAGTACTGTGTGTGTGTGAGAGACAGACGGTTGTGTGTGTGTGTGTGTGAGAAAGAGGGTACTGTGTGTGTGTGTGAGAGAGAGAGGGTACCCTGTGTGTGTGTGTGTGTGTGAGAGAGAGAGAGGGTACCCTGTGTGTGTGTGTGTGAGAGAGAGAGGGTACCCTGTGTGTGTGTGTGTGAGAGAGAGGGTACCCTGTGTGTGTGTGTGTGAGAGAGAGAGGGTACTGTGTGTGTGTGTGAGAGAGAGGGTACCCTGTGTGTGTGTGTGTGTGAGAGAGAGAGAGGGTACCCTGTGTGTGTGTGTGTGTGAGAGAGAGGGTACTGTGTGTGTGTATGTGTGAGAGAGAGGGTACTGTGTGTGTGTGTGTGAGAGAGAGAGAGGGTACCGTGTGTGTGTGTGTGTGAGAGAGGGTACCGTGTGTGTGTGTGTGTGTGTGTGTGTGTGTGTGTGATCCTTAAAGGAATGGTGGTTTGGCGATCAAGGACAGCTTTTGGAAGGAAGTGATAATTTGATCTGAATGTTAAGCGCAAGGTAACCAAGCAAATATGCGGGAGGGAAGAGAAAAAAGTGTGCTGGCAGAAGGAACAGCTAGTGCAAAGGACCTAAAACACAAATGTCTTGAAATATTAGAGGAAGAACAAGGAGACCAGTTTGACTAAAGAAGAGGGGACAAATAGTAAAATATGAGATCTGAGAGGTGAAGAGAGAGAATTCATGTGGCCTGGAAGGAAGTCCATTCTAAGAACTTTTGCTTTTAATTTTGGGATTTGAAACAAAAGCAGAGCAGTTTTCAACAAGAAAGTTACATAGCATTCTTTTTAAAAGATTACATTGGTTGCTATGTTGAAAATAGACTTCAGAGTAACCAGTTAAGGAAACTATTGCAGTAATCCAGACAAGGAAATGATGGTGGCTTCTACTAGGGTGGCAATAAAAAAAAAAAAGAGAAGTGGTGTCAGATCCTAGATATAGTTTGAAGGTAGAGTCCAGAGAGGATTGCTCATGAATTTAAGGGGAATATGAAAAGAAAAAGAAAAAAAAGAGGCAAATATGGCACCAAGGTTTTAGACCTGAGCAACTAGAACGGTGTTTCTCAGCTTTTTTCCCATAACTGTTGATCCTAAAGATTTTTCTTAGATATTTGTTCCTATTCCCCCAGCCCCCATGAAATGTTAATGCCATAGATATACTGTATATGTTTATGTACTGTCTATATATCTGTTCTTTATACAAGAATAAGAATGAACTTTGTATTCAATGCAGAATTAAGGATGACTAAAATCTTTAACTTACAAATTAAAATTTTTTGGACTTCGCTGGTGGTCCAGTGGTTAATAATCTGTCTGCCAATGCAATGACATGGGTTCAATCCCTAATCAGGGAGAATTCCACATGCCAAGGGGCAACAAAGCCAGTGTGCTACAACGACTAAGCTGGAGCTCTACAGTCAGTGCTCTGCAACAAGAGAAGCCACTACAATGAGAAGCCCTTGGACCACAACTAGAAAGGAGCCCCCCAGACACACACAGCTAGAAAGTCTGAGCACAGCAACAAAGACCCAGAGCAGCCAAAAAAAAAAAAATAAATTGTTTTAAATGAAAAAAATTTAAACCTAGTAATATATAACAATTTTATAATTATTTACTGAGCAAACTTCAATGTTATTTATTTTATGTTTTAATTCATTACACTACATATGTAAATTACCAATATATATAAATACATATAGCAATGTAATCAGTTTTTTAAAAATCATTCAAAACTTATTTTCCAGTAAAAGTAAAATAATTGAAAAATTAATTTCTTAAAAAATTTTAGTGAACTTTCATTCGACGTGAGAAAATTGCTAGCTGCTAGAGACTCAAATATTGACAGTTTTTCTTCTCAGAATTGACATAGTTAGTGATGAGTTAAATAACTTTTGTAGAATTGAATAATACAATATAAACAATTTTTATTTGCTTCTCAGAGTCCAAATCATGCACAGAAGCACAAAGAATCAAACATAACACTCCTGACAGTAGTAACTGTGTAGGTGCTTCCTTCGCTGTTTCTTAGGAAGCCTGCTACTTCACAGTCAGTAAGCCACAGACTTCAAAATAGGTCTCCAGTCACAGCCATCTGTTCCTCATAGTTTTATAGCAGTGATTTTGCATACATCTTTTGTATCTTCCATGAACTCAGTCATTGCTTCTTGTGTCATAGCCAGGAAAATGAGAGAAATTAAAATAAAGGGTAAGATTTTGTCGGGTAGAGTTCAGTTTTGGAAAGTCACAAAGCACTGCAGTGTCTAAAACTTTCATTCCCTCAAGTTCATAAAAGAAGTCTTGGTAGGAAACATCAATTTAAGAATTGCCAGTATAGAGATGATCTTAAAGTTGCCCAGAAATTGAGTGAGCATAAGTATTAATAAAAGTCCAAGGACTGGCCAATCAGAAGCAAGTTCTGAAGGAGATAGAAAAGCAATGACCAGTGAAGGAGAACCCAGAAAGTAGTATTCTGAAAGCCATGTCATGAAAATCTGTTAAGGAGGGAGTAATTGTGTCAGATGTTGCTGCATAGGTTTCGTGAGAACTGAGATAATCATTGAATCTGGGAAACACACTAGTAATTGGTAGGCTTGACAAGACAAAGGCTATTTCCAGGAAGTGACTGGAGAGGGCTCTGGAAAGAATGGGAGAAGTGGCATTATCATATATAGACAACTCTTTCAAGAAATAAAGTGGGAGCAGAGTAATGGAGCTTCATGAAGCTGGAGGGAAATGTGGGCTCACAGGTCATTTCTTTTTTTCTAAGATGGGAAATAATGTACCTATTCTCAGATGCTATGGCTGATACACTATAGAGATGTGACAATTGCTGAACTGATTTCCTTGAGTAAGTGGGAGAGAATAGATCAAATGTTAAGTCCATAGACAGTTCCTTTCTTGTAACAGGAAGGTAGAGGATCTAGGTAGAAATTCTGGTAGGTTGATAGATTTATTGAGAATGTGCAGAAATTCTCAATTGCTTTCTTTTCTCAGTGAAATATGTGCTGAGGAAGCACACTTTTAAAAAAGAGTGAAGATCTGTTAATTGCCAATTCCAGTGCACCGTTTAGTCTCAATCCTTAACTTTTCTGTTAAATAGTGTAATGGTTTAGAGTAAGACACATAGAACCAGACTGCTCAAATTCAGACTCTGCCACTGTCAGTGGCAATTTACTTGCCAGTGGCCAAAGGTAAATTTCTTTACCTATCTGTGGTGCTATAATTATTAAACAAGCTAATGCATGTAGTGTTCAAAGCAGTGCTGCCTGGCTTAGTAAGGCTTGATGATGATGTTGATGTCAGCTATTTAAATCTTTCTTAAAATTCTTTCCCTTTACTTCTATTATACAGTTTTTAATCAGATCCCACTAAATAAATGGCTCCTTTTTCTGCCCATTGCTAGTTTTTATAACTTGTGATTGCCAACATTCCATTTTTAGCCCTTCTCTCATCTTTCTGCTCATTCTCAAAGGTTAAATTTATCACCTGCATTCACTTACAAAGTTATCCTGGTTATCTTTGGTATCCTAGTTACCTTTGATTTTACCTGTTCCAAGGGCTTCCCTCATAGCTCCGTTGGTAAAGAGTCTGCCTGCAATGCAGGAGACCCCAGTTTGATTCCTGGGTTGGGAAGATCCCCTGGAGAAGGGATAGGCTACCCACTCCAGTGTTCTTGGGCTTCTCTTGTGGGTCAGCCAGTAAAGAATCCGCCCGCAATGCGGGAGACCTGGGTTGGGACAATCCCCCCGAGAAGAGAAAGGCTACCCACCGCAGTATTCTGGCCTGGAGAATTCCATGGACTATATAGTCCATGGGGTTGCAAAGACAAGACTGAGCAACTTTCACTTTCACCTAGTTATCAAATCCTATAGACTTCTACCTAAAAATGTCTTGCATAAATTCCCTTCTTTCCATCCCCTTGCCTTCTACCTAGTTATCATCACCATTCTAATCAACTATGTCAACAGCATCATGATCAGCTTCCTAGTCTCTCTTCAACTTATATACATTACCAGTATATAATGTCCTAGTTTTCCTCTACTCAATCACAAGCAAAAAACTTGTTTCTATATTGCAGATAACAATCTACCAAGTTAAATAAATGCTCTAGCTTTGAAGACCATTCACGATGGTTCCAATACATCTCCCCAGTATTTTCTCAAATACCTTTCCTCCGTGGTTCTTTGGGCTCCAAACTGTTTTTTCTTAAATGTATCTGTAATTTTCTATTTATAAATTCTGCCTAAAATGGGCTCTTCTATTACCAAAATTCCACCTATCTTTCAAGAACTATCTTGAATTGCTTCTTTTATGTAAACTTCCTTGATCATTCCAACTGAATTTCTCTTTTGAACAATAGCATTTTCTGCTCTGAATAAAATTATTTTATACTTACCTACAGTAATATTGCATTGAGTAACATGCAAAAGCACCCTAATTGCTAAATAGTGGTGGTGGTGGTCAGTCGCCAAGTCGTGTCCAACTCTTCATGACCCCCATGGACTAATGCACATCAAGCTTCCCTGTCCCTCACCATTTCTTGGAGTTTGCCCAAGTTCATATCCATTGAATAGGTGATGCAATCCAACTATCTCATCCTCTGTCACCCTTTTCTCCTTCTGTCTTCAATCTTTCCCATCATCAGGGTCTTTTCCAATGAGTCAGTGTAAGTTATGACAAAATTCTTACCCCAAAATAATTATTGGCATATGACAATGATACTGCCATTGTTCAAGATATTTCTGGAAATTCACCAAGGTAAGCCACGTACAGGGAGGAAAAATCAATTACTTTATATTTGCATTTTTAAACAATGAAAGTTATTATCTATCTTGACCATATCACTTAATTCTCCTTAACAAATTCCAAATGACTTTTAAAATTCTTACTAGAAGTCTACAGAGGACAAATAACTACCATTAACTATAAAGATATATATTCAAAACAGATTATGAAAGGAATTACTAAAGTCCACAAGGTATTTTAAGTGGTGACAGCATCCCAAGATAGGAACTATTCTGAGATCAGCATTCATCGGAAAAGAACACATCTGTTCTTAACACCTATTTCACAAATGACATAGCGTATGTAGGGACTAAGTTTGGGTTCTAGTGAAATCTGGGTTCAAATTAAACTCTATCACTTATTAGCCATAACCTTGGAGCAAATTACTTACTCTCTCAGATTTCTCACCTGTAAGATCTACTTTCCTCATAAGTCTGTTCTGATAAAAGAGATAATGCTTACTGAGCAGTGCTCAATATAGGATCAGGAAAACCGAAAAAACAACATCCTGAGATACAGGGAGTTTAAAAACACTTACTCAAGACAAGGATTAAGTCTCATTATGGGTAGTTTATAAAGAACATAAAACTCCTTTTAGTTCTTCGGCAAACAATACATTTTTGAAGCTGGATATAAATTATTTATACATATTATTGTAATAATTATAATAAAAGCAAAAGCACTTATTTCTAATGTTTTCTCCTGGACTTGCTTGCATCAAGAAATATAAAAAATGAGTTCAGTTCTCTAGCTGCTAAGTCTCACAGACATAGGCTTCTTTTTTAAGATTTCTTCCTGCTCGAGGAATTACTAATCTCATCTGTCTGCGTTATGGTTCATCTCTAAAAGGGAGGTTGTCACTTTTCCTTTAGGTCTTTTGAAGTCCTCTGTCTCTTTCCACCTTTTTTATCCTAGTACTCTCCTATACTGCCTTAAACTCCAACTAGGACCTAAAACATGTAACTTCTTAAACTTATTTCTTGCTGTGATGCAGGGCATGTGGGATCTTAGTTCCTTGACCAAGGATCAAACCCACATCCTTTACATTGGGAGCACGGAGTCTTAACCACTGGACTGCCAGGGCAGTCCCCACATAACTTTTTAAAAGGGTTAATTTGATATCATAGACTGTTTTAACTTCTGGTCAAGCATTCATTCCCTGATATTATTGCCTAGTAAACTTCAGTTAGCAGGAAGGAGCTCTAATGGCTCCTGTGTACAATCCATTCTCAGTATGTCCTCAACAGGCAACATGAAATAGAAGGATATTTATGCTAAGAATTTGGATTTCTTTGGACACTTATTCTGACCTAAATTCTCCCCAAAACATTAAGTGCTTAACAGAACTGCATCTTGTCAGATTCTTAGGGGGGTAAAGAAAGAAACTACACACTGTCTTTTAGAAAAGGATTGTTTTTGTTTTTTTTAATTAGTAAAGAGAAGAAATAGGCTAAATTCTCAAATCCTATTTGATTTTACAAACTGACCTATAACATCATCCTTGGACTCTCCCTCTGTGTCCATTTCACTCACAACACACATTCTCATATATTTACCCACGTGAGGAAGGGATTTCCTGTTAATGCTATTCGGCCAAGACCAGAAGTAATCTGTCAACCTTGTGACTACCCACTGAAGGTTAAGAGATAGACATTCCCTCTCTTCTATCTACTTCTTCCTTCTTCACTCTGTTTCAGGAAAATGGTATTGATCACTTTTGCTCCAAGATGAGGTCAGAAGTTTCCATTATCCAATCATCCATCCATTCATTCATTCATTCATTTATATATACATAAATATCAATGACAAAATTTTCTTTTTCCATAGCAATTGCTAGAAGTCTGGAGGAAAGATCACCTGAAGACCCCAACTCTGATACCTATGAGTGTGTGAAAAATATCATACTGACTTTAAAAATAACTCTTTAATCATATTCACATAAGAGGAATAAAGGGCAGCACCAGGCTGACTAGGGAAGGGAGCAAGTTCTCCCTCTGTCCAGATGTCAGCCTGGCACCGTTCTGAGATCACACACACAAGTGGGGCTGGGTGTGGAAGTAGAATAAGGGAGAGGACTGAAGAGACAAAGGTAAGAGGGGAGAGAAGGGGCTTGCAGTAGTCTCAGTCGGTGGACTCCAACACAGATTCACTCAGCGCAAGGTCCCAGTAGTGCTCAGCCCCATGCTTTTTGAAATGCTCCCGAGCCATGTTCTCTGTAGGGCACTGTTTGAACTTCATCTCCCCAAAGCTCCGGTCTTTGGCTGTACCCTGGGAAAGAGACAAAACGTGTAATAGAGACACTGCAATTTCTAATTTAAATCAGATATAATAGTCCCTTATAAAACCTGGTAACACCGTGTAGCAATGTGTCTAGCTGAAAGTGATTTTATGGTAAAAACAATTCTAACCTCTACCCCCCTGGGTATCTGCCGAGTTCTCATGACTTTCTATGGGTTTGTTTTTTTAATTGAATGCAGGATTTCTGTGCTCTGGTGCCTGGATGGAAGAGTACGTCAGGAAGGACTACGGGAGATGGGATGAACTTGTTTCCTACCAGGCCTCTAGGACCTTTGAGGAGAAAGGAGTTAGAGGCTAAAAGGACTCTTTTCACAAGACTTAGTGAAATGTTCATATGAGCAGGAGGGTTTGGGGCCCAATGACAAAGAACAATACAGGGGCGAGGGGGAGAGAGGAATGGGCGTGAGGGGGGCTACTTGCAGACAACTACAACAGAAAGATACAGTACTTGGTGGAATCATGTTCTCACCAAAGGCTGCAATGTCAGTCACAAATGCAACCTCAAAAGGCTTTGCAGGGACCAGATTCCAAAAAGGAGGCAAGAGCAGAACCTGGCTTGTTTCTGAATCTGAGAGACAATTCCTGAGGACTCTCAGAGGTAAATGAAGAGAATTTTAAAGAGATGATGGGGCTGGAATATTAAATATGCAAGTGGGGACTTATGAGACGCAGAAACAGTTATAATGCTTATTATCACCTAATTAGTATGTATAAATTGGAGGAATCTGGGATAAGACAGGACACATGGAAAACAATCAGTAGCAATTACCTATAGAGTGGTCTTAAGGAATCAGGGAGCTGGAAGGGACTATTTCAGTCAGGCTCTGTGTGGTTAGAATGTATTCTAATGAGCATTCACTACTTTTGAATTAAAATACTACTTTTTTTGGCCACACTTCGGGGCATGCAGGATCTTAGTTCTCTAACCAGGGACTGAACCCATGGCCCCTGCAGAAGTGTGGAGTCTTAATCACTGGACCACCAGGGAATTCCCAAAGTACTACTTTTATAATAAAGAACTGGTTCCGAAACATGAGCACATTTTAAAACTAGAAGATACTCATGTATTCAACCTAAAAGAATAAAATGAAAAAATTAAATCAACACAAAGGTAGAAAATACTTACAATGCATAAAATGTATTTTGAAGTGGTAATATAAAGGATTACTGCAGTATATCAAGTTAAGAGTACAGTTACTGAGGAAAGAAACTTTTAATGCTTTCTGGAGAAATAGGATAATATTTTACACTCCACAAAGGGTGAATGAGCCCTTAGTTCACAACTTGGCCTGAACAAGCATATTCACTCATTTATTCATTCTTCAGAACTAATACTGGTTCACTAAGAAAATTTTAGGGATGAAAGGATTGTACAACCATAAGAATCCTCCATTTAAACAGTGATTTAGTCACACTTTACAAAGCATCATTACATAATAATTAGGTTTTCCACCAAAAAAAAAAACCAATAGCGAAGGAAAATAATATCCACATTTTATAGACAAAGCAACATTATTTCATATTAAGTGTTACTTCATTGCCCAGTTGCACAGCTAGTAAGTGGTACTGCCAACTTAGTCAACTTTATATTCTTTTTTTTTTTTGGCCATGCCATGCATGATCTTAGTTACCCAGCCAGGGATCAAACCCATACCTCCTGCATTGGGAGTGTAGCATCTTAACACTGGACCACCAGGGAAGTCCGCAACTTTATACTCTTAAGTCTAGTACTTCTCTCACTATATCCAAAGAAAAATCCTACAATTCATTTCCCTCTTTCCAAGTGTCATATCCATGACTGTGAAATAAATAAACGGAGAATTTGTATTCTTGCCACCAGTTTTCCATAGTTTTCCCCAGATGGCATAAACTATATACCCATCAGTTTAACTAGAATATAACCAGGAAGGACTTGCTGCCAAATACTTAACAATGAATTCCAAAAAGAAACACAAATTACTTAAGGGATTAGTTATTATTTATAAATAGTCAGGAATTAGCTAAAGTTTTGCCTCACTGTTCAACAGAGGATCACCTACCTCCCAGACTAGTACACATTTGTTGGTTTTCTTCACAGCTTCCTCATCAGATTCCTCATCATCTGGAAAAGACAATATAGCTAAATCTTGCTCTAGACTTATACTAGACACCAAGATTTAGGTTCCAAACAAATAGTATTCAAGCCTACCCAAATTCTTTTAAATATTACCACTTTTTCTCATGTATTGGGATCAACTATCTTGTTACTCTTTATTTCCCCCCAATTAGACTGATATCTCCTATCCAGCAGGGACATTAATTAATTCAACAAACATGGATTGAGTACCAACTCTGTGTCAAGAGCTGTGCCAAGTACTGGGAATAAGGAGATAAAAGAACAATAAAAACTTGTCCTAAGCACTTCAGATGCCAAAACAATAGAGTCCATTCTCAAGGAGTTTTTAGTCTAATGAAAAAGGGCAGATATATGGAATGAAAATATCTTAGAACACTTGCAAAACAAAATACAGGTCAATTATCGTAAAAAGTGTACTTTAAGTACAAAAATACAATGAGGAAGAACAAAAAGTATAAGGCCAAAGTTATGAAAAATAAGGTTCCCTGCACATGGTAAATGCTAACCCAGGTCTTCAAAGAACAGAAGAATAAATTATGATAGAAGAATGATGGCCAGGAGGATGTCAAACAAATATATACAAGATAAGCGTGGGGAAACGAAAAGTATATTTTTCTGAATGAAGCAGAACTTTTTTTGGCCTAAAAAATTTTTTTTGCCTTCAATCCTCTAAAAAGCTTTTTATCAAAAAACTATACAATATAGACAATGCACATATGAGCGTGCAGCTTGCTGAAAATTCACAAACTAAATGTACTCATGTAGCCAGTATCCAGATTCTGGGCTAACAGAGAAACCAGCCAGTAGAAAGGCCTTACAGGACAGGCAGGAGAATAACTAATATTCATACAGTAAATACTTCATGAATGTCTAGCATATTTAAAGTCCAAAAGGGTTTTTCTAAAATTCTTGAACATTATCTAGTATCTGCAAGAGTGTTAGAGAGAGGGAATAGATGAATGGACCAAGTACCATCCCACCCACCTCCCACTTAATCCCCTCTAACCCCCATTCACCATCTCCCTTTGTATTAGATGTCTGTTCATCCCACTTTATCCGATGCAGCATGAGACGCTTAAATTTCTTCTGGGCCTTGGGGCCTAGAAACAGAGAAGAAGAATTTTGCCAGAGTTGTGGAAGACAATGGGGTAGAAGGAACCTCTGAGCTCACTCAACGCTCAGACATTAATATGGTAGCTGAAGCAATCCCAGGAACCACATCTTAGGTTCTTCTACTTCAGTAAATAAAGAAACAGAGGCCCAAGATATTTGACACAGGTGTGACTCTAAGGTGCCATCTTTTCCTCCTTTCTCCCCACCAGGCTCGTCACTCCAAGGCCTAGTTGCCTCACGTGTTTCAGACTCACCCCCTTCCACTACTACCACGTTGACATCCTTGTGCAGTACCACCACCCCTGTCAGGTACAGCTGCCCCGCATTGGCCTCAATCTTGAACTTCTTGGCTGGGTTGCTCAAATTTCGAACTCTGGAGAAGGGAAAGTTTAGTTACGGGCTTCATTTTAGCATCAGTAGCTGACTGAATGGAATGGCAAATAAAGATGGGTCCAAAATAATTTTCTTTCTAAAAACAAAGGCATTTGGAGGAGGCAAATATACTAATGCTTGAAAGGTAGAATTGATGAATCTAGAAGTATTTCTAATGGCTTAAACTTCTTCAAAGTCTAGCACAGTACACTTTACAAAGTAGCAGGTAATTGAAATTTACTCTAAGAACGAAGGAGAGCTATTCTTGACAATATAAAGATCAACAAATTCTTTGCCCTCTAGATGCTTATAATGTAAAGTAGTCACAATGCTATGCATGCAAATTTCTGTAAGAATACACGAAAAACTGTTAGAGACAATTACCCATAGTGAGTGGTCCTGAGGACCAGAGAATAGGAAGGGGACTTTTTCAGTAAGTGTCCTTCTCTATTGCTAGAATGTTTTTTATCTTAGTAAGCATTCACTACTTTTATAATAATGTACCATTTCTATAATAAAGAACTAGTTACTAAACATGAGCACATCTAAATAAAAGACATATATATACTTGACATAAAAGAGTAAAATGAAAACATTAAATCAACACAAATGGTAGGAAATAGTTAGTTAAGTTGCTCAGTCGTGTCCGACTCTTTGCGACCCCATGGACTGTAGCCCACCAGGCTCCTCCGTCCATGGGATTCTCCAGGCAAGAATACTGGAGTGGGTTGCCATTTCCTTCTCCAGGGGATCTTCCCAACCCAGGGATCGAACCCAGGTCTCCTGTATTAGAAGCAGACGCTTTAACCTCTGAGCCACCAGGGAAAATAATTACAACACATAAAGTCCATTTTGGAGTGGAAAATAAAAGGATTACTGCAATACACTAGGATAAGGATACAGTCAACTGAGAAAAAAAACTTTTAATGTTTCCTAGAAAAAGAGTATTTTATGCTTCATAAAGAATGAATGAGCCTTAGTTCACATCTTGACCTGAACAAGCATATTCACATTCATTCTTCAGAACTAACATTAGCTCACTAAGACCTCAAAGACAGAAGAGTAAGTTTTTAACCCTCATCGCTGTAAAAGATCTACTAGCTCTTGATGTATACCAGGATCATTAAAGAGAGTAGAGTTGATGTTAGGTATGCTTTATACCAGTGATTCTGCCTTGAGCACTTGGAAAATGTTTTGGTATTTCTAAGGGAAAGGCTGGCCCAGTCTGGACACCTACCTATATACAGATATGTGTACCCCCTGTGAAATATCTTCTTTAAGCTTTTTAATTTTCTTGACCTTTCTCTGTTCTGCTGTAAGTTTTCGGGCAGCATTGGCCTCTTCATGCGCTCTGTCGTGACAGGAAGGACATCCACAAGTGAGAAAGGCATTGAAGATCAGAAGCAGGGCTGAGGGAAAGAGAGAGCAACGGAGAACTCTCCCCTCCCTCCAAATATGGATCCCCCAGAAGAGTTCGGGAAAGGTACTTGCCCTGGGTTTCCACCCAATCCCATGGCACTTACTTCTGTCTTTTTGCCATCTGAGCTCTGACATGGGCTTCTACCTTCGTGGGGTCTTGAACAGCTTCTGTTCCTAATACTCGCATCAGATTTGAAATTCTCACTGCAGTGAAGAGTTGAGAGAGATCAATCTCCTAAGTCACCACTCCAGCTAGGGTAATCTGGCAATCTCTTCCTACCAATTCATATTGTTCACCTATTTCAAATATGCTCAAAACTCACTTTCTCCAAATACTTCTACCTTGAAAGCCTAATTAATTCAGCATTTGCGGGAGGTCCATTAATCTCAATAACTGGTATACATATATTCACACTGCCTGAAAATTCGTGAAAGAAAACGAACTTAATTTTGTTGGCATTTTTCACGTTCACTGCAGCATTTAGTGAAAGATCCTATACATAACAGTGCTCACTCAAAATACTACTAACTGATACTGGAAACTATAGGAGTGAGGTTTTTTAAATTGCATTTTCATTTTTTAAACACTTAAGAATTATGTATACAACAACTCTGGGCAAATACTCCAACTACTATCTCCATAAACTTCAAGACTATTATTCTTCCAGGAAGGTAAGAATGTTATATGGTCAATATTACTTAAGAAAAAGGCTTAAATGACCTGTACAATAACTATGTTGACCTGATTTAATAAAGACAGACAGTTGAAAATTTGGGAAAGGACAAACCAATGAATGATTCTGAGAAACAAAAAGCATTCAAATAGAGAGAGATACTAAAGATCCTCTAGAATGACAGGAAGAAAAACTTGCCACCCTTTCTTCCCTGCCTCTAAGATCTGTACCTTTGGGCTCTGGAGGAGGCATCAGGCCCAGCCTGACTTTCTCTTGTAGCTCCTTCTGTGCTTCCCTCCTCGTTTGCCTTCGAAGTTTCTTCTGTTCCTTCTTGGTCAGATATACTCCCAGAGTAACTGGTGTGTCATTGTCAACTGTCAGGCAGAGAAATGAATATACCAAAGCAAGAAGCATATTACAGGGATATAAGTGAGTATCAATCACATTAAAAAGAACTTTACAGCAACACAGATGGACCTAAAGATTGTCAGACTGAGTGAAGTAAGTCAGACAGATAAAGACAAATATATAATGCTTTTATGTGGAACCTAAAAAAAGAGTACAAATGAACTTATCTTTTAATAAGACAGAAATAGTTACAGCCGCTGAAAACAAACTTAAGCCTACCAGGGACTGTGGGGAGAGGGATAAATTAGAGGACTGGGATTGACGTATACCCATTACTATATATAAAGTAACTAATAAGGATCTACTACATAGCATAGGGGACTCTACTCAATACTCTATAATGGCCTATATGAGAAAAGAATCTAAAACAGAGTGGGTTTATGTATAAATGATATACTGTGCTGTACACCTGAAACTAATACAACATTGTAAACCAATTATGTCCCAATAAAAAATTTTTTTAAAAAAGGACCTTTACCTTGTTTTTAGTTATTTTTAGGTCATCATAGTAGTATTACAGTTATGTTTTTATTAAGTATTCTTGGAACTTCCCTGGTAGTACAGTGCCTAGGACTCTGTGCTCCCAATTCAGGGGGCCTGGATTCAATCCCTGGTCAGGAAAACTAGATCTCACATGGTTCAACTAAGAGTTTGCATGCCGCAACTAAGACCTGGTGCAGCCAAACAAACAAATAAATACTAAAAAAAAAAAAGGAGTAAAAAGTATTCTTATCTTTCATGAGTCATGTTCTAACTTGTTTTTCTTTAAGCAACTGAACTCTTTAATAAACTGAAATGTGGTGGATATCGAAAAAATGATTAGAGCTGCTCTGACGGCTCTGTGTGAGGATTTGGGGTAGGCAGAGGGTATCCAGAACCCCATCTGGATCCTACCTACTAAACCTCAAGGTGTCTATGGAATCCAACTTGAAAACCACTGGCCAAGATGATGAAATTCTAATTTTAGAGTTACAGGGATTAATTAGGAAAAATCCTCTGGGCTCCCAAGTCAATTTATTAAAACAAACAAAACCCCCTACATTCTTCTAATGATTCACACTGAAGACAACTAAATAGATTCTGATTAAGTACAATTCAGTGGTTATTACCTTTTTATTATCTCAAAGTCTCAATCTATTTTTCTGAATTTATTAGAGATCCTGATAAGCAAATTTACTGAGTAAAAACTAACCTTCTCTGTTCATCTCAAATCTGATCAAAGTGTTAGCAACTTCTGTGATCACTTGAAAAAGGAATGTCAGTTAGTGTTATCTGTACATATGAGAAAATTCTGCATTGTAAGTGATTTATCCAGGGGTTTTAGGTACAACTAAAACCCATCTCCTCTGACTAAGCCAACAGACTTTTGCTACAAAACAGATAAACAGAAAGGCTGAGGACAAGGCAGACTGAAGATGGCAGGGGTTTAGTGGTGGTTTGCTAGACTAGAGTTGGGAGTCAGCACTACTGCAAAAGCCCAATGTGAAATACAGATATACATCAGTGAGGCCATCTCTAGTTTAGACCTCAATGTTCTGTAACAGCTTCACTGTCCAATACTGTAGCCACTAGCCACATGTACTATTTAAACTGAAATTAAAATTGAAAAAAAAATTTTAAAAATCAGTCCCTCAGCTATATTAGTGCAACTCAGTTTTCAAGTTCTCAGTAGTCATGTGTGAATAGTAGCTGTAGTACAGACAGCCCAGACAGAGATTACATCCATTATCACATAAATTCCTATGGGCTAATACTTCTCTAGAGCTTTGACCGAGTAATCTCTACATTACCTGGAGGGTTGAGCTGGGCTGGATGTTCAACAAGATTTGTGATTCCAAAATAATCTTCTCTCTTGGGATTTTCCTCTGTACTAAAATTGGAGGAAGAAGGGAAAACAGGATATGTGGGTAGAGACAATTCCAAGAGAGAGGCAATCTCAGAAACACAATGGAAAAATCCACTTGCCATAGTGTATTCTAGTAGTTAGTAAAAGTATTTGTATATCTATACATGTAATTAGATTACATATAATTTTCAAGATAAGAAAATGGTCCCACTAAGGTTGGATGCACTCTCTACACCAGTCATTCTCAACCTTTTCTACCCTAACACACTTAACAGATACCATATTCTGTCATTAGTAACAATAATTCTCTGGGACAGTGGTTGACAAAGGAGGCATAAGGAAAGGCTGAAGCACAGTCTCCTTAAGTCATGTATCAGAATAATGGAGCAGATATGATTAAAGCTCTCTGAATGCTTCTTATATACTTTATCATTCTCTCCCTCATCAACTAAGAATCCTTTCTCTATTCTAGGACTGGATCTTTAAAAAATTTAAGCATCTGTTATAAGTAGCAAAAGAAGGTAATTAAGAAAACAAATATGCTAAAAACACTAACAATGTATAACAAAGCAAGCAGAAAATATCTGTGTCCAATCCTCCTACACTGATTGACCCAAAAAACTAAAATCAACCCGTAGAACATGTTCTTTATGGAGCTTGTATATGGTTATCTATTTGGCTTAGATTTAAAATTTGTACTTAATGCATGAGTACCATCTTTCCCATTAAAACTCTAGCCTTATTAAAAGGTATTAATCAACAAACTCACAGGTCAAAGCCATTGGGAATGATGTAAGAGTCCCACCACTCAATTTCAGGGATGTCACCTTCCTTCAATTCCTTCTTAGGAGCAATGAGGGCCAGTCTAGTTGAAGTATGAATGCCTGTTTTTCGAGCAGCCTGTGAGATCTCTGCCTGCAGCTTCTCTAGTTGAGCCTAAAGACAAGGTAAGACAAGAAGATAAACTGGAATCACAGAAAATAGGGAAGCAGTAGAATCCCAAATCTTAAAACACTCCCTTGTTGAACTCTTTACATATAACACAACAAATTCAGATTTTCTGAAAGCTAAGAAAAAAGAGTTGTTCTGCTTTACTTTATTCATTACTTGGTTGATTTCCATATATTTGGCTCTCATCATCACCCCTCTATCCCAGTGCGTGCCTGCAGCAAATATGCAGAAATGGAATTCTATGGAAAACTTCTGAGAGGATGAAAACAAGAAGGTCAAAGTCATTGAATATATGGTCAATTAAACTATCCAGGAATGTGGACTGTCTGCAGCAAATGTTAATTGCAGGCTAGTTTTCCTCAGATGTCCTGAGGTTTCTGAACAGTTTCCCTCCACTGATTGTTGTATGTAGAGAATTTTCAAATTCAATTTCCTTTCTACCTAAGTAGAACGTAAGTAACTGAGAAACCAAATCACTAAAAATCAAGTATTCCAGGAATACAGTATTTTAAAAATTACTCATTGCTTTACTACTTATCTAATTGCCAAAAACATATAGAGAATTAAGTTGACAGTATTTCAGGATTATATACAGTTTCCTTTGTCACCTTCCTAACTTCTTCAAATTTCTAGATTTTATTCTAAGCCAGATACCTTTGTCCGTAATCGTTGGGCAATCTTTTCAAATTTGCCCTTGTCATGGAATTTAAAAGTGCGTCTCTGGCGCTGGGAAGGGGCAATAGAGACTCGTGGATCAAAAAAGGTATTAGATTCCATGTCTTCTGATGGCTTTTCTTTTAGCTGCTGCTTGAATTGTTCTCTCTTCACAGCCCGAATATTGGCCTTCAGAGTAGGCATTCTGTGTGTCAGCTCAATTTCCTTGCCTGTTGCATCTACAGTTCGACCTTGTTCATCAAGAATCAGTGGTGTAGGTTTAGTTTGATCTTTTAACTCCACCTTCCTGAAAAAAAGCCCAAAAGAGGAATAAATCCCATATAAAACAATAAGGCAGGCAAACAAACAGACAAAAAATAAAAACAAATCAAAACCCACAAAAGACAATTAGATTACAAAATTCTAAGGAATATGAACCCATCAATGAATAATAACATCTTGACTGAATATATGAAGCTGGACAGTTGAGTATGGAGTATAATCAGATGAAATGAACTTACAAATTACAATGGGAAGAAGTTAGAATCCTATCATTCTTTACTCCTGAATTCTTGAGTCAGGGAATGGCAAACCAATTGAGGTGCTAAAAATAAAGCCTATCACTTTTACCCAGTTGCAGAGAACGCTCAGATCTGGTCTCACTCAATGTGGTCTAATGGAAATAGCTCTTGAGTTAGGAACCAGGAGACCTGATCCTATTCCTAGCTCCAGTACTGGAGGAATAATCTTAATTTTAGTTTTACCATTCATAACAAGAAGCTAATTAAACTCTGCAACAAGGAAACCAAGAGAATAAATTCAATTGGTATTTACTGAACATATGTAAGAAATATGAAACTAAGAAATGATTTAAGTTCCTTGGAAGAAAAGGATCAGTAACACTCAAAGGTATTTATTGCTTCTCAAGCTTCAGAAAAAAAGAGTTCCATAAAATAGATACTCACGGGGGAGCAATGCCCATAGCATGGAGATTGGCCAGGCCCACCATGTTGGCATTGCCGATGAGACCTGGCTTCAGTGCCAGCTGGGCTTGGATGCGGGCTTGTAGTTCAGCTGCTTTCCTTGCCTTCTCAATGGCATCATTCATGAAAGTGGCGGCCTGAGAGGGCTGAATAGTGTTGCCAATTGGAAGTCGCTCTGGTTGGGAGGATGAAGGAGTCTTTGGCTGTGAGAGAGAAAAAGAAATCAGAATCAGAAAAAATTAACATAGGCAAACAGATCTCTCTCTTTTACACACACACAAACACACACACACGGAGCGGTGGACTGTGGTAAATTGAGGGTGGAACATGCAGTCATTTTCTGGACTCTCATTTGAGTGGGTGGCAAGAAATTTTGTGTTTAACAGTCTTCTTTTCAGAGAAACCTGAAAAGAGGTTACAATACCTGAGGTGTAGGGGGGCTAATGAAGCTCAGTTGCTTTTTCCTTTCCTCAATTTGCCGTGTTGCTGCTTCCATCATCTGTTTGATCTGCTCTCAGTGGAGTAAAAAGTTGAAAAACAGTTAACATCTCTTCTTTATTTCTCCCATACAGGTTCCTAAACTCAAAGGGCTTTTAGATCTAGAGAAACCAGTATTTTTTTGATGATCCCATTATATTCTGCCTGTACCATAGGCTAGCAAATTTAGTAAAGATAAGCTTACACAGTTAATCACTGGAATTTTTCAACCTATCTTCCCAAGGCAGGACTGGCATGTTAAGTAGTAACACAGCTTGATGAGTAAGACTCTGGAGTCAGGGAAACCTGAGTTTGAATCTTAACTCTGCCATTTAATGCCTGTGTGACCTTGAACATGGTATTTAATTCTTAAATCTCCAAGTGTTTAAAAGGAGTAAAAACAGATCTTACAGGGCAACTGTGAACATTTAAATAATGCATGCAACACTAATAGAATCCATAACATTATTTTTAAAAAAAACAAAAAACACTATTGGTCCCTGAGTTCCTAGTTTGGGTAACCAGAGTCCACAATGTAGACTTGCTTCCTAGTCTCCATCAATTCCTTCCTCTGTCCTAAGGAAATTCAGAAAAATAAGCTTTGAGAACATGATCCAGTAACTCTTCTTGAATTTTCCAAAAGAGTCTGCTGTCAAGGTGCTTCACGGTTATTTTTTTAAATTTATTTTTAACAATTTCTTAAATAGTGACATATTTACATAGTTTAAAACGCAAAAAGTATATTCTGAAAATATTTACTATTTATATGGTATCAGAATTTTTAAACAATGCCCATTTTAAATACACAGATAATTTCTATGAAAAACAATACCAAGTCAATCTGAAATTATTTAAGTGGATTAAGCTTTCTGCATTATATTATTTGGAAATTCTTCTCTGCCATCATGCTGAGTTCTACTTATTTCAATAATTTTCTTAATGACACAGTGAGGTAGATATCTGAGCAAATGATGTATGTAACACACCTTCCTTGAAACATAATAGGTGCTCAAAATGCTATTTCAATAGCCTTCAACTGGGCTGTTGTTGTTGTTATTCAGTCACTAAGTCATGTCTGACTCTGCGACCCCATGGACTATAGCCGGACAGGATCCTCTGTCCATGAGATTACTCTGGCATGAAAACTAGACTGGGTTGCCATTTCCTTCTCCATTCAACTGGAATCTCTCCTGGTTAAACCAAGAAATGATGAAACATAAAGCAGAAAAGAAAGTTTTCCCAATGCTAACATTTAGTTTAAATTAAGGACACAGTAAATCCATCTCTTTCTTCTTCAGCTCTCAAAACCTCTGCTTCCAGTTCTTAACTACTAACCTGGAGCTTAGTCAGCATGCCAGGACTCTCTGAGGGAGGCCCAGGGATCACTTCTGGCTCCTCTTCTACCTCCTCAAAACGAGGTATCCGTCGCTTCTTTACTCCTGATGATTCCTTGGAGATCTCAGAGTCATCACCAAACACTTCCTAAGGGAACCCAAGGTGAAAGAAGAGTTGTATCCCTGCCCATGGGAGAAGGGAAGAACAATTCTAGTCCTTATCAGTATTCTGTGGCTTTTCCCAGAGTCTTCTATACCCTCCACCAAATGGACCATTCACCCATCTCAACTTCATTATTTTCCTACTCCAGTCAAACAAATTTCATCCCCATATTATTATAAATGTTCCCATCCCAAGGTCTTTGCAAATCTTACTGCCCACATTTGTAATTATCTCCCTCAACTTTTCCCCTAATCCAAACCCTGCCTAAAACTCACCTCCTCCAGGAAGTTTTCCTCATTAATAATCTCATCCCACTCTGATCATACTGTTGTTTCACATCCTTGTAGCACTTAAGAACTTGGTTCATACTAGGTAAAATTACATTGTTGATATTTGCTTGCCAAGTGTTAAGTCTTTCAATGTCACTATGTACTTTCTCCCAACTAGCATCTAAGCTCTTCCAGGATAGGGGTTTTCTCTCTTCTTCAATATTCCCCAATAACACTTTGTTCTCATCTAACAATGGGAACTCAAATATGTTGACTAATTTGCAGGATGAACTTAACAGGACCAAGAGTGGCCAACTGGAAGGGACAATGGGAAAAAGCAAATGTACACACCGGTGGTAGGCTTTGGGTGACATCCCCTCTTCACTAGGAGGGCTCGTGTTTTGCAAGGACATATCCTCGGCCAGGGGCGAGCGCTTCCTGGAACTCCTACAGTTCAAGAAAAAGGACTCTCCCATAATATATTGTGTGGGATGGGGACTGAATGGACCAAAATGGGACCCAACTCCCAAGGCTACCTAGATTTCCTTCAATAAACCATTTTTATTAATCCCACCCAATGTAGTCACTTTATTTGTAGCAGGCCCTCAGCACTTATACAGTAGCATGTCCTACCAAAAACATAATCTTCACTCTACAGATCTGTGAATTTCTCCTTAAGTGTAACAAAATTCAACTAAGTCTGAAACTTTATAGTCAACCTTAAAATTTCCATGAAAACTGCTACTTGGATTTTATAATTTTGTGACTGTATTTTGTTCAGCCCTCCCATCCCTAAACCCTTGAACTGTAAATTCCTTTAAGGCAAGGACTATCTTTCATTCTTCTGATCACCCTGCAAAACCCTAAACACAAACAGCACACAAATCTCTATTTCCCTTGGTTCCACAGCTGGGTCAGGGACCAAACAGACACAGCTTATTCACTCTTGTGCCTCAGGAAAAGCAAAAGGATAGCCAAGGAATCAAAAGCACTTTGAAGGTCTGATGGAAGTCACAGAAAAGATTTTAAGAGACAGACAAAGAAAAGAGATAGATCAGCTACTTGACACTGTTAATACTGAAAGAGACCATGACCAATCAGTAGCTACCAGATAAAAAGTGAAGAAAGTAAGGGAGTAATGATGGTCCCTTTAAGTATTCCATTCATGGAGCCAGGTGACCGGCAATATGCTATACAGCAGAGTAGGCTCTCAGGACATACGGTAAAAAGTGAGTTCTTAAGTATCCCGTCTGTAAGTCATTGCAGAGAAATATCTGAAAAGCAGGAACAATGAGGTCTATAGCTCAGGGAGCAGTGAAGTCACATTCTGAAGCAATCTATTAGGCCTCAAATAAATCAAAGCATAAAATCTTAAAGTAATCAATTTATTTATTTTTTAAAAAAGGAGATTTAGGGAAACATAAGAACCAAAACTCCTAACCGTATATGAAAAAGGACAAAGCAACCGTTTTCTTGGAACATTTTAACCCATGAACTTAGGCAGTTCATCACCATAAGATGGTGATAATACAATGTCACCCCTTCTACTTCTATATCTAAGTACCTCTCTTAAATATCAGGTATTCTAATAATGGATATTAAAGTGTGAGCCAGGTAAGCTCAGCAATTTTGTTACCATTCACAATACTCATCAGATAGTTAACCATAACCTACCTTTAGCTCTCGTTTCCTGCTCCGGTCACTGCTGGACTTGGAATGCCTAGAGCTTCGGCCTTCCTCCACAGCTTCAAACAGTTTGTCCACAAATCGGAGAGTAGAATCATCAAGAAAAGGTTTCAGATGGTCTGACAAGAAAAAAAGAGGTGGCAAGGTTGAAAAGGTATTTCGTCCAGATACCAACACTGGAATTTTATGCCTAGGAGGGAGGGAAATGCTTTCTTAAGTTTTTTGTAGGATTCTCATAAATTCTCTTACACTGAATGATTTTGCCCCATGAGGTAAAAATACAGTTTTAATTTTTTGGAGTCGGAAGTAGCAGAGCCAGAGCAACCTGTTTAGGCTGAGCGTCAAAGTTTAGGATGAATAACCACTATAACTTTTCCTAAACTGCAAGCTGGAAGAGACTACCATTAACAAAATCTATCTCCTTCAACTTTTTAAATGTATTTTATAGAGACGTCTATACGTTTAGATGTTGACTTGAATATACCCATCTGACCTTAGCATATTTCCTAAGTAAATATGATTTAGGTAACTCGGTGCAGCGGTCAAAGGAAATAAGTCTGAGACTCAAAATATGTCACAAATAGTATTTAAAAAAAAGAAAAATAAAAATTAATTATTTAGGCTATTTCCATTATAATGGAGAGTGAAAAAGCCACCTTAAAACTAAATATTAAAAAAACTAATAAGAGGATGGCATCTGGCCGCATCATTTCACAGCAAATAGAAGGGGAAAAGGTGGAAGCAGTGACAGATTTCCTCTTCCTGGGCTCTAAAATCACTGCAGATGGTGACTGCAGCCATGAAATTAAAAGACATTTGCTTCTTGGCAGGAAAGCTATGGCAAATCTAGACAGTGTGTTAAAAAGCAAAGACATCACTTTGCTGACAAAGGTCCATACAGTCAAGGCTATGGTCTTTCCAGTAGTCATGTATGGTTGTTGAGAGCTGGACCATAAAGAAGGCAGACAGTTGAAGAACTAATGGTTTTCAACCCTGGTGCTGGAGAAGATTCTTGAAAGTCCCTTGGCCAGCAAGGAAATCAAACTAGTCAATCTTAAAGGAAATCAATCCTGAGTATTTTATTTAGGATTCATGCTAAAGCTGAAGCTCCAATACCCTGGCCACCTGATGCAAACAGCCAACTCACTGGAAAAGACCCTGGTGCTGGGAAAGATTGAAGGCAGAAGGAGAAGATGCCAACAGAGGATGAGATGGTTGGATGGCATCACCAATACAATGGACATCAACTTGGGTAAACTCCAGGAGATGGTGAGGGACAGGGAAGCCTGGTGTGCTATAGTCCATGCGGTTATGAAGAGTCGGACACAACTTGGAGACTGAACAACAACAATTATAATGCAAGAGAAAATAAAATGTGGCCTGACCTTTTTTCAGATGCTCCTAACATAGAGAATTTTGGGGAAGTTCAAGGCAGCATTTGCAGTCATCTAACATGTTAGCCCAAAAGAGTCAGGAAGCGCCCACGTACCGGCTGCTTTCTTCTTGTCCATGCCCTTCCCCACACAGTTCAGGGCCGCCGTGACCACTGTGGGCTCTGAGAAGCCCAGCACCCTCTTCACTGTCTTCTCTATCCATGGTTTCAGTTCATCCAGCTCCCTCTTGGACAGCGCCATTGTTTGGGAAAAGGAGGATAGCTCAAAACAGGATTCAATACTGCACCTAAAAAGAAATCAGTAGTTAGAAGACAGGAAAAGACTAAAAGGACCCCAGGCAATGATTAATATATCAGGAATGCTTTCCCCACTGCTATTCTCAATCCTGGGCAAGTTCCTCTAACTTCATTTCAAGCCAAATACTCTCAACTTATACTTCAAAACAGAAAGAACTACATTCTGTTTTTTAACCCTAACTCAGTAATATCATCAGCTAATCAATGAAATCTGTGGAATAAACAAACAACCCTTGGGAAGAACCTAGTCTGAGAAATGAGTTCCAGCTTCTTTTCTGATTATCATATTCAACAAGGACTGTCAAACATATAACATGAAAACAAGACTGAAAAAGCCCACTCACAGGCCAACGTTTCTATTCTTCCTACTTCCAGGCAGGCATTCCTTAACCCAGGGCTTCTTTTAAGGGACACAAATAAGAGATGGCTTATCTGGGTTACATCTTACATTAAAGCTCCTAATCCTCAAGACTGTTCTGTCACATTTCTCTGTATTCATTGTGATCCCAGTGGGAATTCTGTACCCAGATCCTTTTCTTTTGTTCTACAGGGTCTCCGTCATAAATAATCCCTCAGTTCAGAAAAGGTTACCCTCATGCACTGTGGTGACCTGAATGGGAAGGAAGTCCAAAAGGGAGGGGATATATGTATATGTATGGCTGATTCATTCTGCTGTACAGTAGGAACTAACACAACACTGTAAAGCAACTATACTCCAATAAAAATTAATTTAAAAAAAGATTACCCTCATTTTGGATGTACTCTTTTCACCTTTATTCGTCTACTTTTTAGCTTAATAGAGTAACCATCATACAAGACTCTACAACAATCTGTTATTTAATGCAAATTGGTACAATTCTTAAACTTTATTCATGTTTACAGTCTTATCTCCTACTGAAATCTCAAAACTCTACATGAGCAGAAAGAAAATTTTATTTCTATAATTTTCTCCATATTGTCTAAAAGACAATAAATTAGACTGACCTCAATTCCAAGTTAACCTCCTCCCAGAAGTGCCACACATCAGGGTTCGATCTGGGTGTCAATTTTTCAAGATGTTTTAAGACATCTTTTCCCTAAAAGGTACAGCTTGATTAACTTCTAATTGTTGGCAGGTTTATCCTCCAGAAGACCTATTGCTAAATACTGTATGTAATTTTGGTATAACCATATGAAACTAGTAGCTTAAAGTCATGAAACTAGGGGTGTAGTATTTTGTGCCTCAGTGACATGTAATATGAATAAATCTGCAGTGGCTCTATTTACCCATCAGGAGATAGCAGGATAGCCTATCAATCTCAACATGTTAACTGTGCATTGCTCAAAAGAAGCACATTCAGACACCATAGAGTGAAGAGCTCACACGCACCTCTAACATTTACCAGCCTTCTGACAAGTAATTCCTCTGAGCCTCAGTTCACTCATCCTACAAAATGAGGACAACTGTCATTCTTATAAGGCACTTAATTCATTCAATAGATATTTACTGCAAACCTAGTAAGTTTCAGGCAGCCTACTGAGTGCTGAGGATACACACAACGGTGAACAAGACAGGAATTCTTGCCTTAACAGAACTTATGTTCCACTGGAACTGAATCATAGGCTAGAAAGGGTAAACAATTTGAAAATCCAGAGTTACAAATGGGGCATCACTCTATTAGATGAAAGGTGTGCCCAAGCACTATACTAACAAATGTACATAACTTCAACCCATTTCTCCATAAGATAACGTGCAAACTAAACAGCCAATAGGCAAAATAAAAGTTCCAAACAGTAATGAGCTTTGTCACTAATCAATTGTTCAACAGTAACTGCGTGGGGTAGGGGTGGGGTGTGGTTCTGGTGTGGAAGGAGAGGAAGGCAGAATGATCTTTGAATGAGCAGGGAACAGAATTTAATCTTCTGAAGGATTTCCTTTCTCTGTGTTCTTTGCTACAAGTCGAATTTCATCCCTGAAACTCCCATTCGTTTCTTTTTTGCTCTTTCCGTCTCTCTAACCAGCCCCCTACTCACCTGTTCTACCCCAACTCCTCATCTCAGGGCTAGTCCCCTCAGCTCGTCCCTTTCCCGCCCCCGCCCTTTCCCTCTCAACAACCTCATTCCAACCCGTTCTCCCACAGAACCTTGTTCTTTTCTCAGCTTCCTTTCCGCTGAACCTTCCCGTCTCTGTCCTTCTCTCGAACTGAACCCTACCCCAATCACTAGGACAACAGGACACCCTCTCCGGGCCCCGGGCCACTACTCACCTCACAAACTTCAGCCCCTGAGACGGAGCCCGAACGTTACACCGGAACCGGAAACCCTCTGGCCGCCCTCTGGCCTGCCGTCTCTACCGCCAAGGCCGCCGCCACGCCGCGGTCCCACAACGCGTGACGAGGGAGGGTGGGGCCGCCGGTTCGCGCAGCCGTAGTGGCTACTTTCCCCCCAAAGAGGGAGCGCATGCGTAGCGGAGCCCTAAAGTTTAACATTTGCTAGTTCCTCGCCTCATTGGTTTCCCCAGGTAAAGGTGTGCAAACGTTAGTGTTACCTGAAGCATAAATTGGGCTGCCTGTAGTATTCCTTCCAGGCTTCCCTGGTAGCTCAGACGGTAAAGCGTCTGCCTGCAATGCAGGAGACCTGGGTTTGATCCCTGGATGGGGAACATCCCCTGGAGAAGGAAATGACAACCCACTCCAATACTCTTGCCTGGAAAATTCCATGGATGGAAGAGCCTGATAGGCTGCAGCCATGGGATCGCAAAGAGTCGGACACGACTGAGCACCTGCACTTTCACGGGTAGTATTCCTAGTGTGGCGAATAAGTGCACTACGGTTATGCTAGAACTAAAAGCAGGGCTTCTGCTTTGGGGCTAAACCTGGACTTTCTAAAACAAAGTAAACCCTCCGAGAGTTGTGATCCCTAGCATCCCCTCCTTAGCTTTTGTCCCTAACTTAACAGTGGTGTCAGAGATCACTCAGGAAAAGCGAGTATAGGATTCTGAAGATGGTAGCCCCTCCCCCCTTTTAGTGTTTTTTTTTTCCCCCTTCCATTCTTTCTCAGAACAAATAATGACTATCCATTACTATATGTCATGCATCCACTGAGATTCAGTATTACCTAATGATTTAAGCAAGAGCATGAGTTTTAAAGCCGTCTGTATTTATATTCCAGCTCTCCCACTCATTAGCTGTGACATTAGGCAAGTTCCTTAAGCTGTTTCCTCACCTGTAAAAGAAAAAAAAAAAAAATCCACCTCATAGGGTTGCTGTGAAGACCACAGAGTGACACTACTTCTCAGAGAGTTCAGTAAAGCTGCTTGGTATATAACTATACATGTAGAGGTCCTAAACTTACATGACGAAGTCTAAACTCTTGATTCTAACCTCCACCATCCACCCCAAACCAGCTCCCAACAGAGTCTCCCTCATCTCACTTAATGGCCACTATATTTTTACAGGTGATGAAAAATTGAAATTATAATGGAGTAATCATAGTTAAAAAACCTTCATGACCCAGATAATCACGATGCTGTGATCACTCACCTAGAGCCAGACATACTAGAATGTGAAGTCAAGTGGGCCTTAGAAAGCATCACTACGAACAAAGCTAGTGGAGGTGATGGAATTCCAGTTGAGCTATTTCAAATCCTAAAAGATGAGGCTGTGAAAGTGCTGCACTCAATATGTCAGCAAATTTGGAAAACAGCAGTGGCCACAGGACCGGAAAAGGTCAGTTTTCATTCCAATCCCAAAGAAAGGCAATGCCAAAGAATGTTCAAACTACATGGTTGCACTCATCTCACGCTAGTAAAGTAATGCGCAAAATTCTCCAAGCCAGGCTTCAGCAATACATGAACTGTGAACTTCCAGATGTTCAAGCTGGTTTTAGAAAAGGCAGAGGAACCAGAGATCAAATTGCCAACATCTGCTGGATCACTGAAAAAGCAAGAGAGAGTTCCAGAAAAACATCTATTTCTGCTTTATTGACCATGCCAAAGCCTTTGACTGTGCGGATCACAATAAACTGTGGAAAATTCTGAGACAGATGGGAATACCAGACCGCCTGACCTGCCTCTTGAGAAACCTGAATGCAGGTCAGGAAGCAACAGTTAGAACTGGACATGGAACAACAGAGTGGTTCCAAATAGGAAAAGGAGTACATCAAGACTGTATGTTGTCACCCTGCTTATTTAACTTATATGCAGAGTACATCATGAGAAATGCTGGGCTGGAGGAAGCACAAGCTGGAGTCAAGATTGCAGGGAGAAATATCAATAACCTCAGATAGGCAGATGACACCACCCTTATGGCAGAAAGTAAAGAAGAACAAAAGAGCCTCTTGATAAAAGTGAAAGAGGAGAGTGAAAAAGTTGGCTTAAAGCTCAACATTCAGAAAACAAAGATCATGGCATCCGGTCCCATCACTTCATGGCAAATAGTTGGGGAAACAGTGGCTGACTTTCTTTGGGGGGCCTCCAAAATCACTGCCGATGGTGATTGCAGCCATGAAATTAAAAGATGCTTCCTCCTTGGAAGGAAAGTTATGACCAACCTGTTGCTGCTGCTGCTGCTAAGTTGCTTCAGTCATGTCCAACTCTGTGTGACACCATAGGTGGCAGCCCATCAGGCTCCCCCGTCCCTGGGATTCTCCAGGCAAGAACACTGTTGTGGATTGCCATTTCGGTCTCCAATGCATGAAAGTGAAGTTGCTCAGTCGGGTCCGACTCTTCGTGACCCCATGGATTGCAGCTCACCAGGCTCCTCCATCCATGGGATTTTCCAGGCAAGAGTACTGGAGTGGGGTGCCATCACCTTCTCCGTGACCAACCTAGATAGCATATTAAAAAGCAGAGACATTACTTTGTCAACAAAGGTCCATCTAGTCAGGGCTATGGTTTTTCCAGTGGTCATGTATGGATGTGAAAGTTGGACTGTGAAGAAAGCTGAGAGCCGAAGAGTTGATGCTTTTGAACTATAGTGTTGGAGAAGACTCTTGAGAGTCCCTTGGACTGCAAGGAGATCCAACCAGTCTATCCTAAAGGAGACCAGTCCTGGGTGTTCATTGGAAGGACATGCTGAAGCTGAAACTCCAATATTTTGGCCACCTGATGCAAAGAGCTGACTCATTTGAAAATACCCTGATGCTGGGAAAGATTGAGGGCGGGAGGAGAAGGGGACAACAGAGGATGAGATGGTTGGATGGCATCACCGACTCAATGAACATGAGTTTGAGTAAACTCTGGGAGTTGGTGATGGACAGGGAGGCCTGGTGTGCTGCGGTTCTTGGGGTTGAGAAGAGTCGGACACGACTGAGCGACTAAACTGAACTGAATCATAGTTCAGATATACAAAAATGTAGCTGGGAGGCCATTAAGGATCTGGTTTCAGACACATCTCTGCCTGACTGAGAACTTGAACTTTCTTCTTTGAATTATACCAGACCCAAGAACACCACTAGTCATATTCAGAACAATACATGCCAGCTGCAACTTACAGTCTCAGGGTCTTCCCTTGTAACCAGGCAACAAATCTGACCCCCAGCTGACCCTTACTTAACAAGTACCGCTGGGGATTTCCTGGTGGTCCAGTGGTCAGGACTTTGTGCTTTCACTGCTGAAGTCCAGGATCAGAACTAAGATCGAGCAAGTTGACTGGTGCAGCCAAAAAACACACAAAAAAACAAACAACCTTACTTCTTGCCAGCTCCAAAATATAATTATTGACAAATAACTAATGTACCTATAATGTTGTGGCTTTTAACTTCATAAGCCTTCCACATTTTGTAGTCCAGTTCAGTTCAGTCACTCAGTCATGTCTGACTCTTTGTGACCCCATGGACTGCAGCACGCCAGGCTTCCCTTTCCATTACCAACTCCCAGGGCTTATTCAAACTTGTGTCCATCGAGTTGGTGATACCATCCAATCATCTCATTCTCTGTCGTCCCTGTCTCCTACCTTCAATCTTTCCCAGCATCAGGGTGTTTTCCAATGAGTCCGTTCTTCACATTGGTGGCCAAAGTATTGGAGCCTTAGCTTCAGCATCAGTCCTTCCAGTGAATATTCAGGACTGATTTCCTTTAGGATTGGCTTGTTTGATCTCCTTGCAGTCCAAGGGACTCTCAAGAGTCTTCTCCAACACCACAGTTCAAAAGCCTCAATTCTTCTGTGCTCAGTTTTTTTTTATAGTCCAACTCCTACATCCATACATGACTACTGGAATAACCATAGCTTTGACTAGATGGACCTTTGTAGGGAAAGTAATGTCTCTGCTTTTTAATATGCTGTCTAGGTCTGTCATAGCTTTTCTTTCAAGGAGCAAGTGTCTGTTAATTTCATGGCTGCAATCACCATCTGCAGTGGTTTTGGAGCCCAAGAAAATAAAGTCTCTCACTGTTTCCATTGTTTCCCCATCTATTTGACATCTATTTGACTAGATGCTATGATCTTAGTTTTTTGAGTTTTAAGCCAACTTTTTCACTCTCCTCTTTCACTTTCATCAAAAGGCTCTTTAGTTCTTCTTCACTTTCTGCCAATAAGGGTGGTGTCATTTGCATATCTGAGGTTATTGATATTTCTCCCTGCAGTCTTGATTCCAGCTTGTGCTTCTTCCAGCCCAGTGTTTCTCATGATGTACTCTGCATATATGTTAAATACACAGGGTGACAGTTTGACATACAGCCTTGACATACTGCTTTCCCAATTTGGAACCATTCCGTTGTTCCATGTCCAGTTCTAACTGTTGCTTCTTGACCTGCATACAGATTTCTCAGGAGGCAGGTAAGGTGGTCTGCTATTCCCATCTCTTTTAAGAATTTTCCAGTTTGTTGTGATCCATACAAAGGCTTTGGCGTAATCAATAAAGATGTTTTTCTGGAACACTCTTGCTTTTTCAATGATCAAGCGGATGTTGGCAATTTGATCTCTGGTTCCTTTGCCTTTTCTAAATCCAGCTTGAACATCTGGAAGTTCTTGGTTCATGTACTATTGAAGCCTGGCTTGGAGAATTTTTTGAGCATTAGTTTGCTAGCGTGTGAGGTGTGTGCAATTGTGTGATAGTTTGAACATTCTTTGGCATTGCCTTTCTTTGGAATTGGAATGAGAAGTATCTTTCCCAGTCCTGTGGCCACTGCTGAGTTTTCCAAATGTGCTGGCATATTGAGTGCAGCACTTCCACAGCATCATCTTTTAGGATTTGAAATAGCTCAACTGGAATTCCATCACCTCCACTAGCTTTGTTTGCAGTGATGATTCCTAAGGCCCACTTGACTTCACATTCCAGAAGTCTGGCTTTAGGTGCATTATCACACCATCATGGTTATCTGAGTCATTAAGATCTTTTTTATATAGTTCTTCTGTGTATTCTTGCCACTTCTTAATATCTTCTGTTTCTGTTAGGTCCATACCATTTCTTTTATTGTGCCCATCTTTGCATGAAGTGTTACCTTGGTATCTCTAATTTTCTTGAGGAGATCTCTAGTCTTTCCCATTCTGTTGTTTGCCTCTATTTCTTTGCATTGATTGCTGAGGAAAGCTTTATCTTTCCTTGCTATTCTTTGGAACTCTGCATTCAGATGGGTATATCTTTCCTTTTCTCAGCTATTTGTAAGGCCTCCTCAGACAACCATTTTGCCTTTTTGCATTTCTTTTTTTTGGGGATGGTCTTGATCACTGCCTCCAGTACAATGTCATGAACCTTCATCTATAGTTCTTCAGGCACTCTATCAGATCTAATCCCTTGAATCTATTTGTCACTTCCACTGTACAATCGTAAGGGATTTGATTTAGGTCATACCTGTATGGTCTAGTAGTTTTCCCTACTTTCTTCAATTTTAGTCTGAATTTTGCAATAAGGAGTTCATGATCTGAGCTGCAGTCAGCTCCCGGTCTTGTTTTTGCTGACTGTATAGAGCTTCTCCATCTTTTAAAAAATTGTTATTTTCAGATTACAAACTACAAAAACCAAAACTACAAAATGTTTAAGAAATTCCAAGATTTTAAGATAATAGGTTCACTGGAAAATTGCAGTTATTCTTTAAGGAGATTATTAGAATTTCCCAGGGAACACAAGATTTTTGTATTTAAAGTCTGGCTTTTAATAAATTTGAGAAAAATGTACTAAAATCAACCTTCTCTGATGGTGCAGCATGAAACAATGAGTAAATTTTGGCTTTGAGTAACAAACTGAAGGTGCTTCTTGCTCAACTTACTCATGCCTATTTGCTCATTTTATCTACAATATTTAAAACTAATGTCTCACATAAATGGTGGTTGTAGTTTAGTCGCTAGGTCTTGTCTGACTCTTGCAGCTCCAAATAGTCACTCCAAAAAGTCTGTTAAATGGGTTAATGAGTTCCAACTCTGTAGTTGCAAATTTAGGTTCAGTGCTTTCAGTCACCTGGATTCAACTCCCCGTAGGGAAATGGGTTTTTAGGAACTGATTTTATTTCCATTATTTGGAATCAGATAGATTTAAATTCTTAGAATTTATGTAAATAATTTGCCAAGGTCATGACTGAATCTAGATCTTTTTGACTATGTAAAAAACTATGTATATTAGATAGCTGGCACATACTAGAAGTTCCAATCTTTTCCTTTTCCTTCAACTACCTTATTTTAATACAGTAATCCATTATTACTTTACTTGTTTAGTGAGTTTTTATTCCTTAGTATTTTCAGTTAACCCATAGGCATACTTATTTTGTACTTAGAGCACTTCTGAAAACTTTAAAGTGCAATGTCAGTGTAACTCAACAGAGTCCGATTTTAAAGAGGTAGCTGTTTCTGGAGCACTAAAGATCAGATCCTTAAATTATGATCAGAACAGGCCTGCCAGAGGCAATCAGGTGGACATCTAAGAGAGGGCAAAGATGCCTAAGATCAAGGCAGGAGTTATTGAATCTATTATCCTGTAACTGTGTAAATACTAAGCCGTGCTGCATGTATGCTCAGGCACATCCGACTCTTTTCGACCCCATGGATTGTGGCCCACCAGGCTCCTCGGTCCTTGGGAGTATCCAGGCAAGAATACTGGAGTGGGTTGCTATGCCCTCCTCCAGGGGATCTTCCCAACCCAGGGATCAAACCTGCATCTCTTACGTCTCCTGCATTGGCAGGCAGGTTCTTTACCACTAACGCTACCTGGAAATGCAACAGGTACTAAACCACCCCTCTTCTAAAGCTAATGCAGAAATAAAAAGTTTAGGACAATCCCTATTCATTAAGTGACCATGAGGTATCTTCTAGCTTCCAGAGCAGGAGTGGAAGGTCTTTCTTCCTTCCACGACGCACAAGCTGATTAGGACTTCAGCCAGCCAGCTACTCCCTTTTCACATACGAGGCCTTTTCAGTTGGCTACCTGCTACAACCCATCATTGTTCACTGCTCCAGGGAACATGGAAGACGGTCAGGACTGGAGATGAGGACAAAAGGGGATAATTTCAGAGAAGAATTCCAGACCTTAGCCACCCATTAGTATTTTGCAGGGAAGACAGAAACAACTTTAGCCTCAGGGAAATGCTGACAAGTGACAGACCCAGTTCTCCTATCTTTCATTTTGGCAGAAGCCAGGTCTTTATTCTTTAGCAACAGCAATTGGCAGACGATACCATGCCATGGCTCAAAATCATTCAAAAGTGATGTACTGAAGACAAAATTCAGAGACTGAAAGGTTCAATCAGATTCAGAAGTATAAATATTTCTTATGAAAATGAGATTGTATAAAACCGTTTCATGACATATTTAATCAATAAATATGGTTATCGTGAAAACGAGAAAAAACACTGAGACAATTAAAACCAGAAGAAATCTGAAGTCATGCTGCTGTACCACAAGGGGGCAATGTTTGAGCACTAGTGATGTGGAGAGGTAGGAGGTGAGGCAGTTTGCTCTTTACTTAACTTTTTAATGCTGAGAGGGCTCCAGTCAGGGTCAGGAGAGGTGACTACCCTTTGCATTCTACGGGGGTTGGCACTAACTGTCTTTGTACTAGCAGGCATGACTGTCAGGGGACCAAGGTCAGAAAAAACACAACAGGAGAGGAAGCAGAGCAGCTGGTCTTCCGATAGTGGTCAGCTGCCCCAGCTCTCACCTGGAAATGCCTGCTGAGGAGAGGGAGGGGTGGCAGTCAGAACCTCCACCTGGAATCTCTTTTGAGTACTATAGGGCAATGATTCTCAAATATTATCAGAATCACCTGCAGGGCTTGTTAAAATAGACTGCTGGGCTCCAACCTCAATTTCCAATTCAGAAGGTCTAAAGTAGGTCTAAAACTTAAAATTTCAAGCTATTTTTCAGGTGATGCTGCTGATCTGAAGATCGCATTTTGAGAACCACCACTGTAGGTTTTTCTGGCTTTCTCTTAACACTCCCCCATTCCTTCTTTCCTACCATCCATCTACTGCTTTCATTTCTACCAACCCTCCATTAGCTTCCTTTAGGAAAACTAAAGAAACGACAAAACAGGGGTAAATGTTAAGACTGTCTTAAAGATTCTTCTGGGGAAGGGTTTCAGCTCTCTACTCCTCTGGCTGATGGGTGTTTCAGAAGTGGAACTTCCTCAAACACATTCATGCCTCCTCTCCCTCTACTGAACTGCCTGCCAACAGTTGGAAGGCAGTTCAGTAAAGAGGACTAGATCCTTTTCCAGTCATAAGATCTTGCTTTGAGTTTCATAAAAATTAGTTAGAACATGGGAGATATACTCTACTACATTTGAGAAAAATTTCCCACCTCAGACTGCTTTTTAAAAAATTACAGTAAAATATACAAAACATAAAATTTACCATAATTGACCATTTAAGCGTACAATTCCATGGGATTAAATACATTCACATTGTTGTGCAAGTTCCACCATCATCCATCTCCAGACCTTTTCATCTTCCCAAACTGAAACTCACACTCATTAAACAATAATTTCCCATCCCCCTCCTGTCAAACCAGCCCTTGGCAACCAACATTCTATCCCTAGACTACTTTTTGACTCAGTTTGTCTTTTGACTTAATGAAAGAGAGTATCCACTGCTGACTAGTGGAATTGCTTCTTGTATATATGTGATTGAGTTTATTTTAAGAAAGGTAAATGGGATTGGAGGAGAAAAGAGGTACAGACAACTGATAAGGGTTTTCATACTGGGCCTCCTAACCACAGGCCTCAGCAGCCCTGCCACGGATCCGCCCGATTCTTTCGCATCAAGAAGTTGATCTTGCGAGCCATTTCCATGTTGTAGATCCGCCGGCAGGTTTCATAGCTTTCCCTCTGTCGCCGACGGCAAGGCTTCTCATAATACCGCCGTCGCTTTATGTCCTCAATGAGCCCATCCATGGTAAGGATTCTGTATAAGGACACGCAATGAAGTTAGAGGCTTGGGCTCATTGTTATTCTTTTCCAGTTTCACAATGATCAGAAGTCAACTGACCAAACAATTGGTATCTCTAAAAATGAGTGCAATGGTGACAATCCAGCATTCACTGCCTACATATACAGGCCAGGCCCCAGATAGTAATATGTGGGAAAACAAAAAGGCAATTAATTATACAGTCCTTGTTCTTGGGGAGTTTATCATCATTATCATGTTCTCAACCATTTTTGTTTCCTACCACAACACACCTGAGAGAGATGGCAGTGGCAAGGGGGGGTCTCAACCAATGGTCTCAACCATTTCAGAATCTTCAAATGGGACAAGTCATTTGCAGTAGGACAAAAAAATAATTAGAGGTGATTCCTACCTGGTCCTTAAGAGGAGAATGTAGTTCCACCCCTACTGTGTTTAAGAGCTGATGCAGCTCAATTATGAACATTTGAGAAATCTCTGGGCCTACTTCATACAGGGAAAGAAGAGGCCCTTATCACAGCAGTGATACAGATAGAAGCTTCAAAATAAGAGCCTCAACCATGTTTTTCCCATGTACCACATGCTCCAACCACACATCTGACTACTCCCTGAACACATGAATACTGAGTCTTTTTTTTTAAGTGTTCATAGGAGCTATTTTTTTTTTAATACCAGGTCTTTAACTCAAGGCTGCTTCTTCAGCCTAGAATGCCATCCACAACTCCAAACTGCCAGCCTTCGAGGTTTTCCACATTTTTTTTCCCCTTGGGAGATTTTCCACATCTTTCTGATGCCAAATCCAGATACCATCTCTCCACAAACCTTTCTCATCTTAGAGAGAAGATAATTTGCTTTGCTGAACACCTATTTAGAGATTATTTCATTCTGCCATTCTGTTAGTTGTCTAATAGATGTCTCCCCCCTTAGACTGAAAATCCTTGAAGGCAGAAAGTGTATTTTATTCATCTTCATTTAGCTCAGTTTGGTTTTTTTCCTGCCCACCTAACTACTTCAACAGTTCCTCTTGCTGGATTCATAACATGCATACCTCAAAATCACCTCTTTGTTCTCTCACTGAGCCAAGAAGACACAGGGGCTTATTCTATTACTTACCTTATCCTGAGGCTCCTGAGAGCTCTGGCTCCAATCTGCAATTTGTCTCTCCCTCTCAACCCATCATCAGCTGGTCCTGAGAAGTCTGGAGGCACCTGCTGCTGCTGCCCTCCAATCTTGCATTGTTTACATGACCCCATTCCTGGCTACTCTTTCCTTTCATTACATGTAAAAAGTCAGTCAGAAACACAATTGGAGATGGCTAAGTCGGTAAAGAATCTGCCTGCAATGCAGGAGACCTTGGTTCGATCCCTGGGTTGGGAATATCCCCTGGAGGAGGGCATGGCAACCCACTCCAGTATTCTCAGCTGGAGAATTCCCATGCACAGAGGAGCCTGCGGGTTGTAGTCCATGGGGTCACACAGAGTCAGACACGACTGAACAACTAAGCACATAATTAGAGGGGAGACAGAAGAAGCAGGAAATAAAAATAAGAGAAACTACCTACTCCTACTAGGTGGGAAACCCTATGTATTGCTGCTATATTATACCAGAAGCCCAAGGGAACAATAATAGATTGAACATGAGCTTGAAAAGATTTGAGCTTTGGGTACATGACAAATGTGAATAGACATGGGCACCACTGTCCTTTGGGATCTTTTAGACTCCTGCTGATTTGTAAGATCAGTTTGTCTAGGTTTTAATGGGAGGGAGATGGGACGCAAGGGAACTGCCTCAAACTCCCAGAGGTGGAAGGAGCAGATAATTTGGGTTCTATTGAAAACATAGTCATGCCCAGAAGTGGATCCAACACTAGAGCTGTACAGTAGAAAAGGAGGGCACCAAAGACTCAATACCTTTGCCTACAGAGGGTCTCCAATGCTGGCTTTCTTCCTCAACTTACCCTTAAATGTTGATATCGCTCCAGATTCTGACTGTAAATTTCCTCCTTTTCGGTTCTACATGATTCCCTTTAACTATAACATGGACCTCAACCCTGCTGCACAACAGAAGCATCTCCTTAAGAGCCTTTAAAAAGTATTCACACCTCGGTCCCATTCCTCAGAGATTCTGATTTAATTGATCTATAGTGGGGTTATATACTGGGTATATTTTAAAAGACCCCACAGGTAATTCTAATGTAAAGACACACTTGAGAACTGACCCAGACACTGCTGACTCTTAAATCATTATCTCTAGTTCCAGTCTTAAGAGCTAGGCCGATGCTTCCAATTGCCTTAAACCTCACAAAAAACAAACTTATTATCTCCAACTAAAATTCATTCTTCCTCCTCTATACTTTCTCTGTTAATGGCATTACCAGTTACTCAAGCTAAAATCTCATGTTCCTGGACTAGGACTTCTTTTCTTGCTACACCCACATTTAGAGTATCTTATAAATTCTATAACCTGAAATAGTTCTTAGACCTCTTCCTTCTCTCTTTTCCTATGGCTACAGCTCTAATTATGATCCTTATCTTATACCTGTACTGAAATAATCACCTAACTGGTGATTTAATCAACAAGTATTTATGAAATATCAACTCTATACCAGACACTGCATTAAATGCTGAGGATAGAAAACAAACTTCGATATGGTTTCCTACCCTTGTGGTCTCGTAAAGACAGAAGAATTACAATACAGTGTGACAGATGCAAAGATAAGGGAAATATTGTTATAGAAGCCCACAGGAGAGGACTTGAGGATAAGGTGGTTATGAAAGCTTCCTAAAGGACACTTTATTTGAATTGTGAAGGATAAACAGGTTGCCCTATTTCCATTCTCTTTCCCTACACCAATTATTGTCCTAAAACAAATCAGAGCATGTCACTCTGATGTTAAAAAAAGAAAAATTGTTCCCAATAAACAAAACAGTCTAACCCAGTGGTTCCCACTTGTTTGCACATTAGTATCACCTGGGGATCTTTTAAAAATTCCAAACCCTAGGCCACACTCCAGGCCAATTAAATTACAAGTAGGGAGGGACATGAGCAGGGTTTGTTAAGTTCCCCTAGTAATTGCAAAGTGCACATCTGGAAACCACTAATCTAAGCTCTGGAGAAGGCAATGGCACCCACTCCAATACTCTTGCCTGGAAAATCCCATGGACAGAGGAGCTTGGTAGGCTACAGTCCATGGGGTCGCTGAGTCAGACATGACAGCGACTTCACTTTCACTCTTCACTTCCATGCATTGGAGAAGGAAATGGCAACCCACTCCAGTGTTCTTGCCTGGTGAATCCCAGGGATGGCGGAGCCTTGTAGGCTGCCGTCTATGGGGTCGCACAGAGTCAGACATGACTGACGTGATTTAGCAGCAGCAGCAGTCTAAGCTCAAAGCCCAAAACAACTGAGCTTCATCCTCCCTTTCTCTCTAGCTTTATCTTTAATATAAACTTGCCCTAAAAAGCCTGTCTAGTCACACTGAACTATGTGTTTACTCCAAACACATTACATATCTATTTTTTACATTTGTCCACAATTCTCTTTAGAAAGATTCCTTTTTAAAAAAACTTAAAAAGCAACTTCGTTGCTGTGCTCAGGCTTTCTCTGGTTGTGGAAAGCAGGGGCCACTCTAGCCTTAGCGTGTGGGTTTCTCATTGCAGTGGCTTCTCTCGTCGTGAAGTACAGGCTCTAGGGCTCGAAGGCATGTGGGCTCAACAGTTGTGACGCGTGGGCTCAGTTGCCCCGAGGCATGTGGGATCCTCCCAGACCAGGGATCAAATCTGTGTCCCCTGCATTGCAAGGCAGACACCTAACCACTGGACCACCAGGGAAACCCTATTCCTTTCTTTTTCTGTTGTATAAGATGCTATTTATTCTTCAAAGGCCCAAACCAATGGGTAATAACATTTGTAAACTGATACAGGAGAAATTAATCATGCCTTCCCTCTGTTCCCAAAGCACAGTGGTTCTCAAACTAAAGTCTGAGACTCACGCAATAGCCACCTAGAAAACTTGTTAAAACACAGATTGCTGGGACTTTCCTGATGGTCCAGTGGCTAAGAATCTGCCTGCCAATGCAGGGGATATGGGGTTCGATCCCTGGTCTGGGAAGCGGGGAAACTAAGCCTGTGAGCCACAACTACTGAAGCCTGCAAGTCCTAGAGCCCACGCTATACAACAAGGTAAGTCACAACAACGAGAAGCTGTGCACCGCACCTAGGGAGTGGCCCCCACATGCAGCCACTAGAGAAAGCCCACATGCAGCAACAAACACCCAGTGCAGCCCCAAATAAATAATTTTTAAAAATTAAAAAACCTGCAGATCGCTGTGTCACCTCCAGTTTTTGACTTCATACAGGTCTAAGGTGGAGCCTAAGAATTTGCATTTCTAACAAGCTCCCAGGTGATGTTGTAGCTGATGGTCCAGGGAGAACCAATGCCACAGTACACTGTTAAAACACTGATCAGACAGTGTATTTGGACATGTTTGGTTTAATTTTTAAAATCTCCCTTACTGGGCTGTGTGCTTTCTAAGGTTACAGATTAAGTCTTTCATTTTTGCATTTAATACAATACCGGCAAAGAGCAAATATCAGTAAATGTATGACAAAAATGAATCCTCTAGGTCAGGGGTCCTCAACCCCTGGTCCAGTCCAAAGCCTGTTAGGAAACCGGGCCGCAAAGCAGATGAGCAGTGGATGAGCAGGCAAAGCTTCATCTGCTATTCCTCATTGCTTGAATTACCGCCTGACCCATCCCCCATCCCAGTCCCCGGTGAAACTGGCCCCTGGGGCCAAACAGGTCGGGGAGTGCTGCTCTAGGTGACTGACAAATGTCCACAGCTCAAGAGATTAAGTTACTTTGTAACAGACACAGTTCTTGGGAGTATTAGCTCAGAAGGCCACAACACTACCTTTACTAAAATGGCACGTTAGAGTTTAGATAGCATTTTCACATCCATGATCCTAATCATAATTCTATGAAAGTGATTAAGCAGGTAACACCATCTTTTTTTTCTTGGCTGCACTGTGCTGCGTTCGAGATCTTACCACTGGATCACCAGGGAAGTCCCCAGCATCTCTTTACAGTTTAGAAAACTGAAGTTCAGTGAGGCTGACCTGCCCAAGATCACGAAATGGAACTAGAAGTAGAATTCAGGTCTTCAGTGCAGTTCTTTATAACAGCACTCTGCTTCTCCAATAAAAACCACAGAGGTTCAAAAGACAAATTACTGCAGTGCCTACAGGCAAGGAGAAAATAAAAGAGGAAAAAAGCTGAGCCAGACTCCTTAATTAGAGTAAAAAGATGCAAGCGAAGAAGACATGGCACACTAAGGGAAAGGCGTTGATCCAAACAACTATTTACTTCTGTCTAAGCTTTGTTTGGGCTTCCCTGGTGGCTCAGTGGTAAAGAATCCACTCATCAATGCAGGAGATGCGGGTTCAATCCCTGGTGTGGGAAGATACTCTGGAGAAGAAAATAGCAACCCACTATATTCTTGCCTGGGAAATCTCATGGACAGAGGAGCCTGGCAGGCTGCAGTCCATGGGGTCACAAAGAGTTGGTCACAACTAAGTGAGTAACACTACACTTTCAGGTGAAAAGAACAGAGACCCTAGATATGACTTCACCTAGGAAGAGGAGCCTACTGGAATGACAAGGACAGTTTAAAAGTACTATGAAAGAGAACTGCAAAAGGAAGAGTTGAGAAACAGACTCAGGTATCCTACTGGAGTTTCGAAAGGGTTCTGAAACAGACAAAAGTGATCATCTTATCAAGTAAATGCCTGTGTGGTCAGGCAAAAAAGAAAAACAAGACAAAAGTATCAAAGGAATATAAGAATAGAGGAAGGGGCAAAAAAATGAAAAGATCAGCGCCCCCTAACATAATGATGAGGTTGCTAAATGGTATTCCTTGGATGGTTCTATTTCCAAAACACATATCAAATAAATTCCAAGGTGCCAGGTGAGGATATCCTTCCTCACCCTGCACTTTCTAGTTATCCTGAAAATAGCACATATTATCCTCAAATGTTTCAGAATCCCTAGAGTAGAGGCATCTACTTATTTCTAATAAACAAGGATGTAGGAAGAGCTTTGTAGAACTCATGAAGTAAATAGAAGTAATGATGCTTCTGCTTCCACAGGTAGTTCAAGGACTAGCAGACCAAGAGGCTCACAGTAAACAGATCAGCCTGGAGTTTGGGTGCCTGGCAACATAACACTGCAGGACAGGCAGCTGCCAGTTTCAGTGAAATTCAACAGATTATGTAAAAGGAGCTAAGCTGCCCTAGCTGGGGGAATCTGAGGGTGGCAGACACACGTCACTGTAGCCAGCCTGTCAGGACCAGTGTGTACACAGGACGACTCAATGGGCCCAGAAGCTCTCCTACCAGGAATAAAAGGGGTCAACTGGGCACACTTCCAGAGTACTTGACTTTCCTTACTTGGGGGCCAGCCAATCATGCAGGGCTTCCTAGCAACCCTCATTCTCCATCTCTTCATCTCAGGGCACCAATGAGGGCCCTTGGTTATATAACAAGCGTTCTGTGGCGATCTCACTGGGCAGACACATAGGCTATTTCCTTTGTAAGACTATATTTGTGCTCTAAACATGCTAAAGCTTTAACCACCTTCCTTTCTTCTCATTTGCTGTCATACCTACTGCTGTAATTAAACTGCAGAACATGCAACTTATTATCAAAAATATGAGAAAAATAAAGAGAAGCCGGAATTTAAGAGAGACATACAGAAAAGGCAGCTAAAGGAGTAAAATACTGGAGAGGGTTGCCATTTCCTCCTTCAGGAGGGCCTTAGGAAGCATTACTACATACAAAGCTAGTGGAGGTGATGGAATTCCAGCTGAGCTATTTAAAATCCTAAAAGGTGATGCTGTTAAAGTGCTGTACTCAATGTCAGCAAATTTGGAAAAGGCAGCAGTGGTCACAGGACTGGAAAAGGTTGGTTTTCATTCCAATCCCAAAGAAGGGCAATGCCAAAGTATGTTCAAACTACTGTACAATTTAATATGCTAGCAAGGTAATGCTCAAAATCCTTCAAGCTAGGCTCCAGCAGTACATGAACCAGGAACTTCCAGATATACAAGCTGGGTTTTGAAGAGGCAAAGGAACCAGAGATCAAACTGCCAACATTTGCTGAATCAGAGAGAAACCAAAGGAATTCCAGAAAAGCATCTACTTCTGCTTCATTGACTATGTATGCTAAAGCCTTTGTCTGTGTGGATCATAATGAACTGTGGAAAATTCTTAAAGAGATGGGAATACCAGACCATCTTAACTGTCTTGTGAGAAACCTGTATTCGGGGTCAAGAGGCAACAATTAGAGCCTTAACAACTGGCTGGTTCAAAATTGGGAAAGCAGTACAAGGCTGTATACTGTCACCCTGTTTATTTAACTTATATGCAGAGTACATCACACAAAATGCCAGGCTAGATGAAACACTAGCTGGAATCAAGACTGCCAGGAGAAATATCAACAACCTCAGATATGCAGATAACACCACTCTAATGGGAGAAAGTGAAGAACTAAAGAGCCTTTTGATGAAGGTGAAAGAAGGGACTGAAAAAGTTGGCTTAAAACGCAACACTCAAAAATCTAAGATCATGGCATCTGGTCCCATCACTTCATGGTAAACAGAAGAGGAAAAATATGGAAGCAGTGACAGATTTTATTTTCTTAGGCTCCAAAATCATTGTGGATGGTGACTGCAGCCATGAAATTAAGATGCCTGCCCCTTGGAAGGAAAGCTATGACAAACTTGCTGCTGCCGCTGCTGCTGCTAAGTCGCTTCAGTCGTGTCCGACTCTTAGCGACCCCATGGACTGCAGCCCACCAGGCTCCTCCATCCATGGGATTTTCCAGGCAAGAGTACTGGAGTGGGGTGCCATTGCCTTCTCCGATGACAAACCTAGACAGGTATTAAAAAGCAAAGATATCACTTTGCCAACAAAAGTCTGACTAGTCAAAGCCATGGTTTTTCCAGTGGTCATGTACAAATGTGAGAATTGGATAAGGAAGACAGAGTGCTTAAGAATTGATGTTTTTGAACTGTGGTGCAGGAGAAGACTCTTGAGAGTCCTTTGGAAACCAAGCAGATTAAACCAGTCAATCCTAAAGGAGATCAACCCTAACTATTCATTGGAAGTATTGATGCTAAAGCTCCAATACTTTGGTTACCTGATGTGAAGAACTGACCCACTGGAAAAGACCCTGATACTAGGAAAGACTTGAAGGCAAAAGAAGAGGGCAGCAGAGGATAAGATGGTTAGATAGCATCATTGACTCAATGGTTAAGAATTTGAGCAAACTCCAGGATATAGTGAAGGACAGGGAAGCCTGGTGTGTTAACAGTCCACGGAGTTGCAAAGAGAGAGACACGGTTTACTGACTGAACAACAACAATAAAACCTATCTAAATTCACCAAAATAAACCATACAGAGAAAAACTTATAGGAAGAAGTCAGAAAAAGGGTGAGGTAATCTGGAAGACTTTCCTTCCCCAAATTCATCATTTCATCTCACTAGCTAATTAGCTACAGAATCTGTAAAGATATTCACTTAGTGCTTCCAGTGTAAGAGCAGAGATCATTAGACATCTCAACCCTCCTACAGACATGCCACTTAAAGATCTGAAATAGAAGAGTCTAGAATGAGCAGTTATAGAGAAACATGAAATAGGATTATCTTACTTGCCCTGTTATCCTTTCAACTTAAGTGAAAGTACAGCAGGAATACCTTCTACTCAAGGATATGACTGGCATGCTCAGACACCATAAGAGGTAAAGACGCTGACTCTTTTAAAAGACATACAAATCATCTTGAGCCTGCAACTGCTTCTCAGTCACACAGCTTCTGACAGCATCTTTGTCCTCATCTACTATGGTCTTCCGCCCTCCACACTGAAAACTCTCTGCTTCACTAAGAAGTAGGTTCTCTTTCATTTATCTTCTCAGTCCCCAAGAACCCCATCTACATTTAAACCTAATCATATAAGAATTCTTAACTGGAGAATGACTGCCATAGGTCTCCCCATTTCCACAGAAGTTAGTAAGTAATCTATAACATGGAGCAAAGAAAACTGCACTGGAAAAATGTGTGTGTTTTATACTCCTTTCAACCATTCAATAATTGTAACCCAAGGAATATAACTTAATCTTCCCAAGCTTCTCTTACTTCTTTAATAAAGCAACCACGTTAGTGGCCTTAAGGCAGAAGATCAGCTCATGTATTATCTCTTTCATATAATTCAATTCAATAAGCTTTTGTTTCTCTAAACTCTGCTTCACTGGGGAGAGAAAATGATAAATGAAAGTCAAAATCCTTAAAACTAGTGATAAGAGATTAGTGAACTATTTTCTTTAGAAAACATAACTTTATTAGGGATCAACCTAGGTCGGGAAGATCCCCTGGAGAAGGAAATGGCAATCCAC